>NC_134402.1:367762739-368404128 GCF_038048845.1 Mixophyes fleayi | reverse complement strand
ATGCAGCCCCCCTTCTCTGGAACGACCTCCCTCGTTCCATCCGTCTCTCTCCTACTCTGTGCTCCTTCAAACGTGCACTCAAAACTCACCTCTTCCTCCAAGCCTACCAACCATCTACTTAACCCATCTCCTCCCTTTAGCTCGTCCTCCCTTCTCTCCTCTTGCCTCAACTGGCTCCTCTTGTGCCTGCTCTGTTTACCCTCCCTTAGGATGTAAGCTCGTATGAGCAGGGCCCCCTCCCCTCCTGTCTCCATACCTGTTCTTCTGCTCCGTCTTTACTGCATATGACTAGCCGGAGTTTCTGAAGTATTGGTACTTTTTGTTCATTGTTCTGTATGGTTTCCCCCTGTATAGTCTACTGTTAGTACTGTGTACTGCGCTGCGGATACCTTGTGGCGCCTAACAAATAAATTATAATAATAATAATAATAGTAAATGAAGATACAAAATATCCATTTTTTTAAACTTAAATATATTGGTTATACCTATTTGCACAATACACAGGTTGATGCCTATGATAGGTGTTAGCATATTAACGCATTAAACTTAACCAGGTGCTGTTTTATTGAACTTGTAGCAAACAGTTGTGCAGGTACTCACAAATGAAAACAGTTGTACAGCAGCAGGCAGTAATGGTCTTATGCAGGTTGTATATATCAGCAGGTTTCTTTATATACATACATACTGTATATGCAGGCAGGGTGTAGTATGCGCACATCCGTGCAATAACCTATTATGTGGGCAGACTCTGCTAATATATATAGGGAGCCTTCGGGTCACTTATATGAGGCTTTGAGGGCTTTATACATATAACTGGTATGCAGCAACTTCTACTGCATCCTCTCTGTAATATTGGAAGTGTGAACCTCCAGTTCACGCATGCGCAGTAGCGCAATGCGGACTTGAGACTTCTGCCCCACTTCCTGTCCACTAGACCACCAGGGAAATAGGTATGGAAGACGGAGCATAGCGCTCCCTTGCTAACAATTGCATATATATAGTGCATGACAGTACTAGCAAATATTATGAAGTGTTTTTATTAATTTCATTTCTTCACGATACTGATACTATAGTTTTGGAAAACGCTTGGAACTGAAGAACAGCAAATCACAGAGGCTTAAAATGATTACCTTACACTTTTTACTTATTTTAGTGCTGTGGCAGTTGAGCTATACGCATGGCAAAAACTATCCAGAGAGGTAAGGGTTACTTGTCGTTCTCTGCTGCTCAGAACCAGGCACATATGTGTAACTTAGAGCTCAGTTTAGGCCTCTAGTCCAGTGCCATAACAAAACCAAGGCTTTTGATTTGTATTTTAAAGCTTTTATAGATAAAAATATAGTGTTAGATATAAATGACCCTAGTGTGTGTGTGTGTGTGTGGGGCAGGGACTGATGTGAGTGAGTTCTCTGTACAGCGCTGCGGAATTAGTGGCGCTATATAAATAAATGATGATAATGATGAATATAAAATATAAATTATATTATATCTACAATATCCCATTCTGTGAATCACTACTGAAAAATAATATTTAATCGATAAATATTTTTTTTCAGTTCTCTCTTTCGCTTAATACCATTCTGAAATATTAGCAGAACAAGCATTGCGGAGTTACAAGTACCACTGCAACACTTGGTAACTAGGCTCCCCATTCAAAGGCATTTCTGATGATACTATGTCGGTGGAGTTATTGCCAGCGATAACAAAGTTATGATAACAATATTATTGCTGGCAAAGTCTCTGTATAGGGTAAGCAAAAAAAAAAAAAATCCCTATTGCCAGCAATATTAGGAGTTGAACTTTTTACTCTTTGATAGAACAGCCTTACATTTTCAGATTGATCACAGTTAAAACTATGCCAATATGTCTTTCGTTAAGACTTGTTTTACAGTTCTGCACATGATAGTCTCAAAAACATAAGGGTATATTTACTAAACTGCAGGTTTGAAAAAGTGGAAATATATGTTGCTTATAGCATACTTACCTACTTTCTTCAGCTCCCTTCCGGGAGCCAGCCAGTGGAGGGGGGCGTGAAGGGGCGGGGTGGCCGAAATCGCGTCATTTCGGCCCCGCCCCCTGTGACGTCATGACGCAAATTGCGTCATTTGACAGCGGGGGCGGGGCCAAACGCCGCGATTCACCGGGAATCGCGGCGTTTGGGATCTAATTCTGCCCACTTCACTAGGAAGTGGGGCACTTCCTAGTGAAGTGGGCAGAATTCGGGAGATTGCCACACTCGCCCGGGAGTCCGGGAGACTCTCACAAAATGCGGGAGTCTCCCGGACATTCCGGGAGAGTTGGCAAGTATGGCTTATAGCAGCCAATTAGATTATAGTTATCATTTATTTAGTGCATGCTACAAAATGACAGCTAGAATCTGATTGGTTGCTATAGTCTCCACTTTTTCAAAACCGCAGTTTAGTAAATATACCCCTAAGCGTCTGCTCCATGTCTGTACTATGGCAATTCTAGTAACTTGGTCTGTAAGTAAATAGCCACCAGCATAGAGTTGTGTGTAATGGAATTACAATATTTTTTTACAGTTACTAATTTGATCCCTTGTAATCATACATCTACAGGCTCTGGTAAAGTCTCATGAAGAATGAAAAGAAACCCTGTTAAAAATACAAGATTTCACTTTTCATATTTTACATGTCCCATTAAACACCAACACTAAAAGTTATGGCACTGCTTCCTATAAAATGCGCGCAGATTTCCAAAGGTTCATTTTTCCATATGAAAATATTGAAAGCAATCACTATACTTTTACATTTAGGTATAGAACTTTCCACATATGGAATAAAACAATTGTTTTAATAAAATGAGTAGTTATAGATCCTTTTTCCGAACACCCACAAAGATGCTGGGGCGTGTTTACTACCTCTCGCTGTCGATTAGATGTGCAGCTATTAGAACTCACATTTAAAACAGACGTGAAAGTAATTATAAGCTTTAAAAAAAAAAAAGAAACATTTGTATAAACCTGATGAGATCCCCTTAATATTATAACATAATTTAAAAAGCTAAGCAGACCTGTGTTACTCATTGAAGGGTAATAAACGGAGTCATGGAACATAGTGGAGATTTTCAGCTCAGCAGACTGTTCAGTTAGACTACTTGCGTGTATGGGAAATAAATGATAAGTGTATTTAGACAGAGTTTACGATGAAAAACACAATCTAGAAAACGTGGTAGCACACGTTGAAATAACATCCATGTAAATGATAGTAATGGTAACATTTTAATGACATTAGTGCCTAAAAGTTAGAAGTATTTTTAGCAATATTTACTTACTTGTACTAAACATTTTATGACCCACTCACTTGAGTATATTTATCCTTAATAGCACACAAAGGTCTATTATACGTCTCTCTGTAGAGTTTTCCTGAATCTGAGAATAGTGCTAATAGAAGTTACTACATGATTAAAGTTTCTCTTAAAAGACAACATTAGCTGAATGAACATTGCCATATAAAATAAAAAGATTTTGTAGCATTAACAGTATACATGAAAATATTCGGCAACAAAACTGTCGAGTGTGGAGGAATTTCAAATAAAATGCTTGCTCTTAAGTGCTGTAAAACGTATTACTACATGAAGTGTATTTTATTACAGCATATACAATTGGTTAAACATGTGTGTATTTAAAGCAATGGCTCCCTCTGGGTGTGTATGCATCTCGTCTGTAATTAAGCAATAGCACACAATTGTATGGAGCCACAAACTTAAATAATGATAATAACATAATATTATTAGTTTACATACATGCTGATTTTTCCCAAGTTTATAATTACACAGGCTGCAATTTTGTTTTAGTGCTTATGCGTATTAACGTACACTTCCCTGTTTAGATGAAGACTACGAGTGCCTGGAATTACCAATGTCAATAAATATTCTGCAAAAAAATGCTTACAAAGAAAGACCAAACAAACAAAAAGTACACCACCTCTTCTGAACACCAGGTGGCGATACAGAACTCTTCCATTACCACTCCATAATTATTGTACAATGTTGTTTATTAACTATACTCGGTCAGGATTCCAATAAACCATATGAGTATATATTATATGTATACTATGCATATATGAAAAAGTGATATGGCATTTAGCAAAATGGGTGGGATGCCAGCCATAAAAATAATATGTTTACCCTTGTGAGACCTATGTTTTTCCTAAACTATCTAAATTCTGGCTGACCAAACTGTTGATGTTTTCACCTTTTCAGCAAATCTGCTGTGGGAACCTTATCTATTTCTTACTTGGCAACTCCTGCATTCAGTAGGTCAACCCACATCTGTATCCAGGTAGCTCTCACTTTAATTTTTTCTTTTTTTGTTAAGTTTTTCCTATTTGTTTCTGTTGTTCTTATAGGTGTTAGTTTGGTATGTTCTAATTTCTCTAACTGTGCTAGGAGGGCGTTGGCTTCATTTAAGTAATTGTGTGGACCTCTATCCCATTAAAAGTAACATAAGTGGGGCTTTAAGTTCTAATAAGGCGGACATCATCAATTTGGATCTAATCCCTCCTGTAAATGACTCCATATCTGATCTTCACCAGTCTCAGAGTTTCTTTAGATCCATGATGAACCTCATGGCATTTTAATACCTAGTGTAGTTTCTCCATCAGCGTTTTTGTATATTTAGTGGTGACAAGTCAGATGACAGGTTATCCTATTGGATGGCATAGTCATCATCATAAGATATTGTGATTAATATATATATATATATATATTATATTATTAATTATATTTCTTCATCTGATTCATCTGTATCAACTCTTCCTGGTTTGTCAGGGTCACAGACATGACTCAGGATTATAGATTTCACGTTAGCCCTGTGAACCCTCTTCTTTCATCATTTCTCTCCTGGGTTCACTGCTCTAAGCTGAAGGCTTTATATATTTTCTTCCAACTCCTGGTCTCTTGGTCTCTCTCCTTACTTCTCATGCATTCAGCTAGCATGTTGGCATGGTTAGCGTTTCTGCCTCACAGCGCTGGGGACAGGGGTTCGATTCCTGACCAGGCACTCCCTCTGTGGATTTTGTTTATTCGCCCCATGTTTGAATGGATTTTCTCCCACAGCCCAATAACATATTGGTGAATTTAGACTGTAAGCTCCAATGGGGCAGGGAGTGATGTGAATGAAAAATATTCTCTGTACAGCGCTGCGTAATTGGTGGTGCTATATAAAAAAAATTATACTAATCGGCTGATCTTTAATTGCCTTTAACTGTGTTTCAACTTCCTCTTTTTTATTTATCTCTTCCTGGAACTTATGCAACAATGTTCATCCTGTTAGAGCTGCAGCTTTCTCCTCCTTCTTCTGGGATTAGATCGGTCTACCGATGGCAGTTGTTCTCCCAACTGGCAAACATTTCCTTAGATATGGGGCTATTTACTTAAATCTTCAGCTATTGGTAGGTAAGGTCCAGTACAAGCCCACAATGGGACATGGGACATTGCTCCAATTGTATCTCTGTGTACTTTTCATTTCAATCATCTTAGACAGATATATCCAAATGTAAGAAAGAAAATGATAATCAGAAAAAAACAAACACAACCCACTGTCCCCCACTTGTTATATGCGTGGGTCATGTATGTTGTCTATTCTGTGGCTACATACAGCCTTTATTTTTTTCTGCAAAGGGTTCTAGTGAAGAGAGTCTCATGCACACATGCACAAACACTCAAACAAAAAGATTAATAGTCAGAAAATTCAGGAACTTTAAAAAATAAATAAATCTATTTTTACTTGGTTTCGGTTTTGCACATACCCTTCCTCTTCCTCTAATACTGAGGGGAGCCCCTACAGCCTGTTAACTGACTCCAAAGGAAGCAAAGGATGTGATAATAGACCAGGCATAGTCCCTGTATAGGATGAGTCTCCAACCAGGACTTCCAGCTCTATCTTTATTTACTCACAATATGCCTTATTCATCAAGGCACGCACCTGCTAATTTTCAGCTTATTGTACGCAAAAACACTCTGCCCATGTCCAGAGCAGGGACATACGCCCGTAAATGTATCCGGTTTCCGTGCGCTACTATGCACAAAGAGCACTTACTACAGTGTGCGACTATGACAGTGAAAAGGAGCATGTAAGGGGTGGGCACCAGTAAGGAATACTCAAAGTAGGCATTTACCTGCACGTACATGTGAGTCATATGCTAGCACACGGAGAAATAAAGCATGCGCCACCTCGGAGTCTAATCTGAATCCTCGCTGGCAGCTCTGGACAATCAGCTAGACACCCGCTTCATCTAATGCAAGTTTGAACCATCCTCCAGCATACACCTGCATACACTCATTTCATTATGCACCATTATAAAAGACCCATTGATAGACAATTACATTGTGGGAGAATATAGTGGATTTGTTATTTAGTGCTTGAAAATGGTGGGCCAAACAGCATGGGTTGACCCAGATTTCACTATTACTAGCACTAAGCTTTGCTTCCTGCAGCATTGGGTCCCCTTGCCATAATGGCAACCAACCCCAGAGTGTTCAGCACAGGGCTGCATTCCCTAGAGAGATGTGGCCCACCGCCTCCATAGGGGTACCCACCACCTCTGTAGGGGTACCCACCGTCTCCATAGGGGTACCCACTGTCTCCATAGGGGTACCCACTGTCTCCGTAGGGGTACCCACCGCCACCGTAGGGGTACCCACCGCCTGCTTAGGGATACCCACCGCCTCCGTAGGGGTACCCACCGCTTACATAGGGATACCCACAGTCTCCATAGGGGTACCCACCACCTCCATACGGGTACCCACCGCCTACATAGGGATACCCACCGTCTCCATAGGGGTACCCACCGCCTCCATAGGGGTAACCACCGTCTCCATAGGTGTACCCACCACTGTGCTGAAAATATTTTGCCGCTGGTGCACTACAGGTGCCATGATGGCCAGGTTGCCATTAAGTAGCTTAGTACTACAAGCACAAGCATACTCCATGGCTGCAAGGCCATGCTGGGACCTGTAGTGTCCCAAATAAACATGTAAATAAAACACAGAGACAAGTGTAAACATAATTTTATGTGCCATAAATTAAAAACACACACCCATTGGCTATGCTTATTGGTCACCTACATGAAGGGTATTTCATCTGTAATACATTGTGTGATTCAAAAAAACAAAACAAAACCCTGCAAAGTAAGCTCAAGCTATTTATAACAGTCCAAATACCAGCGTACTCTAACGTACGTGAGCCATATAGTTGCACAGTTCCGTAGTCAGACGCAGTGGTACGCCATACCATATTATGTGCCGTACACAGCACACAATCAAATTCATCTAGCTGCCTATCTTGAGATCTGTCCCTTGGTAAATTCAAGAGAATGCAGCTCATGGATGCGTGCGTGGAATACTGAGTGGAAGTTGCTCTCAGAATGCGTGCCCTAATGAATCAGACCCAATATTTCTGGGTCAACACCAATTATATTTAATTGTTTAGCATAAAATACATATATTTAATGATTATAAGCTTTTCACATAACACCCAGCACTATTTGTAATTAAGCATGCACTGTTAGCATCCTTTAACAAAGTTATGATGCTTTGGGGCTGATTCAGAGTTGGCCGTAATTGCTTCCCAAATCACAGTCACAAATTGCATTCACTAAAAAAGCTGCAATTATATCCAAAACTGCAACTATTGCAAGATACATGCAGGTCTGAACCAGTAGCATATTCGTCCAGTTTACGCCAGGCTTACATCACATACACTTACAATCATGTTTATAACCATTTATTTTGTTTGCAAAATTGTATTTGCTTTTAGGCATCATGTCTTGCATATGTGAGAAAAATAAATTACTTAACCACGCACACAAAAGCATAATATGTGCACGTGGAAAGAAATAAGCACCTATCAGCAGTGCATTCACAAACAGCCAATCACAAGTTGTCCATTCTAATCTGTTGTTCTACAAAGTATTTTTTGTAAATCACCTATTCTAGAATCTCTAGGCTTCTATGCTTGGAGGTTTGCATGCAGTGATGGTCCTGATAGCTAATGTAACAATAAAAAATTGGGACAAAATAGGTCATGCCCCAATATACCCACATTTCAGGTGAGACCAAACTCCCTTTTAGTAAAACCATACCTATTTTGTCCATCAGAAAATTACACTGTTGGCAGGTATGTCTTACAAAGCAAACACTTACACTATTAGGGGAGCAGTCTAATTAATAAGCATAATAATATTTATGTGTTTGCGCTAGCACAGTTGTGTACTATCAAATTATTGTAAGGTTATATTAACTTCATTATGGATAGCAATCAGATTTGGTTGCCTATAATGAACAATACATTGTACTGTGTTTACCTTTATTCTCTTCCAATATTCCAATATATTTATTGAGTTTGGCAGGGCTTTTCTGCTCTGAGAATACTAGGGATATATTCAGCATCATCCTTCAGTGCTTACAAAGTTTATTTTCTTAATAACATCTCTATAAGTTGTAGGTATGCAGTAATTGTTATATGTGTGTATACATTTTAGTGGTGGGGGAAGCCAATTCATTGTCTGAATGTTCCCTTTTGTTTGTTTTTCATTTGCAATATGTTTTGCTGTGATTTATGTTATCTAACTGTTCAGAACAGCATGTTTATGAGAGTCCAGATGATTTGTAAAGTGCAACATACTTGTGTGTGTTCACTGCTAGATGCCGCTAGATGCCACAATAATGTTTATGGAGTGAAAGGTCAAGAAGTGCATGAAAAAGCAGCGTCAGTCTTGTTACTTCCCCACAGGGTATATTAATGTCAGAAACAAGCAGAAAGTGCCTTCAGCTGAGGAATGGTTAGGATTACTATCATGAGCATTAAAGAAATTCAGATATTTAACATTCTGTTATTTGCTTTTGTGTTTTTTTGGTTTTTTTTAGAATTATACAATCTTAAGCGCTGAAAAATAAATAATTTAATGTCACTTCTTATGATTTTTTCATTATAATTTGTTCTTGTAAAATGATATTCAGTTAGTTGTTTAAAACATTTCAAGAATGAATTCATACATTGGCAATACTCTAGTGTTGATATTAGCATTACAAATAAATTACCATATTATTATTATTAATAATAATAATTATAATAATAATACTAATGATAATAATAAATTAATAATAAGTCAAAAACACAGGAGCAAAATGGTTAGTATAAAATATAGCTTTATATATAAAATGCAAAATAATAACAATTGCAGTGTAATTCAGAGCAGTGAGTTCCAGTAAAGGGAGATGAAAGTTCTTAGAAAATAATTAATTATAAGTCCGAATAATCTGGACAGCAAGTCTTATCAGCACCAGCAAGTAGGGAGAGACTTAACCAGTTACCAAACTACAATCATAAAGCAGGCACCTTCTGCTTAAATCGACATGATATTTATTTGGGTCCCAGCAGGGACCTTTATCATAGAAATATAAACATAATACTAGACAAAGACCATTTATACCTACCTGCTATCCCACAATGCATCAGTGAGAACACCCTGTGTTAACTGAACAACAAAAGCACAAACAAACGGACAATCAACCAAAACATCTATATATATCACAAGGTTACTTAAAACAAAATAAAGTTAAATGAATATAGTTAGGCTTTAAATCATAAATAACAAATTATTTAAATGTTTTTATTAGAGATGGGCGGGCTCGGTTCCCCGAGAACCGAACACACCCGAACTTTGCCTATCCGAGTACCGAGCCGGTACTCTCCCGCCCGCTCGGATTCCAAATCGAGGCAAAACGTCATTGTGACGTATTCGTTTTTCTGAGCTCGGTTCTCGCGAGATTTGAAAAGCATAAATACCAGCCTCCACAGCAATCCATCGCCATTTGACAGAGGGAGAGAGCAGGGTTTAGTCACAGGCTGATTAGAGCAGGGACAGAGAATACAATTCTGATAACAATTCTGATTGATTACAATTCTGATTACAATTCTGATAACAATTGATAGAGAAGAGAGGAGGATAAAGGAGTCTTTTTTTTCAATATTTGGCACGACAAGTGCTTTGGGGTGTCCCCCATTCTTTCGCATTAATATTTCTGGCTGTCAAAAGTACTATTTTTCAGCAGACTAAAAATATAATATTTAGCACTCCCAAGTGCTTTGAGGTGTCCCCCATTCTTTTGAATTAATATTTCTGGCTGTCAAAAGTCTTGTTTGTCAGCAGACTAAAAATATAATATTTAGCACTCCCAAGTGCTTTGAGGTGTCCCCCATTCTTTTGAATTAATATTTCTGGCTGTCAAAAGTCCTGTTTGTCAGCAGTCTAAAACAATAATATTTAGCACTCCCAAGTGCTTTTGGGGTGTCCCCCATTCTTTTGCATAAATATTTCTGGCTGTCAAAAGTCATATTTGTCAGCAGTATCTAAAACAATTTGTAGCACTACAAGTGCTTTGGGCTCAGAATGGATTCAAAGCAGTCCACATATGAACAGAATGAGCAACCAGGTTCTGTCACCAGTCCTGATGGTAGTGTTCCCAGTACGTCATCTGGGCAAGGCGATGTCAAACTACACAGTCTTTTGAAATCAGTCAAAAAAACACACCCCAAATTTTTTTTACTGTGTTGAAGCGAAAAAGAAGTGTAACTGAGGAAAAGTTACCTGCCGATAAAAAAAAAAAAATTGCCAACATGCCATTCTACACACGCAGTGGCAAAGAGAGAATGAGTCCTTCGCCTTTTTTCTATTAGTGGCAGATCCAAAAATGTTACCGAGCCTACAAGTGGTGCACAACTACTGTTACGCGTCAAAGCCGAGCTGCAAGATAACAGTAAGGCATTAGAAGATAATGTTTGCTCTGAATCACAAATGACACCAATCCCTGTGGAGAGTCCATCCAACAGTGGTATGTCTAATCGTGAGCATTCTGTTAGTGTACCCATAAAGAGGGACCCTTTCAGCAGTTCTGCTGATGTGTACTTGAACAGCCCAAGTGTAGCCGGTGATACACAAATTGAGGATGCCACTATGGAAATTGAAGAGGATGAGGGGGAGATTTGTGTAGGCGTTGAGGGCGCTAATGAGGATGTTGATGATTATGATGCAGACAGATAGCAAATTGCCTTTCTCAATTTTTATTTATATTCTAGACTATATAACGGCTGAATAGTTTTCTATTTTACTCCTAGTGGAGAGGGGATCTGATGCAGCCAGAAACCAAACTGCCTCTGTCCATTTCTTTACATATTTAACTAGAAGTGTAGGGTGTAATATACACCCAAAGACGATGGCTGCATTGCCAATATGCATAGATGGAGAGGAAGACAATATGGTTTGTGTGTAGAATTAATGAAGGCCTACCTACCATTAATTAAACTGGTTTTTTTGATAATTTATTAGCTTTACAATTACATTACTTATCCAAGAAACAGGTGGAGCACTAAATTTGGTTAACAAAACCAAACAAAACCAAAACCAAAACCAAAACACACAATGGCGGTTTTGCAAAACCAAAACATGACGGTAATCCAGATCCAAAACCAAAACCAAAACACGGGGGTCAGTGAGCATCTCTAGTTTTTATACCACTTCCACTAAGCAAATTCCCACATTCCCATTTGACCAGACACAAGATTAAGTTGTAATGAAACAGAAAAGAAAAGAATAATACAGAAAAGAATTGTTATATACAAGCAGCAATCGCCGTCATCCCAATTCACTATGAATATACAGTGAGCTTCTAATTCTTACTCAGAAGTAATGGCTGACTTAAAAATATACGACAATGAAAATATAAAAATAAATTGTTAAGTTTATAACAATGCAAAACACCCTCACCTGACCAGCAGGTGTCTTCAGAAAGTGTGATAAGGATTATATTGTATATGAAATTTACAGAGGTTCTGATTACATTAACCTCAAAATATTGGAATTAAACTAACAGTGTAAACATAAAGCATTTTTCAGGTAAACTACAAATGTGCTTGTGTTGTATTGTAAACCCAAGGTGTGTATTAACTGTGTTTTAAGAAGAAATGGGTGGCCAGATCATGTCGGTTGGTTTGTGTATGAGGGACCAACCTGATGGGCGTGATCAACATCCACAGAAGCTTGTAGTAATACTTTGGTGTATATATACTAATATACAAATATTAAACATTTGTCATAAAAGGATTAGAGGAAACCCTCGCTAAGGAAAGCTTTATTGAGAACATATGTATACTCAGATCTATAAAAAAAATTGAGACCAAGGGACATGTGTAAGGGGTTGATTTAAAGGTGTGTAATAATGCCACACACACAAATTTCATTACAAGGATCATATCATTATGTAAAGAAAGCATAAGTAAATCATAAGTGTTAGCTTAGATCAGTGATGGGCAAACTACGGCCCGTGGGCCAGATCCGGCCCACTTAGAGGTTCTATCCGGCCCGCCAATATTTTAAAAAATTTCATTAAAATATGCATAAAATTATTAGGGCCGACCCTGTGTGTCAGAACCTTCATTTTTATGCCTTCCCAGCTATTTCCTCCATTACACTTCATCCTCCTTCCTAAAAGGACACTTCGTATGTCAATCACTCAAACACCTGCCCACCCCCAATGGCTGAAAGTCATGTGAGAAGAGATGGGCTGGGCCATATACTAAGGCGGATTTCGATTGGCTGCTGTGTTGTCAGTTAGTGGCTCACCAGAAAGACGGATTTGCAACAACCTGTGGAAATAAGTGCTGTGTCTGTACGATCGCTGCACTTATAGAGGTAACACTGCTATATAACACCCTCCCGTCCCATTCAAAACTTTTGTATTATATATTTTGATATTTGAGTTTTTTAATAAATTATATTGGCCCGCCTAAAGTTTTTCATTTTTATTCGGCCCACTCCTGAAAAAGTTTGCCCATCAATGGCTTAGATGTTAGGATTGTCCCCAATGAAAAAGTGCTCAAATTTGTAAATTGAAAATGGGATATATATCTTATACCATGCAAGAACTTACACTCAGAATCTATGAGACATGGGCCAACCCATTGCTGTGCTCATGAAAAAGTTACCATAGAAGATATATTGTTTTTGAAATACAGCATGTACATTTACCACTGCTACATATGAGAGATTTATTGATGCATGTTTATTGTCTTGAGTGTTATATTTAAGCATATCTGATTATATAAGTGACTATGCTCTTTACTTGATTTTAGATAAACCCTGTGCACTTTTCTGTTCTGCTCTTGGAAAGGATCAACCTGTTCTGGTGGCAGAAAAAACACTGGATGGAACTTCTTGTGGACAAAATGGGCTGGACATGTGTTCGAATGGTAGATGCCAGGTAAAGTGCAAACTTAATTTAGAACTAAATCTAAAAAAATAAGCAAATTAATGTTGTTTGGAAGGCAGGATCTGTTTTGTTTTTGAGGAGATATCAGAGCTGCACTTATTACTCAGAAAATAATGTAGACAGCATCACTGCAATTAAGGTTTATTATCACTTTTGAATGCTTGATCCCTGGTGCCACCAATGATGTGTAAAAGTCAGAAGACTGTGTAAGCACCCACTAATCTGAGAATGCCCCTTCCAGAATACATTTTCAACAACTGGCAGTGCATTTAAATGTCACATCACACAACTGGGTGCAGTATATGGCAATTTCATATAGCCTTCATTCAATAAGGAGTGTTGATTTGCACAGTGTTTCCAATCAGAAGCAGCTACATTTTTAATTATACTTGACCAGCCCACCCTCCAGGAGATCCCAGAAGGGTGTTCATGTGACAAGTGCAGGAGGGGGAAATTCATAGCATTTCATATCGTGGGGTGGGGCTTGGTGATGCGTTTAAGCCTTGTCCCCACCAAGACGCGGGTGGATGCTTACTTTTTCTGGAGTCTGGGAGGACTCCCCGATATACGGGAACCATCCGGAAATTCCAGAAGAGTACTCAAGTATGTTTTCAATCCCAACAGCATCTGAAGGCTTGCCGTTCTAAAGCAATAAAGACGCAAACACTCTAAAATAGAAGCATGACATCAGAAATAAAATATGGCATTTGCTCTCTGTGTTCACACTTAATGCAAAGATACAATGTAAAGTACAAATGCTAATTAGAATACTTACCTATTTTTGCATGAATGCACCAATTTGTGCAAGTAAGTACATGAAATTGCGGCATTCTAAAATGCTCATGTGCATCACTCTTAGGGGTATATACTAAACTGCGGGTTTGAAAAAGTGGAGATGTTGCCTATAGCAACCAATCAGATTCTAGCTAGCATTTATTTAATACATTCTACAATGACAGTTAGGATCTGATTGGTTGCTATAGGCAACATCTCCCCTTAGACTTTAGGAAAGTGCTTACGACTATGTGGATGACAGAGGTATGATTGCAAACTCACAATGCTTAGTAGATCAGTAACCTTCTATTTAGTGTAACCCTGCATTATGGATTTTTCTTAAAGTCATTAATTCAGACAGACATTTCCAGATTATACATCTTAGTGGAAATAACTTTTGTTGTAGGTATAAATCTCCTAGAGCCCCCAACACCTAATTTACCTGCTCCTTTTGCCTACCCCTATTTACATTTCATATGACGGTGATTCCTTCCTCTGTTATCTGGTATGAAAAGAGGTTGCATTGTTAAGTACAAACGTTCTGCAGATTACACTCATGTTGAGTTATTGCTATGTGTAGAAAAATTTAGAGACTACGGCTTCTGAACCCTTAAAATAGAATAACAGCCAAGCGTTACTTCATTTTTTCTTTTTTTTTTGTAGCCTAAACATGGAGTTGTTAAACATCTGTGTTCTTGAATAAGGTCTTTGGTTATCAAGTTAAACACATTCTTCTGTATAAGAAACATATATAAACATTAATGATCGGAGCTATGATTGAGCATGATCTAAATGACTGAATATGTGTTTTGTGCACGTGAGCAAAAATTGGACGAGAATTTTGTTTTACAGTTGAAATAGTCAAGGCACAAACCAAAGCACTCACATTTTTTGTTCTATAATTTTATGTATGATTTATTTATATTGTACTAACAATGTATAGATAGCCAAAGAAATTACATACCGTACATGCTGTTAGATCAAAGATGCAATCAAGTACAGGCAGGGATTAAGTTGAGGATATAGCACGTATATCAGATATTATTTAGTTGGTCCTAGATTTCGTATGGAAGTTAGCTATTAAAGCCATGGTTCAATTTTGCATTAATAATAAGTATCTTTTTATTGACTTTATTGCTGATTAAATATATTATTGGTAGTATTATTAGTATTAGGAATACTATTGATATCATTAATTTGTTAGTTGGCAGTACATAAACCATTTTAAAATAGGAATCATTGCAACCCACCTTTTCGTAGGAATCCCTTTAGTTTAAAATAGAAAAGACAGAACACCACTATTTACATGCCCATCTGATCTCTCCACATGTGATCACATCTCCCCACATGCCCTTTGCTTGCACATCATCTTTCCCATATGTCATTAGACCTTGCCATATGCCATCAAATCTACCCACATGCCTCAGAATTTCCATTATCTAATTTTTAGGCTGTAGCTTTCTGCTAGATAAAATTTCCCTCCACATGTAATGTTGTACCAGTCACATGAGATCCTTACTTGCATAATAAAACAAGTGGACAGATAATTGCCTCCCACAAACGATCAGCACACTTTTCTCTTAAAAAAAATGTGCTGCTGTGAGAATTTTGATGATTTTATTGGCTACAGCCTGTTGTATCCTCTGCCTTAAGTCTAAAGCACATTTAAAATGAAGAGGAACAGCGCATTTCTTAACATTCTTTTACACCTGTTTGGCTCCACCGCACGTAATTAAGTGCACACTCCCCATCTGTGATTTCTCTTTCCATCTAGTCAGGAGGATTGCTTGAAATTTAGCAAAATCTCTAATAAATTTGAAATGTATAAGGGCAGTAAAGTAAAAAAAAATGTCACCTACAAGTAACGGCTATGAACATCTGCTCAATTAATTATCATTTTTTTTTCCTCCTAAAATACTGTTCTTTTGTCACTCATTTATATATAATATAACTTAAAGCATTAAGGGAGCTATTTATCAATTAACAGGGTTTTGCCCCATTAATTATCATCTGTCTTTGCAATGATGACAGTTGACATTTCAGATTACTTTATTAAAAAATCATCCTGGGACAGCGGATCCGATAGGAAACTGTTACGGTGATAACTTCACTTACTTTAACCCTCCCATTGTCTATCTCTCCTCGCCGCTCACTGTTCCAAAGCATCTTTGGTCAAACATACGCAGAGACATGACTATTTTTATGCATAATCAGGTGCATTATTGCAGATATCTAGCTTACTCTCATGTCTGCCCTTTAACGTGAGTCAAAAATTGTTCTTGTGACATTGACATCATGTTACCACAAGTATCCAGATGTGGCTACAAAAAACAGAAAGTGGGCACAAATTTCCTTAAGGTTTTTGACATGCGCCAATGCATTGGGTCATTTTGACCCAACACATTGCGAGAATTTCATTCCTTGTAAATTTTTTCAGAAGGAATATCCTTCTGAAGAAATTTACATCTTTTAAGTGCTCCCAATAAATGTATAAGATGTAAGACACAGCAAGTTCAGTACTTCATCATAAAACCAAAATAATCTTTGATAAATTATTTTTATGGTGCAACACATGTCGATGAAACTATAGGAATGTGAGTTCATTGAACACAAGTTCTGAAAAAACAAATGTTGCATAATAGCTTAGTCTGAGTAACCGTATCTATGGTTTCTGGTTTCTGGGGTTCTTATTTTTCTTAAATATATGAATCTCCACCACCTATGCTGGGGTATGCAAGTCGTCAATTAAATAGCCATAACCTTAGTCAATCATATACTGTAAAAGACTTATGTATGCTATAAGTTATGTTTTAGATTAACCTACTGTAGGTAGATTATGTCTAGTAATTGTTACAGTGGGTCACTGTATTTCTTGTGCTATGTGGATCCTATAGGAGTTACTTATGGTCCTATTTACTAATTAACAGGCTTTTGTCCTGTTAATTATCATCTGTTATCGCAATGATGTCAGATGAGTTTCTGGCTCCATTTATTAAAAAATTATCCCGTGACTGCAGATCCGATAGGAGGCTGTCCTGGCAATGACTTTCCTTACCTTTAAACTGCAGTAGTCTGTCTCTACTCTCCGGTTACTTTTGCAACTTGACATTGCACATGTGTGACCTAAGGTAACTGGAGTGGAGAGCAGGACAGCAGTGGTGAGGGATCCATAGATCCTCTACCGCCATACTCTCTCCATAGGAGAGAATGGTTGACACCATCTTGAGATGGCTTTAGCCAACGGGCTCAAGCTCTGAAAAGCTAGGGTTTTGGAGCTTCATAAATTGCCCAAGAATGCAGTGTCCGCAGCGCTGTACAGAGAACTCATTCACATCAGTCCCTGCCCCATTGGAGCTTACAGTCTAAATTCCCTTATATAGACAGACACAAACTCACAGACAGACAGGGAGGAAGAGACTAGGGTCAATTTTGATAGCAGCCAATTAACCTACCAGTATGTTTTTGGAGTGTGGGAGGAAACCGGAGCACCTGGAGGAAACCCACGCAAACACAGGGAGAACATACAAACTTCACACAGATAAGGCCATGGTCGGGAATCGAACTCATGACCCCAGTGCCGTGAGGCAGAAGTGCTAACCACTATGCCACTGTGCTGCAGTTATTAGCCTAGGCAACTCTGCCCCTATATATTATTTTTTCTCTAAGTTCCTGACACACAAACTCAGATTCATTCTGTGAATGTTGTCAGCATCGTTCACAGAGTAAAGCAGTGCTGGTGTGTCTGGAATTTAGCACTTATTTGATGTTGCCTGCTATACAAAGGGACACACAGCGCAAAAGTGCAGTGTTCAATAGGCTAATGAATATTCCATCAAGGCTTTAAATAAAAAATGCAAATATGACACAATATTGATCCAGCGACATTCAACTACAATACGTTAAACAACTATCCAATACTACTGAACACATACTTAAATAATTTCCAGCAAATAAAATTCAATCACAGCAGCTCAACCATATAATGGGTTCAGGATCAACATTGGCTGCTATCACTATTATTACGCACCTTGGGCCTAATACATCTTCAGCCATAAGTCCACTTGCATTTAGTATCTTGTGGGAAAAAGCTTTGTGCATGCTCCAGAATGGGACTTAAGTCAGTGAAAGCAATGCATGCAATTCATGTGTCTGAACACAAGTGAAACTTACAACTGTTTATGACTTGAAGGATGGAACAGGGAGGGAAGCAGTAGACAGAGGTAGGAAATGTACACTACGGGCGTGCCGTGGGCGTGTTTATGCAGATACGGCCAATTCACGTTCAGGGAATCTCTTAAGTACGTGTTTTTTATCTATATCATGTGCGCCAGCTACAAGGCAGGTGTAAGTGCTGACTGATAGTGATGACTACACGTATGCATGCCAGAACATGTGTATGCAATTAAGAAACATTGTAAAAATGCATTTTATGTACAATACGCATTAAGAACATCCTGATTTACGTGTTTAATGTAAAAAAAAATACAGAACATTTTAAAAAACTATTTTATTAATGATTATAGTATTAAAGATTGTATTAAGGTGCGTTCACATTGCGTACAAAGATGAATCAGGCCCCTTGCTGGTATATAGTCCCTTGCGTAGCAGGAGGTATTATAACGTTCTCCACTGATATAGCAATTAGTCTGCACATTTAAAACTATTTGTGTTTTGCACTCAGATATAACGGCACATTTAAGTATTAATAATTAGTTTTAAAATAATTGCTATTTAAAAAATATAGCAAAAAGTAATAAACCCATCTGGAGTATCATCATCATCATCACCATTTATTTATATAGCGCCAGCAAATTCCGTAGCACTTTACAATTGGGAACAAACATTAATAAGACAATACTGGGTAATACATACAGACAGAGAGGTAAGAGAACCCTGCTCGCAAGCTTACAATCTATGGGTAGTATCCAACTTACATGTATTTTTCATAGGCTTGTTTTATATTGTATATTAAGTAACACAATGATATAATAGTATTGTATTTTCTTTTCTTCTTAAAAAGAAAGTCGGCTGTGATGGAGTATTGGGCTCCTTGTCCAGGGAAGATCACTGTGGTGTTTGTAATGGCAATGGAAAATCCTGTAGAGTTATTAAAGGCGACTTCAATCACACAAGAGGAGCTGGTAATGTATTTTTTTTTATTGTTATACTATTTTTATACAGTAACAATAATGATAAGGCTGTTTAATTTGTTTAAGCTGCTAGAGGAGTATAATTGGAGGAAGACTTACCCAGTCCAGCCCTCTAGATATATAGTCCATTATCCCCTCACTTTCATGATGAGATGCAGCACTGCGATCCCAGCCCATCAGTTTTTTGGGAGCTGCAACATCATGTCATCAGATGCAGGGACAGACTCCAGCTCCTTCACCCGCTGCTTCTACTGTGTAAGGTAAGATCAGTGACGGGGGACAAAGGAGGATGCTGGGTGGGTAAATAACAGGGGTGGTGGCGATGCATAAGGTGTGTAGCGAGTGATGAAGGGATGATTGGTGTGGATAAATAACATGGGTGGGAGGGTTATGAATGGAGGTAATGACGGGGGCTGATGAATAACAGGGCTGGGAATCTGATGAAGAGAATAGATAGATCATACTTGCCAACTCTCCCAGAATATCCGTGAGGCTCCCGAAATCTGGGTCAGTCTCCCGGACTCCCAGGAGATAGGGCTATTCTCCCGATTCCCGACTGGCTGTGGAAAAGTAAATGGAGGGGGTGGGGCTTATCGGCATCATGGATGCATCATTGTGGCCCCGCCCCCTTGTTTTATTGGTCGAAAAGGGTGGTGACAGCATTGGGGGGCAGGGCTAACACTTCTTCGAATCCCGCCCCCACACACCCACCTGCTGTAACAGATTCTGGATACTATATTACTAATCTTGATTAGCACTGGCTTACCTGAAGTGCGGAGTCTAACGATCTCCCCTGGAAACTGGAAGACACTGCAATCCACGAAGAGCAGGAGCCAGGAACAGGTAAGTATTGCTCTGACACTCAGCGAGTGTCAGAGTGAGGTTTTTATACTGAAGGGGATTCAAAATCCCCGCCTCTAGGGTTGTGGTCATGTGACCGCCTCCGGGTGCGGTCACATGGTACTGAATGCGGAAGTGCGGCTGGACGGAGCGGCGGGGATCAGGTAAGTCCGTGACAGTACCCCCTGCCATAAAGGTGGACTCCGAACACCTAATAGGGTTTCAAAGGAAATTTTTTATGGAAGGATTTAAGTAGACGGGGAGCATGTAGGTCAATGGCTCTTACCCATGAGCGCTCCTCAGGGCCGTAACCCTTCCAATCTACCAAGAACTGTATGGCACCTTGAACTTTACGAGAATCTAGGATAGTTTTAATCTCGTATTGAACTTGATCCCGATCAACAGGAGGAGGAGGAGTTCTGGATGAGGTGGAGAATCTGTTGGTTACTATCGGTTTTAACAAGGAGACATGGAAGACATTGGGTATGCGTAAAGAGGGAGGCAGACTCAATCTAAAGGCTACGGGATTAATAATCTCAGATATAGCAAATGGGCCAATAAACTTGGGAGCAAATTTTTTACTGGGAACCTTTAAACGAATGTTCTGGGTGGATAGCCATACCCTGTCACCAACTGCAAAACTTGGAGTCATTCTTCTCCTTTTATCGTAGAATTTTTTGGAACGAGTAGTTGCTTGCTTTAAATTTGTCTTGGTTTGTTCCCAAATATCAGAGAAGTTACGAAACAGAGAGTCCACTGCTGGAGCTTCAGAAGATGAGACTTTAGAGAAGGTGGGTAGTCTAGGATGGCAGCCATACAGAACAAAAAAGGGGGAGTTAGAGATGGCCTCATGAAAATGGTTGTTATGGGCGAACTCGGCCCAAGGGAGAAGGTCCACCCAGTTGTCTTGGTTACTAGAGATAAATATTCTTAGAAACTTCTCTAATTCTTGGTTGGTTCTCTCAGTAGCCCCATTGGACTGGGGATGATATGCGGAAGAAAAGTCAAGCTTAATCCCGGATTTATTGCAAAAAGACTGCCAAAATTTTGATATGAATTGTGATCCCCTATCGGAGACAATATGTTGAGGACAGCCATGGAGGCGAAATATTTCCTTAATAAAAATATCGGCTAAGGAGGAGGAAGAAGGAAGGCCTTTGAGAGCAATAAAGTGGGCTGTTTTAGAGAAGCGATCCGTGACCACAAGCACTACAGTACAGGATTTGGAAGGGGGAAGGTCCGTGATAAAATCCATGGAGATCTGTGACCAAGGGTAATCAGGAATGGGTAATGGGAGCAAGCATCCATAAGGCTTCTTCCTAGAGGTCTTGTGTTGAGCACATTTGGAACAAGCAGCAACAAATCTCTTCACATCCTCCAGCAAGGAAGGCCACCAGTAGCTTCGGGACAATAAGTCCCAGGTCTTGCGAATGCCGGCATGCCCAGAGAAGAGTGAGTGATGAGCCCAGTGAAGGAGCCGGGTGCGTAGATGTGGCAAGATGAATGTTTTGCCTGGAGGACAACCCTTTTTCAGGTGTGTAGCTGCCAATACTTGACATGGATTTACAATGAATTTCTTATCTTCCGAGGATTCCATGTCAGCTGGATCAAAAGAGCGAGATAAGGCGTCTGCCTTCGTATTCTTAGATCCCGAGTGAAAAGTGATGTTGAAATCAAAGCGTGAGAAGAATAAGGACCACCTTGCTTGTCGAGGGTTTAGACATCGAGCAGTGCGTAAGTAAAGCAAATTCTTATGGTCGGTATATATGGTGATAGGGAATTGCGCTCCTTCTAGTAAATGTCTCCATTCGGAGAAAGCCAACTTGATGGCCAGGAGCTCTTTGTCGCCAATCCCATAATTTCTCTCAGCAGGTAAAAAGCGACGGGAAAAGAATCCGCAGGGATAAAGTTTTCCAGAAGGACCTCGCTGTGATAGTACGGCTCCTGTGCCAACAGAAGAGGCATCTACCTCCAGGACAAAAGGACGAGAACAATCTGGCTGTTGAAGAATGGGTGCAGATGAAAAGAGAGACTTTAAATATATAAAGGCTTGGATAGCCTCAGAGGACCAAATACCAGCATCAGCAGATTTGCGGGTCAATGCTGTGATGGGAGCCACGAGAGAGGAGTACCCCTTGATAAATTGACGATAATAGTTGGAGAATCCTAGGAAGCGTTGAGTGGCCTTAAGGCCCGAAGGTTGGGGCCAGTCAAGTATGGCTTTCAATTTTGTGGGATCCATCTGTAGACCGGTGCCCGAAATAATATATCCCAGGAAGGGAATTTGTCTCTGCTCAAAAGTGCATTTCTCCAATTTGCAAAATAACTGATTTTTTCGGATACGAGAGAGGACCTCCAATACATGAGTACGATGAGATGCTAGATCTTGAGAAAAGATGAGAATGTCGTCCAAGTAGATGACTACAGATTGGTACAAGAGGTCTTGAAACAGCTCATTCATAAAGCTCTGAAATATGGCTGGGGCATTGCATAGCCCGAAAGGTATGACCAGATATTCAAAGTGGCCGTCTTGGGTGTTATACGCCGTCTTCCATTCATCCCCCTCCTTAATGCGTATAAGGTTATACGCTCCTCTGAGGTCAAGTTTAGAAAAGATGGTGGCACCCTTAATCCGGTCAAATAATTCAGAAATCAGTGGCAGTGGATACCGATTTTTAATGGTAATGGCGTTCAGGCCTCTGTAATCAATGCAAGGGCGGAGGCCCCCATCTTTCTTTTTTACGAAGAAGAAGCCAGCCCCAGCTGGGGAGACAGACTTGCGGATGAAGCCCCTGTTTAGATTTTCTTGGATGTACTCCTCCATAGCCTTAGACTCCGGGAGGGAAAGGGGGTAAACACGGCCCCTGGGAATGGGTTTACCAGGTATCAGATCAATGCCACAGTCCCAGATTCTGTGAGGGGGAAGTCTAGTGGCCTCTTGTTGACAAAAAACAGTAAGGTTTGGTATGGCTCAGGCAGGAGAGTCAAAGGAAATTCTTGGGAACGTCTGGGACTATTCGGAGGAACCACTCTCTGTAGGCAGCGAGAGAAGCAGGACTGTCCCCAGGACAATATGTGACCAGATTTCCAGTCCAAGGTGGGAGAGTGGACACGAAGCCAAGGAAGTCCTAGGATGACTGGGTTGGTAGATCTCTGTATTACTAGAAAAGAAATCTTCTCCCGATTAAGTGCTCCTATCTGAAGTAGAAGAGGAATAGTGCGTACCAGGATGGACCCCTCAGGGATTCTTCCCCCATCAATGGCCATCAGAGAGATGGGTTGTTCCAAGGCTTGTGTGGGAATAGCGAATTGTTTAACTACTGTGGCAGAAATGAAATTTCCTGCGGCTCCGGAATCTAGAAGAGCCGACTGCGGGAAGGTCTTTTGTCCTAACTGAAGGGAAATGGGAATAGACAGGCAATCATTACTATTGGGAACTGACTGACACTGAGAAAAGAGGCCTAACGATACAGCTCCAGAACTCGTTAGGCCCTGTCTTTTACCGAGCGTTTGGGACAAGAACTCAGAAGATGGCCACTCTCTCCACAATATAAACACAACTTGTTCCGAAATCTCCTCTCCCTCTCTTCGGCTCATAGGCGGGTCCTCCCAAGTTGCATGGGCTCTTCAGGGGGAAGAACAGGGGTTTGGAAGTTGGGGGCCAAGCGAATCATACTACGCCGCGACTGTTCCTTCTCGGAATTACGTTCCTTGAAACGCAAATCAATTTTGACACAGAGGGAGATAATGTCGTCCAAAGACGTAGGGAGTTCCTGGGATACCAACTCGTCTTTGATTCGGTCTGAAAGGCCCTGCCAGAATGTAGCTACTAGGGCCTCATCGTTCCAGCGAAGTTCAGAGGCCATGGTTCTGAAGTGGACCGCATACTGCCCCATAGACTGGTTTCCCTGGCGGAGACGTAGTAAGCCGGAAGCGGCATTGGACACCCTTCCTGGCTCATCAAATATTTTCTTGAAGGTGGACAAGAAGAGGTTGAAGTTATGTAGAATGGGGTCGTCCCTCTCCCATAAGGGGGAAGCCCATGCTAAAGCTTGACCGGACAATAACGAAATCACATAGGCCACTTTCGTTTTTCCGGAGGGGAAGTTCCCAGGTAGAAGCTCGAATTGTATGGAGCATTGATTTAAAAATCCTCTGCAATTTTTAGGGTCTCCTTTGAACTTGGGTGGGTTAGGTAACCGTAGCTGCGAGGAAGAAGCTGCTGCTGCGGCCTGAGGTACAGGGGCCACTGCCGGCCCAGGTGATCCACCAGCCACTATGGTGTTCTGGACAACATCCAACCGAGTGGATAGACTATTGAGGAATTTTAAAAGTTGCTCTTGGTTAGCTTCTTGCTTATCCATCCTTCCTACCAAATGCTCCAACAGATCTTTAGCTGTGGTATCCATGGTCAGAGCAAACTGTAACAGATTCTGGATACTATATTACTAATCTTGATTAGCACTGGCTTACCTGAGGTGCGGAGTCTAACGATCTCCCCGGTGTTCACCAAGAACCGCCGCAAGGCGGGATGGGCTTCGCTGCCAGGAGTCGCAGGTCGCGGTCCCCAGGTTCGCCTCAAGATGTAGTACAGCGGAGTGAAGCGGTGGTAGCGGAGTCAACAAGCCGGTTCGGTACACAGGAATGGAGTCAGGCAGAATCAGAAGGCAACTCGGAGTCAACAAGCCAGGTTCGGTACACGGGTCACAAGAATAGGAGAATAGTCAGCAAGCCGGGTCGGTAGACAGGGATAGGAGAGCCAGGGAAGTCAAACAGGCAGAGATCAGCACACAGGAGACACTGGAAACTGGAAGACACTGCAATCCACGAAGAGCAGGAGCCAGGAACAGGTAAGTGTTGCTCTGACACTCAGCGAGTGTCAGAGTGAGGTTTTTATACTGAAGGGGATTCAAAATCCCCGCCTCTAGGGTTGTGGTCATGTGACCGCCTCCGGGTGCGGTCACATGGTCCTGAATGCGGAAGTGCGGCTGGACGGAGCGGCGGGGATCAGGTAAGTCCGTGACACCTGCCACCCGGACCTCCCGGGACACAAGCTGCCAATGTTAGCAACTATGAGATAGATCGACAGATATAATTTGGTATGTATATCACTGTAACTCATTTCCCACCATCTGTGCTCGTACAGCAGTGATATTATATAACAGGAATAAATACATTATGCATGCCAATTAGCTTCTACAACTTAATGAATTGGTAAAATCATTCTTAATTTTGAATATTCAAAACAAGAGTAACAAACAAATATATATTTCAGTTGTTACATGAAAGACTTTGAAAACATTATCTTCATACATCGTTACCTGCATATTAAACACACCAAGGGTCATTTACAAATGTGCAGAAATGTACATACCCCGTCCACATGACATGATGCGTTTATTTTTGTTCAACTGTGCCCGTTTTTACAGAAAGATCACATTAAATTGTCTAGGTGTTATCTGGCGGGTTCAAAAGTTGGCACCTTCTCAAAGGAGGACTTGGGTAGATTGGGGCATTGCTAGCTGAATTCAAGCTTGGCGCTAATGCATCATATTGCACCCACATACAAAAATACATTTTTTTGTTTTGTACCAAGCAAACACATATAATGTGGGTAATCTTATTTATAAGCTCACAAACATCAATGCATTCAAAAGATTCAAACCCACAGAAGTAACACCTCTAATTAAAGTAGTCCCGATGTCCCCTCACTCTTATTATTTATGTGAGAAATAAATGAAGCTGGGACAATCAGTATTTTAGAAGAACAATAAAACATTTAATAGAATGACGTGACTGGTTTAAAGTGACAGTAAGCAGGACTTTTAGTGGACTTTTTTTTCCATCTTCCATTGTGCACGTTTTTAGCCATACTGCAAAAGTAACCACTTGCCCATTTTCCTGGGGCAGTTCCCAAAAGCAGAATGTGGGCACGCACTTATGTATGCAATAGCTATACAAATTAGGAGCATATTTATTAACCATCGCTTTTCTCAACAGGATCCATTTCAATCCTTACCACAGAGATAAGGATTGAAATATTATGACTATTTATTAAAAAATAGCTTTTCATACGAAGACCTGTCCTCTATGGTCACTATTGCAAAGTGGCCACCTTTGTTATAATGACCGGAGGGGAGAACAGGTAGATGTTGTGAGGGATCCGAAGATCCCTCTACCGCAATGGTCTCCCCATAGTCTTCAATGGCTAATACCAGCTTCAAGTGGGGGCAAAATAGCAGTCCCATAGAAAACTATGGGGTCTTGTTTTGCATTCGAAGTGACAGGGAAATCAGCATATCTCCAATATCTGCCCTAGTCATAAAGTAAGGGGATACTTTCATTTGTGGCTATCCCCTGAAAACTGCTGTTTTGGGGGATGTCAATGAAAAATGTTTTTATTAAGTATTACGCAAAACAATAGTGAGTGGTGTATTAGTGCAAACCACAATATACCAGCCGCCCTCTATATCTCATCTCTGATTCACCAATGAGGTACACAATGCAGAATAAATAAACAAATAGATATAGAAATGACGCTAGTGACTGATTCAAATACTCCAAAAAAAGGGAAAAAGTCAGTAGGAAATGTTTATGAAACGGTGTTCACATAGCTAATCCTGTGGGTTGATTGAAAATCTCATTCGTATGTGCTTGAATGCTTCCAACTTATGCATAGGTTCAGACCAACAAACTTGTATCATAAAATTCCTTGTATGTCCTCATAGTGGTATATATGAAAGATAAAAAAAGAGGACAATAATAGTATAATCCTGTTAAAAAGTATATACTCTATTTCCCTTGTGGTTTTAGTATGCAACACCACCGAATCCCAAGTGAATGATCCAAAGAAACCCCCCCCCCCCCTTAGGGGTGTGCACTTACAAAAGCCCAGATAATAATCGGCATGTAGTGTAATCTTATTTCTGTTTCTCTATTCTTTCACTTGTGCAGATCCTCTTACTTCCAATGCATATATGACGATCCCACATCATTAAACATATGTGTGAAAAGATAAAAAATTGCTGATAGTGCATTACCTTTTGTATACAGAGGTTTTTATTTCAGCAAAAAACATAAAGATATAAAATCCAAAATATAAAAACATACATCCATAAAGAGAAAAACTCAGCACATCCCGCTGTGGGTGGCCTCTTATTAGATGATATAAATGTCTGTATAGTCACAATAGAGAGACAGCACTCCACTGACACAGAACACGGAGGAAGAGATTTTCCCAAGTGAGAGTGGATCCCCAGCCGCCCGGGGATCCACCTGGTCTGAGCCTATACATACGTTGGAAGCATTCAAGCACCTACGAATGAGATTTTCAATCAACACCGAGGATTAGCTATGTGAATACCGTTCAATGAACATTTCCTACTGACTTTTTTCCCTTTTTGTGCTATTTGTGTCAGTTACTAGCACCATTTCTATATCTATTTGTTTATTTATTCTTTATTAAGTATGCCCCTTAAGCTGGGTACACACTACAGAAATTTCAACCAACTTTTTATGCCGAGCGATTTTACATGCGATCACTCGGTCCATGGACTGCATACACACTAGCCTTGTTTAGGACGATAAAGGGAAGAGCGGACATCCCTTTAGCGACTTTTTACAGCCATGTTGTCGTAAGCAATGACTGTAATTTCGTACTCACTGTTGTGGATCGGTCAGAGGTTTATACACACTACACAGCGGAAACGAGATTGGAACGAAAATATTAAACGGTACGACCAACCAAATGAGGCGTTATTCGTCCATTTGGGCAGACTTTCAACCATTGTGTCACTGCACACACTGGCCCGACTTTTGACGGAGTTGTCGTAAATCGGCTGATTTAGCCGATTATTGGATGAAAACTGTGTAGTGTGTACTTAGCTTTAGTGTGCACAGAGACACATTTGTGAAATAAAAAATGAATCACATCTCTGCTTTTTTGCACTTTCTAGATGCCTGTTAGTGCTGGCTGATCACAACTGTCAGTAACAGAGCTGATGACACATTAAAGATCTACATATTTGTATGATACACCTAATGCAGCAAAGCAAAGGATATGAGAATGAACATTTGGATGGGTTTTGGCAAATTTTTAACAATATAAAGAGTAGTGGTGGAAAAGCAAAACTATAGCTAATGACAGTTGAACTAAATTAAATTAAATTAAAGGGAAGCTTGTTTGGTAAAACCAATATAATTTATGAATATTGGTATTAATATTTATATTAGTTTAATTAATCCAATGTTTTCATTTCAAGACAAAATGGGAGTTTTAAGTCAGCGCCCTTGGATATCCATTTTGAATATTATATCTGGTGTGTTTATATTAAAGGATTCCCCTGGCTGAATCACAATATTTGTAATGACTGACCATGTGACTTGGCAGCTGCAGGATGTAATTGGCTGAAGAGGGTGTCACATGAGTGGATGTGAGTATCGTGACTGGATTACAGCCACTCATATCACACCTTCATTGCCCTGCTGCTGCTCAACATCCTGGCTAATTGAGTTAAATATTTAAATTTGGGCAGAGGTATTCAGTCCCTTTAAATTGATTTATAGATATATGTCCCCTTTAGCAACTTTTACATTTACATATTGTGCTTAAAGCTGTCTTATATTACAACTTAAATAAGAAAGGACTTACGTTGATGCAGTGATGAAATATGTTACATATCTAATACATTTTGAACCTTGAAAGCAGGGCCGTAACTAGGGCTGTGCGACAGGGGCGACCGCCCAGGGCGCAACGCTGAAGGGGGGCGCAATTTAGGAATATTTTAGGCTAATTTGGTTAAAATTGAAGGCTTGGGGGGCGGCATTTGTCTTTCTCGCCCAGGGCGCTAGAATTTTAAGTTACGGCTCTGCTTGAAAGGCATGTGCATTGTTTAGTTTATTCCAACAACATGTCAGATCTTGTTCTGAAGTTTGTTCTGTAAAGTACTAAAACTGTTTCATCCCTTGTTTGAATGTTTATTTTACTGTGCTAAGTTTAATGTAAATCGAAACATTCTTTATTACTTACTTGTAGACTTAGTCGAGCTAAATCTTTCCATTATGTAACAGCTTTTACAAGATTTTTAAAGTACTGTGAGATTTGATGATTTTAAATTTAAAGGCCCCAAACTTGACTTTGTCAGTTATGAAACACGTAGGTAAATGTAATACCCTGACATGCCACTGCAGCTCTGTTAAAAAGTAAAGTAATATCTTTCCACTCCACTACAGACATGTGGGACTCATCCAACATCTTTGGAACAACATCCTTAAGGGATTACACACAGTATAAAAAGCTGAAAATGCAGTCACTTGAGTTACTGTGATATCACTGGCCCGTCTCTATATACATATCCACCAATCCACCTACTGCATTTCTGCACAGCAACTCTGCAAAGCTGTCACTCAGACTCTGTCTGTGTAGAGAAACACCTCCCTCCTGACAAACAGAGAGCTGAAAGAGAGCATTGTGTACATATTTAGTTAGATCAGTAACACACAACTTTCAATGTGTATTCAAATAGTGTTCAAAATTATATACAATATTCTGCTATTTTCTACAAACAAACAATGTAGTTACTAATGTTTGGCATGACATCTTGTACTGGCAATGCTTTGGTCTAGACTGGAACATATGAACCCAAATATGTATGTCCTTTTTTTTTTTTTGCAAGAATAATATATTAATTACTAAATCTAAATATTTTTGTCAAATGTACAGGCTATGTGGAGGCCCTGGTGATACCAGCTGGTGCAAGAAGAATTAAAGTTGTAGAGGAAACACCAGCTCATAGTTATCTAGGTAAGTAGAATGTTAAAATGATATTACAATGTGTCTTCCATGCTTAACACAGTTTTTAGACAACATGGTTTGTACAAATCCTACTGCAATGGTAGAATCAGCCTCCAGTTCTATTGGTGATAACTGGAGAGTTGAGACCTCAATATACTTCCATGCGCATTGCTGTGCTCCCTACATTAAACGAGCAGCATTCACATTTAATAAATAGACTGATTTCCCCCCAAGTAGCCCTAACATTAAATTAATAGAAGTCAGAATTAATAGATAGACATACTTCCCCGCCCAACATACCCTGACATAGATTAGGGTATGTTATTTTCCCCCCAAGCAACCCCAATATTAAATAATTATAACTCCACTTAAATAATTAAACATATTTCCCCCAAAATTGCCCAAATATTAAGTACTTGATATGCATAATTAATAAATACCCCTCCTTCTCATTTAACTCAGCCCCCCATTAAATCAATAGCCCCCAAAAAAACAGCCTACCATTGATTAAATAATGTCATGACACCACTTTAAATTAATATTCATTACTATGACCCACCATTAAATGAAATACTCCACATCATCAAATAAATTGTCAGCCACAAATAGATTAAAAATTCCCACCCACTGTTAAATAATTATTACCCACCCTCACTATTAAATAAATACATTGCATCCACCAATATTAAAGTAAAAGCCCCCCCCCCCCTCCCCACACTTGCTTTCTACCATCTGACTTTTTAAATTTCAGAGGCAGACTCTACTGTCTGCCTCTCTTTAGGTCACAATATACACTGCTGACGGAAGGGGTGGAACAGATCTGTGCATTGCTGGCAGTGAAGTGGCTGTTCCCAAGGAGGGAGGAGCCTACCAATGAGTCCTGGATGTAGGGGGGTTCCAAGCTACTGGGAATCCCTTCTGTGTGCCAACACAACAAATACACCGCCTGACAGGCATATCTGCAGTTGCTTCCACATTTGACTGTGCCGTAATTACATGAACACAACTCAATTAAAATATGTATTATAATACTGTATTAAACTGCAAAGGCAGTTTGTCTGTTCAATTGTTTGGTTCTGTAATGTTGGACAGTTACTTGTCTGATTTTACTAATGAGTACAAATGTGTACAGCTTTAAGGGACACTGGAAAACAGTCTATTAATGATGATTGGAAGATTGAAGAGCCTGGAACCTTTCATATGGCTGGGACCACTGTTAATTACATTCGAAGAGGACTCTGGGAAAAGATTTCTGCAAAAGGTCCAACAACATCTCCTCTACATCTACTGGTAAGATGTAACAAACAGCAAATGTATGGAAGACACAAAGGAAGCAAAGTTGGATGTATAAACTTAATATCATATAGAGGTGCATTTCACACCACAATCCTTCTGCGTCAGCTTGACATGAAACTCAGACCACTCCTCTACGCTGTTGTAGGACCATCCTCCTCCATTTATGTACTTAATTTAATTCACTGCCTCCATTAAGATCAAAATACTAATATCCTGAAATATTCTGTGCTGCTGTTAACATTCCAATGATCTAATTGGCTACCTGTTGTTCTAGCTCTGCCCACTTTAAAACTGGGGACACAATGAACAGAGCAGACCACACAAGACATCAAGATACATGCACAAGTCACCTGAAAGTAAAATCACACAAATCATTACATGATATGTTGGAACAGGTAAATACACTTAGTGCAGCTCTTTGAATGTGACATATAATGCATGTGAATTATTTGCAGTATATGCAAAGTCATAAGGGTAAAAAAATAAATTAGCCTTCAGTCCCACTAAATTAAATGCAGTAAAAGAGTTCACATATTACTTGTTAGCTCATGTGTGAAAAATTAATCTATGTCAGATAAGAAACAAAGTTAACTAGAATTAGAATTATCTAACTTTGTAAGAGTTTACATAGTTAGCTATGGATATCCCAGCAAATAACTATTATACATTCCAATGAATATAACCTTTGTGACCAATGAAACAGAGAGGAAGGAATTGCCATCAGTCATTGGCCATAACACGTTTACCCTCATATTTATTACACTATAAAGCTAGAGTGTGTGGAATCAGCCTTGATAGTAATGTGGAAAGATGAATGGTTTAGCTACAATATTTTAGTTATCAGACCACCATTGGGAGAAATAGATGTCACTCAGTGAGCACATTCTATATAATCAAACACAGTGGATTATATTTGCTTCCTACAAACTTAATGGATACATAGCTAGGGATCCAACAGAATGCATTGTCTGAGATTATTTAATAAGGTATGGAACACACAAAATAATTTCCTACACCATACACATCACATTAAAAAAGATTTAGTGTATCAACATAAAATAAAAAAATGGATTTTGGAATCACGGTGCAACATGGATAAACATACAAACATTAAAGGTTTCATGTTGAGTTTAAACACATTTGGATCCAAACTCGCAGACATAAAATGCGCTCACTAAAAAAACAGTAATTGCATTCAGAAGTTGGACAATTCATAAGATACACTTACACCCAATTTTTCTATATTTTAATATTGATTTGATAGTGAAGTATGCATTCGCTACGAGGTTTAAATAAAATCTTGCTTAAATATGCCAAAAAAAAACAATGTAATATATGCCAATCAATGATAAAAGCACCTATCAGATTCAGCGGTGAATCTGCAATCAGCCATTCAGAAGCGGACAGGCAATTGCCATCATCATCAGCAGGTAATTGCATATACCCCTCAGGTACCCGCTATTGATACAGCTTTGACAGGCATATGTGTGTCTCTGTGGATCTGCATCTGTTCACAATTACATGAACATAACCTTATGGTACTCAGCCTATGTTTGACCACCACTTCTGCCCCTCAAGTTGCAAGTGTCATATGCGAGCAAATCTGCATATGCACATATTCATGCGGCCTATTTTATTAGCATGTGCAGAACCATTTTGCATTCTTTACATTACACAAACTGGCGTACGTCCACTAAATCCATGCAGGAGTATCATAAATATACTACAACATAAAATAAATTGTATTTCTTTTAACAGTACTTAATTTTTAAATCCAAAAGTAAAAGAGTATTTTATACTATAATACAATCTTTTTTCTTCTTTCTTTCTTTTTTTGTTCTTTCTGAGTAATACAAATCATAAAAAACACCATATTTATGCTTCTCGTTCAGGCCCTTAGGGTTCACAGTAACATAAATCAATTTAGTATGTTTTAGGAATGTGTTGCATGTCAACAAATTACATCTCTTTTGGATTGCCTCCAGGCTCTGACCAAAAAAGTCAAACAATGGCATTCTGTAATTTCTCATTTATAATGTCCTTTATGCTCCAAAAATCCTGCACCTAAACATTTCCTTAGGCTTACCAACACACAAATTTGACAATCACAAACACTACAATTAATCAGTCCTTTAGTTAGGTAGCTAATGAGCTGGTTGACTTTGAAGAACTTGACACCATCTACAATTTCTTAAAAGTATACACACATATACATATTTCCATGCCAGGAACCTACTTCAACAATATATGCCAAAAAGGTTTCCTGTTAAGCCATGTAGTTTCAATATGCCTATTAAATTACATTAAATCAAATGAGTTTAAATGAGTGGATTTTGCATTTGGAAGTCTTACATGCCACTATACTGGGCTTATAAAAAAGTGATTCATGAGAGTATCACTGAAATAATGTCATTGTCTGTACAGCACCAAATTAATTCTACCATTGGGACCCAAGAGTAATGATGAAATACACTAAATCAGAATTTTGAGAAGATTGTGTACCATTAAAGAGTAAAAATTGATATGTGTTCTTGATAATATACCCTTTTATAGACTTCATGGGTGTGTTCGTGGGTTTAAAACATACCTTTCATATCAATGGCTTGTGTTGTAAATATAACATTGTTATTAAAGCTTATGTTGACTGGTGAGTAGTAAAATAGCATATTTCCTGTAGACGTCTCTCCAGATTGTGGCCTTGCAAGTGCATGGTTAGATCCAGGAAATCAATCTGAGATAAACTGACATGACAAATAGGTTTAATATTACAGCCATTGCTGAAATGTGTGACCCATAGCGTCAAATGAGATCTCACCTAACAAACACTCAACCATTGTCGGACTGGGGCATGAAGGGTCCACCGGGGGACTGCAATGCTAGGGGCCCACCAGAGGGGTTGTGGCCAGTCATCATAGACGCAAGACCAGACACTAGAGGGAAGTGGTCAGCCCACAAAGGAAAGGTAACACCATAGTGTAGTATATAAAGAATGCATTGTGTATATAAAGAGTACACAGTCTTGACCTGCCCCTTAGATTGGGCACAGCAGTCACCAAAAATTGGCATTGTCCCACTAGAATCAGAACATTTGACAGACTGTCCTGCTCTCTCCTACCTTGTCGCTCTCATCACCTGTGGCTGCTGATTTCTTTAGCTGCGGATTGTCTGGATCCTGGAATGTTGGGGGCCCTATTTGGAAAAAAATGGGTACATTTAAAAAATTCAAACTAGCCCCGGCATTAAATCAATAGGACCCATGATTAATCATGAGGCCTTCCTCCAGCCCCAACATTATAGTAATAGTATTCCCATGTAATAAATAAACCTATTTCCCTCCCTCCAAACAGCCCCAGCAATAAACTAATAGCATTTACGTATAATAAATATACCTATTTACTGCAAACGTCACTTCCATTAAATAATTCATATTCATATTTAATAAATATATACGTCATGCTCCTCAAACTCAGCCCCACATTCAATTATTAGCCCCCAAACCACCCCATCTTAAATTAATAGTCCCTACTATTAAATTGCCCCACCTTCACCCCACAAACAAAGTAGTACCCATTAACTAGCCACCACCTGCCACACACACATTACATTGTCACAAGCCCCCTGTGCCATCACAAACACACTACATTGCCACAAGCCCCATGTGCCATCACACACTCCATTGCCACAAGCCCCATGTGTCATCACACACATTATATTGCCATAATCCCCCTGTGCTATCAAACACCCATTACTGTGCCCCTTCATCATCACCACACTGTGCCTCCTTAGGATCACACTGTGCCCCTTTATGATCACACTGCGCCCTCCTAGCTGCATTTCTCCCCTTTACCAGGCCCCCCTTCATCACACTGTGCAGTGCTGCTCCCCCCCTTCATCACTGTTTATTTCCCCCCCCCCACTTCATTACTCTGTGTCTTTCTGTTCCCCCCCTCTTCATCACACTGTGCCTTTCTGCTCCCCCCCCACACCATCACTCTGTGCCTTCCTCCCCCCCTTTTTTTGTCACTCTGTGCCTTTCTTCCCCCCCTCTTCTTCATCACTTTGTGCCTTTCTGCCCCCCCTCTTCTTCCTCACTCTGTGCCCTCCCCCTCTTCTTCATCACTCTGTGCCTTCCTCCCCCCTGCTTCTTCATCACTCTGTGCCTTCCTCCCCCCTGCTTCTTGATCACTCTGTGCCTACCTCCCCCCTCTTCTTCATTACTCTGTGCCTTCCACCCCCCCTCTTCTTCTTCATTCTGTGTCCCCCCCTCTCCTTCATCACTCTGTGCCTTCCCCCCTCTTCTTAATCACTCTGTGCCTTCCCCCCTCATCTTCATCAGCCTGTGTCTTTCTGACCCCCTTCATCACTCTGTGCCATGCTGCTTTCCTCCCCTCTTCATCACTCTGTGCCTTTCTGTATCACTCTGCCCTTCTTCATCACTCTGTGCCTTTCTGCCCCCTCTTCTTCATCACTCTGTGCCTTTCTGCCCCCCTCTTCTTCATCACTCTGTGCCTTCCTCCCCCCTCTTCTTCATCACTCTGTGTCTTCCTCCCCCCTCTTCTTCATCACTCTGTGCCTTTCTGCCCCCTCTTCTTCAGCACTCTGTGCCTTTCTGCCCCCCCCTCTTCTTCATCACTCTGTGCCTTCATCCCCCCTCTTCTTCATCACTCTGTGTCTTCCTCCCCCCTCTTCTTCATCACTCTGTGCCTTCCTCTCCCCTCTTATTCGTCACTCTGTGCCCCCCCTCTTCTTCATCACTTTGTGCCCCCCCTCTTCTTCATCACTCTTTGCCCCCCTCTTCTTCATCACTCTGTGCCCCCCTTCTTCTTCATCACTCTGTGCCCCCCCTCTTCTTCATCACTCTGTGCCCCCTTCTTCTTCATCACTCTGTGCCTCCTCCCCCCCTCTTCTTCATCACTCTGTGCCTCCTCCCCCCTCTTCTTCATCACTCTGTGTCTTCACCCCCTCTTCTTCATCGCTCGGTGCATCTCCCCTCTTCTTCATCACTCTGTGCTGTCCTCCCCTCTTCTTCATCACTATGTAGCTTCCCCCCCCTCTGCCATGCTGCTTTCCTCCCCTCTTCATCACTCTATGCCTTTCTGTCCCCCTCCCCTTCTTCATTACTCTGTCCCTTTCTGCTTTCCTCCCCTTGTCTCCGTTCCTTTAATTACCTTCCTATTGGCTTCTTTCATCTCTTTTAATCTCTTTTCTTCTTTTCTTATCTTCTGTCTTCTTTTTTCATTCTTACTTGCTGGGTCCTATTTGCGCCACTCCTCATTGAATGTCGGGCGTGACGTGATGACGTTTTTGACCATTTTTGACCAAGGATGAATGATTTATCTGCAGTAACAAAGCACATTTCATCTAAGTGAAACAAAACCAGAACAGCTGCACTTAAGAACAAAAAGTGTCAGTCCAGCCACTCACACTATTACTACTTAAAAATCTGGGATGGAAATATGTTTTTGAGCTTCAATGTAAGGAAACACTAATAATAATAATTAAACATTTAAACTGTTCTGAAGAGCGTCCGATTACAAAAACATGCTTAATATATCAGCATTAACAATAGAACTTACTGAATATTTTACTTTTGTTGTGAAATATGAATTTGAAATTTTGCTCACAGTGACAGCTCTCATTAAAAATAAGAAATGTAATAATTTAATGGCTTTAAAACACCTGCTGCAAAAAAAACCCCTGCAATCTTGGAACATAGACTTTACATTTTGATGGGGTAAGCATTTAAGATATCATTTGCAAGAGAGCCTGTCATCTGGTTCATTTTAGTAGCCCTTAATATGTAATCTTAAAAATAAACAATTTTAGCAGGTTTTGGCGTTATCATGCAATCTAATATATAAATGCTTAGTGGCGTCTGTGTGTGGAAAAAAACAAACAAGTTTCAGCGCCACCTGCTGGGCAGAGTTATACACTGACCTACTAAATTCTTAGTGTGTGTAGGAAAAAAAATTCAAAAAGGGCTGAAATTTGGTAGGGCTCAAACTCATTTTCGTGAGGTAATTTTACCTCATGAACACACATGTGTAGAGGCGTGCGTTAATGTGTGTGTGTGTGTGTGTGTAAAAAACTATTTTCTCAGAAAGGGCTCATCCAATTGACCTGAAATTTGGTATACTGACATTATTTGACAAAAAAATTAGAATAGTCAAGTCAGTTAACTTTCATCATCCCCCCTTCCCCCCTTGGGAGGGGTAGTAAAGGCTAAATTTACGAGTTGAGGGGTCAAACGCATTTTCATGAGGTAATTTTACCTCATGAACACACATTAAAAAGGCCGCTTGCATCGGTAAGTAATGCTCTTCCCCTGAAGAGGCCTGGGCTAGGCCCAAATGCATGACAAGAACCTTTTTAAGACCTTAAGTAGCTTGATTTGACTAGAATGCATGAGTATCATGCACGGGTTAACTTGTCTGTTATATACATATACTGGGGCCTTATTTAGGAAGTGGAAAATGGTACAGAGGGTACAGTACAAAACCTTTTTTGATAGTGACCTAGTCTGTGTTTGTTGTGTAAATTAGGGAATTTAGGGACTGTAAGCTCCAATGGGGCAGGGACTGATGTGAGTGAGTTCTCTGTACAACGCTGCAGAATTAGTGACGCTATATAAGTTGCTTATGATGATGATGATTATGATGATGACATGCACCCAGATTGCCAATATAGCTCATAGTTTGCAAGGCAAGATGGTATAGCACAAGCAGGGCCAGATTTACCATTAGTCAACCTAGGCAATTGCCTAGGGCCCAGCGGTCCCCAGAGGGCCCTCCCAGGGCTAGCAGTGAGACCAACCTTTAAAAATGGGCCACTACTTATGGGCCAGTGCTATGTGCTTGCACCCCCGGGCTAAAGTCTTCCAGCCAGCCCATGAATAGGGGTATATGTTATGCTAAAAAACTATAGTGCTATGGATTTTTTCAGGGAGGGGGCCCCTAACCAGTATCTTGCCTAGGGCCCCATGTGGTCTAAATCCGGCTCTGGGCACAAGGTTGGATTATGTGATTTGAGGAGTTGGGGTGGAGTGAGGGCATTTATGCCTCAGTTAGCCCAGTCTTGCCTAGGAGGGAAAAAACAAGATTTCATTTTTTAAAGTGAGATTATTGATATGAGATAAAGAGGTGGATGATTGTAATTGTGAGGGTGTTTCTTGCTGGACAGAGGCACATTGCCAATTTCTCTCCACAAAAGGACTTGACTTTTTAAGCAGCTTTTAGATAGCAGAGATTGGGTCTCATCCTATATTTTAATGGGATGCAATGTGCCTTCCAGTTGCGTTTCAGTTTAGAACTTGCAAATATATCATATGTAATAAAGACAGTCCAGCATTTCTAGGTGCACCTTGCACACAATAACACAAAGCTAAACAGACAAAAGTTTCATATGTACTAAAGTCAGTCTCGGTGTTCCCTCACTCTCATGATAAATTTAAACAGTAAATGAGAACACCAAGCAGTACTTTACGAGGAAAAAGAAAAAGTTTATTTTAATGAAACGGTGGCTATAAACACCTAAACGCACTTGAAGTTTTGGGAGGCGTCTCTCTAAAGCTAAAAGTAGGTGTGCACAATCGACCAAGTTGTTTTGCGCTGCACATGGACTGAGCTACATAAATAATGTGTATAGTGTACAAAAGTATATATAATGTATGGTTGTTTAAAAGTCTACTTCAAAATTCAGTACATGTAGTGGCTTTGATCCCGAGCAGACCAAATAAAGAAAAACACCTGCAATGAATTTAAGTCACATGTTCACCATACATATGCTTGTAGACAATATTTCTAGCTAGAAATGAATTGTGTACAGGAAAGGAGACTGAACCAAAAATGTAAAGCATTTCATTGCTTGTTGCATAGACAGACTCAGTTTTCCAAGTTTCAGTTAGAGTCCAGAATATGTAGCACATATGGAAAGATACTGTTGACAGAAATAATGACAGCATTTTTCTAAATGTTCTGCCTTTGAGTATGGATGTTTTGAAATTCTTCTCTTTAATGTCCACCTGTTAACTTGCAACTTTGGACAGAAGTATTTTAAAATAACAACTTCTTTCCTCAAAATGACAGAGGTTTTTATGAGCCAAATTACACATGAGTTAATAAAAATATCCGCTTTCCAATAAAATGCATTCAGATGCACACAGAAGTCTCAAAGTCTTTCCTGAAAGAAAAAAAAAAAGACTTCTGCAATTGCCAGATATTTTTTCCACGCATAAGGACACTGTATTTTGCAGTATGTGCCAATGTTCCATTTCCTTTACTGATATAAATTCTGATTTTTGTATGGATTTGTTCCTGTGTATTTTGCAGGTGTTGCTATTTCATAACCAGAATTATGGTCTCCATTACGAATACACAATACCGCTGGACCCAGTTCCAGAGAACCGGAGTGCAAAAGTGAATGAACCTTTGTATATGTGGACACACTCGGGTTGGGAGGACTGTGATGCTGTTTGTGGAGGAGGTAAAGTAATCTAATCAACACTAATAGTGATGGAACAAGGCGCTAGGGCAGGAACATGTTATCAATGCAGCGCGCCTGTGAGCAAGATGAATGCTTGAACCCTCCCCTCCAAACAAAGCCCAATCTGTTTTGTGGGGATGGGTTTAGCCCATAACAACTACCAGCAACTACGCATGGCTGATTAAGTGGGACAGAGTGAGAGGGTGGCTGAGGATGGGGGAAGAGATCTAAAGTGTCCCCACACACTCTTACCAGCTGACTTGGTAAGAGAAGTCTGTGTCACTGTAGGTGCAGGGGGCCCAAACGTCAAGGGAAATGTGACTTATGGGCATGAGTGCAGTGCACAACCCACACAGATGTTAGATATGCCAGTGTGTTAGGTTAGGGCACTGAAAGCAAATATTCCAAACTACGCTCTTGCCCGAAATGTAACAAGGGTCAGATGTAAACTCATTTTGCCACTAGTAGTTTGCGCTGGATCACCTGGGCATAGAGTCTAAAGAGCACCCCAGTATTCACTAGTGACCAACCTACAAGTAAGTAATGGAGTTTACCACAAGATACCCACCGGTTGAGATCCCTTGGCTAGTCTCCCTAGCCAACATCTGACAAGAGACAGAACAAGGCAATGATGAAAGCAGGAAACAGAGCTTAGTAAGCAACAGGCCAGGGGTCAGAGCAGGCAACACAATATAATAGTCAGTAAAATAGTCAAGGTCAAGGATGGATAATCACAAAAGTTATAGCCAACACATATTCAGAGGACTGAACAAGCTCAAAGTTACCTGTTGCTCACATCCTGTTCATAGGGAGTGAGTAACTCATATAGTTGGAGTGGAGGCAACTATCTGCATGTCTGAAGAGGTACATAGTAAGGTGCTTCTATAACCAAAACAAGGACGCATTCACTTAGTGACGTCAGCAAATGGAGTGACACCAAAGGACAATGGCAAGGGAATATCTGGCATTGGAATTGCAAAGACAAAGACCAATATGAGACAGTAGCACCCCTTTGTGGGATGACCCCTGACATTCTTGCCAGTCATAAAAAGGTTATTGCAGATGAGACTTCTTAACTAAGGGAGGAGCATGCACATCTAAAGTTTTGATCCAGGAAGTTTCTTCCGATGCCGGTCACAAGGTATAATACATTTCCTCAGCATTAAAGATCTGTTTTCACTGAAAATTATTTATTGTTAGCTATAAGGTGCATAGGTGGAATATTTATTTTACATTTTGAAACAACAGGACTGAATAATTCTGCAAAGAGCGCTGCTGATATTAGACCTTTAAGTTGAATTAAGTGAGACACTTTAGACGATGGAACATCAGTGATATGAACAGAGATATGAAACTATATATATATTTTACCAAAGTGCTAATTTTTTAATAAAATATTTAAAAGGGTAAAAGACACTTTCCTCTGAAAGAAAAAGTACCACTACTTATTAAGGGCCCTTACCCACTGGTATCAAAATACCTGCTTTTACTAGCATTTTTCTATGCTACTAAAAGCATATAAATGGGTATAAGAATGGAAGCCACTGGTTCCAATGACCCAATAGCACTTGTTGTCACTGGGTCACAATGTTTTGAATGTGTTATGCTTCACACATTCATACAAGTAAACACATGGAAGTCAATGAAGTGTCATCTATCGACCCCACGACCACAAGTGCACGTTTACAGCCACATGTCAAAAGCACGTGGAGTCACTGGTGTTTAAGTCAACTCAAGCTCATAACCAGTCTTAAAATAACTGCCTTAAAATAACATGCTCGATGATATCCTGTTGATCAAAAGATTAGGAAAGGGCCTCAGTACTGGTGTATTTCAATCCAGACAGTAGGTGAGGATAAAACTAAATCCATCTGTGTTTATGAACCTGTAGCTCTCAAGCTGTTGCTACAAGTCCAGATAAATGTGCCAGAGAGCACTTGTAGTTTAACCCAGATGTGAATTTCTGGTATGAAATTAGATTTATAAATAATTATATTTATTCCAGAATTTCAATGGTCTTGTGGTCACTTTTATAAATTGGAGACGGTTGTCATTCCTGCATGAGCCCAAAATATCACAACTCGTTAAACCAATGACGAGGGCAATTGCTTCCCTCATCATGCCAACAATATTGCTGATGAAAATTATATATTAAATATATCATGAATTGATTAAACTGTCTGAAAAAGAGACTGATCTAAATAAAGTAAAGCCACTTTGTATGTATTTATGATACAGACTTAAACAGTTAAACTTCAATAGAAGGGTATCACAACAGCACAGTTCTTAGAATATAAAAGTTTGTAAGTTAAAGGTCACATATAAAACAATGGATATGATCATGAAGATGGTATAATATTTACTTGGAATTATGATGCAGTTACATTGAATTATGCATTTGTAAGAGAAGGGATTTTTTTTCAATGAGTGGATATATAATGAGAATATATATATATATATATATATATATATATATATATATATATATATATATATATATATATATATATATATATATATATATATATAAAAAGCTTTTTCAAAGTGTGTCAAGCCCACATTTATTTTCTATGCATTTCATCTATATGCCAGGTGAAAGGAAGACAACAGTGTCTTGTACAAAAATTATGAATAAAAATATAACTTTTGTGGACAACACCAACTGTAAAGACCTGAAGAAGCCAGAACCTCAAATAAGAAAGTGCAATGAGCAACCTTGTCAAACAAGGTAAATATATGTATATGTAAATGTGTTTCCTATGAGCAGGTCTACAGATGTTAAGCTACAGTTTTAATATGCTCTATGAGCTGGTAATCAATATCTACACATCAACTATTCAAACAATATTAGTAGTAATGTCTTGATCTTCATTCACACAGTGCTCAAATTTACTTTTCTCCTGAATTTCAGGTGATAAATCGTCTCCATATAGTTTATTGGGTTAAGTGATTAATCACGTCTTCAGGAGACTTTAGGGGATTATATGCATTAAATGCTCATTGAAATAAAGAACACAAGAAGGTTTCTTTTCTTTAATTTTGGCAATTCATCTCGTGAGATGAATTGCATAAAATCACATAAAATTACGCAACGTCTCATTGTGTTTTCTAAAGTGATTAATCTCGGGAGATTTAACTACATAGAATGAAAATTGCTTGAGTAGCCCTAGCTTTATTCTGTAAGCTACTGAATTCAAACTTTGATTGTTAGCTGGTTAGGTTACCAAACCTGATGTGTTCTTAAAGATTGTGAACACAGGTGTTCTAGCCTGTGCCTCAGCTACATGGTGAATGGAGTACAAACTAACCTTCTAATATAATTCATTGACCCATGGGCTATTAGTCTAAATTAGTCTGTATGTAGAGACATTTTTTAAATCATTATTGATTGTATTTAAATAGTGTGTGCAATTTGATGTAGAATTTTACAGAGCCTTTTATATCCACCGTTTTCCTGCCTGGTGGATCTTACAGCTTAAATTTTGGCACCAAAGGGAGATAAGTGAATTGTCCAATAAAAGGAGCAGACATTAGGGTTTGAGCTGGAGCCTCCAGCAATTCTCTCAGTCTTATTATTTCCATTTGGAAGAAACGCTTGATAGAGCATAGAATGAGCAAGCGTTGCCTGTTGTGTCCTTGCTTCATCACGTGTTTACGGACCATCTATTCAGTGTAAAGAACAGTGATCCATAGTTCACAATCCATTTAAACTTGGTTAATTTGGTTAATTTCATTGTGAATGGAAAGTAGCTCTAATAGAGGCTGTATCACCTGTGTGTGCAAACTCTAAAATGCAACAGCAAAGAATTGTGCTCCACCTACCAGTTTATAATATTATATCTTTGCATGAAGGCATGCAGAGATAGCTAGTCAATGTGAGCCAGCAGCCACGTCTTCCGGAATCATTATCATGTCTTCTAAAGACATTTATTAAATGATTACTTGTGTAAGCCAGTGAGGCCCAGTAAAGAACTACAAAACAGAAAGAATCTATATACTGAGAATGTGCTCTGTGGACTGCACTAAATGGACTGAAGTTAGCCCTGTTGATTTCTCAATGCCAACCTCGTCGGTGAAAAGAAGAGTTACTGGTGGTAGACTTCCTGATGGTAATGAGGAGGACAATCATTACAAAATGATAGATAACATTATATAACAGTAAATTTCATTCAACATACAAAACTGTTATAGTTTTCTTTCAATTAAATAGTTATATCACAGCTTGAATTAAATTTAAGAAAGCTGAATTGGGATTTGGGAATATCTGACCGAATTCTTTTGCAGTCCCAATGTATTATCCAGCTGCTACAATCAAGAGAGGATAAATAGCCAAAGGGATCAGATACTGAGTGAGTTTGGTGTGGGGAGCAGGTGTCCATACAACTTCCATTGTCTAAGAAAAGACACCTCCCTCCAGATGTTCTGCACTAGTGTACTAGATAAATATGCAGAATGTTTTCAGGATCTGACTTAGTTGAGTTTGGCAAAAATTAACTTTACATTAGTGTTGCATTGTTTTGAACGGTGCATGCATTCATTTATGTTAATATGCAGTTTAAAGGAAACATTTACCCTATTTAAAGTGCCATGTTCAATGCACTTAATTGGACAGTGATTCGTGTGTCACAGGTTTTAGTGTGATGCAAAGCGTCAGTGATAAGTCTTCAAGTTCCGCTTTTCTCCTTCATCCTATCTGGGGGACACTGCTACCATGGGGTTGTAGGAGGGAACATGGAGTAGGCACTCAAATAGTTAACTGCCTGCCGACAGGCTATATCCCCTCTGCAACCCCGTGCAAACCTCAATGTGTTTTGAGTGCCAGAGAAGTAGGATCTCTGGTATGCTGCTCGGCAGCTACTCTTCTTGCAAAGATGGGCTTTTTTTAAGCTGATATTTATTTTATATGTTTTTAAAAGCGGTACTCACAGTTGTCAGCTGGGTACTAGCAGTCACAGTGAGAACGGCAGAGGCTCTCACTGACTGCATTTTTCTCTCCCCTACAGATGCTGTCGGGTAAAACCTGTGGTCATATTATTCTGAGAACTAGCGCTGCTCTGTCGGGCATAGAGCAACGGAATCCAGCGTGCACTGATGCTGATGGGTGGCGCAAAGGCCCACGGTCACATCCTTTCAGAGGGGCGGCGCTGCTCTGTAGGGCATAGAGCGCCAGTACTCAGCGTGTTTGCAGGCGCTATCTTGGAAATGTTCCAAATCCCCCCCTCAAGGGGGGGGATCGGATCTAGAGTGCAGGACACGATTAGGGGGAGAGAGATTAAGTATAATACTGTCTGCGGGCTTAACTCTGGAAGCCCAGCAGAACAGGAAATATTAAAGAATTAAAGAAATCTAGGCAAGGTTGATGGACAGAGAGGAGTTAATAGGGAGCTCCACCAGCCTTCATCAGCATGTTGGTGTCTTCTGGAGGCACCAATCCATTGCTGAGCACAGAAGAACCTTTGCAGTTAAACCAAACACACGTTGGCTGCTGTCGCACTCACTCCTGCCTGCTAGTGTTAGCAGGAAGCTAAGTATATTTCTCTTTGCCTTTCTATCTCACATTGTACTTGCTGCATTGTGTGCAAAGTGGAAGTATATTGTGTACTATAGACAATATAGTGAAGTTGATACATGTATAATACATTGAGGTCTACTCACTACATTTTTGGGGGTGTTTTGTCTGTTATATTTAAAAAACAAAACCAAAACCTAGTCCTCTCCTAAAAATGAAGGGGAGGACTTGGAGGCAAGAGAAAAAAAGCAGACTGAAGGGCTTATTAGAGAGAAGCCTGTCTTTGGTCAGCATTCTCAGACTGCCAAGGAGGAAAGGAGTAGTCTGGGGGAGAGAAAATATCTAGAAATCTCCCACTTTTGAGCAGCAGTTGGTATGTTCCCAGGAGGGAAATACAATTGAGGCAGCCAAGGCTGTAATTCAAACAGGACATTGCTGCACAGGCTCCTCCACTCTCCAAATCGTTTTGAGCTGGTCCTTGGCCATCTAGGGCTAATTACCTCTTTCTATCATTATTTACACATTATACACGCTGGGACATATGTGCATGGGTGTATGTTTGTGTGCGGTTTACATAAAGAAATAGAGGAAAGTAGGACGGAGCCTTCTGGTACAGTATTTGTGAATATATCAACAAATAGTATTAAAGATGGGTTACACTATACATATGGAGTTCCAGTCTGTGAAAACAGTAAAATATAGTGTTCCAAGAAGAAATGGTGTGTGATACAGAAGACCCAGAGACTAAGTTCTTAATGGTGTCACCAACGATCACCTGATGTGTGTTGATAGATATGCGTACCAGATGTATTATGAATTCTTGCTCATCTAGAATATCAGCTGTAGAATAGTATCCAACTTATTCAGCAAGGCATCTCCGCATGCGGCGATAGATAAAGGAAAGAAAGAACACTATATAGTGTAGTATGTCAGACCATAACCAATCTTTCACCCCTTGTTTATATAGACCATGCGTACCAGATATATCAAGAGGTAAACAGCTTAACTGTGCAGCAGTTTCTCAGGTGTTCATATAACGCTTCACTTTTCTCACAGTATCACCGGATGTAATATAAATTACCGCTCGTCTAGAAGGTCGGCAGGTAGCAGGAGGTAAACAGCTTAAATGAAAAGCTGCTTCTCAGATGTCCACAGACCGCATCACTTCTCTTACAATATCACATGCTTTGAAAGTGTCTTTTCCACCAGCAAACTGACAGAGTGTGTCTGAGTCAGAGCAAGCAATATGTATATGTGTGTATATATATATATATATATATATATATGTATGTATATATACCGTATTTCCCCATGTATAAGACGCACCCTTTTTCGAAAAAGGGTCTAAAAGCTGGGTGCGCCTTATACGGTGGCAACGGGGGGGGGGGAACCAGGGGGGGTGGCAGTGGTAGCAGTATTAGGTAGTGTTGACCAGATGCAGGGGGGGCAGCGGTACAGTGGCAATGGTATTAGGTAACATTTTAACCGGATCCAGGGGGTGGCAGCAGTACAGTGCCAACGGTATTAGATAACGTTTTGACCGGATCCGGGGGGGGGCGATTGGGGCAATCACCCCCCCTAGCAGGGGCTTGCTGCAAGCTGCTGCACACTATGTGCAGGTCTGTTCGGCAGAGACAGGCAGGGAGAGTGTGCTGGCCAGCTGCTCTGATTGTGAGTGATGTATCTGTACCCTGAAAGAATCAAGGCATTGAGGATCTGGTTCTGGCAGTTCTCCAGGCATTGAGTCTGTTGGATCTAGAGGAAGCTTGGTCAGACCTAGGCCTCTTTAAGTGCAGGAAACGGCAGGTTGTCTGTTTTCTGGCATCAGTGAAGCTTACAGATATAGCTGTGTGAGCTTGGAAACTGCCAGATCGTAAGTTTGATTATACAATGCAGATTACTTATATGTTATTCCCTCCAGGCTTTAGATATGGCCCGCTGTGAACAAATTCCTAGCGTGGACATGCCAGTTGCCAGATTGGCTTTACATACTACTCTTCAAGCGTTGGGTTCTACGGCACTCCCTGATGCCACTGACCGCAGTATGGAGGGCTTTCTTAAATCCATCTGGCGGCAGGCGCCTCACTAAGACCTAGGCTGTCTTCAGCGTGGGTCGCCCAGTCAATAGAGATCTGGGCTGACCAGCTGCCAGCAGGGTTACAAGACTCAGATCTTCTTCCCCTGGATCTACATTCAAAGGAGGCCTTGGGTTACCTGTATGAGGCTGCTCAAAACACAGCCTCAGCTCCTCATCTTTTTGGCATCTGCAGTAGTAGTCGGTAGGACTCTCTGGCTGAGGTCCTGGGATTGCCGATGCAGAGGCAAAGAAATCTCTGGAGGCTCTTCCCTACTTGGGTTCAGTCCTCTTTGGCCCAGAATTAGAGATTATTATCTGTCAGGCTAAGGGAGGTAAGAATACCTTCCTTCCAGTTAGTATCCCTAAACCAAATAGTGTTCCAAGGTTTGGGTCCTTTCACCAACCCTTTCGGGGGGCCTTTGGTGAGAGGTTATTCCCAGAGGGTTAGAGACCCATACTCTATAAGACATCCAGTCCCAGGCTCCCGGAATTTCCTGGCAGCCTGACTGAACCTTCCCCTCTACATGAACACAGGGCTAGGGGTACGCCTGCTGTGGGTCATAATTCTTGGGACAGCGTCCTCCCAGGACTGGAGGAGAGGGGGGATCCTACAAGGGGTCGACTTAGTCGTTCCTTTAGGGTAGTCATCCCCCATGTTCCTTTTCGCACACTGCTTACCGGCGGTCCCATAGAGATGACACTAATGTGAAACAGGCTGTTACTGCACTTCCTTCAGCAGAAGTCATCTGCCAGAAGATGACAGGGAGACAGTTCCTTGCATTCCCTTGGCCCCTCAGGCCGCTCCTCAGGAGGTGGCTGAGCATGCCAGTCTACTCTTTTCAGATACTCAACTTGGGATGGGGTGCCCTAGCCTCGCTCCGCTCCTTCCAGTAGGACCCTTTGAGCAAGTCCCTCACAGAGTCCCAGAGGTTGCTGGCCATTTTAGGGCAGTTTCCTTTGAATCTGATGTCCCAATTGGCCCTGTCACAGAGTCCACAGACATTCTAAACAAGGTAGCAGGAAGGTTCTGCTCCTTCACGGCGACCTGCTACAGCAGGGCCCAATTTTTTTACCAGCACCTCCCTCATGGGTTTTGATGGCATGGTCCTTTAGGCAAGGCTCTGGCGTTAGACACCATGCTGCGAATCAATATACCAGTCTCAGCCGCATTTACTATTGAGTGTAGCATGCCTACATTATGAAGTGTGAACAAACAGTCTGCCACATGGCTAATTTTCATCTTTCCTGTATCCTAGCCTTTCTTCAGGATGGCTTGGACAGAGATCTGCGACTTGGTTCCCTAAGGGTCCAAGTGTCTGCCTTATCTATATTCTTTCAACAGAAAATGACAGATATTCCAGAGGTGCGGATTTTCCTTCATGGGGTTCTGCATATCCAGTCCCCTTATGTTATGCCCACGGCTCCCTGGGACCTGCATGGTGGGTTTCAGAGCTTGGGGTCCTTTCTTGTCAGTCCCCCTATCTTATTTTTTATAATGACAGGGCTGTGTTGAGAACATTTCCGTCTTTTCAGCCAAGGGTGGTTTCAGGTTTTTCACCATAACCAAGAGATTGGGGTCCCTGTCTTGCAGGAGGTGGCTGCCTCTGGAGGCCCGAACTTCTTGACTTATTTGGATGTGGTTGATGCCATCCGCTAGATGGATTTTGTACACAATTAAGCAGGCCAATGTCAGTTTTGATTTGTCTGCGCCAAATCGTATTGCCGCCCATTCCACCTGCTATGGGGTGCTTCTTGAGTTGTGCATTATGGGGTTCAGTGGATCAGCTCTACAGGGCGGCCACCTGGTCCTCTGTTCACGCCTTCACTAGGTTTTATCAATTTAATGTGTTTGCGTCCCCAGATGCCAGATTCGGACGCACAGTGTTGCGGACTAGACTGTCAGAGCGGTCCCTCCCTTATGGGGCTGCTTTTTTACGTCCCCATGGTAGCAGTGTTCCCCACATAGAATGCTTACGGTAAATCCCTTTCTCTGATTCCACCTGGGGGACAATACATTCCCTTCTTTCTGCTCTTCTGCTGTTATTCTTTGGGTGTTTGAGTTCCGTTTCTTCGGGCTTTTGTATTACACACTGAGGTTTGCACGGGATTGCAGAGGGGATATAGCCTGTCGGAAGGAAGTTAACTATTTGAGTGTCTATTCATTGTTCTCTCATACAACCCCATGGTAGCAGTGTCCCCAGATGGAATCAGAGAAAGGGATTTATCGTAAGTATAAAAATCCTCTTTTTTTCACTATTCTTCCAAACAAAAACAGTCCACACTGCGTTTGTAAATTCCTCACTCCGCATTTTGTGGAATCTATACTCTATAAATAGAGCTGAGACAACGACAGTGTCGATTTATTCTGCTCTGCTCTACGCTGTGGTTAGGGTAAGTGAGAAGTCTGGACTGAATGTAAATGATAGGGGAAATTCTGTGCGGACCACTTTCCAAATTTCACTGGATAAACGTGAGAAATTCCACAGTCAAATGTAGAATGAGGTGAAAATTCCAAGGAACTGTTTCGAAATGCTGAACATCTTTAGGGAGCTCTTACCTGAACAGTGCATATGAACATCATAGTATGTAGTTTTTATTTAAAACCTTATGTTAAAGTTAATATGTTTTGCATTAAGCCTAGTATGAATGCATCATTATTGAATAACAATCACAGAGGCCAAGGCCTTGATGGCTGACCCCTTTAATTTTAGTTTAGGCATATGTTACAATAACAGTGCTGTATTAATTATAAAACATCTATAAAGCAATTCACTCTTTTTTAACCTATGTTTATATAATATAGCATAAATAATCAAATATGAATCTATGTACATAGCCACAATATTATTACTCTAATTCTTTAGTTTTGAACATATTTTTCTTATTTAGGTGGATGATGACAGAATGGACTCCATGTTCCAAGACATGTGGTAAAGGAACTCAAAGCCGGCAGACTGCATGCACCCAGCAGCTCAGAAACGGTACACTGATCACAGCTCGGGAAAAAGACTGCCCTGGACATAAGCCTTCATCAACCCAGCGCTGTGAGGGCCAGGACTGTATGACAGTGTGGGAGGCCGGAGTATGGTCTGAGGTGTAGTAATACACATGAAGAAGATAAATAGGATGGATCAATTTCGTTGTTACTATATTCAGTTTTGTTTTTAAGATGCCTAGTCTCATACTAGCTAAACAATGCATAGGATGTAGATATGGGCATTGATCTCTAACTTAATTTGCAGTTTTGCAATATGCCATTAAATTAAAAGACAAAATGTTGGTTAGGGTTAAGTTTGGGGTGGGAAAATATTGATCTAAAATGATTCAGTTATAAGATTAAAATGATTAATCTTTTTCAGTGCTCTTTAAAATGTGGTAAAGGTGTGCGACATCGGACTGTGAGGTGTACAAACCCACGTAAGAAGTGCTTAATATCTACCAGACCAAGGGACATGGAAGACTGTGAAGATTATTCCAAGTGCTATTTATGGAGGACAGGAGATTGGTCTAAGGTGAATTCAGTGTAAATATAATTATGAATGATGAACAAAATCATATTATCTTTTTTTCCTATTTGTAATCTCTGTAATATAGAAAATGTACATTACTACTTTAGAACATATAAATATATGATCAGTCGTAATTAACTACAGATTATTGGAAGTATCCATGACCACATTTTGTGGTACTTGATGTACTTGTTATATATGTGTCTAGAAGACAACCTCTATGATATCCAATCCCATTATTTGCCACAAACTCTGTTTAGAACAACCTGGAGAAATATTAATATATTTCAAGGCTGATGTAACCAAGCTAAAAAAAATTAAAGAAAGGGAAATGTTTATTTTAGGCTAAACCTCTTCAGGTTTTTTTTTACCAACTCACAATGTATTTAGTCATTGACAGCTGGCTGTGAAATGTTTTGTTGCTTGTTTTTGGTGCTTGAGAAGTTATAGAACTACAGTGAAAAATTAGGGTATAATTGAATGCTTCATAAGAAATTGGAACTTTTTATGTTTAGTTCTGCACAATACTTCACAGTATTTTCTATTAGTCTCACTCACCTGCACTTAAATTTATTTTTGGATTTCTTGGGAATCCTAGTACTGTTTGCAAATCCGACCTTGAATGCAATAAGATTTTACAGCCCAGTGACTCTTGAACTGCAATATAGCCAGCACCTTTGAAAATTCAAACACCAATGATAGTACAAGTATAAAAGTACATTTAAATATTTCTCGGGCTGCGTTAGTAGAATGTGACAGTACTCAAAGTAGATTGTGAAACTTTTTAAAAGTCTAAAATATGCAGGTATATAAAGTGTTCATGTAAAAGGATCTATTTTTGTAGATTGGAAGGTAATAAAATGTGCCGTGCCAGGCTAAATTGCATAGAGATGTTCTGTTATCCCTTTGCAAAAAGTGGGAATCACCTTAAGAGATGAGATTGCAACTTTATGTGGCATGGTGCACAATCATGTAGTTCTTTTAGGTGATTGCAAATACATACAAATGCCAAATCCCAGTGCACCAGGAAATGAAATATTGTAATGTTCTTCTGAACAACTTTAGTGCACGAATATGTTTCACGTTTTGAGCTTTGCATTGATTATACACTAATGTATAGATGAGTATTTACTATGTTGAGTCAGAGAGACATGGGGCTGTGATATTTTTCCACACTGGATTAGTTAGCCTCTGCATTTGTACGTTTTATGATTTGACTGTGTGTAAGCACTGACTACTTGTGTTCCTTTTGCCGACTTATCATTAAAGCTGTTTATTACCTTCACTTCTACAATGAAAAAACGTGGGAGAATTTGGGGATAGTGAGACCATGGATCACTAATGTTCTCTGTTTGTCAAATAAAACATTTGAGTTACTTGCTTTCTTTGACACACAAATGTGAAACTTGTGGTATGTGCAGGCCTGAATTTGTGGAAAGACCACAAATTCCTTAGCCTAACGTAAAGTTTTTATGATGTATGCCTAGCAACATCAAAACAAATCAATGAGGGTTTTTCATTTTTTTGTTAGAATATGTTTATTTGCTTTAATGTAGCCAAGTGGTATCTGGGATCTGAACCTCTGTTGCAATGGGGAGAAGCAAGGATGAGTTAGCAAAAGTGATCAGGGTAGCAAAAGTGTTGTGTTTAATTTGAAATTGGATGTACACTCCATGGTAAAAAAATATATGGGCACCCCTTGTAGCTAGTGTGTTTGCCTATTTGCCTATTTGAGCCACACCCATTGCTAACAAATGCATAAAAAAGCATAGTGCCATGCATTCTCCATAGTCAAACATAAGCAGTAGAATGGTTCATACTGAAGAGCTCAGTGACTTTCAATGTGGCACTGTCATAGGATGCCACTTTAGCCTTTCAGATTTCTGCCCTGCAAGAGCTGCCCCGGTCAACTAACAGTGTTGCTATTGTGAAAAACATCTAGGAACAACAACAGCTCAGCTGCGAATCGGTAGACAGCACAAGCTCACAGAACGCGACTACCAACTGCTGAAGCACAAAACACTTGGAAAAACATCAGTCCTCGGGTTGCAACACTCACTACCGAGTTCCAAACTGCGAGTTCTAAACTGCCACTGTCAGCACAAGAACCGTTTGTTGGGAGCTTTATGGATTTTGTTTCCATAGCTAAGCAGCCTCACAACAAGCCTTAGATCACATGTGCAATGCCAACATCATCTGGAGTGGGGTAGAGCACACAGCCATTGGACCCAAATGCATACTGCTAACTGTAAAGTTTGGTGGAGGAGTAATAATGGTCTGTGGCTGTTTATCATGGTTTGACCTGGCCCTCTTAGTTCTAGTGAAGGGAAATCCTAATCCTACTGTTAGGAGCCACCGCGGCCGCAGGCACCGCCGAGACTCTCTGCTTCCTCCCGACGTCCCGGCCGTCTCCATGACGACCGGGTCGTCACTTCCGTTTTTTTGGCCCGAGTGTTCTAAACAGCACGCCCCGGCAGGTAGTGCAGCCGGGCGCAGGCGCTAATTATATCCCAGCCTGTACGCTGATTTATTAGGCATTTACTGGGGCTTATTGGTTATCACAGGGCTCAGCCCTGATTGGTTGGTGGCAGTATATTAGGCAGGGAGTGCTTAGCCTCCCTGCCGGTTATAGTGTTCAGTTTGCCTGTCAGCTAGCCTGCTCCTGTTTCGTGTTGGTGACTACCTCTGGATCGATTTCTTGTGTATGACCCCTGCCTGGACTTTGACTCTGCCTGTTTGCCAGTGACCCTTGACTTTTCAGCCTGTACCTTGGATCTTTCTACCGTGCCTGTGACCCCGACCTTTGGCGTGTTTGCCAACTATTCCTGCTTGCAAGTGACCTCTGACCTCGGCTAGTTTACTGGATTTGCTGTCTGCCATTACTCCTCCCTCCTGGGTTCTCCGCAGCCTGTACCCATCTCATGACCCTTCGTTAGTCTGCGGTCCCCACCACTAGGGGCAACAGTGAACACCAGACTTTCGGAGCAGACTCCGGGTTTTGTGGTATTAGCTGCTGGAGTTCCTAACACCTACAGCATACATTGACAACTGTGTGTTTTCAACTTTGGGGCAACAGTGTTATGAAGGCCCTTTCATGTTTCAGCATGACGATTGTACAAAGCGAGGTTCATCAAAAATGATTTCCCAAGTTTAGTGTGGAAGAAGACTGGCCTGACTTTAACCCCATTGAACACCTTTGGGATGAATTGGAGCATCAACTGCGCCTTAATGCCCAACTTCAATAATTCTCTTGTGATGAATCCCCAAAGTCATGTTCCAAAATTTAGTGGAAAGGCTTCCCAGAAGATTGCAGGATATTATAGAGGCAAGGGAGAGACCAACTCCATATTAATTCTCATGGTTTTGGAATGAGATGTTTAACAAGCACCTATGGATGTGATGTTCAGGTGTCTACATACGTTTGGCCATGTAGTGTATGTACACCCATGTGTGCGATGAAAAAGTAAAGATGACCATCAGATAAGCTGGAAAAAAATCAAGCTTTTTCCACAATCAAAAATTCTCATTACCTTTTCTTCACTTGAGACTCTACTTATATGTGCAATTACCCAGAATCCATATTCCTTCCTGGAATAGCATAAGCAATGCCCTGATTGTCAGGAGTCATTTATGCCAAAGCAACCATGGTGAAAATAAGTAACTGGCATACAACAAATGGCTGTTGTGCAGGATTAGGGTTTGGTGTCCCCTTTCAGTGTCAAGCACTGACCCTTAAAACCTTATTCTTTCTGCAAATCAACATACAGTAAAGATAAACATAGCAAAACTTGCAGCACATTCCACGTTGAAGAGGATCTAGCCCAATAGCTAAAGTCTTTGGCTTAGATGCTGAGTTGGATCTATGTCTGTTTAGCGTAAAATGTATGGCCACAAAAAAAGGGCATACGACCATCCACAGAGTTGGTCACATCTGACTCTTGCAGCTTCTTATGACTGAATACGTGGAAAAGGGAGGAAATAGATGGTCAAAGATCGGTCGAGTACAGTAAGTGAGTGTTCGTAAATTGTGACTGAGGAAGACCTGTACGTAGAAGCGAATATGCCTTTGAGAAAACTTATTGTGTGGGCTGGTGCAAATACGGTAGCAGTAGCTAGATACTTCTGATTGGATTGAATCTTTTAAATGTATTGCAATATATTTATTATTAATTTAGTTAATGCTTTCTATGCATACTAGTCACTCTGTTAGGCACATTTATACTGTCTGTTAGGCACATTTTGTTATGCTCAGCTACTCCTTCTTTAACACTTAATCAGTCTCATTATGTGATTATACAGAGATGGGGACATCAGAGGACATAGAATAGCTGGAGCGGGGCCTCCTTAAATTAGAATGGTCTCTTAGGTCATGAGGAAAAAAGCTTAAGGGATCTTTATTATTTTATTATTATGTGCTAGTCATTACTTTACAGGCAATAATTGATATATAAATTAAAATACAGAATTACCTTGTCAGAAGTCACCACAGGCTTCCCTAATCAGTGTGACAGTAGACTCAAATTACTACTCTGTGGTGTTGATTATCATTAAGATGTTTGGACTTGGCAATATGTTGGCCTAGTTTGCCCATTTCTACACAACACCACACAGGAGTTGACTGAGCTAAAGAATTAGCAAAATTCTTTTATACTTGTGAATGACTCAGGCCAATCATAACAGGACATATCTCACTGATCCATGATGTTTCATTGTACCTCTGTATATATTGCGGGACATAACTTTAGAGCCTGTCTGTCAGGTGCTGTCCCTGCACTGCTCATAGGTGCCGGGGAATGGTTGCCAGCTTGTCTCCCTGCTCACGTCACGTTGCCTAGTAACGGGATGCTCTTCCGGATGTCGGCTTCCTTCAGCTCGCGCAGGCATATATTAGCCACGTACTGTTGCGCTATCTCCATGGTTACATCAGCAGTCAGCTGTGCTCTGACCGCCGAAATCCTCATCCCCCAATCAGGAGCCAATTGCTCTTATCTAGGGACCTCACTTTCACTGGCTCCTTGCCAGAATATTGGTTTACCAGTCCCCAGCATTCCAGTGTCCTTCTCCTTGTTCCTTTTTGTTGCTTATCGTCGATGACCTCTGGCTCGTTCTTTGACCTCCCCTTTTGCTTTGTGTTTCGGTACCTTATTGTCCAGCAGTTCCTGACCTCGGCTTACCTTGATCATTCTTCTGGGATTCCCCCTTGTACCTCACCTCGGCTTTTCCACTCTCGCTAATCTTTCCATCCTGGGTATACTCCATTGCACTGGTGACTAGTTGGGAGAACTGCGACCTGCACACCTCACGCAGCCAAACCCATACCTCCTTGCAGGGATTCCGGGTGAATACCGGGGATGTATTAGACCATGCGCCTCTCAATCTAGTTGTGTCAATACCAGTCAGTGGTTACTTCAGTACTACAAACGTGACACTGTCATGGTTACTCCTTGAAATTTTGGAAGCATCTTATTGTAACTGTATGTAGGTGATATGTGTGGATTTACTTGATTTATATACAAATGGGTCCCTGATTCATTAAGGAAAGTAAAAAACAAAAAAAAATAGTCTCCTGAACAAAACCATGTCACAATTCAAGGGGTGCAAATTAGTTTTCTATTTTGCACACAAGTTAAATACTGGCTGTTTTTCAAATGAAATGATACCATTTGCTTTGCAACAATAATCGTCCATTGTTGCAGTGTACACACTAATGTGATATCAGGCCGAAATGTTGTTTATCGTTTCATTGCCCGAATAATCTGAAAACATTGTAGTGTGTACCTAGTCTAAGGGAGATAAGCTGCCCATGCAAACCATAAGGAAGACTATTTAAACAAAAGGGGCTGTGAAACTAATGACATGTTTATCTAGCAAATGAATAAGCTGCTTAATGAACACCAATATAAAAACTTTATTCTCTTGTGGGTTTCAAGGAAAATGTTGCTGTGATCACCAACATGGCCACAGCCAAGCTCTAATGTATGTCATAAAAATACAGCATACATATTGCGGGGAAACAATTGTGGCATTGTAAGAGAAAAGGGACAATACACTTTATTTTAATAGAATCTACTGTAGCACCCTTTAACACATTTTGATCAGTAACCAGCATCCATTCAACTAGCACCCAACACATTTGACTAGTATCTATCACGTTTAGATCAGCCTTATCATTTTGTCAGGCAATCAGAATTCATCAGCGCAAATGAAGCACCTTTTGACAGGCTCCCAACGCTGCTGATCGGTAATCAGCTCTCTAAGACCAGTAACCAGCACCCTTTTAATCAGCACTTAGGATATTCTGACTGGCACCCAGCAGTCATTGGCCACACTCAGCACCTTTTTTACTATCACCTAACACTATTAGACCAGTACCTATAGACTAGTAAGCAGCACCTAGAGATTCCTGACCAATAAACTTACTTTTCAGTTTCATCACCACCATCACACACACAGGGAGGATCCAGAGAGAAGTCAGGTCAAGCCATATAGTCAAACCAGCCGGGCAGCGAGGTACCAAAACGAAACACAGGGGAATAGTAACTGGAAGCCGAGTCAGAACCGAAGAACACTGGATGAGAAGTTGAGGAAGCGCTGGAGCAGGAGTCAACCAATTCTCTAGCACTAGACATGTGTCAGAGGGTGCTTTATATACCATAAGGTGCCTGATTGGGTTAGGGAGATTTTGGCGGCCAGGCATGCTGACTGCCGACAGGTGAGTGGAGATGGTGTCCCGCTGCTAGGCAACGGGACGCGGCTGCCGAGATGGTGCAGGCATCTGTCTCCTGCACCAAGCGTCAGTGCGGAGACGGCGCCTGCACAGGTATTGGAGATCAATAAGAGATTGCCAGCGTCTTTCAAGTTATCACTGGCAGATATATTGTTTTCAATTGCAGCTGTTAGAAAAACCTTCTGGTGGGCCCATGTAACCATAGTGGGTGCACTTGATAAACGCAGACTTAAAACTGAGGGTAGGAATCTCTTGCATCAATTTACTGCAGTCATACAGGGAGTGTGTGTACAGTACAGCACTGATAATAATAATCTTTAAATAATCAGGCTACTATATTTTTGAAACCAATGCATACAGACTTGCTCAGCCAAGAGGACATCAGTAGCTAGGAATGCTGTGTTTATTTTTTTCCATTAGGACTTTATTTTTCTATTATTCACAAGAGTATAATTTTATCGGTATTTAATGATACTTAAAATCAAGTCAGGTCTGCTTTTAATGATATTTTGCTAAATGTGAATTACTAAACATTGGCTCCTGACTGAGCCATGTAAACCAGTTTTCTTTTATTCTGTTTATTAAAAACATTGAATTGTCTTTTTGTGAGATGAGTGATTGTTAAGAAGTTGATAAGTCATGTAAGGCCTACATGATAACTACAGATATTGTATAATATTTCAGTACCTTCAAAATGTCTGCCAAATCTTAAGGGGCACAATGGCCAATTTGCATCCTGTTTGTAATGGAGCCTATTTCACATTTCTGAATAACTGCTGTATAGTGGTGAATAATGTCCAATTTACCGTGGCAACAATATTGAAATATTTTAAAAACCTTTTGATTGATATTATACCATGTTCTCGACAGTTCTCCCCTTTTAATTTAGAAATGTCTTTGTTTACTCCTCTCCAGCTGGAATTAGCTGCAACACCTTCCTCAGCTATTGGCATTGAGAAAATTCACTTCTTCCAACATATATGTTTGGCAGTGAATGGAATGAATAAATCTGAGTAATAATGATGAATGCCAAATTTAGGATCGGTTTGTTAAAAAACTGAAATTTAGTGTGGTATTAATATACAAATTGTAAAACAAAGTCATTTTTATCATGTGCTCTGTGCCCATGTATATACAGCTTTATATAACTGGCATAACTGGCTAGCAAATATTATGAGCTGTACACCAAGCTAAAATGTTTCTTTTGTCATTAACATGCATCTTGACTTGATGCCTATGTTATTTTTATGATAGCTTACTGTGATGTTCCAAAGTAAACTAAGGCTTGTTCATTAAAGAAGTTAGGGCAGTGTCATTACTTAGGCTGTTTGGATACAGTTACTTCTATATTTGTGAAAGGTTCTTTCTACACTATTGCATATCTCCCAACATTTAGAGTCCTGAAACTGGGACTATCTAAGCAAATTTGGGTAAAGCGCCACCCACTTTCTGTTAAGCTCTGCCCTTTTGTGTGTGTTGAACTTTTTTGAAAAATTAATTGGAGTGCCCCCAGAAATGTAATTCTCCTCCAAATTATAATATGGAGGCCAAATATAGGTCCATAAAAAAGTATAGGATAAGATCCAAAAACCACAATCTGTGAGCTGGTGCTAAACTAAGGTGTTTTTACAGAGTATAAATGTGTTTGCCTCCAGGGTAAAAATCTAAGCTATGTAATAAAAAATTGATGTGTCCTGATTAAGCCACAAATTAGGCTAAACCAAGCAGTGTTTTTGGAAAAACATGCAAACATATTTATTTTAATGAAATGGATGGTGATAAAGTGGTTGGGGGTTGGACTTTGGTGTTATGACATTTGCATAGTGCGCCACTGAATTTTACGACTGTCCACCCCTAGGCACATTTCTAGTTTGTAGAAACTTCTCCTTTCTAGTGTAAGACTGAACCGCAAAATGTGCTGGGAGGACCTTTCAGGTGCACCCATGCAAAATCAAGGCATGTTGTATGCGCTGGATCCTTAATTGCTTCCTTTGAGTACCTGAACATGCCCCCAAAAGGAAGCATTTTCATTAAGTCAATGTGATGCGACAATCTGTAATTTGTAAATCCACCAGCCCTCACACTACAGATGGAATTTGGGGTTGCCACAAGCTCAATTTAACTTTAGAACACAGTCAGTTATCATGCCTCTGAGTCTAGAGAGCAGGTCAAGTAATGCAAAATGCCTGGTCACTCATTTTATCATTGGTACTCTTGTGATTGAGGGGCACCCTTGGGTTTTACTGTTGCAGAAGAGAGTTCCTGTGGTTCACCTATGCTTGTGCTTGACTGTCTGTCAGTACACATATATCAGTAGTGTGATATTGCCCACCTTGCCAGTTTCCTTTTAGCTATGCTTGTTGATAGCACTATACCACTACGCTGGGTATTTGCTGATAACAGGTTCAATTATGCAGATGCTGGCTTTTGTAGGGAGTTTGACAATGCTGAAGAACTTTTGCTATCATAGTTTGTGTCACAGCAGGTTAGTCCTTGGTATTTGCTGCATTCCCGATTGCCTGTTGCCCTCATTGCTTACAGTGTTCTTCTGTGTCCTGGTCAGGGTAGGCTGGACTGGGGGAAAGGGGGCATCTGCTCCCTGGGCCGGTCCCATAGTAGCCTACCTTGGGGTGGGTCACTGTGCCACCTGTACTTTATTTCCTTTAAAATGTTCCTAATAGGCTGCTGAGTTGAGTCTTGCCCCCTGGGCTAAAATTTGCCAGTCCTCAACATCAGCATTTATTGAGTTAACACTTCTGGTTTATTTTGACTCCTCACATTAAAGTCTTAAGCATTTTCTGTAGCAGGTTTTACTAATTGTGCAAACTTTTTGGAGAGGCTCATTTATTTAGTGATAGAACGGAAGACCCAAACGGAGTTCCACAGCACATATTCATTAGTGGATCAGTGAGCAACTATGCACCATTGGTCCCGTCACTGCAACAAAAAAATTGCTTTTGGGCCCAGCAACTAGTATTCATACCCCTGGTGTGGCCTTAGGTTTCTCCAGCCTCATACCCCATGTCAGTGCCAATCTACATTAGTGTACTTACCTTCTCCTCAGCTAGCTCAGATTTTTCATCCATGGGTTTGAACAAAGACAACTGAAGGCGTGAACACACAGGATTTTTTTTATTATTTTAGTAAGGAACAATATACATCAGCTACAAGGAACTTATACACTTAGCTCTACAGGTATAGTGATATGTTCTTAGGCAGCTATTAAATAGTATTTTTAGTTTATCTATGGCGTATAAGAAAGTAATGCTAAAATGTTTTTATACATGACTATCCCCAAATTAACAAGCAAGAATTACCTACAGCAATGAATCATACAATTTAATTTTTGTCTATTAAAAAAGTTTTAATGGGAATTTTCAGTAATTAAATATTCTCTATAGAACGTTTTACAAAAGTAGTAAATTTTAATTAATAAAGAGTTAATCCTCTTTCAGAGACTGCTGTTTATCATTATTCCTCATTATATGCTACTATTTTAAATATTGATATCTGTCTCGTGGATTCCGTGGGTTCCAAAATAATAAAAAATGAAAATGTAGTCCATATGCATTCTTCAGAAAACTTTTGGAAAAAAGTAGGTTTATAACATTTCAAATTGGAGATGAATAAAATTCTTTGGCAGTCTGTTTTAGACTTCTCGATTTTAGGCAAGTCTAAAAGCTAACATGTACATTACATTAAATATAACTTATTTATAGTACGTTACATCTCAGGTATCAAATAAAACGTTAACTTGTATTTTTTATTTTTTTTATTGTACTTAGTGTTCCGTGACTTGTGGAAAAGGCATGCAATCAAGAGTAATTCAATGCATGCACAAAATTACTGGAAGACATGGAAATGAATGCTTTTCATCTGAAAAACCAGCAGCATATAGACCATGTCATCTACAGGCCTGTAATGAAAGAATAAATGTTAACACAATAACTTCACCCCGTCTTGGTAAGCGCACAAAACAATTACCAGATAAGTGCATCAGAGTGTTTTGTAACTATATTCCAGGTCAATATCCTTATTTTGTGCGTCTAGACTGCAGAGAACATTTATGAAGTGATTTGTAACTTTTGGACCACAGTCAGTAATAAAAGAGCATCTATTCTGCCACGTAAATATTTCCTTCATGCTGTAGGTACAATACATATGTTTTCAGCATAGCGCTCTGTCGGCTTTTCTGTGATATGCTTAAAAAAAAGCATCTGCTATTACTCTGTACAATGCAATGCAAATGTATTAAACAGTAACTGATTCTACCCACATATAGCATTACGATTTCAACAAACAAACATGAAGTTTGTTTTTTCTGAATTTCTTAAAGTAAATTAAATCATACTAATTGATAGCTGTAATGTCTTCCTCAATATTTAAAGGCAACATTGCAATGTTCGTATACTGCACACTGTGTACTAATGCAAATTTCATGTTTAGTGTCAAGTTTCAGTGTGAGAAACATTAGGATACAGAATGTAGAGGAAACTTTGTGGATCCTAAGTGAAATAATCAGTAGTTTATTACTGTGCTTACTGTCCCTCCTAAGACATTTGTTGGGAAGTATGTCACTCACACGCTCACTGCTGCTCTGCGAGTGCCGCAATTTCCTGCCACTGGTGTGGGCGGTGTGGCAAAGGTGTTTTCAGGGAAGGAAAGGAAGTTGGGAACAGCCTAGTGCTTCAGAGGGGCTAGGAACACCCCCAGAAGGTGGCCTTTGTCATGAGACGGCCACTGACCTCGTAAAGTGCCTGTGCCCAAATTCCCATTCCAAAACTTGGAATATTAGAAGGTATGCTGTTGACATGGATGGGCACCAGCCTGCAGCTTCTTAATTGTGATGGTCTCAGCTACTACAAATCCATGTTGGTTATGGGCTGGGATTGTGGCCCTGGACTTTAATATCAGAGCCAGCACAACACCCGCAGTCTGATAGGAGCAGAGGATGTCACCCTCCCTCCTTCCCTCTCTTCTGCTAAGATAAGAAGTGGGGGGAGGAGATGGGTGTATAGTGCATGAGGAATGGTTAATGTCCATGGGGGGTAGATGCTGGCACTTGGGGCACCCATGGGCCCACTGCCAGCCTTGGTAATGCCATGGTAGATGGAAAGACAGCAGAACTACAGATCATTAGTGCACAAGTACAAACAGGTCCTAAATTACAATAAAACCAAGTACACCAGAGTAAATCAAAATACAAAAAAAATGCTAAAGACGAGCAAGCGGTAACAAATATCCAGTTTGATTGGCAGTGATTAAATAACAATGTGTTAGGATATGTTCTAAAAAAAATTAGACTGGGACATATTTGTGAATGTTTGTTTATAGGTTTAGTAGTACTGCAAAGCTGAAATGTCCAGGATCCCTAACTGTTCAGCTGCTACTCACCTCCACCAGTGTCAGTAACAATAGTTTATCTATGTCTAAAACAATATGGGGTGTACTTTTTTCTATAGTTATACATAAGGACAAACTTGGCTTCTAATATGTCTTTACTATATAACTCTACTTTTGTTTTCTCTTTGCAGCTGCTCTAACCTTCAAATGTCTTCAGGACCAGTGGCCAGTATATTGTAAAGTCATAAGGGAGAAAAATCTCTGCCAAGATATGAGATGGTACCAACGTTGCTGTGAGACATGCAGGGACTTTTATGCTCAGAAAATGCAACACAGGAGTTGACCTTAGTTTTGGAGGAATGCCATTCAACATCATACCTAAAAAATGCACATACATTTCTAACATGTCACAGCCAAAATATTTTCAGACTTCATATGAGTAAATTGACTTAATTTATTTTTTTTTGCATCACAGTTGCTTCATACATAAGGCGCATCTCCTGTGTAACTTACATTTTTACAAATCAGGAACATCTTTCTGCTTTTATATAGATAAATGACTTATGCCAATTGATTGACCATGCGGTTTATATCTATTTTGAGGCTGAAATGCTACTGGCAAGCTGAATCAGGGCATCATTGGCAATGGGCAGGTACAGACACAAGTTCAAAAGTGTCGGTCTTCATTTGCACTACAGCATCCATACACTTGGCCAGTGCTTTGTGGTCACCTCAGATGAAATTATGACCGCTCTGGAAGTGCTACGTATGCACTACCTAATCATTTTTGTGAAAATACTCCACCTGATGTATACACACTACCTACTTTTGTTCTTTGGCCCTCCATGTTCATTAAAGCAATTACTTTATGAAATATTTGCTTCACACACATTTTGCTATTAAACAGCTCAGAGCAGCAAGGCAAGGAAACAACAGTGATGTGTTTTATTAATATAAATATTGTATCCATATTAAAAATGCAAGTTAAGATCTCCTCAGGACCAGACAGGACACTCTAGAATAGCACACATGATGGGTATACATCACCCCATAAAAATCCCTTAGCTTATTTAAATATCAGAGGCAAGTACCTGCCATATATTAACTTGCCCACAATGATTACCCAAAATCTCGGCATGCTGCCAACTTATTAGGCTCATTGGCATCACAAGCTCGCTATGGTGTGTTGTGCATTCAGTTGCTTCCATGCCTGGATTTTACTTCCCAGATTGTATAAAAAAGCAACAATGTTGGGAAAATAAAGATGTTTTTACATTGGATAATCAGTTCAATGTATCAGAAATCTGTTTCCTGACACTTTAAGATGTAGGAAACCTATTATAATAATAATAAGCTGCTGTGGATCACTTAGCCATCTCAAAATGCGCTTTTACAAACATCTATTTCTAAAGCTGTACAAAAGGAATCTCAGCTGAGATCTAACAGAGGCATTATTTTAAACAGATTGTGAAGCTCATTGGACAGTTCCATCATTTGTTGACCACTAGAAGTACAAACATTACTGCACCTACAAATGTGCAGTATACCTGTTTTGAAAATTGTATTTATATTACGTGAGAACTTTGAGAAATGTTAAACTGGTAGTGTTGAAGGAAAAGTTCAAGAAAACATGTTTCCAAGCTTCTCCTCCACTTAGAAGAACAGTTGTAGTTCTGTGCCCAGGACTAACCCCGCTTGGCTCATACTTGGCAGATATTAACCTCGGTCGATGCCTTAACTTCCATGATTGGAAAGTTTAAATGTACTGTAAATGTCTGGAATCCCATTAGGAGGTCAATAAAGGCTTCCAGTTGACAACCCTGCAAAAAAGCAACTCATTTTATAACTTCTCCAGGCTGTTAGTGCTGGAGTGGTGGTAAACTCATGAGGGGCAGAGGGACAGGCATCGGACCCCATTGGTTCTACTTTTTGGAGATGCAGTTTGTCCTGTGATTCTCTTTTAAAACTCAACATATTATCAAGTAACCTGTTGCCACTAACTGTAACTTTGGAGTTGGTCACCTTCAGATTTATAGTAATTTTATCATCGTCATGTCAACAACTGTCCTATGAGATTTAGTTGTAGATCAGCAGATTTGGCCACTTGGCAATTCATGAAATTCAACCGGTAAAATAGAAAGCCTCAGAAAATGAATTATATTGGCTTCAATCCATAATTAGTTTTTTTTGACTTATACAATTGAAGGTGACCAAATCTATAATTTATGGCAACAGGTTACCTGACAGCATGTTGAAGTGGAATCAATGGACAAATGATAATGAATTCTAGAGGCTTACTGTTCTATTGTATTCAGTGTTGTTTGTTTAAAACAAACCAATGTTTTACATCTTTGTGATCATTTGCATTTGCTGGAATGGAAATATTTGTTTTAATTTCTCTTCTCTAGTTGTAACAGTTGAAGAGCCCCGGCCTGTCTATTGCTGAATTAGCTCTTCTGAAACTTCACTGAATTAATCATACCAAAGAGCTAACACATAATGTTGCGTGTTAAACACAGTATAAAATCTTCACTGAGTTCCGTAGCTTTGGAGGACTGAGGTAGCAGACATTTCTGCTCACGTCATATGGTGCTAAGCCAGAAACTCTATGTTGTTCTTGTTTTCTGGGTTTATCTTTGAAGCTATCTATATTAAATGTCTGGAAAATATTGTTTATGTCCTTGTATGATCTTAATATGATCTTATGTCTTCCAGTTGGCATTCACTTCTAGCTTAACTATTAATATGTAAAAGTTCAACCTTTTGAACTTAAATCTCTAAGAGCTGTCAGGGGAATGACACGTACATGATGTACTTGGTGCTGATGGAAAATAATGGTAATAACACCAAATCATACATAAAATAACTCCTGTATCTGGTGTAGACCTGTGCAATCTGGATCTCCTTGCGTGTGGCCACCTTAACAAAATAATCAGTAAAGTAGACAAGTTATTCTTCATTAGTGATTGAATAACTTTTATCTTGTCTCATTTACTGTAGTTTTCTATCAAAATAAAAATATCCAAAATCTAAACAAAAAACTGTACATACCATCCCAAACAATTTTCTTGTGAGAATTTTCCCGCATAACAATAAGGATATGTTTACAAGTTGTCACAGCATAACTTAGCATAACTAATTGTAGTATGTTATCTTTAGTAAACTTTCTCTGATTTGGGAATGTTATTGAATAACCTTTTCAACAGCACCCGAGGCAACACAGTTATACTGGCCACACATAAAATCTGCCCTGAGTCCCGTAGCTTTGGAGGACTGAGGTAGCAGACATTTCTGCTCACGTCATATGGTGCTAAGTCAGAAACTCTATGTTCTTGTTTTCTTTGAAGCTATCTATATTAATGTCTGGAAAATATGGTTAATTTCCTTGTATGATCTTAGTATGATCTTATGTTTTCCTGTTGGCATTCACTTCTAGCTTAACTGTTAATATGTAAAAGTTCAACCTTTTGAATTTATACTTCTAAGAGCTGTCAGGGGAAAGACACGTACATGATGTACTTGGTGCTGATGGAAAATAATGGTAGCAACTCCAGTGCAAATTATATATAAAGTAACTCCTGCATCTGGTGTAGACCTGTGCAATCTGAATCTCTTTAACAAAAGAATCAGTAAGGTAGACAAATTATTCTTCATTAGTGGTCGATGAAGTACCTTTTGTCTCATTTACTGTCGTTTTCCACTAAATTAAAAATAAGCAAAATCTAACCAATAGCACTATATATACCATCCCAAATATCTTACTTTTGAGAATTTAATTTTCCTGCATAAGAATAAGAAAATGTTTCCAAGTTGCCACAGCATAACTTAGAGGCAACACAGTTCTACTGAATAAACACGTGAAGATCTGGTCCTTTGGTCTCTTTGCCAAATAACCAAATATTTACCAATTTGGCCACATACTGTGTGTGAAGGATTGGATACATGAGTTGGTTTACCAGGTCATTCCTTAAATAAGGGAAATACATGATTTACACAGGGTCCATGGCCAGCTGCTTGAGGCCAAGTGAGGCGATGAGATCACTTTACCTTGTCCCAGTCTCTCAGCCTCAGAATCTAAGCAATTCATATGTATCCCTTATTATTATTTATATAAGGGATGAGTTGTCAACTCTCATGATGATGTGGTCTTGAGCCAATCAGATTTACTATCCTGGAGATCAGATCTATACAAATTAGAAATTGTTCATGTTTGATGATGCTATCCATATGACAGCATTGGGCCAATTTGGTTAAACAATTACAGAAAAATAATAACATTAGGATTCCTATGTCTGCTAAATTTCTCATTATAGTTAGTTAAATAGTGGAGTTCTGTATCTGTGAACTCATTTTTGTATATTCGTTAAAGTCCAAAGATTCTATTATATATTATCAAATGGTATTTTATTTTAGCAAATAGTCCATGATTGAGACCCATCTATTTTTACATGCATGTTACCAGGTTAGTTTTTAAAATTGGATGATATTTCAGTGGAATATTAGCAAATACACTCTACTCTACTTTGGGCCCTAGACTAATGACATCTTGAAAAAAATAAACAGTATTTATTTAGAAATGTTCAGATTTATGTAGCCTGCAGAAATGTCTTTTTTTTTACAAAGTAAACTTCTATTTATTTATAGTCTAATATTTATAAAGAGGCAAGAAAAAGAGAACACATTGTGAAATCATTTGGGTTTCATTAGTACAAAAATAAATATAAATATTGTGTGCAAAAACAATATTTTTTTCCATAGCTTAAAAAAATTACATTAACATAAGCCAAATACCAACAATCTTACATTATTCTTATCATATAATTATTGCCTGTAGGCATCAATTTATTAATGCCATGTATGACTTCCATAGCATTTTATGGTAACAATGCAACTTTTTTTTACAATTTTCTTTGCTCTGTTTTTTTTATATTGTTTTTCAGAGTATTTTTTAAAATATTTTTTGTTTTCAACCTATTTGAACATCACATTGTAAAATACATTATGCGTAATAAATGGCATTTTTTTGATATATACATGCCTCCAAACCTTAGCTGAAGTAAACCTTAAATTGATAAATGCAACCCATATGATTTACAGTGTGAGGCTAAAATTCTATAGGCCAAAATATTCAGATGTATATTTTATTACCTAGTAAAAACACAGATAACAAAATTGCATTTTAAAACACATCTGCATATAAGTGTTACCAATATCCATTGGTAAATAAACCAGTTTGTGCCCTTAAATATGTTGTTTATAATGGATTGTTGTTTATAATCTGTATAGTCCACATTCTCTTAAGCACATGCTGTATGCTTAAAACAGATTAAGCTGATAAAAGATCTACCAAGTGTCAGAAATGTTCATTTAAAATACCTGGAGCAGTAAAACCATCTTTGCCAACTTTGGAGATCACCCCTCAGGGAGATCTCCAAAGTTGGCCGTGTCTTTGGGGCGTGGGCACGCTAATCGTGTAGTTTGGCCCTGCTCCCTGCAATACAATACCAATTTTGACCTATTATAGCAGGGGGTGGGGCCAGGATGACATGATTAGCCCCGCCCCCTCCCACTACACCAACAAAGAGGCAGGACATTCCAGGAGAGTAGGCAACTATGAGTAAAACTCATGTACTTAAGCCGACCCAGGCAAGATCATTTCCTGTCCAGTTCACCCGTGTTCTACCAGTCACCACCCTCTTTCTGTTGTCTTTAGAAATAAGGAAGCAGGGTAAGTGAACAGTCCTGGTTTAAATTAAATAAAGGAATATCTTGCTGTTCTGTCTACCAAAGAGCATTAGATTTTACTACTACTTTTTTGACCCCTGTTGACCTAAACAAAATGACAGACCTTATACAAATTAAGCAAAACAATATTATTTTACCTCTGATGCAGTTAGCTGTATCTAACACACATTGGGCCTGATTTATTGAGGAATGTAAAGCAACAAAAAATTAGGAACTTTGCATCTTGGCAAAACCATGCTGCATTGGAGGGTGAGCTACATTTAAAATGTATGAACAGATTTATATTTGGGGAAGGGCATGCCCTACATTAACTTTAAATTTTAGTTTAAATATAAAGCTGTCAAAGTATTTGTGTGCTACATGAAAAAATAGCCAGTATTTAACTTATTTGCAAAATAATAAACTAATATGCACCCCTCGCATTGTCCAGGAGAAAACGTACTAATTTTTTCGCCATACTTTCCTTAATGAATCAAGCCCATTGACTGCAGCTAGAACACCTGATCATAGAACTCCATGGTAACTGTGTTTTCTGTACACACTAAAAACAGGACACATTGGGAATACAGCATGCTCTATACTAGACGCGTTAACTGAGTACCGAAGATGCATTTACCAGAGAGATTACTGGTCACTATAGTGACAGGCATTCTAGCTGCATAATTGCCAACATTTTAAAATCATTTCCAAGGATACTTTGCTGCCGAGTGTTAGCGAAGCAAGTCCCACACAGTACTGTCTTGGCGAGCATTCAGGCATTACAATTACCATCATGTCATGTTTACAGAACTTGATTGTAATGCACTTTCATGAACTTTAAGTAATCCTCTACAATAAGTATTATAAGGCCTATAAGATAGGAGCAAATTGTAAGAATGGCATCTAACCTACGAATACAAATTTATTTTATTGAGCAGCTGGTCAACACTGAAAAATAGGGAGCATTTCATGGAAACAAATCTTTAACACCTGTGAGTTCCCTAGAAATTAGTGACAGTTGTCAGATATGTGGTTGCATCCATTGTGCATTGGACACAGTTAACTGCACTGGAGGTAAACACAATTGCTTGACTTAGTGTGTATGAGGCCTTAGACATAAAGATACGGGGCTTGATTCATTAGTGATCTTATCTGCCGTTTTTTGCTTATCTTAAGCAAATCCACTCTGTGCATGCTCAGAAAAGGGAGATAAGAAGAAAAATTCACTGCGTAAGTGAAGAATTTCTTAAGTTAAAATGAAAATCCATCTTAACTTCACTCTTATCTCCCCGTTTTTCTTCTTAAAATAAGCATCTTAACTTTTGCAGAAGATAAGATCACTAATGAATCAGGCCCACCATTCTTTTCGTTACATGTGTTAAGCTTAATTGTCATCTCGTCATTGCTATAAAATATAATGCCAATTGATATCTTCTCAGGACATTACAGTATGCTGCGCACAACAACTTGAATGCAATAACAAATAAACACTGTATATGTTTACACTGAATCACTGTTGCACTGTTAAATGGTAAATTCATTTGAGATCATACCTGGAGACTTTTGTCACTGAATATCAACGTCTTTCAGCATATTAAGCAGATATGTTCATGGTATTATTATAAGCCTTTAATACTGTCAAGCTCAACAATACAAAACATTTTGTACAGTCTTTTGTTGTATTTGCTTCTCACTTGCCATTGTCACTTCTTTGTGTGTTTGGAATAAAAGGTATTGAAAAAAGTTAGATAAAATATTTGAAATATTAAAGATTTATGGGTACAAAAAAAGTTTTTTTGAGTTACTGTATTTGATTTAAAATCTCCCATTAAAATCTGCTTATTTAAATGTTTTCTAAATTGTGTTTTTCTTTTCTTTCCACAAAACATACTCTTTCAACACAGTAAACATTATTTTTTTTTTAGTTAGTTTCACAAACCTAGTTAATTAACCTGTTTTGGATTTTTAATAATGGACGTTTTTGTACACAGAAAAATGATCCATTGTTAGAAAATATAAATACAAGGCACAACCACAATAATACACTTGTAAAACAGCTTTGGGTCTCCAAAGCAACAAACAAAAATATCAAATTAATGTAGTTGTGAGAGACTCAATAGAAACATTCTAACATGTAAAATACTTTACCTAGCAACATATGTTGGGCAAGAAAGGGATCTCCAACTTTAGATAATTATACTGTCTAGGCAGATTGGAATCCCTTAGAATAAAATAAGTGCTATGTAGTTATAATTATATTCAATTGACATATCTGAGCTCAAATCTGTCAAAGAACAACAAAAATTAAGAAATCTTCATGACCAATAGAATAATCTGAAATTGGAGCTCCCCTTTAAAACAAGAGGTTGATGGTAGTAAGTTTTTAATCTCTATTTCCAATCTTTATTTCTCCTATTATACAGAACATGTAAATTGGTGTGAATCTATTTACCTAACCAGTGGATATAAAACATCAAGAAAGCTACTTTAGCATTTTGTAAATGCATTTAGTTTATTATTATTTATTTTGTAACAAGGACCCCAAACCAATGTGTAAACATTTTATTTCCAAATGATTTAGTATACAGCACTGACTTGCCCTGAAGCTCCTGCTATTTTGTAGCGAGTCCTCTGTTTGTGGCCAGCCTCCTCTGTTATGTCATACAGCTGATGTCACTGGATCTGAACTGAGTGACATGATCACATTTTTTGCCCTCATCTGTTCAAATCTGATGACATCAGCAAGACGACTGGGACAGGGAGCACCTCAAACATCTGCCTACCCCATCCCTTGAATTTAATTTAAAATATCACCCCACAAAAAAAGTAATTGGGTGTGGGTGCAATTTATGGCGCATTTTTGTTGCCTTCTCTGCGTTTAGCTAGGAACACCCTCATCTGCTTTGCTCCTATATTCAGAATGTCCCAAATGTTTTACTCCCTACATACAGTATGCCTCCATCCTGATACACAGATCCATGTGCTTCCAATAAAAATTGTTGGATTTGTACATAAATAGGTGCATGGTATCACAAAATGGTAAATACACTGCAGCTGTGCATTTTTGCATATCTGTATATAAACCTTATTGTCTCTCATTCCGTACAGTCATAAAGTAAAGTCATTTAAAGCTTCTGTGATGCTTAAATGCTGAAACACAACCACTACTCAAAGGGGGGAATTCCATACATTGCCGAATGTCTCGCAGGGATTCTGGAAACACTTTGTGGCTTACATTTTTCCAGAAATATACGCTCATTTTTCCTTCGCCCCATAGAGGTACAAGGAAGAGAGCGTATATTTTTACTGTAGTAACAGTAAAACTGCGCAGCCACGATGTTCTCAGGAATTGAATTCCCTCCTAATTATTGTTTTCTTTTAATTAGAAAGGAGACACGTGTCAGTTTTGCATGGGCCATGCACCATTAAACAGTACAGAAAATTATTGTTACGAAAAAAAACAGGAAAAGGGAAGTCTTAGAAATCCTCCTTACCGCAAACTCCAACTATTCATTTATGTTACCACCAGTCTACGTAAGCCCCACTAGCATGTCATTTATAAGGGAACAGTAATGTGCATTCAACATATGCCTCAACACCATTTCAATGTATCTTTATATTGCCCAATCATAAGTAATGTTCTACCTTATAGTTACATACAGAAAGAAGTTGAATAAAATATACAGTATATAGACAGTTGGCATCAACTTGTATCCAAATTTCACTAATAAGGTCATTTATTAAATGCTGACATTAAATGCTCACATTTCTTTTATCTTAAAATGATGCAGAATATTACTGTAATAATACCAGACATATGTTCTGCTGCCTATGCATTTAAGTGTTGTGCAGCTGAAATGGCATCTTAAGATTCTAGTGGCGAGGTACAGTATCATTCACCTGTGAGATCATTATGTCTCTCATCAATAATGCAGACTGTATTAATTCCGCAACAGCTGTGGGGAGGGTTGACAGTCTTCCTCATGTAATGAGCTGGAACCATGGATCTTTCTGTGTTGCCAAATAACAATCATCCAGACAAATTTCTCTGTTTAGATGTAAAGAGTTTACTAGTAAGTTCTGCTGCTTTACAAGCAAGACAATGGCGCAACAAGGTGTATCTACAGGTGAGTACTGCACTAAATAAGCACTTATATGCTGCTATTTCTAACCCGTATGTTACTTTGCTACTGTTTAATTAAATTTATATTTTCATCACATGATCAAGACACCCACTACTGTCTTGAAGTCAGGCAGTTACATGTAGTGATATCCATTTGTATTGCATGGGCTGTATATATAATTTTAAATCAAATACAAATAGGCTGCAAAATTGTTTGTTATTAGATAATCGTTTTTAATAATCGTTTTTAATTTGTGATATCAATTATACATACCAAAATAAATGCCTAATACTGTTATAGATATTTTGCACATTTGTGTTGATAAATTAGCAAATTGACCCTATATCCCTCCCCAAATACTAGCCACAACCATTGCACAGAACATTCTGTAGGAGCACTGGTCCCATTGCAGTATAGTGCTACTACACAGTGTATCCCCTCCTCAAGTAAGTATCCAAGTTTATTATTACCCATACTCTTAGTTTAGTTTTATTTTCTGCTGTTTGACATATGCATTATGCAGAGGAAGAACTGCCTCTTGGTCTCTACCTCAGCTAGATGCAAGCCTCATGCACAGAAAGCCCAGAAGCATAGAGTGACAAGGCAAAGCCTTCAGATGCACCGGCACACAAAGGTACATTTTCGAAAGAGTAAGAGTGCAATGCAAATGCTGTTTTGTGCAAATGCATATGTCTTTATATGTAGGCATGTGGCTTTGTAGGCAGAGATAGTGGCTTTTGCACTATTGGATAGAGGGGGTTGGGAGGATTACGGCATTCCTTGCCAAGTACAAGTTTTGATTAGTAGATTTTACTGCACACTGAAGCACAGCTTCCAGCTCTAAGATATACTGATACCTGTAAGAGCTAACATCATAAGTGATTAATTGATTAATTAGTTTACTGATTATTAAAGGAAATAAAGTTGTGGGTTTCCTATAGAATTATTTTTATATTTCAGACTATTGGAAACGGAAACATGTAAAATTATGGGTTGACTACAAGGTCATAATCTAACCATTCCAAAGTCAAAGCTAAAACAGCTGTTTCAATTAGCTAAAAGGTTTCTCTGATACATATTTTCAATATATTTTCAATATATTACAGACTCTGATTTCCTTGGTTTGAGTCTAGGTAGATTGAAGCTAATGATGTTATTGTAAATAATCAATCCAGTGATGTCATACAACTACAATGTGATTATTTAGAAACTGGTATAAAGTGGTTCAGCAGTAGATGTTTTGCACATATTTTTCCCCTTACACATAACTCTAGTTGCATTTCCCATTCCACATGAGTAAAGGCATGGTATGATTAGCCTGGATTTTAAGTCTATGACAGAAAAGTGCGGGTCGGCAAGAAACATCCCTTCACCCCCAGCCCTGAAGGCCAAGAAGATGGCTACATGGACATCCTACTCTTGTCCCTCTTCACCTACTCCCCCTGAGCCCTCTCTTTCTTCTCCTCTTTGAGGTCTACCCCATTCTTCTTTGCAAATTCAGTCCATCTTTGTGTTGCTGTACCCCTTGTATAGTGCTGTGTGGTTATCTACAGTTTAATACCCCTTGATAACTTTGCTACGTAACTCCCCAACTTCTTATCCTCTGATCTTCCCTCTTTCATCTAGGGTGATCTTAATATCCCTATTGATAAACCCACAGTCACGGCTGCCTAGAATTTTCTCTGCCTTTTTTCTTCCATTTGTCTCTTTCTGTGAACTTCTGTTCCCACCACTGTAATGTCACTCTCTTAATCTTGATTTTCTCTCACCTGTGACATCTCTAATTTTTCCAACTCATATCCCTGTTCACCAACCACAAACTTCTTAACTTTGGCCTCTCCCCGCCTCCTGTACCACTCCCATCACCTAAATCCACACACTCTAAGGGGCATATTCCATTGTTTGATTGTTCCGCTGCGTTAAAAGTATTACCATAATTACGGTAATACTAAGCCGGATTTCAGCTCCCTGAGCTGCGAGCCACAGAAATATTTGTCAGACTAGGCAACATTTTTCCAATCTTCAACTGTACAGTTTTAGTGAGCCTATGCCTGCTGTCTTCTCAGTTTCATGTTCTTAACTGATAGAAGTGGAACCAAGTATGGTTTTATGCTGTTGTAGCCCATCCACTTCAAGGTTCAAAATACTGTTCATTCATAGATGCCCTTCAGCATACCACTATGGTAGGGCATGGTTATTTGAGTTAGACACCTTCCTATCAGCTTGAACCAGTCTGGCCATCCTCCTCTGGCCTCTATCATTAACAAGGCATTTTTGCCCACACAGCTGATGCTCACTGGATGTTTTTTGTTTCTGAGATACTCAAACCAACAAGCATTCCATGGTGAGTCACTTAGATCACATTTCCTTCCGATTTTCTGTTCGTTCTGAATAACAACTGAACCTCTTATCCATATTAGCATGCTTTTATGCATTGAGATACTGCCTCAGCCATGATTGAATAATTATATATTTTTATTAAGCAGCAGGTATACAGGTGTACTTAAACAAATGGCCACTGAGTATCCATGCACAAACACATGTAAGCACACAAATCTAACATGTCATAAAATAATTCCTCAATGTACACCAATTGTTTAGTAAATACACACTTTTAGCAAACCTGTATGAATCTGCTTGCTAATGTTGAGCATTAGAGATTAAGACATTAATATTAATACAAGCCTGTGTAATAAGTGAATCTGCTAGAAAAAAAGAATGTTCATCATTTTCACACAATTTTGCCCAAAGAGTTGGACATGTATGTTCTCTTGCCTATAATGCTCAGAGGTCTAAGACAATGTATATTTGGACTAGCATTGTCCACTGATAGCTTGTGGCAAATACTATATTGTATTAGGCTCAATAAGTGGCAAAAAGTGAGAGAAAGGGGGAAAGTGCTATTCCACATAAACAAAACGTAAAAAACAACATCCAGTTCCTCTCTTGTGCCACTAACTCTCCCACCCCCAGCAACATACTTGTTAGCTAACTTTTACCAAGAGTTACTCCACAAGATTCCAAATGGCAATAGAGGACCAGCACTCCCCATCAGCTAGTGATACCAGACATGTCTCACAAACAAAAATACAAAAATGAAAGTTGCTCAATCAATTTATAGGTTCACAGTAGGTACTAGAGAGGTTGGGGTTATCCTGAAAGGAGAAGAGACAGAGAAAAATCCCCCAGCAACACTGATGTGAGCCAGTAAAAGAGCTGCCATTCTACTTGTACATAAAAATGCAGAATTCTCAGTTACACATATTTGCAAATGCAGCAACTCCTGGGCATGTTAAAAATACTAAGCTCAAACGTCACACTGCCCAAATAGCACACATGGCAAAATGACTAAGGGATGGTTTCATATGCGGTTTGAAAATAAGATTTACTATCCTGTGTTTTGGAGGCTGAAAACTAAAACTGCATGTGATATGTGGTGAATTGCAAACCGCATGTGCTTCAGGCCAAACTGCATGCAATTTAGGCCAAATCCCATTTTAAAACTGGATGAAAAACATCCAGTTTTAACCCTTTCATTGTGCAAGGTCCCTCTGCTACTCAGCATCAGCCCCTCTCCTCTAGGAGGGACCTGAACAAATGAATGGGCCCCCTCACCTAAAGATGATCGGCTTAATGCTGAGTAGCACTGGACTCCTTCTGGAAAGCAAAGTATACAGGAGAAGCAAGGCTATTTTACAGACATTGCAAACCCTTGTCACACTGCAAGCTGTGCAACCTACTTTAAGCCAATGTGATGCTATCTGGCACTTTTATCTCAGTCCAAAAAGGGCTTATTTATAGAATCTGTATATAAGCGTTTTCTTTGATCTCTAATGGATATTATGACAATAACAAATCCGATAAAATACAACTCAAAATGAAATAATAGGACAATGTCAGCAAGAGCTTACGATCTAAGCTGGGTTTAGCAATTTTATTTTGGCGTGTTTACTATTAGCTTGCTCAAGCAATGTGGAGGCAAGTTTGGATCAAGTTTAGAGCAGTGGTGAGACGAAGGAAGATTAACCAATTTACAATATATTCTGCACAGAATTTACTCATGTGGCATTTGCTTTACTTGTGGCAGAAATTCACTCCTTGATTTTCTGCTACAGATAGAATAAGTGTTAGTAGTGTGAAATGTTGTCATAAGAGGTGGCGATTATAAAAAGGGCAGATAGGGTGGCCACCCACAGTCCAAATTAGTAGGATAACCCACATTTTCTTTGATCTTTTGTAAAAATTGTTATAGTTGATATCCACTGTTTTAATTTTTTTGTTGGCTGGCATGGGTGGTGGGAGCCCATGGCATACAAGTTCTGCATTTAAAGTAAGTGTGTTGTTGGTGGGACGTTAATATAATATAGTGGGCATATTAATGTAATGTAGAAGCTATTCATGTAATGTAGTGGCTGGTGGGGTATATATAAAATAGTGCTATATTTATGAAATGTGGGGACTATTAATGTAATGTTAAGTTGTTGGAGGTTATTAATATGTTGTAAAGGCAGATAATGCAATGTGGGGGGCTGTATTAAACGTTGGGGCTAATAATTATTTGATAGGTCTGTTTGGGGGAAGCAGTCCTATCTATTCAATATAAATGATTTTAACTTAATGTTAGGTCTACTTGGGAAGGAGGTTTGTTTTTTAAATGTAGGTGTTATAGATTTATTCTCAGGGCAGGTTGGGTAAAGGGATAAATAGTACATATCGCTTTTTAAAAAACTTTTTAAATTAATCAAAATTACTAGAAACAAGAAAACTTGATCTCCCCTTCACTCGCTAATCTAAGAAGCAGTGATGTTTAGTGAGTATTGTCGCCCATTAATTTTAATGTGGTTAATACTGCAGCTATGTAACACCCACTAAAATGCAAAGTGAATCAAAAGGAATTAGGCATTTTAAACAATGACTGGATGAGACAGGCATACAACCTCTTCACAACCAGAATCTCCAGCAGCAGACAATGTGTTTGTCCATGAAACAGACTTTCCAGACCTCAAGAGATACGAATATGGATAACTACCTCTCACTCTATTGCTTAATCTCTTCTTTCACCTCAAAGAAATCCATACTTTCTGGGAACACTTAATTAATTATTTAGGTTGTTCTGAGGTTAGGTAACAAAGAGTCCTCTCAATTCTATCTAACATTTCTTTAAAGAGCACCTTAATCAGCATGTGATTGCACTCATGTACTGCTCTATAGCAGAAACAGGAAACATTTGGATCTCAAGTCGCTATGGAACAACTAGCACCAACCCATTAATTTCAAAGCTTGTACATACATGAATGTTGCTTCTTCATTTCAGTAATCTCATTCATTTTTAAATGACTTTGAGTGCCTGAACCGGTGAAAACATTTGTGGTGGTTTCCACAGCAATTTACTAAATTAATATGCTTGCCTATGAAAACTAGGTGATATTAATGGTTTGGTGATGTCTGTTTTTGGTTTTTTTAAACAACTTTTTGTAAAAGAAAAAGTATGGGTGGAGGGAAGGGTACAGAAAGAGAATCAGAAAGAAGCGAGAGGCAACATACATAAGTGGTAACAGCATACATAAGCTAAATGCAAAAACATACAGAAAAATATAAGTGCAGCAAAACAGTACTGAAAGTGTAATTCATTGTGCATCCCAGAGCGATAAAAGCGGAGGTGCTCAATCCAGTGCTCAGGAGCTACCAACAATTCATGTTTTCAGGATTTCTGTCTGTACAGATGGAAACGGATGGGATAATTACCGACCCAGAAAAATAGATGAACTCATCTGTGCATGAGTAAAGAAATCCTGAAAATGTGAAACTCCCAGAGGTGTTGAGAGGATGGTACCTCGTCCCTTGATGCTCTTCCTTCAGTCACAGCACTGCAGTGGGACAGAGGACCCCCAAGTCCCAATACAAGTTAGGACACCAAATGAATGAAGTGACATCAGATTTATTATGCAGGAACAATATGTCAGTAAGAATCTGTCTGGACACAGAAATATTAACAGCAAGTGCAGTCTGAATACAGTGTTCACAGATCTGAGCAAATAGAAGTGTCACTTACTGTACTTTATAATGCATTTAACTTGGTCATTGCTATGGTCAACACTATTGGGCCTTAATTCTGGTATGTCAATACTTCTATAATGTAAACAGTTTCACAATACTCTTAGAATTTTCTGATAACCGTCACATGGCCAGAGACTAAACAGTGTTCTTTGCTGTGGCCATAATACTCCAGCCCTGGAATATGTGAGGTCACATAAACTGTCTAAGAATACAGAAATACATTTATAACCAAAATATCATAAAGAAGATTAATTTCAAACAATACTCTATAAGCAAATTATATCATAGTCAATAATTACCTTTTAGCAAAGTCCATCCACAGCAAAGCTAATTAACATAAATGCCTTCACTGGCCAGTCTTTATGTAAGTGTACACATTAAAACAGGAGAGACAGGAGACCCTTGAAATAATGAGGCTTAGTTTAGGTTGAGTGCTCCTGTGAACTATATTAATGGCAGTCTTGTAACTTCGGCACAATTATAAAAAACAGTTGTTTACTGTCTCAGGTATAACACAATGCAGGTTATTGCCAGGGCAGTTAACACTGTGCTTTCATATGTTCTTGCAGGAAAAAGTCAGCTGTGACGCTGTTCTTTGACTAGTATATTCAGGTTATGATAAGTTGCAGGATGCTTCAGATACCAGGTTACTATCAGAGTTGGCACTGGTGATTAAATCTGTAATTCATGTATACCTGGGGGTAATGCTGCATGTAGTAGTAGTAGTAGGAGGTTGGTTAATGCTTTTCCCTTGTTAAGAAAATATCTCTGTAAATCTAACTCACAGCTCCTTGAATGTAGGATATACTGTGAAGTGAGTGAGAATCAGTTTGTTTACACAGACCTGTTTCCTGTTGTGTAGATAGTATTCAGCTCCAATCTGACTCACCAGTGTCAGCTCTTGTCTTCACTAACAGCCTCTCTGTAGCAGTCTAATGAAGTCATTTGCACCTACAGCGTTCTGGCAGGCAACACACCTCAGCTCTCTGTAGTAGTCTAACTCTCAGCTGCAACACTGGCTTCTCTTTTCCTCACAACAACATCCAGTAAAAAGGTGTGTCTTTTCATAATGTCTCTTTAGCACTCACTCAATCTCTGAGGTTCCTCCTCTCAACAGTTTCTGTCTCAAAAAAAAACAGGAACTTTCCAGCAGCCTCACAGCCTGGGTATTCCCTGGATCCCAGTGTATCTCCTGTTTCACACTGTGACACCGTCCTGTTCCACAGAGTCCTAGTACCCAGCAGTTTCCAAGTATCACAAAATCATGAACTATTGGTAGCTCTTGAGGACAGAGTTCGAGCACATCTGCTCTAGACAAATTGAAACTTTAAGACAGAAAGAGAGCAAATATGTGATATGTAACACACAATATATCCACACTGTTAACAAGAGAGTAGGAGCAGATACTAGATTGGTGCGAAAAGGGACAGAATTGCAGTGCTGTGGCAGACAATAGACCAAAACAGAGTGAGAGAGGGACCCTATGAAATTTGAGCCAGAGAGGCTAAACTGCCAATAATTTAGTGGCAGAGTTGGTAATAATAAGTGTAATATGTTCCATTTTGTATACAAACAAGACAATCTTGATTATGGCCTGAGAGTGCAGATAATGTTTGTATTTCTGTTTAGAGCTATCTGGAATTTTGTAGCTTTTTAGACAGTGGCGGCCCAGCAAACCTTCATCTGCAGCCCGCAGCCAGCTATTTTCTGCTTTGTTATAAAGAATATAACAATTAACTGGAGCCGCCATGTGCTGTGTTCTCTCCTTTTTTCCTCTGCAGACTCTAGCTGTAAAGTGAGAGAGGTGTGAAAAAGCATGTGGGTAAGTCTGATGGGCATGTGGGGAAGTCTGATGGGCATGTGGGTAAGTGTGAGGTGCATGTGGGGAGGTCTGATGGGCATGTGGGGAGGTCTGATGGGCATGTGGGGAGGTCTGATGGGCATGTGAGGGACATGTGGAAGATCTGATGGGCATGTGAAAAGGTCAGACGCATATGTGAAGAGGTGTGGGGAGCATGTGAAGAGGTCTGAGAGGCTTGTTGAGAGCATGTGTGGAGGACTGAGTAACAATGGAGATCTGAGGAATTGTGGGGTCTCTGTGTTTGTGACAAGTGGTGGAATTCTGGAGCAAAAGAGGGGCATATGGGGGTATTTTAGGATGAATGATTTGGGTGTGCTGAGGTAGTTTCCGAACTGTTTTTCATTCTTGAAATAAAGGGCAATTTGGGACCCTTTTTAAGTTTGGGGTGTCAGGTTGCCATCACTGATCTAAGATAGGACAAAATTGCTATTGCGTATGCTTGGGTACATCAGAGGGAATGTAACAATTGAAGGATGTGAATTGTGTGACTTAAAAAAAAAAATCAGAAGATCTCCACACTGCGTCCAGCAAAGAATAGAAGCATTTGAGAATATCGTATACAATTTTGCTAGGACCATGCATCATCATCCTTCTGTGCACATATATAGTTTGTTGCTACATTTGCTATAATAGATGACCACTCTTCAGGATCCAGGGCAGGGTCTACCCCATTTCCTTCTCCAATTTGGTCTCATGGGGCTCTTTGGGTTTAAACTATAAGATAGTAGCAATTTATAGATAGTTGACGGTAAACATCTTGCAGATGCATGAATCAATAAAATGGCAGTACTAAGGTAATGAGGATTTTCTATTGGGGGGGGGGGGGGTGGTGTCCAATGAATACAGCTATTTAGTGCTTTTATTGGAGAATATAAACTGACATAAAAAAATTAACATAGTACATTGTGTTTTTGGCAATGAAATGCAGTACAATCCCAAAAAGAATTGTCCAGTGAAATACTTGGTCTTAAATTGAAAAACAGTTTTTCAAATTGCAAAACTAGACAAGATGCCTCTAAATGTTCCAACTCAATCCAAAAATGCCACTTTCCACTAATCTGATCATGCTATAGAGGCTTTTGATCTCTCCATACTGTGAAGGATGTCCTTGATGGCCTATGCAGCAATTGCATGTGGTCTTTTTGCCCTGGCTAGCTGGTGGAAACGGACAAGTCATACAAGGGGTCAAGACACAATCAGCCAATTAAAAGTGGCTAGATAACGCTGCAGATAGTTATCTTCAGTGTATATTGTTGTAGCTGCCCTCCAGCACCCGCTAGAGATGCACCTCCTAAAAGGCGTACCTGCAAATGTGTCCACGTCTAATTGCATTGCACTTACATGAGCAAGCCATTATTGTACCTACACTTGCCTGCCCCAATGCTGCCTTTCCAAGCATAATGAGAAGCAAATTAGCGAAATAGAAAAGTCTACATATGCACGTATGTTTACACATTTTCTGTGTGCATGAGCAATACAGAAATGAGTGTCTTATGCAAAATAAGGGACATACGCCCAACCCTAAATTATCCTATGTCTTAGTTGTCCTGTTAATGAAAACATTCCGTAATCTTCTCTTTGTGGTACATTCTTTGCTGCTCAACAAAGTTTTTAAAATATTGTTGTGATGTACTTAGTTTTGAACAAACACTTGGATATATTAGGAACAGCAGCTGCTTAACCATTTACTGAGCTCTTTCAAATGATGACATTTAGGCACAAGATATAAATAAGTTTCTTAGAGCACACTAGTAACATCAACTATAATGTAGTGCATATATACTAAACGACTTCTTAGACAAGAATTACAATATGATGAACAGGCAATTAAATGATTACAAACAAATTTCTTCACTATATGAATACTTTAATATTATAACACTTTTATATTATTCTTTGAGGAGGTCTCTGTTGTCTTTTAGGATAATGGTTGTGAAACCGTGGGGCACAGGACTCTACCATTTGTATTTCCTTCGTAGATTCAAGTATAGTTGAAGAGCCACGTTCTTGGTGGGTAGTTGGTCTTGCTACTAAAGTCTCTACAATTACGTTTTGCTGAATAGACATTTCTGTGGAAACAACTTGAGGTTGTTCAACCATCTTTACATTTAGCTCTTGTATTGATACAAAAATTTTTAGTTCGTTATAAATGATTCAGCTTTTGAGCTTGGAACCCCTCTCCATTGTGCCTTAAGGATTTGATCTACATGTAAGGGTCTAGACTTTGAAATGATTTTCCCTGGTTGCAATTTGCCTATTGATAGTCTTGTACTAACCCTTCTTGACCAACATCAAAGTTTCTAGTCGGTTTTCGATATATACTTTTGAATCAATTGCTCTGGACTTGTTTATGTACATCATTTTTCAATAAGTCCCAATGAGATCTTAGGTTCCTACTGACATCATTGCTGGTGACCACTGTAGTAGCTTGTCCAGCATGTGTTGTAGAGTAAATTGCTTGTGGCTCATGACTTTGATAGCTTTCTTGAATGTTTGAAAAAATCTTTCAGCTAATCCATTTGTGTCTGGGCGGTATGATGCTGAAGTGAAGTGATTTATGCGGTTACTTTTCAGAAATCTCTGGATTTAACTACATATTAGTTTGGGTAACCCATTTCTAGAGAATATAGATCTCAAAACAGCAATATTTTTGTCAGGTGACATATACTTACATCATCTTGTGTACTTCAGGCTACTTAGGAGGTGCATCCAGTGCAATTAGAAACATGATCAATGAATGGATCTACAAAAGCAATATGAACTCTTGCCATTAGACCATTCCCAAGGGTGTAATGGAGTTTTCTTTAAGAACTGATTTGATCTGACCATCGATTCTGGTGCTGGTGCTTGCAGCATTGCTTCAATCTTGTCTTCGTACTTGTGCAGACAATTTAAAGCATGTTCACCGAAAGAAATGTCTTCCTTATAGAATTCACATTTATCTTGATTGGATCTCAGCCCATATTCATGTAGCCTTTTGAGTATACTCTTAAGATTGTTAAATGATCGCCATCATCTTTTCCTGTAATGATAATATCATTAAGGTAGCATTGAGTACCAGGTATACCTTGTATTGCTTGATCCATGGCTTTTTGTCAAATTGCTAGAGCTGAAGCTTTTCCAAAGACAAGACAGTTGTATTGAAATAAACCTTTGTGTGTGTTGATTGTCAATTTTCCATTTATAGATAAGATTGTGTCAAATTTATTTCTGTAAAATGGTTTCCTACCAACAGAACTGCAAAAATGTCCTCAGTCTTTGGCATTGAATATTGTACTATGTGTAGCTCTCGATTAATCTTTGTTTTACAGTCTCCACATATGCAAATGATTCCTGCTTTACCTTTTTTCAATTCTGGAATTATGGGCATGGGTAATAACATTATTGAGTTCTCCTAACCCTTGGTCCAATAGCATATGGTACAGGTTGAGCATTGTAAAATTTCACAGTAGCTTTTTTTATCTAATGTAATGCTGACTTTCATTTCTTTCAGTGTTCCTATCCCTTTTTCAAAAAGGGGGTCCTGCATCAGTTAACAATTGATTAATCCCTTAATAGTATCATCGCTATTTGCTACTTTAGACGTTGACACATTCAATGTATTAATAGACTGCAAGTCAACTTGAAATTTTTCCATTCACAATAAACAATGCTGGTCTGGCATTTTGTAATACATATAGATATCTTCTGTTTGTTTTATCTTCCTGCCACATTGTGTACCTGTGAAGGTTTATTTTCTTTACGGATTTGCTGTTACCTTACTGTATATTCTTCCTGACCTGCATACTCTTTTCATACGTCTTTTTTAATGACATTTCCAGCATTCTTTAGCTACACCAACAGTATTTGGCATCATGTGAGGTCTGCCTACATCAAAAACAAGACATTCTCTGTGTGAAAGACAATTTGTGTGTCATATATTCAAGCCCCGTTTGCTGTAAATCTGAAGCATCCTTTGCTGCTGTCTCCATTGACATTGCAAAAGACACTGCACAATCTAATGTTAACTCTGGGTCAAATAATAATCTTTTTAGAATGCCTTCACAGATAACCGTCTCAACTCTGCTACATATGCAGAACTACTTTCACCTTTAAATAGACATATTGTATGAAAACTATATCTCTCCGTGAACCACTAGTATATTGTACTAGTGGTTCATTACAACTTTCACAATTTCCAGAAATTTTTTGCTTGTGGATCTTACTGGTGTTTGTGCAACAAACTTCTTAACTCCCTTTACCTTTAGTAGTAGGGCTGACACTTTCTTTTCTTTATTTGCATCACAATAAAGTTCCATTCTTTCAACATATGTGGCTTGATGTTCAATATTGTAATCGAAGGCTGGTAATTTCTTTTAGCAGTGATAAGTGAAGCTTTATTCTCAATGCCAGTTGGGGTGTATATATTTCTGAATAAACACACTGACCACTATATATTAGGATATATTAGGGACAGCAGCTTTTGATCCAGTTACTTTTGAGCTCATGCACATAATACAAAAGATGACAGTTGGATACATGATTTAAATACATTTCTTAGAAGACATTACTAATGTCTACCTCCACTTAACTTTAAAATAGTGCACATATTCCACAATATTCTTTAAGCTGTTATCACTGAATCTCTCCTATTTGCTGTGTGTAGATTGTAATCTCTCAAGGCCATAAACCATACATTTAGTTTGTAGTATAATTTCCCTTACTGTGAGTAACTATGGCGGCAGTTAGTGATGGCTATACTTTCATCAGCTTTGTGCTCTAGCTCCCACATAATCATCTTCTAACAAATATAAAAGCTACATTTGTGAAGGCAGTGGGAAATCATGCAGTGCCGAAGAGTGTCATCACACCAGGGCCGGACTTGGAATTAAAATCAGCCCTGTCATTTAAAGTACACAGGCCCACCTCAGTTCCAGCAGGAAAGAAACTATGTGCTGCCGCGCAGCGGTGGTGCTGAAAAGGGCGTGACCACATTGTGTTGTGGGTGTGGCCAACATGGGGCATTCATACATACATTATAATAAAACATTATTATAATGTATGTAATAAAACTCCCAGCCACATCACGCCATCCCCCCAGGCACATTATGACACCTCCAGCCCACTGTACTTATCTATGCTTCCGGGGTTGTTGACATTCATAAGGGTGGGAACTTCTTTTAGAGTGAGCAGGGAAGCTCTTTGTCTCACAAGATTACCAAATCTTGTGATACTTAGAGCTCCTCGGCTTGCTCTGCAGTCTGTGTCCTATCCGAGAACTGGGAGCAGCTATTAGTTCCCTTCCCCTAACCAGAGGTGGATTAAGGGTCAGGGGGCCCATGGTATTTAAGACAGCAGGGCCCCTATTATGTAACATGGTTATCATTTTAGACAAATACACAGGCACTACTGTTATAAGCACACAGCTCTGCCTTCACAAGCAGTACGTTGTGAAGCAGGACATACTTCCCAACTGTCCTTGCAGTCTGACCAAATCCTGACTAAGTGAAACAGGCACCCAAATTCAGGACTGCCCCACCAGATTCAGGACAGTTGGCAGACTGTCCTGCTCTCTCCTACCTGTCTTGGTCACTTTCACCACTTGTAGCAGCTGGTTTGTTTAGCTCAGTTCATTCTTGTTTTGATCCTGGAATATTGGATGCCCTATTTTGAAAATAAAATGGGTACATGAGATTTAGAAAACTCCAACCAGCCCCGATGTTAAAACAATAGCACTCACATTTTATAAATAGGCCTCCCTCTAGTCCCCACAATAATAATATTCACATTTAATAAGTAGATATATTTCCCTCCAACCAGCCCCAACATTAAATTAACAGTATACCCATTTACTCAAAACATATTACCCTTTCTCCAAACAGTCCCTGCAATAAATTAAATAGCATTAAAATGTAATAAATATAGCCATTTTCCACAACCATCCCCGGCAATAAATATTTCATATTCACATTTAATAAATAGCCATCCTCCCCAAAATCAGCCCCATATTCAATTGATAGCCCTAAACCACCCCAGCATTAAATTAAAGGTTCCTTCACCTCACCTCAAATAATTAGCCCCCACCTACACTCCGCCATTAAATAGACTACCTCCCACACTAAATTAAGATCCTCCCTTCCCTCACATATTATATTAAAATACTACGCACGCGTGCGCACACATACGCACACTATATGAACATGGCCAAACACACACACGCACACTATATGAACATGGGCCACACACGCACACTATAGCAACATGGGGCCACTCACGCACACTATAGCAACATAGGGCCACACACGCACACTAGAGCAACATGGGGCCACACACCCACACTATAGCAACATGGGGCCACACATGCACACTATAGCAACATGGTGCCACACACGCACACTACAGCCACACATGCACACTATAGCCACACAGCCACACTATAGCCACACAGACACTTACCTTGTTACATCCGATCCTGAGCAGCAGCACCTCCTTCCTGCATGCTGATCAGTGAGCGGAGAGTCAGTGACGTGCCGCCTATGCAAGTAATCACATGGGACGCCACCTGTCACATGGTGCCTTCCCAGGTGATTACTTGCATAGGCGGCACGTCATTGACTCTCCATCTGCTGAGCAGCGTGCAGCTTGGCGGGCATGCGGACCGGCCCATCAAGCCATCGGCCCTTCTGGCATTTGCCAGAAGTGGAAAAGAAAGACTAGGGGCTAGATTTACTAAGCTGCGGGTTTGAAAAAGTGGGGATGTTGCCTATAGCAACCGATCAGATTCTAGCTGTCCTTTTGTAGAAAGTACTAAATGAATGAAAGCTAGAATCTGATTGGTTGCTATAGGCAACATCCCCACTTTTTCAAACCTGCAGCTTAGTAAATCTAGCCCTAGAAGTTCTTTCATATGGTGCACTAATTTCCTGAATATAATATAGATAACTAATAGAACATCAAGATAAGTTAAACTATAACTTTTATTGGTAATATTAAAATATAGTTAAAATTAGCAAAATATTCTATTTGGTGAGTAAAGTGAAATAAAGTGTATTAAAACACTGGATGCATAGCTACTAAACTTGTATATAATCTAGAAGACAAGAATATATTCTCTAAATATTGTCTCAAAAGAGAGAGAATGTTAGGCTGAGTTGTAAATCTTAATGGGGATCTCAATATATATATATGGCAGAGGCTAGCTTACCGGTGTATTTTACTAGCATTTGCCAGAAGTGCCAGATGGCCAGTCCGGCCCTGCATCACACCTAGGGCTACGTTATTTTCAAAATTTAGTGAATACCATTTCAGTCCAGTTGCTGGATTCAGGAATACAACCGTCATTGCTGTTGCCACCTCTGATCCATCTTTGGAGATTTCCACTGCTACCAAACATAGAGAAAAAATGTCCTGGCTCTATTTACAGCAGTGAGCATGATCATACTTGCCAACTTTTAAAACCCGTCCTCCGGGAGATCCCGGAGGACAGGTCACGTGACAAGTGTAAGGGGGCGTGGTTCACAGCATTGAATAGCGGGGGCAGGGTTTAATGGCGCGATTGTGTCAATAAGCCCCACCTCCACAAGTGTCCAGGAGGTTGCCTGCTCTTCTGGTAGTCCAGGAGAACACCTGAAAATCAGGAGCCTCCCAGAAATTCCGGGAGAGTAGGCAAATATGAGCATAATGCTAAAGAAAAACACCCAGCACACAGCTACTCCAGGCTGGTGGAAGACTATGGGACTGTTGTGCAGCACAAGAGCAGGTGACTTCTCTGGAACTTAATTTAAATAATGATGCACAGTTACGGCTGACAGCAGATGACTGTTTTAAGATTTCAACTGTGACTGATTCATGTTTTGTGTCTCCATTTTCTGGTAGTTATCCTTGTTCCAGCCATACTACACTACCAGCTGCTGCAGAGAAATGGCAGCTGAAAATGCTGTTCCCCAGAGGTGGAACTACCATTGGTGTGGCAGGTGCCTTGCACCGTGGCCTTTGAAGATAATGGGGCCTGGCAGATGCAGAGGGTCGGGAGCCCCAGTTCCCTCCTCTCTGCACCGGGACCCACAGCTCACTAGTTCCGCCTCTGCTGCTCCCTTACAATAGCCACATGCACTTTCAACACCAGCAGCTTCAATTTTTATGTATCAAGTGTTCCCCTCTTAGATTGTAAGCTCATTTGGGCAGGTCCAATTTTACCTTCTGAATCATTTCAATGATAGTTATTTGATTGTGTCACAATTCCCCTATAATATTTATAACAGCATAATATATTGTTGTGTTATAGATAAAAAAAATGATAATATGGAATATTTGGTAATAGATGAGTATAACACTGTGCTGATGTACCACATGATATGTATAGTTCAGTTGCCTGATCAGATTCCTCTTTTCATTTCACATAATGCATTCATTTTTATAGGATAATCCAAATAAATATATAATGTAACACGTAAATTTGGTTGCACAGAAAAACACATACTATAGCTGAATGTATCACATTTACATATCTGGACATGTTTATAGTTGAATGATTTTAAACGTATATAGGAAAAGATGCAGGCACATAAAGAGATATTTACATGCATATGTTTAGCTGGATACATCACATGGTGAGTCCAGCTCTAAAACAGTAGCATTTGTATCAGACATATGTCAGCTATACAAATGTCGCATTATCCTATTTGTTCACAATATAATAATTTTGTTATATACACACAAAAGAATATTGTCTGGACACAGTTTTTAATAAATGTGAAATTCACATTTTCAAAATAAAATGGAATTAAATACAAACACAACTAAAAATACTAATGCAAATTATATTAAATATTATTAACATCTGTTGTGTTCCCCTTTAAAAATCCTGTAATAGTCCAGAACACAACGTCAAGTAAGTAACTAAAACACAGGGCCACAACTTGATATAAGAGAGCCAGGACACTAATGATTAAAGTACACGAGACACAATCTGGGATCAGAAGTGTCTTGATAGTGCTGCTGACAGTAATAATCATCACCATTTATTTTTATAGCGCCACTAATTCTGCAGCGCTGTACAGAGAACTCATTCACATCAGTCCCTGTCCCATTGGGACTTATAGTCTAAATTCCCTAACACACACACACACACAAACTAGGGTCAACCCACGAAAACACGGGGGGAACATACAAACTCCTCACAGATAAGGCCATGGTCGGGAAGTGAACTCATAACCCCAGTGCTGTGAAGCAGAAGTGCTAACCACTTAGCCACCGTGCTGCCCTAATCATGTTCAGTCCTCCAGCACCTATCAGAGGTACACCTACTAAAATGTATGCATCCATGGCTAATTGTATGGCAAATACATGAAGACGCCCTTACTGTACTTGGCTTATGCTTGCGAGTCAACAATATGCAAAAATGTATGTACTTATGCATATACAGTATACATATGAGCATTTTTTGTGCACATATGCGATACAGAAGTGTGTCTTACACAAAAAAAAGATCATCACATCCACCTCTAAATGATGTATTTGTATGACAAAAGCAGTAAACACACTAATTATTTTATTTTATTTCGTAACAGAGGGACAGAAACAATGTTATTGATGATCCAAAGTCTTCAAAGTTGGACAGTCAAGTGGTAGTTGACAAAATCCTTTCCGAGCACATTACTCCAGAAATACTGAAATCCACAATTAAAACTAACCCTCTGTATATGGATATAGCAAGGGAGGAAAAGACTATAACAAATAAAAAGCAGCCATCATGGACTATTCAGGATTATGACAAACAGTCACCAAGCCCCAAGATGTCTCTGTATATGAAGGTATAGTATTGGTTATTCATGATAGTCATATGTCACACAATTTGTGTTGTAATAAAGAGCACTGAACATGAGCATATTTCCGACTGTTCTCAAATCCAAGCAGAGCTCAAGATTCGTTTCAATTTGAATATGGCTGTAAGTATGCTTTCCGTCAATGGTACTTACGTAGACAGAACAGGCTGCAGTATGCGCACAAGCATATGTGTAATAAAACATCAGAACGTCTACAATTTTTTTTTAGAATTATATCTTAAAATAAATAAAGAAATAATCTATCTCACTTGCATATACATGTACTGTGCTATCTAATATGGGTACAGAGTGTAAGGTGGAAATATAAGGTCAGGAAAACAAGGGAAGGAGATTTACTCCTACTAATAATGTACAAATGTTCAAAGTTCACAACAGCAGCACCTCTGGTCGAATAGAGGTACTGCAGAGCTAATTAAAAATACAATAAAGTCCTGTCATCAGTAAGACTTGGTACCACTCCTGCCAGCACCAGTGTATTTTACAGGTGTAAATGACCAAGTTGAGGAAAATGGATCCAATCGATGTCAACTTAAAGTCAGAGATCATGATATTTTGATAAACAAGTGAGAGTCTAAGTCATGAGTAAACAAGTCAGAGGGTGAAGCCAGATCAATAGCTAACAGCAATCAGATTAGCAGAAGAGTAACTAGGAGCATAGCCAGACCACAGTCAAATATATTCTAGAACAGATTTCAGCTACAAACAAGTAGGATTTTTCACAAAGTTTGTCTTTTGGTTTGAGCATAGTTTGTCTTAGTTTTCCAAATTAGAAATGTTGGCAGGTGTGTCCATCAGGATTGGACAACATAAGTTCAATGAACCTCTGGCAGATTGATTAAGGTTACAGTATTGAGTTAAGTACATTATATATAGTCTGAGAGCCATGCATTATTTTTCAACCAAGATTCCCAGATCTTCTAATTGTAAGTTCATTTGACATGGCCACCTTTACCTTCTGGATTATTGTAATTACATGCCATTTGTTTGTACCACAATGACACAAGTGTTTAACACTGCATAATATGATGGTAGTGTATAAATAATAAAAATAATAGTAATCATTTACCAGTAATGTGTAGCGTCCTAAAACAATCTGTTTTCCGGACTATAACTAGCCAGTAATTGATCCCTAATAGCATTTGCTTATATTTTCTAACCTATTTGATTATTTCCTCAAATTGGACTCAGTACCTTACAATGTAGTGAGATTTAGAACCATCCTGGTACTGTAAGTATGTGTTTATTTAACTTATATAAGCTTCATTGAGTGATTTTTTTTTAACTTTTACAGGAGAATCCAAATGACTTACAGTACTGGCTTGAAGATATTTATACACCTGGGTATGACTCTCTACTGAAGAAGAAAGAGAAGGAACAGAAGAATACCAAATTCTGTAAATTATTTACATTTGTGGCACTCATAGTTTGCATTATTATTGCCATAGTAACAGTTACAGTTTTGTATAGTTAAAAGTCACACTTTTATTGATATTTTAACATACTTTTATGAATCTGTATAACGTAATGTATTTAACATACTCCAGGTACTGTTTTTATAACAAAATAAAATAAAGTGTCAGGATTGCCTGGTGGTGGGTGCATTGTACATTATGTGGAATACCATGCTTGAAGCCAAAATGTCAACTGTTCACTCCCATGAGGCTACGTCATTGTTAAGTCATAATTAAATCATTGTTTTCCACTTGTAACTTATGTTGATCATATTATATCAATTGTTTAACCAGTGCCCATTCTAAGTGCCCTTGCACATTTCAATATACTTCCAATAAATTAATTCACATTTTCTAATGCTGAAATTACATTGTCAAGTAAGAAAAGTCTTCATTTTCTGTCACTTACTGTTATTTGTAACTTATTTTAAGAAATATAATTGTAATAAACTTTTGAATGTCTTAAACATGAAGGGAATCATTAACAATGTGAAACGCATGTACAGTATAAATTTCAAATGTTATGATTTACCAGGCTTCAAACATTCTTCTATACGAGGTCTACATCACTGCTATGCTGTAGGTGCTTTATAAATAGAGGACTCTATAATATAAATAGAGGTTACTATAATATAAGGACAGTACCATATGCTAGATGACTGTGGATCAGGGTTAGAGTAAACCTCTTTTGTTCTTGTCCACTTTACTGTACTGCTCCCCAGTAACTGTCCAGGATTCTACCCCAAACTGTATTCCACCTGTACAGTATCAATTAAGCCCATAATTAAAGGTCATTCAAAGTTCATAAAATGTAACTATTAGTTAAGTTATTTACACACAAAATGACAAAAACCCCTACCAATATAACATGACATGCTAAGTGAGCAGCATATTGCCTCTGCAACTGACACCCTAGACCAGAATTTATGTGGCCCTTACATAGACCTGGGCCTGTGTAAGAGATACAGGAAGAGTAGTGAGTTATTTTGCTGTGCACAAGGTAGAAAATTGTATCCTTTCTTTTGACTTTTACAGAGGCATTAAAAAGCATATTTTGAGAAATATTTTGGCGCTGTATGCATTTAATGTAGCCATGAAGTATACACAAATCTGGCCCTAGACTAAAAGACTATATTAACTAGCTTTCATCATTTGTTTAAATACTAAACTCAAGATAAAAAGCTTTTTGCTGGATAGCAGTTCCAGAGGAAAAGGAACATGGTAGAAAGAACAAAAACATATCTGGTGTTTATACTAGGGGTGTGCACCGGCCACTTTTGGGGTTTTGGGTTTTAGGTTCTGATTAGCTTGAGGTTTTGGGTTCTGATTTGTTTTGCCAAAACACCCCACGAAAGGTTTTGGTTCTGATTTTGGGTTTTGGGTTCTGATTTTTTTTTTAAAAAGCATAAAAAGTGCTAAAATCCATATTTTTTGTTTTTTTTTCACTCCTACACTATTATTAACCTCAATAACATTCATTTCCACTAATTTCCAGTCTATTCTGAACACCTCACACCTCACAATATAGTTTTTAGTCCAAAAGGTTGCACCGAGGTAGCTGGATGTCTAAGCTAAGCGACACAAGTGGGCGGCACAAACACGTGGCCCATCTAGGAGTGGCACTACAGTGGCAGACAGGATGGCAGTTTGCAAGAGTTTGCTAGAGGTGCAAGATGGAATTGTCCTTGGGCCCTCCCACCCACCCTAATCGTTGTTGAAATATGACATTCGCACTTTAACAAACCAATCAGGAACAGTGAACGTAGTTTAATCTCTGGTACTAATATTTCTGGACTGCAGGAACAGTGAACGTAGTTTAATCTCTGGTACTAATATTTCTGGACTGCAGGAACAGTGAACGTAGTTTAATCTCTGGTACTAATATTTCTGGACTGCAGGAACAGTGAACGTAGTTTAATCTCTGGTACCAAAATTTCTGTACTGCAGGAACAGTGAACGTAGTTTAATCTCTGGTACTAATATTTCTGGACTGCAGGAACAGTGAACGTAGTTTAATCTCTGGTACTAATATTTCTGGACTGCAGGACTATCTCTGATCGAGATTGTGGAGGAAATTGATGAGGAGGATGTTGCTGGTGTGGATACAACAGGACCAAGGGATTTAGGTGTCCCTGGACTGGTGACGGTCCTAGCCACAGGTCCTGAACTAAACACTGAATTATGAAGGTTCTTCAGGTGACGTATAAGGGAGGATGTCCCTAGGTGGCCAAGATCCTTACCCCTGCTTATTTGAGCTTTACATAAGGTACATATGGCCATACATTTGTTGTCCGGATTGGGATAGAAATAACTCCAGACCGAAGAGGTGCACTTTTTGGTATTCTGCCCAGGCATGACGATGGGCTTTTTCATCCCATGGACAACAACTGTTTCCCCCCCTGGTGCCTCATTTAAGATAACCACATCAGCATCCTCCTCGTCAAATTCATACCTTCATTAGCCAAATCTGTAACTGGACCGTGGGTGATCCTTCAAGCATATGCAGAGGGCGTACTGCAAATGGTGGAAGGAGCCACCTCTTCCCGTACAGTGATGGGAAGGTCAGGCTTCGCAACTACCAACACCTTGGACTCGCCTTGGGGATTTGTGATGCCAACTCTTTAGAAAGCAGAGTTGTTTGCTGTGTTGTTGATGACAGCTTAAGTCTCTTAAATTTTTTAGAGGGGGGGAGGAGGAGGGCTTAGATCCTTGGGTGAAGCTGAACCACTAGTCATGAACACGTGCCAGGGCCTAAGCCGTTCCTTGCCACTCCGTGTCGTAAATGGCATATTGGCAAGTTTACGTTTCTCCTCAGATGATTTCAATTTTCTTTTTTTGATAATTTTAGTGAACTTTGGCTTTTTGGATTTTACATGCCCTCTACTAGGAGATTGGGCATCGCCCTTGGCAGATGACGTTGATGGCTTTTCATCGTCTATGTCGGCGGTTCCCAAATTGTGCGCCGCGGCTCCCAGGGGTGCCGTGGCACTGTCACTGGGGTGCCGCGGGCCAGCCATAAAAACAAAACAAAACACAGAAACTTACCAATCCGTCGGGCGCCGGGACCCAGCAGCCTCCTCTCTCCTGCAGCTGTCACTGAATACCGAAGTCAGTAACAAGCTGCAGGAGAGAGGAGGCTGCTGGATTGGTAAGTTTCTGTGGTTTTTTTTTTATGGCTTTCGCCTGGCGCGGGGCAGAGTGAGAGGGATCGTGGCAGAGGAGGGGGACAGAGGATGGTGACAGCGGGACAGAGGAGGGGGACAGAGGATGGTGAGAGGGGGACAGAGGATGGTGACAGCGGGACAGAGGAGGGGGACAGAGGATGGTGAGAAGGGGACAGAGGATGGTGACAGCGGAACAGAGGAGAGCAGATGATGGTGACAGCGGGGCAGAGGAGGAGAGCAGAGGATGGTGACAGTGGGACAGAGGTTGGTGACAGAGGATGGTGACAGCGGGACAGAGAAGGAGAGTAGAGGATGGTGACAGTGGGACAGAGGTTGGTGACAGAGGATGGTGACAGCGGGACAGAGGAGGAGAGCAGAGGATGGTGACAGTGGGACAGAGGTTGGTGACAGAGGTTGGTGACAGCGGGGCAGAGGTTGGTGACAGAGGTTGGTGACAGAGGATGGTGACAGAGGATGGTGACAGCGGGGCAGAGGATGGTGACAGCGGGACAGAGGTTGGTGACAGAGGATGGTGACAGCGGGACAGAGGAGGAGAGCAGAGGATGGTGACAGTGGGACAGAGGAGGGGGACAGGATGGTGACAGAGGAGGGGGACAGAGGAGGGGGACAGAGGATGGTGACAGCAGGACAGAGGAGGAGAGCAGAGGATGGTGACAGCGTGGCAGAGGAGGGGGACAGAGAGCAAAGGATGGTGACAGCAGAGCAGAGGAGGGGGACAGAGAGCAGAGGAGGGGGACAGAGGGGCAGAGGATGAGGACAAAGAGCAGAGGATGGGGACAGAGAGCAGAGGATGGGGACAGCGGGGCAGAGAAGGGGGACAGAGAGCAGAGGAGGGGCACAGTGGGGCAGAGGAGGGGCACAGCGGGGAATAGGAGGGGGACACAGCGTGAGAGGGGCAGTGGAGGGGGACACAGGGTGAGAGGGCAGAGGAGGGGACAGCGTGTGAGAGGGCAGAGGAGGGGGACATTGTGAGAGAGGGCAGAGGAGGGGGGACAGCGTGACAGAGCAGAGGAGGGGGGACAGCGTGACAGAGGGCATAGGGGGCAGTGTGAGAGATTGCAGTGTGTCTGGATGCAGAGGGGGCATTTTTGCATACAACTAAATAAGTATTTCTGTCCTGACCTAAATACTTATTACAACTTTTTGACCCAACTACTTTTAAAACAGGACTGCTCAATAATTATTTTGGAGAGGTGCCTTGAAAAAATTTGGAGACTCTAAGGGTGACGCGAACTGCAAAAGTTTGGGAACCACTGGTCTATGTCATTACTAGTGGCAGCAGCTTCAGCATTAGGAGGAAGTGGTTCTTGATCTTTCCCTACTTTATCCTCCAAATTTTTGTACTCCATTATAGTTCAATCTCTGGTACTAATATTTCTGGACTGCAGGAACAGTGAACGTAGTTTAATCTCTGGTACTAATATTTCTGAACTGCAGGAACAGTGAACGTAGCAAAATATTGCAGTACTAATATTTCTTGACTGCAGGAACAGTGAACGTATTTATATATTGCAGTACTAATAGTTTTTGACTGCAGGAACAGCGAACGTATTTATATATTGCAGTACTAATATTTCTTGACTGCAGGAACCGTTAAAGTATTTTTATATATTGCAGTACTAATATTTCTTGACTGCAGGAACAGTGAACGTATTTATATATTGCAGTACTAATATTTCTTGACTGCAGGAACAGTGAACGTATTTATATATTGCAGTACTAATAGTTTTTGACTGCAGGAATAGTGAACCTATTTATATATTGCAGTACTAATATTTCTTGACTGCAGGAACCGTGAACGTATTTTTATATATTGCGGTACTAATATTTCTTGACTGCAGGAACAGTGAACGTATTTTTATAAATTGCAGTAGAATTTTTTTTATACTTTTTTAGAATTTTTTTATATTTTTTTTTAATTAGTTTTGTATCCTTTTTTTAGAATTTTTTTTAATTATTTTTTTTAAAAAATTTTTCATTTTTTTTTGTATTTTTCTATAACTTTTTGTACTCCATTATAGTTTAATCTCTGGTACTAATATTTCTGGACTGCAGGAACAGTGAACGTAGTTTAATCTCTGGTATTAATATTTCTGAACTGCAGGAACAGTGAACGTAGCAAAATATTGCAGTACTAATATTTCTTGACTGCAGGAACAGTGAACGTATTTATATATTGCAGTACTAATAGTTTTTGACTGCAGGAACAGCGAACGTATTTATATATTGCAGTACTAATATTTCTTGACTGCAGGAACCGTGAACGTATTTTTATATATTGCAGTACTAATATTTCTTGACTGCAGGAACAGTGAACATATTTATATATTGCAGTACTAATATTTCTTGACTGCAGGAACCGTGAACGTATTTTTATATATTGCGGTACTAATATTTCTTGACTGCAGGAACAGTGAACGTATTTTTATAAATTGCAGTAGAAAATTTTTTAGAATTTTTTTAGAATTTTTTTTAATTATTTTTTTTTTATTTTTTTTCATTTTTTTTGTATTTTTCTATAACTTTTTAATAATTTTAAAACAACAATGGCCTTAGCAGAACAGAGCACAGGACACAGCACCACTGGACTCAGCAGGACAGAGCACAGGACACAGCACCACTGGACTCAGCAGGACAGAGCACTGGAAAAAAGAACCACTGGACTGATCAGCAGGACAGAGCACAGGACCAAGTAACCACTGGATATTAAGCAGGACAGAGTGACAGGACACAGGACACAGGACGGAGCACAACTAAAACTACAACCTCCCTCTTCAATGATCTGAGCCCGACTGAAGATGCCGGCCGCGAGCGGGGAATTTATGCAATCCGAGTCTCGCGAGATCCGACGCGAGACTTGGATGTCAGAGCCTCACTTTAATTTTTTTGGGGCGCTGGAAATACCCGAACAGTGCTCGGATCCCGTCGGATCCGCACTGTTCGGGTGGGCTCGGATTAGCGCAATCCGAGCCCGCTCATCTCTAGTTTATACATGTCAGATCTGTGACTTCAAATGTTTTTATTACATTGTCTGGTGTGCCTTCATTATCTGCACCATTTTGCATTAAGAGTATCGGACAAGTCCTGATTACCAGTACCACCAGAGCATCCAAACAATTCAGATCATTTTCTGCTGGAAAAAAAAAGTTAACAATCACCTCATAGTTCTCTGTTCACTACAATCCACCCCCCTGAATTCTATTTATTCTCTATATAAATGTACTGCTGTATTACATGGCAAGCATGTCATGTCATGATAATAAGAATTATTTTGCTGGAGTTTTCTTTGCCACATCTCCGGAAATCAATTTAAGTATCACTATAATTTCTGTAAAATAATACAATCTAACAATATTGCTGATACCCTACAGTTCCTGAGAGTTCATAAAGGATGGTTCATATTTGTATAGTTCTAGTCATGGACCCACACAATATAACATTGCTGCGATGACTTGATGTGCAGCATCAATATCATCCCATGAACTGTAATAAATCTGCGAACGTGGCTTCTGAACTCTTGCCATGTATTAATTACAGAGTTTGATGCAAAGTATTCAGTAACAGTAGGGCTGCATTTTCTATTTTGTTCAAAAATGCACAGTATAATGACAAGATCAGCTCAGCAGAGGCAAATCACCTGCAGCAGGAAGGAGCCTGACTGATGAATGATGCTCTGAGATGTTGTGGTGTCGAATGTACTAACACATAGAAAGAAAGGAAAATGGAATGGAATTTGATTCGTAATAAAATTAATAACTTTGACGTACTATAATATCTGCGAACGTAAAGTAACCTTTATATTGTAACAAATTATTTAAACTATATTTATAAGAGCAAAATCCAGGTACTGACTGGGGCTAAAAAGCAGCTCCCCGCTCATTCATACACATGTGACTGCTCCCAGTGACAGCATCAATTAAGCAGCATGTAGTTCCTGAAGCAGAGAAGCATTCCCATAGCCTGGCGCTCCCAGCACCATGTTTCACAGTGGGTATAGTGTTTTTGTGTGGTGCTAGGCTTGCACCATATACAAAGCTAAGCATAGAGTCCATAAAGTTCATCAGATCATAGAATCTTCCTCTTCTTGATCTGAGGATCTCCCAGATGCTTTCTGGCAAACTGTAGGTGAGATATTTACCATGCATTTTCTTCCATAATGTTTTTATATTGACCCCACTCCAATAAAGCTCAGATTTGAGAGGTCCCAGTTATTATTTTACCATGAAAAGTTTCTCCCAACAATGCAATAGAAAATGGTAATTCTGTCAGAGATGTCAGGGGCCACTTGGTGGCCTTCTACAGATGCCCAGTCGTGAGGGTTAGCCTGTTTTTTCCTATTTCTTTATAATGGACATGGCAGTGCCCAGGAGGATAATAAAAGTATTTTAAATTATTGATATTCTTCCCCTGATTGGTGTTTTTCTCATATTTGTTTTGAATGTTTCCCAATCATCACTTGCTTGGAATTCACTATCTAACTGTGGGATCTATCACAGAGAGGTGTCTCTCGGTGCCTCCTCAGGATTTGGCATCTGCGCTGACAATGGCTGCAACTATCTCCTCCTCTGCCACACTCCTGTGTTTCTTCTTTTCCCCCCTATTCTGGTGCAAAAATCTCTTCTGGCAGGCTTTGACATCACATCCTGTGTCCAGGCTTTGGGAATGTTGGGAACTGTAATTTTATTTTTTGAGGCTGCATTGGGCAGTCACCTACTACTGGTGGCTCCTCTTCCCGTATCTATCAGCTACTTGGACCCTGACCCCACCTTCCTTCAATCTAGCAGGTGAGTGCTAGGGCCTGGGGTTACAATATAGATATATAGCTAAATATTCCGCTCATTTAATTGTATCCAAATGCACCAATCTTTCCACCTAATACATACATCATCATCATTTAGTTATTTATATGGTGCCACCAATTTTGCAGCACTATACAGAGAATATTTGTAATTGACACATTGACATCAGTCCCTGCCCCATTGGAGCATTGAGTTAAAATTCACACACTCACACACACACATGTTAATTTTGTCAGCAGCCAATTAACTTACAAGTATGTTTTTTTGTAGTGTGGGAGAAACCTTGTGCACCCAGAGGAAACCCACTCAATCATGCATAAGAAAATGCACCCATTCTATTTTTAGAAAGTGCCACAACAAGCCTCAACTGGACATGTGTGACGTGTGTTATGTGGATTTTTAAGTAGTAATTTAAACATAAATCTCTGTAACTGTCTGCCTTTTTGCTGCACTAAGACCTTACAGGTGCAGTGCTGCATTTTCACCACCAGTGGCCACTATGGGGATCATGTGTCCTAGAAGCAGCTGAGCTGGTTCCCTCAGCTGTAGCTGGTAATGCTAATGACTACCCTATAAATACTAACCTCTTGCAATCAGACCTGGCTGGATCATTGTCGTGCAGCTCTGGATCATTGCAGTGCTTGGTTTGCTATTCCTGGTTCCCAGTTCCTGTATTCCAGCACCTTGCTGTACATGGCTTCTTACTTTGGCTCTTCCTGACCACGTCTAATCTGACCATCCTGCATTTCTGCATTCCTAACCCTGGCAAGCTTAAAGGACTCTATTTATGTTCATTCTGGACTTCATGTTACCTGTTTTGCCTGGCCCTTCAGCCATTGAGACCCTACCATGCTTGTTGTAAACAATAAATATTACCTTAATTACCTTGATCATTGGTTCAGTGTGATATACAAGAGTGCCTTGACAATCACATTGTCTGTGCATAAATGTCTAAAAATACTCTTCAATCATACCTCAAGTCTTCAGTTACTCCCTGACTTATCCCAAAATACAATCCCAACCTAATTCAATCAGAGTTCTTGTAAGTGCAACAATTTTCTGCCTTAAATATTTGTCAACGTCGACGGGGACTATAGCAACATGCTAATCCCCGGCCCTTACCTGTTAGAGCAACTTACTTTCTATGGCTTCTATTTCAATTCCATTCATTCTGAAAGTTTCCTGCTGAGGTCATCAAGAACTGCCTATAGTCACTATAAAAGGGACCTTCTGGCATACAGCCTTTGCTAGGTGATTGTGTTAACAGCCAGCCTAAGTACATGACACTGACCTTGTGCCTTGGACACTGCTTTAGACAATTTGGACCTGCCTTTTGCCTTAACTCTTTGGTATCCTGTTTGCCGACTTGCTATTACCATGTAATGATCTGGTTTTGGATTCTGGACCTGTTCTTGTTTATTCCTTTGGCACCTTGCTTCCTAATTTGGCTATTACCACGTACTGACGCGGCTAGGACAAGTGGACTTTTGTTTCATCCTATGGAACCTGCTTACTGACATTTACTTATTTACTAATATTATTTGCATACTGTTCATGCTGCAGTCTGTTTCCTGGGAATCTCCTAACTTGACCACCGCTGCATATATCTTTAAACATATATTGCATTGTGTAGCCCTGGAATACAGTCTCCAGATCTTAACCCCTTCAGGCTATACTTTCTCCAAGTCTCCTCAGTATTGGCCAAACCGACTGGGACTCTGGACACTGACTTTATTATTGGGACATTAAGCATTCAGCCTTCTTCACGCCTGTCTCTGTGTCTGTAAACTGCCTCCCTGGGATCATCACCTCTTCAACCTCACAGATCACTTTCAGCTAAGTTTCATCAGGATCTCCTTTTTGACCAGCAAACTTCCAGTCTTGGGGATCCGATCACCAGACCAAGGTAAAAGACATTATTATTTATACTGTTATCTTGACAATATAGTAACAACCAAGCCTCACAATTCATTAATGGACATATTCAATTAGCTTGGTGGTCAGCGATTATGCACCTGCTGCGCTTTACTCAAAGTAATACAGAACTGCAATACTGCAGATTTCCCTTCGCAACCCTATGGGGTGCAAAGGAAAATCTGCCTTATTGCGGTACCGCATGTTACTGTTGCCGAACGCTCCGGCACGTAATTGCGAACCACCAAGCTAATTGATTATGTCCCTAAGAAATTTCTCAAAATAAACAGGAAAATAAAACCAGAAACCACATACCTTTCAGGTTCTGCTGTCTGGAAGAAGGCTATAAAATAGGCAGTTAATCATGTTAGCGTTTTTAAAAATTAATTTCTTGCCCCAACCTGCCCCCTTACTCCCATTCACTGTGAGGTTACTGAAAGAAGAGTGTGTTATGTTAAGCTGTTTTACGATCCTGTTTATAGGATTTCTGACCAAGAATATGAACAAGAAACAAAATCAGGTTGTCTTTCTACGGAACATAATTGAGATCTAATATTACATAAAATTCACAGAGTATGATTTTACACACATATGTATAGGGAACATCGATGTGAAATATGGTTTATCTAGGAAATTATGTAATTTCTCTATGTTCCATATCAAACAGGTATTTATGGTTGACACATGTCCCTAGTTTCACTGATTACAAATATATATCGTGGTCTATTCCCAAAAATGAATAATAAACAGTAGACAGTCCTGTTTTGCACTCCTGTGGTCATATCCAGGCAAAGGATTTGAAAATATTTAAAAGTATCTGCGGCTGGGCCATAAGTCATAGTTTACCAGTCATCGGGACACAGGGATCTATGCAAGCACACTCCTTGTGCGTGACATATCATGGACCATCTACAGTAACATCAAAATATTAACTCCAGGTTTATATAAATACATATTATATACATGATTACTCTTTGGGAGTAATCATGTATATATGATTTTCATAACTCCTGATTATGTTATGTTCATGACAGGAAGTACCCCAATAAAACTATTCTGGCCCTTATTTTTTAAGCACACGAAGCACCAAATTCAGAGTTAGATGTATGCCCTATTGTGTAGCTTATCTTTGCATTTTCTCACACTGCGCATGCTCAGAAAGTGAATGTATGCAACTACAGCTATTCAGATCTGGGATTTTGTGGAACTTATGACTCCTTAGGATGAAGAGTGACAGGCAAGGGAAGGAGTGTTCTAATGTAAAAAATGTACAGTAAGGGTGTGTTTGAGCAGTTGTGTACAGATCCTGACCAGGACATAGCCACTGACATGACTGAAAAAGAGTTTTTATATGCGAGTCGTAAGGGGCAGACCTGGACGCATCTTCAGCTCTGATTAGAACATACATACACATTCACTTATGTGTGAATTTTCTAACTGCCAATTACACTCACACTTGTGTTCAACTCTGAATCTAGCCAGAAATGTGCACCTCAAGACATCTTGGTTTTGTACCTGTGCACCTGGATGATCCACCCAGCAGACATCAAGGTAATGGCCAACTCTGGAAATACTGCTTTATTTATGGCTTAAATTAATCATGAGAATGTGGGGCATTGGGGCTGTCTTTAATATACATGGCACTTTTGTGTGTGTGAAGCTTTTAATTGCATTGCTCGAGTGGGCCTAGTGAGGCGCTTTCTTCAATGAAGTGCAAAATGGGTACAAATAAAAGTTAAGGGCAAGACAACAAGACCACCCACTCTGATCTGGTGGAAACTGTAAGCCCCTTAGCAGAGTGGAAATCGTCGCACAAAACAAGGAATTCCTGAAACAAGATGCCATCCCCTGATCTCTTATGTCATTTCATTAATCTTTTTGTGTAAAAAAATCTCATTTTTGCACAGCTCTACAAAACTAGTTACATAAGTGATCCTACTTTGTACTTTGCAAGGAATGTCCTCATTCCACCCAACCTCTCCCCTCAGCCTGTGCAAACATTAGCACCTTCGCAAATGACACCATCTTGCTCTGGGAACTTATGTGCTTTAGCAGTAATCTAAGTGCAACCTACAGTAGATGGAGGGACCAAAGGTGTTTTTGAACAGCACGTTTTACATTTTGCTCTTTTTACAGTAAATTATCTCTGTGTAACATTTTGCTGGATTGTGGGTCCAGACGGAAATGAACACGTAGAGCTAAAACATTTCCATTTTCCTTTCTGTGTAGCAAAATATTTTATTGGGTTTATTGCAGTACCGTGTCAGCCAGAAAAATGTATGTGATGTTGAATACTTTTGTGTCAAAAATGTGAAGTCAAAAGTTTTATTCCATTGTGATTTGTGTTTAGAAAACTCTGCATCAACTACAATTGAAAAGTACAAAATGGAACCCATTGCAAATATAGGACAAACCCTGGTTACTGGCACCACCAGAGCATCCCAAAAAAAACCCCAAATCATTATATGTGAGAAAAGAAGTTCTGCAGCCACTGGCTAACCTGTAGGCATTCCAAAATATGTGCATTTTTCACCCCTTGAAGCTGTTTTAAATTTCACAATATTTGGGGTTGGGACAATGAGTGGTGCTGGGTGGTGATGCGGACCGCCTGCTGTCAGCTTCCCTGGTTGTCAGGGGCGGTCCAATTGCTGGAGAGCAAGGTTGCCTGTTGCTGAGTGTGGTGTCTGCTGTACATATGGAGGCTCTCACGAGAGTGTGACTATACCAGCTACCACCCAGTCCCAGATGGAGGTCAACACAACAGGTCAGAACAATTTATTTTTAACAGAGGATATGTGATAATGGGATATGTGACAACAGGGGATATGTGATAAATGTGACAACAGGGGATATGTAATGTTAAAACAGAACCAACAGGGGATATGTTTCAATATGGGATATGTAATGTTAAAACAGGCCCAACAGGGGATATGTGATAACAGAGGATATGTGACCACAGGGAATATGTAATATTAAAACAGGCCTTACAGGGGATATGCGTGAACAGGGGATATGTACTGTAAAAACAGGCCCAACAGGGGATATGTGAAAACAGGTAGGAACAACAAGGGACATGAGAAAACAGAAACAATTCCTTTTTATTTTCCCATTACCTGATTGGCCTTTCTATGTAAACAGACATCCACTAACCTTTGGAAAGTCGCCATGAAAAGTCAAATGTTCCATTAATCTTAAGTGTAGACTTAGGCAACTCAGGGGATATTCTGTTTGTGTTTCATCTCCAATTGTATTTGAATCTGCCAGTGATTAGCAAGTTATTTTTAGTTGTGTGATTAACAGTGCATGTGACTAACACAGGGCAGAATATAATGAATTTTTCGGAAAATACACAAATTACGTTCACAACAAAAAAAAACCTCACACATCAATAATATTTAAATAAAACATTTAAAAACTATTTAAACAATTTTGAAAACTACGGTTAAACTAGTGGGAAATCAAATTCTGAATAAGAGGCTCTATTAAAGCTAAAGGTCAATCCTACTGTCTTCTTCCCTAATGACGTCCCGATTCAAAGCAAATATGGAGAAAAAACTGTCTTATTCTCACTCTTCTCTCCATATTTGCCTTCAGACTGACACATTGGTCACCACAATGGATTCCCGATAAATTATATTTGTATTATATCGCAAGCATTTCAATTTCATATCAACATAATAACAATTAATTTCTTTAACTGAGTTTTTTATGCCACGTTCCAAAAATTAATTTAAGAATAACTATTATTTCTGTAAAATAATACTGCTGACACCCACAGTTCCTGAGAATTCATAAAGGATGTTTCCTATTTGTATAGTTCTTATTACCAGGTGTTATGTGCTATATCATCAAGGACCCACACAATACAACCTTGCTGAGATGATAGCATGTGTGAAACAGAGGACATTAATACACCTGCAAAAATTACTTCTGAACTTTTGCCATGGATCAATTACAGGGCTAAATGCAAAATATCAAGTGACAGGTAGGGCTGCAGTTTCTCTTTTGTACAAAGATGCACAGTATAATCACACACCGCAGAAGCACATCGCCTGCAGCAGGAAGGAGCCTGCTGATGACAGATTCACTGGGAAGTTTTGGTGTCAGATGTACTTTGCACCCACCAGTAAGAACAACGTTTTTAAACAATAAACATAGAAAGAAAAGGAAATGAAATGGAATTAGACTCTTACTAACATTAATAACATTGAGGCATGTACACTAATATCTGACAACTTAAAGTAAACTTTATATGGTGACAAAAGTTTTGAAATATGTTTCAAAGAGAAAAATCCAATCACAACTAATCATTAATCAAGTACTGCCCAGGGCCAGACTGGGACTAAGAAGCAGCCAGAGTAAAAAATAGAAAGCTCCCCACTCATGTATTCACCTGTAGCAATAATACAATTCTTCCAGCCACATAAAGCTCCATCATTCATTGGACAGAATGCAGTTGCATCCATTAACGCACTACAAACCCAGTACAGTCTGAGACTATGAGAGGGTGTCTAAAGCCGTAGAACCTATTTTAACATCAGTTTGGGAGCACAAGATAGCCCACTTACACACTAGCCTGTCTGGAAATTACCAGAGTTGTGAGATTGTCAGACTGAGTATAACTGTAATCAAGAGATACATATCTCCCAGCTTAACTTGTGCTGGTGGAATGGCATGTAACACAAGGAGATTTAGATCATGAGACCACTAAACCTTAAACTCAAGTCACTTATATAATTTTTCAACTAACAATATTCACAGAAATATATGTAAAAGTTCACATACCTTGGCAGAAATTGAGAAATTCCATATTGTATTTGTATTTGCTATGCAGCTGCATGTAAGCTATTGTTCTCTATTATCACTCATTTTCTTTAAAAGTTGGCTACAGCGGCCTTACTGACATAAAGTCTGCCAGTCCACACATGATAACAACTTTATGTCATATATCTACATCTGGTAAGGTTATTAAACTTTTGCATATATATTTGTAAATCTTGTTAGTAATACTTTTATATAAACCAGATTGTATTTTATCTTTATTGTTCATTTCAAAATGAAACAGTCAATCTGAAAGTCACTTGAAAGTAAATAATTAACTGGTGAAGGGTGAATTTTTAAATCATTAGCTAAATATTTTCAAAAATTGTCCTGTTTATTGTTCTGGGACAGAGTCACTTATGGTCGTGCAAATTTTGCATTGTTACATCACACGCCTAATGTTTGCAAATCTGGTTTTGCGATGAAGTTAGCTGTAAGCCAAGGTGGCAGCATCTCAAGGATGAAAAACAATTCCTTTGCTGAGTATGGATTATTTATACGAATGGCCCTACTTTTTTTCCTTACTTTGACATTAATTTTCCTGCATTCAGAAATCATGGAGATTTACTCCATCAATACGATTGGGATCATAAGTACCCATCTTTAACTCATGAAATAAAAGGTTACATCTATACGTTTTCTCAATTGATAATAAAATTATTGAGACACTATTGTTATTCACTTCTGATTCTTATGTTGCTTTAGTTGTTGAACACAGTATCGTTGCCACAAAAACAGAAGATTCCAGCTTTGTTAAATATTGTATATATTGTTCCATTTCTTAATTTTCTTCTCTACGTTTAATACAAATTTGAAAATGATGTTATATGTATGAAATGTGTCTTATGTTTAAAAAAAACAGATTACATATTTACATAGACTATACGTAGTATACAGAGGTTTGTAAAAATGTCACCTTTACTTTGCTGCCCTCTACTGTCTTCTAGTGCAGCTTGTTTATGCTGTAACACTCTTGGTTAAAATAGTTTCATAGTGTAATTGATGTGTTTTCTTATACCACAACTTTAAAAAAAACCACTGTATTTCATAAAATTGGATTTACATAATTTTTTTAAGGATTCTGGTTATTGTTTATTTCCTGGTGCATCACTAGCAATTATGGGTAGATAACAATAATGAATTTTGTTATGGTACCCTAAAGTTCAGCTCTACCACACACACAGTAGTGCTGTTTATGATAATACTGTGGGATGAGGATTCTGTTAAAAATATTATCAACTATCAATGTTTTATTGAGTGGTCAGGCACAATATAAGTATTTGGAATGGGGGCATATGATCTGAGCACTATCCAGAAACAACGTCAGTATTAATCCTCTAAATACCCCGATGCTCTCCGTGATAATAATAATTACCCTGTAGCTTTATACAGTATAGCATTTGGCCAATGAACTTGACTGGTATAGCTACCAAATGGTTACCCACTGTCCCTAATTTTCCAGGATAGTTTTAAATATTTGCCCCTGATATATTTGTCAATGGAATCCTCCATATTTATTAAAAGCTCTTATTCTGCATACTAGATCCTATTATCAGTATCTGTTCCTATTCAAATACCGTAATATTTGTTAGATTTGTAATTTAAATAAAACAAATGTACATTTATAATCATGTCCAGTTCTCATGTTATGTTAAGGGATATTGTGCCTGTTTGTCTTTTCATCTACCCATCCCATATATATTAATCCCAATCTTAATGTAATAGTCAAAATAACAACTAATATATAGCCCTAATATTTAGCTCAAGTCCTAAATTTGACTTGAATCCTAACATTTATATAGCCCAAACTTTGTACTTTACTTTTGGCTATGTACTTTTGGTGAACAGCTGCAAGTTCTTATTAAAGCAGCTCTTGAAGTCTAAAAGCAGCTCAGCTTCATACTTTGTAATGTTTTATATATGGCATGTTTATATATTTTATGGATAAGCGATGTACCTTTAATTTAAAGCAAAAACACAAGTTGTGTGATTGATGGTGTAAACAGATGAGCCAGAAAGCATCATTAGATGTCAACTCTAACTATGTGGGTGATAATTTTACACCTGTAGGACATGTTATTTGATTAAAACTTAGTGTTCGTGGCAGCTGTGAAATGACGAGGACCACATATAATGGCTTACTGACGTGTAGCATATGTAAAAATTTTCTAGAATCCCATAAAATCCAATGACATTTATTGGGTTAGAAAGTTACATTGAAGATTAGTGAGGAAGATAAGTCGAAGAGGCTGTCACAAAGTGAAACATTCTGGACCTGCAAATTAAAAACCACTGTGCTCAGAGGGCATTTTATTGACTTTAATAATCTGAATCTTATTTTAATTTTGTTACATTAAAATTATTAATTGAATAGGTTTTACCAGTTTTATTATTGGGGTTCTAAGCAGATTGTTTACATTTTTCATTTCTTAGTATATATTTTTTTATATATTTATAACTATTTTTAACTTAGTAGGTGTAATTATGTTTTAAGTTTTTTTCTTTTTTCTTTTTTTTTTTAGATTTTTCATATTCTTGTTTCTATTTCTAAGTGTCTTCATTTACCTCTTCAATTTATACATCTATATATTTTTGATAGAATCATTTCAAGCCTATACTTTTCCATATTGTGGATTTTTGATAGCGGCTTCAGTGTGAGTAGTAATATTTCCCTGTTATTCTAAATAATTGTAATTTCATTCATCATAGTTCGCAAATTATGCTCCCCTTTAACTAGTATAAATGATTGATAATGATGATTAGCATAATGGAGGTAATGGATCATCATGTATGGTTTGTTCATCTTTATTATTTGTTGCTCTTAAATCTGTTTAATTATTTTCTCTACAACCTGCCCACCTCTGATTTAAGAAGAACTATGCGACCACTATTTTACTTTGCAAATTTTATCCAAAACAGTTTTGAGTGTAGGTTGATCTATACTGAGCATTTTGTTCTACTGTTACTATATGCAATTAAAATATTCTAATAAGAAATGTTATGAACTGTATGCATGTTTGAAAATACTATATATTGTAAAGGAATGTTGATCGAACATAGGCTCTGATTTTCTCATAGACAACACTCTATTTCCACAGACCACAATTTGCTAGTCCATATGGAAAGGTTTGCATATCTAGACTAGACCATGTTGACACTGAAATTATTAGATTACAATATTTGTAGTGTATATGTCTCTTTAGTGAATTAAAAGTAAGAGGTGTCACAAATGACAAAAAAATTATTTAATTGATATCTATAACACTGGATCGTGTCTTGCACACATTTAATGGTGGTCCTTTTAAATGATTATCCTAAATTGCATAAATCTCAGTACATTATCGACTAGCTCTGTCCACTGCGTTTTAACTAGAGATGGGCGGGCTCGGTTCCCCGAGATCCGAATCCTACCGAATTTAGCCTATCCGAGTGCCGAGCCGAGCACGCTCGGTACTCTCCTGCCCATTCGGATTCGAAATTGAGGCAAAACATCATCGTGGCGTATTCGTTTTTCTGAGCTCGGTTCTCGCGTGATTTGAGAAGCATAAATACCATATTCCACAGCAATCCATCGCCATTTGACAGAGGGAGAGAGCAGGATTAGGTCACAGGCTATATTAGTGAAGGGACAGAGCAAGTAGTGTACACATAACTGTTTCTATCCTAATCTCTACAATTACAATATTAATAGCATTTGCAATTATTAGAGCAGTAATAGAGGAGGATAAAGGAGGTTTTTTTTTCTTTTGTGGGCACTCCAAGTGCTTTTGGGGTGTCTCATATTCCCCAGTGCTTTACACTAAATTGTTCTGGCTGTCACAAAAAAATCATCTTTGTCAGCAATATCTATCTAATACATTATTTTGCACTACAAATGATTTGGGGTGTGCAATACTCTGCAGTGTTTTATAACTACTTTTCTGGCTGTCAAAAAAAGTCATCTTTGTTAGCAATATCTATCTAATACATTATTTTGCACTACAAGTGATTTGGGCTCATTAAAATGGATTCAAAGCAGTCCACATATGAGCAGAATCCGCAACCAGGTTCTGTCACCAGTCCTGACGGTAGTGTTCCCAGTACGTCATCTGGAAAAGGCGATGTAAAAGTACATAGTATTTTTAAATCTGGGAAAAAAACACACACCAAAAAAAAGTTTACCGTGTTGAAGCAAAAAAGAAGTGTAACTGAGGAAAAGTTAACTGCCGATAAAAACAAAATTGCCAACATGCCAATTTACACACGCAGTGGCAAAGAAAGAATGAGGCCTTCGCCTTTCTCTATTAGTGGCAGATCCAAAAATGTTACCGAGCCTTCTTCTTGTACGGTCACTCGTGACCAAGCAAGACCAAGTAATTTGCAGTCTAAAAGTGGTGCAAAACTACTATTACGCGTCAAAGCCGAGCTGCAAGAAAACAGTAAGGCATTAGAGGATAATGTATGCTCTGAATCAAAAATGACACCAATCCCTGTGGAGAGTCCATCCAACAGTGGTATGTGTAATTGTGACCATTCTGATAGTGTACCCATAAAGAAGGGCCCTTTCAGCATTTCTGCTGATATGTGCCTGAATAGCCCGAGTGTAGCCGGTGATACACCAAGTGAGGATGATACTTTGGAATTAGAAGAGGATGAGGGGGAGATTTGTGTAGGCGACGAGGGCGCTAATGATGATGTTGATGATTATAATGCAGACAGATACCAAATTGCCTTTCTCAATTTCTATTTATATTCTAGATTATATAACGGCTGAATAGTTTTCTATTTTACTCCTAGTGGAGAGGGGATCTGATGCAGACAGATACCAAACTACCTTGGTCCATTTATCTTTTATATTGTTCAGTCTATCCAGGCTGCTTTTTTTCTATTCAACTGCAAGTGGAGAGGGGGGGGGGGGCTATAGAGACAGAAACCAAACTGCCTTTCTCCATTTCTTTAGATATTTAACTATAAGTGTAGGGTGTAATATACACCCAAAGATGATGGCTGCATTGCCAATATGCATAGATGGAGAGGAAGACAATATGGTTATATGGTTTGTGTGTAGAATTAATAAAGACCTACCAGGAATTAAACTGTTTTTTGGATAATTTATTAGCTTTACAATTACATTAATTTTCCAAGAAACAGGTGGAGCACTAAATTTGGTTATTTTATGCACAAAAACATTGATTTTTGAACACAATAGCAAAACAAAACCAAATAAAACCAAAACATGCAATGGCGGTTTGGCAAAATCAAAACCAAAACCAAAACACAATGGTAATCCAGATCCAAAACCAAAACCAAAACCAAAACACGGGGGTCAGTGAGCATCTCTAGTTTTAACAAACTGTATAGCAACCTTCATGATGGCATAATGTTGTGATTTGGAAGGGTTTAGTGCAGGCATTCATCAGCCCCAGCCAATATTATTGGTTGGTAACGGAACTCTGCTGTTATTATTGCACTATTATAAATCTTTATGACTTTGTTGTTAAAGCCCCTAGAATTTATGTTTCTTTTGTCAGACATGTTAGCTGTGTGTCTGGCGCTGCTGAAGAGTGACTAAGACTGGATTGGGGCAACAAACAGACACTGACTACTTACCTGGTCCTGTTGTGTCCTTTATATTCTTAGTGCGTCTTCTTCTCAGCAGTACTCCTCTTCATATTTCTTAACTTTTTCCTGCAGCTGGAACCTCTTCTTTGCTCTGGCGGCGGTTTCTTTCTTCTGCGGTGGGCGCTTCTCTTTTTTCTTCTGCATCAGCAACTTCCATTTCAGTTTCTCTATCTTTATATCTATCTATCTAGCCATTCGCAGGTGGCAGAGCTATGACATGTCATTACCAATGCACCACCGCTGAACTGGAATGCCACCGGTACCCACCGTTGTCTGTTCCGGCTCTCACAGGTCATCCAAACGGTATTTTACTGGGACTTTTAATCCATTGTCCTAATTTTCATTCACGACTTTCAGAAGAAGTTAGAAGTGACTGACGAAATCCGTGATGCTAGTGGTGTATTTCTGATTGCACTTGGAATTGGAATTCAGAGAAAATACCTTCCAAAGGCTGCAGACTGGGCAATGGCACTCTGGAGTTTGATGTAAACTTTTAAATCTCATCCACATTTGAATACAATTGTCTGTTGATTTTAACACTTTCTTACATGTTGTTACACTATTTTAGCATTGAGGATATACACATGTGGAAGAAGGAGGCGATACAGCAAGAGTTTATGCAAAGTATAACTTAAACATTTCATCCTTTATTCACTACACCTGTTGTATGCTTACTATTATTATCTTTTATTTATAAGGCTCCACAAAAGGTCCACAGCGCTGTAAAGTACATATATGGAAAGCAGTGGTCCATTACACATGATACGTGAAGAACAAAATAAAAAGACCAGACAAACCGAATAAGCAAATATGCAGAATATATACTACACTATGAGATTGTGGAAACTAATGAGTGATTGGTGAATAACGCTCAGGGGTAATACTCAAGGATGTTAATGGCTGCTGCCCTTACCCTAAATTCAGAGAGTTGTCCTCTTTCTTTCTAGTAAAGTTTTTGTATATGTGCACGACTTCTAATGCACTTTATTAGTTGCATAATAAAGTGCATTAGAAGGCTAGAGACATATTGCTAGTCTGTACATCAGGATGGGAATCATGTACACAATCTCAGGATCCCCATATCTAATTAAGAGTCTCTCCTAGGCAGTGCCAACCCGCCCCTTTATTCTCACAAACTATGAGATTGTGGACCTGATTCAGTAGCAAACACAAATCCCGATGAATGCTGTTTGTTGCATAAAATTGCTCTGCACATGCCCAGAACCAAACAATGCACTGGAGAATGCAAGTGCATGCATTTGATCTTCTAATGCAAGTGGCAGCACGGTGGCTTAGTGGTTAGCACTTCTGCCTCACTGCACTTGGGTCATGAGTTCAATTCCTGACCATGGCCTTATCTGTGTTGAGTTAGTATGTTGTCCTGTGTTTGCGTGGGTTTCCTCCGGGTACTCCGGTTTCCTCCCACACACACCAAAAACATACTGGTAGGATAATTGACTGATATCAAAGTTACCCCTAGTCTGTGTGTGTGTGTGTGTGTGTGTGTGTTAGGGAATTTAGAATGTAAGCTTCAATGGGGCAGGGACTGATGTGAATGAAAAATAACCTCTCTACAGCACTGTGCAATTAGTGGCCCTATATAAATAAATGATGATGATGATGAAGTGACATTAACGACAGCCTACATTTGGAAAGGCGGAGCGGGGGAGGAAAGGAGCAGTTGACCATAGTCGTACAGTACAGTAAATGCTTTCCAAGCGGATGCAGGTGAGTCAAGCTTAGTCAAAGACAGAAGTACTCTCCTTCTCAGTCATAAGGTTTGCACATCCTCCAGGTCAAGTATAAGTGACGGATAATAGTGATGACTAAGCTCAGCATTCACTCACACAAAACTAATGGTATGATTGTCAATTCACCTACACACCTTACACCACTCATCTCATCAAATAACATTAAAACATTATGGCAGGTGGATGCCATTGTGTCATTTAGATTCAAAATATAAAACAAAAATAAAAGAAACTGCTGACTGCTTATTGAAAAGAGGTGAAACTTTCACATGTGCGTCTCGATACCAACAAAACAATTTTTTTTCAAAAACATGGCATACGTTAGCATGTCTTAATGACCCTTTTTAAAACAACATCAACAAAACAGCACCACCATACATCTTGTCACTTGTCTCCCAACTCGACACCTCCATTCTGCACAAGATCAGTGTTTCCCATCCACACTCATTACCTGCTCCCATTCCCACTTACAGGACATTTTTGGGCTACACACTTTATGGAATGCCCTTCCTCGAACAATAAGACTTTTCTCTAGTCTTCAAACATTTAAACATTCTCAGAAAACCCACCTCTTCAGACTAGCTTATAAAACTTCTCAACCACCATCTCAACCTCCCTAGTGTACGCCATTTTCACCCTTTAAACAGTTCACACAAAACAAAAACAACTCTCTGTCCCCTTGTCCACCATTGCTGTGTGACTGGATCATATAGTTTTTGGGGGTTTTTTTGAGGGGGGGTGACACACAAAATAAAAATGTGTTTATATTTGTATGGACCATGCTTTGTTACATAGTAACATAGTTGATGAGGTTGAAAAAGACACCAGTCCATCGAGTTCAACCTATTTTGGATCTCCTGTGCTCTCTATCTTATATTTGAAATTGATCCAATGAAGCAACCGCCAACCTGTTTTAATTGTGAAAAATGTCTGCTAACCCAATATTGCAGTCCTATTTCTCCCTGGATCCACTACTATCCTTCATTTTAATTAGGAGTCATAACCCTTTTCTGCTAAAAATTGTAGGACACTTTCTTGAACATATCAATTGAATCTGCCATCACAACCTTCCTTGGCAGTGAATTCCATATCTTGACTGCCATTACTGTAAAGAACCCCTTCCTTTGCTGGTTGTGAAACTCTCCTCTATCCTTAGGGGATAACCACATGTCCTGTGTACTGTCCTTGGGTTAAATAGCGCCAATGAAATTTCTCTGTATTGACCCTTAAAGTATTTGTGCATAGTATTCATATCCCCTCTTAGACTCCTCTTTTCTAAAAATATGCCTAAACTGGCTAACCTTTTCTCATAACTTAATGACTCCATACCCTTTATCAATTTTTGTCACTCTTCTCTGACTTTTTTTATAGAGTGGCACCCAGAACTGTACTCTTTATTCAAGTTGAGGTCTTTCCAACGATATATATAGTGACAAAATTATACCTTGCATCTATGCCCCTTTTTATGTATGCCAATATTTTATTTGCCCTTGCAGCTGCTGCTTGGCATTGAACACTATCGCTAAGTCTACTGTCTATGAGCACTCCCAAATCCTTTTCCATTATAGATTCCCCTAAATTTATCCCATTTAATTTATAGACTGTGTGCTTGGTTTGATCCCTAAAAGCATAACTTTACATTTATCTATGTTAAATTTCATCTTACATTTGGCCGCCCAATACTTAATATTATTCAAGTCCCTACATCTTGCTTTGATTTTATTACTTTACAGAGCTTAGTGTCATCTATAAAAATGGAAACTTTGTTCTCTAATCGATCACCAAGGTCAATAATAAATATAATAAAATGAAGTGGAACCTTGAGGCACACCACTTAAAACTTTTGACCAATTAGAAAATGTTCCATTTATCACAACTCTCTGTTCTCTATTCTCCAACCAGTTTTCAACCCAAGTACGAATATTTTTCCTAGACCCAGTTCCCTTATTTTGTAAACCAACCCATGTGTGGTAGTGTATCAAAGGCCTTTGCAAAATCTAAGTAGACCACATCTACTGTACTACCATGGTCTGAGTTCCCACTAACTTCCTCGTAGAAACTAATTAGATTAGTTTCACATGATCTATCCCTCACAAATCCATGATGTTTCCCACTAATAAAATTATTGTTCACTAAGTAATCCTGAATACTACCTCTTAATATACTTTCTAGTAGTTTCCTCACTATTGATATCAGGCTTATTGGTCTATAATTCCCTAATTGTGATCTTATTCCCTTTTTAAACAATCCCTTGGTACTGATCCTGATGAAATTGTATCTATGAAAATTAATTATTTTATTATTATTTGGTACATGCGGACTGCAAAGCAGCATATACTCCAACGATCCAAATATGGTTGCCCCCTATGAAAGTGGGGTGTTTTAAATGTAGTGGATGTACCACCTGTAATAGCTTATTGACTGGGACTCATTTTCAGGATCATCACACAAACAGGAGATATGCTGTTAAATACCGCCTCACTTGTACTTCAGAGTTCGTGGTTTATATCCTTTATTGCCCCTGTGGCCTAGCCTATGTAGGAAAAACAATCTGCAGTTTCCGGGAGCGTTTTGCTAATCATAGATCATCCATTAGAGCGGCCTATAGAGATCAAACATCAGATAAACCGGTTGCAAGACATTTTTTACACCTATCACATCAGGTCACAAGTTTGAGGTGCATAATAATTGATCATGTGCCACCACTATCCAAAGGTGGCAACAGACCCAAAATACTTCTACAACGCGAAGCCCGCTGGATTGCCCAACTGAATACGTTAGCCCCTGGTGGGCTACATAATGAGAATTATCTTGGTTGTTTTTTATAAAAACAAAAACATTTACATTATGGTTATTTACAGTGCTCTAGTTGTTTGATCTTTGTTTTATGCCTTCCTTACTTGGTGGTAATATTCTTTTACACTGTGGTTTCATCTTTCTTACTTTTTGGTTCACTTATACAAAGTTAGTATATTTTTTATACATCAGATTTGTGCATGGATATTTTTGGGATTTAGTGATGTATATAGATTTGCTATAACAGATAGCAACAAACCTTTATATAGATAGTTTACGCCAATTACTCAAATGTTTTGTATTATCCTTCCTTTGATTATATCTGAATATCTAATGACATATTAATATCTACTGTATGTAATATATTGCACTTTAATGCTACAAGGTATTTTTTACTTGTCTAATTTGTTGCAATTCTTTATGAACAGTTATATATGCATCTATTATATACTAATTACTGCTTGTATATATTGCATCCGTTTCAGTTTTCCTTTATAGGTTTCTCTGGTATTCTGTTAGCTCACTTAGCTCATTAGCTGTTGATTTATTTAAAAAAGTTTTTTCCTTCTTATTGTGCCTTGCACCTTGTTTAGCCAATTTGCACAGCTGGTGATTGTCTGATTGGTTCACTCCCACTGTATAGGGTATATAAGGGTGTTTGGCTCACTGTGGTGTTAGTCTTGATAAAGGGCTGTGTGGAGCCTGAAACATTGACCAATTTTTAATGGAATAAATACTTTAATAATCTGGAATAGTCCTGCGAGTGCCTCCTAATTATACTATATATATATACACATATGTGTATATATATATATATATATATATATATATATATATATATATATAATATATATATATATATATATATATATGTTCTTTAGTACTTTCATTATTTTCATGCTTCGCACAACATTTATATGCTTAACAATATTGAAAGAAGGTGGCCATTTTCATTTTAGAAATGTAGAAGGCAGACATTTTAAAAATGTGTGAAGAGTAAAAATACTATTGAAGTTAAAAAAAAATATGTGTGAAGAGCACAAAATAGTCCAACTAAAAAAAGTGCATTTGTTTACTGTTTTTTGACCTCAATCACAGATCTCCGAATAGGAGCGAAGGCATTGACCTGCTCCGTGATCTCCTCCCAAAAACGGTGCTTTCCTGGCGCGGATAGCTGCCGGTTGGCATGGTGCAGCCTATCCACCACCAGCTGCAGGCGTATTCCCACCTCACGCTGGGTAAAATACTGTTGATCCACTTGGTGGAGGTATCTTTGCTTTGGCCAGTCATCTCGTCATCAAAAGACATCTCAACTATGCAGTATATTATATTCAATACCAAATACAATATATATAAAGAGAAACATTCGGCCTTGATCAAAAATGACAGGGCACAATAATTGTCCCTCCCGCTTTATATAGTATCTGCAGAGGCGTCATCTCATTGCCACTGGTTGTGTATGAACACCCATGCATTGTAGCACCCCTATGTGTCTGGTTACAGCCCACTATTGTGATTGAATGACAGATGGTCATCCAATCCTTCAGTGACAGGTGAGAGGAAATCAGCCATTATAGATATAGTAAAGAAGGGATCCGTGACTTGCATGCCTACACCCACACATGGACTGAGAGCCAATCGGTGAAGGGAATGTTGAAAAGTCTTAATCACTTGCAAACATGAGGGTAGCAAGCTTTACCAGAGCAGAGCTACAGTCCCTGATCTTAACAATGGACCAGTCATTGGGTCCTGCTACTCGTTACATTAGTAACAATCAGAGCAATGCAGCCTGCAAGGCTGCAAAGATCTGCCTTAGGTAGGGGTTTGGCAGCAGGTGCACAACTGTGCAGCTGCAGCACCGATGGAGAAAACTGCAAAGGCAGCAGCCCCAGCTTCATGTAGATCTCGGGGTGAAATTTTAAGGAGTCTGTTCTCATTTGAAAAAATATTAATTTGAAGAAATTTATTACCGTTTGCACCTAATATTAAACATATGTAAATACTGTAGTACTCATGTAGCTTTGGATATACATCAATTTCACTAGCGTAAAATATGCATTTCCATACTGCACATGTACACTAGAAATACATACACATAAGTGTGCAAATTTGATCATTCATTACGACTGGAGTGGCGGATTGTGGGAGGGCAAGGGCTGGCATAGGGCAATTAAGAGCTTTACCTGATTGCAACTGAGGCAGACCTTTATGCAAATGCATATACATTTGCCAGTCATATCTCTGAGGGTGCTGGAGATCTGGAGCAAATAAACACAATGATGATGGTGTCGATGATGAATTGGCAGTACTAACTATCCACTTCTCCAGCACCCTCACATCGATAGTCACACAAAATACAAATGAGAAATTCCAGTGCCTCTGGGTCACAAACAGCTACCTAAAAACACCCAGGAGTCTCTAGGCCTGATCATTGAGGCAAGTTAAGCAAAAAATTTAGCAGGTTTTCTTACTCAAGTTTTGTGGACAAAACCATGTTGCAATGCAAGGGGTGAACATTAGTTTATTTTTTTGCACATAAGGAAAATACTGGCTGCTTTTCATGTAGCACACAAATACTTGATAGCTTATTTGTACACTGAAATTTAAAGTTGATCTAGGAAATGCCCTATCCCAGTGATGAGCAAACTTTTTCAGGAGCTGGCCAAATAAAAAAAGAAAAACTTTAGGAGGGCCAATATAATTTTATTAAAAAACTCAAATATCAAAATATATAATACAAATGTTTTGAATGGGACGGGAGGGTGTTATATAGCAGTGTTACCTCTATAAGTGCAGCAATCGTACAGACACACCACTTATTTCAGCAGGTTGTTGCAGATCCGTCTTCCTGGTGAGCCACTAACTGACAACACAGCAGCCAATCGAAATCCGCCTTAGTATATGGCCCAGCCCATCTCTTCTCACATGACTTTCAGCCATTAGGGGACGGGCAGGTATTTGAGTGATTGACATACGAAGTGTCCTTTTAGGAAGGAGGATGAAGTGTAATGGAGGAAATAGCTTGGAAGGCATAAAAATGAAGGTTCTGACACACGGTCGGCACTAATAATTTTATGCATATTTTAATGAAATGTTTTAAAATATTGGCGGGCCGGATAGAACCTCTAAGTGGGCCAGATCTGACCCACGGGCCGTAGTTTGCCCATCACTGCCCTATCCCAACTATCAATCTGTCCCCACATTTTAAATTTACCTCCCCCCTCCAATGCAACATGGTTATATCAAGGTGAAAAGTTATTTTTATTTTTTTTTTGCTTAATGAACCAGGCCTATTGTCTTTATTCAATCTTTGATGTCCATAACAGGAAATGTGTTAGTAACATTATCTATTATTTTATTTTATTTTCTTGGTGATGTAATTTTCTTCTGATATATTTTTTTTAATAAAAAAAAGATTTTCATACTTGTGGTTATTTTTAGGTAATTTTCTCTGATCCAAAAGAGCTGGAATGTTTCTTTTTTTGTTTTACATGACTGGACATAAAATAATTTCACTCTATTTCAACTAAAAATACGAAAAGATAAAGGTAATAAGTGTATAATGTGGATAACATTACTATATCTGATTTCTGTGTAAACTATATGATTTTAGAAAACTCTCCAATACGAATAATGTTCTGTATGAAGGTAATAACCTATTTTTGATATACACTATATGGATAAAAGTATTTGGATGCTTGACCATTAGACCAACAACTGCAATGACATTGTATCCAAATGCATCTACTTTAATATGGAGTTGGTCCCCCCTTTTGCAGCTATAACAACTTCCACTCTTTTGGAAGTCTTTCCACATTTTTCGAGTGTTTCTGTGGGAATTTGTACCCATTCATTCCATAGAGCATTTATGAGGTCAGGCACTGATGTTGGACAAGAAGGCCTGGCTCGCAATCTCCATTCCAGTTCATCAAAAAGGTGTTCGATGGGATTGAGATCAGGGCTCTGTGAGGGCCAGTCAAGTTCTTCCTTACCAAAATCATCAAACTATGTCTTTTTAGTCCTTGCATTGTGCACTGGGGCACAGTCATGTTAGAATAGAAAAGGGCCTTCCCCAAACTTTTGCCACAAAGTTGGAAGCATAGCATTGTCCAAAATGACTTGGTTTGCTGAAGAATTAAGATTGCTCTTCACTGGAGATAAGGGGCCTAGCCCAAACCCTGAAAAACAGCCCCATACCATTATCCCTCCTCCACTTCACAGTTGGCATAAGGCAGTCAGGCAGTTTATGTTCTCCCAGCATCCGCTAAACTAGACTTATAGCTGGCCTCTCCCGCGCATGACATCGCAGCAGCCACTACTTTCTTGCCCTGTTTGAAAACAGCAAACATGTCCACATACCTGCCTTTATCAATTTTGTCCCGGACAGGATTCCTGACCCCTTGACACATGGCCATGCTAGCGCAGCACACTATTTCCCCGCCCCCCAATGATACGGGAGCCCCCGTAACGTCCGGCCCTGTGTGTCATCGCGCGACCGCCATCGCAGGGCACAAAATGCTTCTGCAAGAGCTTAACCAGTCGCTGGGGGCAGTCCACAGAGTCAGAAGATGCAATACTAAAACTATATTAGTCCGACAACAAAGGCTGAGCATTAGGCAAATCATACATACTCTCACCTCTCATATATCTCACCTTGTAAAATGGAATCGCCTTGAGCACCATCAAACTGACCTTCCAAATCCAATCGTGGCCTGGCATGTCGCTTGCGATTCCCTGACCTGGAGATTCGTCCAGCACTGAAGGTCCCGTCATCTGCTGGAAGAGACGTGTTACTAACAGAAGTCTGAGACATAGAGCCGCAAGACATAGCCCTACGCCCGTGATCATCCACCACTGGCGATACCTGAGTTGCCCTGCCACCTCTCACCTTGACGCCCAAACCCTGCAACGCTACCATGGGGCGATTTACTCCTGGACCATGACCCGCATAAAGTGGCTGTTCTGTGCCCACCGCCTACTGAGCCACAGGCTGATTGTTGGCTACACTGAGAGGATGGCCCCCGGCCACCAGTAAGACTGAGTGCCATCCTGTAAACTATTAGGAGAGTGGGCCTTAGCGCAGCCTGAAAGAACCCCCCTTTTTTCATAATGGGTTGAACCTGCGGGCTGGCATTTGCACCTAGTATGTGGGCCTGAATGCCATGGTCAGTATGCCGATATTTCACCTGCCTAAAGGAAATGCTACTCGTGTGGGGAGTCCTCTTAACTAACCCATGCCCCGTAAGGGGGACACGACTACTCTCCCACTCCTGTCGGTGCCCACAGGCCCTACCGTCCCGCATATCAGATGGGGGGGCAACCCAGCCTGATGATAAATGCAATGACGGGCACGGCTACTCCCCTCATCTGACTGGCCGCAGGACTTACTGTCCCAATTTGCGGTGGGGGGAGCCATTCCCCCCCCTACCGCCCTATAGCCCCTGGCAAGAAAGCGACTCTTCCGCGACCCCCCCCCCCCCTTTCCGCTCACCCTTCTGGAGAGAGAGCAAGGCATTCTAGAGGTACAAGGGGAGGAAGAATAAACAAAAAAGGGGGGGCCACTAAAAGGCCTGAAATGGGAGGGGGGTAAGAGGCTATAGACAATGGTAAAATTAACGAAGGGGGAAACAAAATGCTGCACAAAAATACCACTGACAAAGAAAATAAAACAGGGGAGAAATAGACAGGGAGAATAAAAGGGCAAAGATAAAAGTGAGAGAATGAAAAGAAAACTAATGTCCAGAAGCCAGGAGACTGCTTACTCTCCGCCCATCCAATATATCACTTCTGACAATCCCTTCGTGACATCAGATGGGCGTACTCCCTTCGTCAAATTATTAACCCCAGAGTACCACTACAGTACACAGATCCAGCCTCAGATTTTAATATCCCTTGAGCTTAGATTCACCCTCAGTTCCTCAGTCTTTTAATTTGCTTTTTTATATTGTAACTTTTAAAAGGAATTCGTTTTTAGATTTTACATGGATAAACCCTGTGCATTGAAGTTACAGTAAAAATATGTTTTAATATGTTGTGTCCTTAATGTTCTAACTATAGTCACAAACTATATGAACTAAACTAAATATGGCATCGGAAGAAATTTAAATCAACCTGTTACAGGGCAGCTCTTCTAATTCAAGTTAACAGTGGTTAATGTTTAGTGTGATATTGGATTTGCATATTTCAGTTCTAATATGGGGTTTGTGATGAATAATCTAAATGTGGATGTTTCTTATTTTAGTTTATTTGTTTAAGAATATTTGAATTGTTTAATATTGAATAAGGTAAGAATATAAGAAGTGTGATGGGTTGGTTTAAATTTTTTTTGATGCCATATTACATTTTCTTTATATATCTATAAGCCAATAAGTTAATAGTTTATGGTTTATTATTTATTATTATACAGATTGTAAGGAATTTGTATTTTAGAGTTAGATCACATTTTTTATTAAAACTGATTGTACATTTTATATATGATTTCCTGTATAAGATTTAAATTATGGTTGTTACTGACTCATGTTGTACGTATGTTGTTTTATAATCTAGTAACTTGAATTTTAATATTATATTTGTTTTGTTTCCATGGATCGAATGAGCATTTATGCACTGCTTTTAATTAGTGTACTTAATGATGCTATATGTAAAAAGGTATTTGGTTAGTCTTCCGTTGTTTACTCCTCTGAAGAAGTTATTTCTGTAATAACGAAATACAAGTATATAAGAATATCAGCTGATTTACAGAATTTGTATAAGACGAAGTGTCTGTTATTACCATTTAATACTATACGAAGTGGACCATTCATTATTGATTAAGAAGTCCGCAGACACAGTTCATCAAGCAGAATCATACTGTGCAAGTACCTGTTCATTTGAAAATGTTCATCCTTCAGGATTCCACTTGTTTTGGAGTTGCACATTTACAGAGATATAGTATTATCCCTGAGACATTAAATCCATCTCTGTATTATTATAGTGTAATTACTATTCACCACAGTGTTTTCCTTTTCAGATTTGCTATAGCTTCATAAACAAGTTGTCTGCAATTCATTTGGGACAGTTGTTCCGCATTCAAGAGCCACCGCAATTTACATATGCAATTTACATATGCAATTTACATTCGCTTGGGACTTTGTGTTCCATTTTGGTTTCTGAAGATATATTAGTGCTTGTGTGCAAAAAATTTATTATTGTGCTTAATTTTAGGAGATTTGCAATATACGAAATCACACCACATACAAGAGCACTGTTTACAGTACTCTACTATATTTGCATCTTTATATTAGGGATGAGCGCGCTCGGATTTCTGAAATCCGAGCCCACCCGAACGTTGCGGATCCGAGTCGGATCCGAGACAGATCCGGGTATTGGCGCCAAATTCAAAAGTGAAACTGAGGCTCTGACTCATAATCCCGTTGTCGGATCTCGCGATACTCGGATCCTATAAATTCCCCGCTAGTCGCCGCCATCTTCACTCGGGCATTGATCAGGGTAGAGGGAGGGTGTGTTAGGTGGTCCTCTGTGCTGTTTAGTTCTGTGCTGTTTAGTTCTGTGCTGTTTAGTTCTGTGCTGTTTAGTTCTGTGCTGTTTAGTGCTGTGCTGTGCTGTGCTGTGCTGTGCTGTTTAGTGCTGTGCTGTGCTGTGCTGTGCTGTGCTGTGTTCTGCAGTATCAGTCCAGTGGTGCTGTGTGCTGTGCTCTGTCCTTCTGAGGTCAGTGGTGCTGCTGGGTCCTGTGCTGTGTCCTGTTCAGTCCAGTGGTGCTGTGTCCTGTGCTCTGTGCTTCTAAGGGCATAGTTATTTCCCCAATATTCCCCTGTGTTTAAAAAAATAAAAAAAAGTTTTTTTAAAAAATACCAAAAACTACTTTAATATTTTTTAATTACCACAAAATTTTCACAACCAATCCTGCAGTATAAGCCAATTGGTACTGCAATATTACCAAGTTCACACATTCTGCAGTATCAGTCCAGTGGTGCTGTGTCCTGTGCTCTGTCCTGCTGAGTTCCGTAGTGCTGCTGGGTCCTGTGCCGTGTCCTGTTCAGTCCAGTGGTGCTGTGTCCTGTGCTCTGTGCTTCTAAGGGCATAGTTATTTCCCCATTATTCCCAAGTTTGTAAAAAATAAAAAAAAAGTAAAAAAAAATAAAAAATTAAAAAGAAAAAAAAATATATAATAATTATAACCAAATTTGCAAAACCAATCCAGCATTATAAGTCCATTGGTACTGCAATATTACCAAGTTCACACATTCTGCAGTATCAGTCCAGTGGTGCTGTGTCCTGTGCTCTGTCCTGCTGAGTTCCGTAGTGCTGCTGGGTCCTGTGCCGTGTCCTGTTCAGTCCAGTGGTGCTGTGTCCTGTGCTCTGTGCTTCTAAGGGCATAGTTATTTCCCCATTATTCCCAAGTTTTTAAAAAATAAAAAAAAAGTAAAAAATAATAAAAAATTTAAAAAAAAAAAAATATATAATAATTATAACCAAATTTGCAAAACCAATCCAGCAGTATAAGTCCATTGGTACTGCAATATTACCAAGTTCACACATTCTGCAGTATCTTGTGCTACATATAATGGAGACCAAAAATTTGGAGGATAAAGTAGGGAAAGATCAAGACCCACTTCCTCCTAATGCTGAAGCTGCTGCCACTAGTCATGACATAGACGATGAAATGCCATCAACGTCGTCTTCCAAGCCCGATGCCCAATCTCGTAGTACCGGGCATGTAAAATCCAAAAAGCCCAAGTTAAGAAAAAGTAGCAAAAAGAGAAACTTAAAATCATCTGAGGAGAAACGTAAAGTTGCCAATATGCCATTTACGACACGGAGTGGCAAGGAACGGCTTAGGCCCTGGCCCGTGTTCATGACTAGTGGTTCAGCTTCACCCACGGATCTTAGCCCTCCTCCTCCTCCCCCCCCCTACAAAAAATTGAAGAGAGTTATGCTGTCAGCAACAAAACAGCAAACAACTCTGCCTTCTAAAGAGAAATTATCACAAATCCCCAAGGCGAGTCCAAGGGTGTTGGTGGTTGTCAAGCCTGACCTTCCCATCACTGTACGGGAAGAGGTGGCTCGGGAGGAGGCTATTGATGATGTAGCTGGCGCTGTGGAGGAACTTGATGATGAGGATGGTGATGTGGTTATTGTAAATGAGGCACCAGGGGGGGAAACAGCTGATGTCCATGGGATGAAAAAGCCCATCGTCATGCCTGGTCAGAAGACCAAAAAATGCACCTCTTCGGTCTGGAGTTATTTTTATCCAAATCCAGACAACCAATGTATGGCAATATGTAGCTTATGTAAAGCTCAAATAAGCAGGGGTAAGGATCTTGCCCACCTAGGAACATCCTCCCTTATACGTCACCTGAATAACCTTCATAGTTCAGTGGTTAGTTCAGGAACTGGGGCTAGGACCCTCATCGGTACAGGGACACCTAAATCCCGTGGTCCAGTTGGATACACACCAGCAACACCCTCCTCGTCAACTTCCTCCACAATCTCCATCAGATTCAGTCCTGCAGCCCAAGTCACCAGCCAGACTGAGTCCTCCTCAATACGGGATTCATCCGAGGAATCCTGCAGCGGTACGCCTACTACTGCCACTGCTGCTGTTGCTGCTGTTAGTCGGTCATCTTCCCAGAGGGGAAGTCGTAAGACCGCTAAGTCTTTCACCAAACAATTGACCGTCCAACAGTCGTTTGCCATGACCACCAAATACGATAGTAGTCACCCTATTGCAAAGCGTATAACTGCGGCTGTAACTGCAATGTTGGTGTTAGACGTGCGCCCGGTGTCCGCCATCAGTGGAGTGGGATTTAGAGGGTTGATGGAGGTATTGTGTCCCCGGTACCAAATCCCCTCGAGATTCCACTTCACTAGGCAGGCGATACCAAAAATGTACAGAGAAGTACGATCAAGTGTCCTCAGTGCTCTTAAAAATGCGGTTGTACCCACTGTCCACTTAACCACGGACATGTGGACAAGTGGTTCTGGGCAAACGAAGGACTATATGACTGTGACAGCCCACTGGGTAGATGCATCCCCTTCCGCAGCAACAGCAACAGCTGCATCAGTAGCAGCATCTACAAAATGGCTGCTCATGCAAAGGCAGGCAACATTGTGCATTACAGGCTTTAATAAGAGGCACAACGCTGACAACATATTAGAGAAAATGAGGGAAATTATCTCCCAGTGGCTTACCCCACTTAGACTCTCATGGGGATTTGTGGTGTCAGACAATGCCAGTAACATTGTGCGGGCATTAAATATGGGCAATTTCCAGCACGTCCCATGTTTTGCCCACACCATTAATTTGGTGGTGCAGCATTACCTCAAGAGTGACAGGGGTGTGCAGGAGATGCTTGCGGTGGCCCGCAAAATTGCTGGACACTTTCGGCATTCAGCCAGTGCCTACCGCAGACTAGAGGCACATCAAAAAAGCTTGAACCTGCCCTGCCATCACCTCAAACAAGAGGTTGTGACGCGCTGGAACTCCACCCTCTATATGCTGCAGAGGATGGAGGAGCAGCAAAAGGCCATTCAGGCCTACACAGCCACCTACGACATAGGCAAAGGAGTGGGGATGCGCCTGAGTCAAGCGCAGTGGAGACTGATTTCCGTGTTGTGCAAGGTTCTGCAGCCATTTGAACTTGCCACACGAGAAGTCAGTTCCGACACTGCCAGCTTGAGTCAGGTCATTCCCCTGATCAGGCTGTTGCAGAAGCAGCTGGAGAAAGTGAGGGAGGAGCTGGTAAGCCATTGCGATTACAGCAAGCATGTAGCTCTTGTGGATGTAGCCCTTCGTACGCTTTGCCAGGATCCGAGGGTGGTCACTCTTTTAAAGTCAGAGGAATACATTCTGGCCACCGTGCTCGATCCTCGGTTTAAAGCGTATGTTGTGTCTCTGTTTCCGGCGGACACAAATCTACAGCGGTGCAAAGACCTGCTGGTCAGGAGATTGTCCTCTGAAGAGGACCGTGACATGCCAACAGCTCCACCCTCATTTTCTTCCACATCTATGGCTGCGAGGAAAAAGCTCAGTTTTCCCAAAAGAGGCACTGGCGGGGATGCTGATAACATCTGGTCCGGACTGAAGGACCTGCCAACCATTGCAGACATGTCTACTCTCGCTGCATTGGATGCTGTGACAATAGAAAAAATTGTGGATGATTACTTTGCTGACACCATCCAAGTAGACATGTCAGACAGTCCATATTGTTACTGGCAGGAAAAAAAGGCAGTTTGGAAGCCCCTGTACAAACTAGCTCTATTTTACCTGAGTTGTCCCCCCTCCAGTGTGTACTCGGAAAGAGTTTTTAGTGCAGCGGGGAACCTGGTCAGTGAGCGGCGAAGGAGGTTGCTTCCTCACAACGTTGAAAAAATGATGTTTATAAAAATGAATAATCAATTCCTCAATGAAGTACAGCACTGCCCTCCAGATACTACAGAGGGACCTGTGGTTGTGGAGTCCAGCGGGGACGAATTGATAATGTGTGATGAGGAGGAAGTACACACTGTAGGGGGAGAGGAATCAGAGGTTGAGGATGAGGACGACATCTTGCCTCAGTAGAGCCTGTTTAGTCTGTACAGGGAGAGATGAATAGCTTTTTTGGTGTGGGGGCCCAAACAAACCAATCATTTCAGTCAAAGTTGTTTGGTAGGCCCTGTCGCTGAAATGATTGGTTTGTTAAAGTGTGCATGTCCTATTTCAACAACAGACCTCTCAACTGCAGCTCATCCCTCCTCTGCGGGGATAATGTCTCCTGTGCTCTGACACGTCACTCTGTGTACTCTCAGCCTCAGGATCTGACACTACAGCTACCATGCCTCTTGTAGCAGCCCTCACTCCAGGGCCTCTTCCATGTGCAGTGTCCCCCTCTCTCTTGGGTTCACTATAGTGGCATGGAGTTCTCCCCCTCATCCAGGGCACACATTCCTTGCCCTGGCTCAGTCACCACGCTCAGACTTCCAGGCAATGCTGGGGGAGCCTGGGAGCTTCCACCCCAGGTCCCCAGCTACAACTCTCCTCTCCTGTGTCTTCTCTCTCTTTCTGACACTTTAAAGATCGTGCCTTTAAATGAAAAAGTCAGTCTTCATTGCACGACTATGTGCAAGTGCAACAGGGACATTTTTTTGGGTTTACAAAGTCAAACAATAACACTACGACCCTGTCTGTCTGGGGTCTGTCAATGACGAATTGTCTGGAGCATGTTTTGAGGAGGTATTGTGGCCCCGGTATCAAATTGGGTACTGGGGCCACCCCACTATGCAGTCCAGATACTTGTTTGGTGGAATTCCGACACGTGGAGGGTTTTTTAATTATATTGTGGCCTCGGTACCAAATTGTGTACCGGGGCCACCACACTACGCAGTCAAGATACTTGTTTGGTGGAATTCAGACCAGTTGAGGGTTTTATTATTATATTGTGTGGACCACTCTATCTATACCACACTACAACTCTATACCACTCTATTTCCTACTTTAATTCTATTTAATTCTATTTCCTACTTTAATTCTATTACTAATTAATTAACATAAAGAGGAACAAAAAAAACCAATTTTACCAAAAGTATAATATGACTTAGACTTACAAACACTACACTTGAAAGATCGTGCCTTTAAATGAAAAAGTAAGTCTTCATTGCACGACTATGTGCAACAGGGACAGTTTTTTTCTTTACAAAGTCAACTAATAACACTTGGACCCTGTCTGTCTTTAACATACTTGATGGGATCTCAATGACGAATTGTCTGTAGCATGTTTGGAGGAGGTATTGTGGCCCCGGTATCAAGTTGGGTACCGGGGCCACCCCACTACGCAGTCCAGATACTTGTTTGGTGGAATTCTGACACGTGGAGGGTGTATTTATTTTATTGTGGCCCCGGTATCAAATTGGGTACCGGGGCCACCCCACTACGCAGTCCAGATACTTGTTTGGTGGAATTCTGACACGTGGAGGGTGTATTTATTTTATTGTGGCCCCGGTATCAAGTTGGGTACCGGGGCCACCCCACTACGCAGTCCAGATACTTGTTTGGTGGAATTCTGACACGTGGAGGGTTTTTTAATTATATTGTGGCCTCGGTACCAAATTGTGTACCGGGGCCACCACACTACGCAGTCAAGATAGATAGATGCGTATCATAGATAAAGTACATTCAGTGGTGTGGGGCAAATTGAAAAATATTCAAAATGCACTGACATTATCAAAAACAAGAGGTTGTCACACGCTAAAACTCCAACATGTATATGATGGAGAGGATGGAGGAGCAGCCGTATGTGTAGTGTAATGCAGACCTGTTGAAGGTTTTTTATATATTTTATTGTGGTGCCCAGTGCCCACTCCTCTAGGCAGTCCAGGTACATTTATTGGTGCGATTCATAAAAGTTCAGGGTTTTTAATATATCTTGTGGTGACCCACTCCTCTACGCAGTCCAGGTACATTTATTGGTGCGATTCATAAAAGTTCAGGGTTTTTAATATATTGTGGTGACCCACTCCTCTACGCAGTCCAGGTACATTTATTGGTGCGATTCATAAAAGTTCAGGGTTTTTAATATATTGTGGTGACCCACTCCTCTACGCAGTCCAGGTACATTTATTGGTGCGATTCATAAAAGTTCAGGGTTTTTAATATATTGTGGTGACCCACTCCTCTACGCAGTCCAGGTACATTTATTGGTGCGAATCAAACAAGTTGATGGTTTTCTTATTATATATATTGTGGTGACCCACTCCTCTACGCAGTCCAGGTACATTTATTGGTGCGATTCATAAAAGTTCAGGGTTTTTAAGATATTGTGGTGACCCACTCCTCTACGCAGTCCAGGTACAATTATTGGTGCGAATCATAAAAGTTCAGGGTTTTTAATATATTGTGGTGACCCACTCCTCTACGCAGTCCAGGTACATTTATTGGTGCGAATCAAACAAGTTGATGGTTTTCTTATTATATATATTGTGGTGACCCACTCCTCTACGCAGTCCAGGTACATTTATTGGTGCGATTCATAAAAGTTCAGGGTTTTTAATAGATATTGTGGTGACCCACTCCTCTACGCAGTCCAGGTACAATTATTGGTGCGAATCATAAAAGTTCAGGGTTTTTAATATATTGTGGTGACCCACTCCTCTACGCAGTCCAGGTACATTTATTGGTGCGAATCAAACAAGTTGGTGGTTTTCTTATTATATATATTGTGGTGACCCACTCCTCTACGCAGTCCAGGTACATTTATTGGTGCGATTCATAAAAGTTCAGGGTTTTTAATAGATATTGTGGTGACCCACTCCTCTACGCAGTCCAGGTACATTTATTGGTGCGAATCATAAAAGTTCAGGGTTTTTAAGATATTGTGGTGACCCACTCCTCTACGCAGTCCAGGTACAATTATTGGTGCGAATCATAAAAGTTCAGAGTTTTTAAGATATTGTGGTGACCCACTCCTCTACGCAGTCCAGAAAGATACCTTTTTGCAACGTTTTGGACTAATAACTATATTGTGAGGTGTTCAGAATACACTGTAAATTAGTGGAAATGCTTGTTATTGAATGTTATTGAGGTTAATAATAGCCTAGGAGTGAAAATAAGCCCAAAAACTTGATTTTTAAACTTTTTATGTTTTTTTCAAAAAAAATCCGAATCCAATACCTTAAATCCGAACCGAGACCTTTCGTCAAGTGTTTTGCGAGACAAATCCGAACCTCAAAAATAACGAAAATCCGGATCCAAAACACAAAACACGAGACCTCAAAAGTCGCCGGTGCACATCCCTACTTTATATTTGCAGTAAGCTAAAACAAATATTGGAAGTTTAATTCCATATGATCTGTGAAAGCAATTGACAGCTCAGGGCTGTGTGTGCCTTTTTTTTCTTGATTTGCATATCCAAAGAGACTGATCTGGAACTATTACTATATATTTACAATCTGCACTAGATCACGTATATTTGGGATTGTTCTAGTTCCAAAACAACTGTGTGGTCTTACTAACATTGTTGTGCACACTGCCTACCACTACATATGGTTGGTTTTTTAAAACTAGATCCTAGTATCAGCGCTGATATTTATTTCACACTTGTTATTATATTTATTTTTTCTTATTTTTTATTTGTATTGTAGTTATTAAAATATTGTTAAAAATCGCTTTGATCCACAAGCACAGTTTGTGCAGATTAATCATTATATTTATATATATTCATTATTTTGTTCTGGACACTTTCTGGGTTATTTTTGTTTTGAGTTGTTTTTTTTCAGTGGGGTTAGAAGTCCCGTGTGACAGCTAATTGTGCTCTGATTTTATTTAGCGCCTTAGGGGGTGAGTGTTTTTTAATTTTGTTTTCAGTCTACATGCTTCAATGTGTGTCCCAAAATGAATGTCCCAAAAAGAGTGACTGTGTAAAAGGACTAATAGGATTGGTATAAATGTGTCTCTGGGCCAATGACAAATCAATTAATAGTTCAAGTGAACAGTCCCTGTTATGCAGAGTCTCTGGATGATATCTTTTGACCCTTTCTGGAGCAAAATGCTCAGAACTGTTAATCAACCTGCATTTCCCCAGTGGTCTAGGAGGAAAGGAAGTGGGGCAGCCTGAGAACGTCCGAGATGCGCTACTGCGCATGTGCGCCAAAATGAAGTTCACGCTTCCTGAATTTCAGACCTAGTGCACAGAGACAGCAGGAGATAGCTGCGTACTAGATATATGCTATAAGTCCCCCATAGTGTGTGACCAGAAGCTTCCTATAGATAATAGAGGAATCTGTGCCCACAAGTACAAGCTGCTACACAGACGTGCAGCATATCTAAGAACCTGCAACTGCATATCTGTTTATATAGAAGTGTATCTTCATACAAGACTGCATAATACTGTATAACCTGAACCGCTGCTGTACTACAAAGTATACCAACTGTGAGTACCTAAATATATCAAATGTTGTTATCAAGTTCAATAACCTGTAACCTGTTTAAGTTCAAAAGTGTTGTGGCCTCACCTTCACATTAACACCGCTGACACCATTAATCACATCAAAAGGTATAACCCGGCGGTTCCCAAAGTGTGCGCCGCGGCTCCCAGGGGTGCCACGGCGCTGTCACTGGGGTGCCGCGGGCCAGCCATAGAAAAAATAAAGAAAACAGAAACTTACCAATCCGCGCGGCGCTGGGACCCAGCAGCCTCCTCTCTCCCGCAGCTGTCACTGAATAACGTCAGTGACAGCTGCAGGAGAGAGGAGGCTGCTGGGTCACCAGCGCCGCGCGGATTGGTAAGTTTCTGTTTTCTTTCTTCTTTCTAGGGCTGGCGCCTGGCGCGGGGCAGAGTGAGAGGGATCGTGGCAGAGGAGGGAGACAGAGGGCAGAGGGCATAGGAGGGAGACAGAGAGCAGAAGAGGGGGACAGATGGCAGAGGAGGAGGACAGAGAGCAGAGGGCAGAGGAGGGGGACAGCGTGGCAGAGGGCAGAGGAGAGGGACAGCATGGCAGAGGGCAGAGGAGGGGGACAGCGTGGCAGAGGGCAGAGGAGGGGGACAGTGAGCAGAGGAGGGGGACAGATGGCAGAGGAGGAAGACAGAGGGCAGAAGAGGGGGACAGAGAGCAGAGGGCAGAGGAGGGGGACAGCGTGGCAGAGGAGGAGGACAGAGGGCAGAGGTGGGGGACAGAACAGAGGAGGGGAACAGAGGGCAGAGGAGGGGGACAGAGAGCAGAGGAGGGGGACAGATGGCAGAGGAGGGGGCAGAGGAGAGGGACAGATGGCAGAGGAGGAGGACAGAGGGCAGAGGAGGAGGGCAGAGGAGGGGGACAGTGTGACAGAGAGCAGAGGAGGGGGACAGAGGACAGAGGATGGGGACAGCGTGACAGAGGACAGAGGGGGCAACGTGAGAGAGGGCAGTGTGCCTGGATGCAGAGGGGGCAGTGTGCCTGGTTGCAGAGGGGGCAGTGTGCCTGGATGCAGAGGGGGCAGTGTGCCTGGATGCAGAGGGGCATTTTTGCATACAACTAAATAAGTATTTCTGTCATGACCTAAATACTTATTACAATTTTTTGACCCAACTACTTCTAAAACAGGACTGCTTAGTAATTATTTTGGAGGGATGCCTTGAAAAAATTTGGAGACTCTAAGGGTGCCGCGAACTGCAAAAGTTTGGGAACCACTGGTATAACCAACACGAACCACATTCTAGCTCTGGTGGAGAACAACTACAAAGAGTCCAAGATACCTTCAAGTATTTCAGTACTGCTCCTATTGAACATCACTTATCTACTACTCCCCCCTCAGTTGGGTATGTTTTAATTATCAATTGCATTCTAAATTACATTCAGAACAAGAGAAGTGTTACTGATTAAATTGTATCCACATATATTTTTCTTTCTATTATATTTCACTGGCTTAAAATCTTCAGTTTTTAAACTAAAAACTAGAAATAGTAATTCAGAAGGTGGGCAAGGTTGCTTACATATACTGTATATTGTCGCAAGAGAACACTTCTGGTGAAACACACGAAAACAACTTCTTGTTTTTTACTTTGTTTTAATGTCAGGATGGTAAAGTATGTGACACCATAAAGATTCCACACAGTTTCTTGTGACCCTAAACACTAAATAAACAGAGACAAGCTCTCTAGACACTGGCCAGTTTTTCTAGCATAAGTTTTTATACTTAACACTCCTCCCACAGTCCTAGCTTGATGGGCAGGTGACACTCCCAACCTCCTTTAAAAAGGAGCTTTCACCAGCTTCTCTGCTTGCTCTGACTTTAGACACATATATATATATATATATATATATATATATATATATATGGATAGTGTATATGTATGTGTGTGTGTATTTATATATATATATATATATATATATATAAATAGTGTATATGTGTGCATGTGTATATGTGCGTGTGTGTGTGTGTGTATATATATATATATATATATATATATATATATATATATATAAAATAGAAAAAGGAAGCGCCAAACATAGTGTATTATCACCAATTGGTTAAATGTGGAAATAATTATTCCAAATTAGCCCCGTACCAGATAGCAGATGATAAATCGCACACCTTTGTGATATTCCACTGGGATTCAAAACTGGCCTCCGAATTGGATTCACACACTAGGGCTCAAAAGGAAATAGCAACACAATAGTGTAGTATATTCATGACAAGTGCGTTATTTTCATAAAAAGTAATAAAATTTAATAGACATGGCACATTCCAAAAAGACAAATAGATTGCCCGTACATTGAATAAAATATAAGCAGGCTTATCTGTGTCATATAGTTCCAAGTAAAACCAAGCATGGACCGGGAACTCCTTCTCCTGCTGCCAGCTGGAACACACAGAGAAAGACGCTGTCTCCTTGACGCATTTCGTCCACAATAGACTTTATCAAAAGGGTCAATATTACTTGGGACACGGTTCCCCGTCTTATATAGTCCCCATTTTCAATCAGTGATATCCGGAGTGTTTTATTTCCCCCACGGAGCTCAATGGATCTCCTTTGGCTTCCGTTGGCATCCGATATACACATCACTTCCGCCCGTTTGCGACATGTCACTTCCGGTTTTGTATTATTACGGAATGTAGAGTATTGCTATACAACGCTATTTAAGTCATGAATATGCCAATATTAATTATATATGACAAAGGGGATATATAAATATAATCACCATTAAAAAATCTAGCGATATATTACAGGTCTATAAGGGATACTATACACAGTAAACTAACTGTATAGATATATAAAACATCAAATAGCTAACTTAGCACATATGATAGGTGGTACATTGTATCGTTTATTAAATGCTAAACATAATAAGCTAACCTGACTAATCAGAGTATATAAATCTATACATCAAATAACTGACTGAACAAAATATGCAACTATGATTCTCCAGGATAATATCTTCCTGTTTGATATAAAGGAGTAGACAAAGGCTAGAAAAATGGAACAGAGAGAGAGCAAATTAGTATAACAAACATTGAGGACAAAATCATACATCAAATGAATGGAGCTATTTCAAAGGCTTCGTTTAAGCCCATAGGAACAAGTGTATTTAGTTGAAAAATCCAATACATTTCCCTGCAAGATAGTCTATTAGCAAGATCTCCCCCCCTTGGACCTAGCGTGACATGCTCTAAGGCTTTAAATCTTAGTAAACTAGAGTCTCCATCATGAAAAAGTTTGAAATGTCTGGAAACTGCATGGGTGTCAAGTTTATTTTTTATTGCCCGCACGTGTTCCTGTATACGTATCTTAAGCATTCTTTTAGTTTTCCCCACATATTTAAGATGACACGGACATTCTAAGATATAGATAACTGAGGAACTTTGACAGGTAATAGCTCCTTTAATTTTATACTCCTTGGTATTAGTTGAGTCAAAAACAGATCTTCCATAAGTATCAGCTAATTTGCAAATATTACATTTTGAAAATTTTACAAAGCCACAATTAGAGCCTAAATTAGAAAGAAAAGTTCCCCCACTTTTATCCACTAGATTACTGAAGAGGCTAGGAGCTAGTAGAGTTTTTAAATTCTTAGTTTTTTTAAACACTATGTCGGGCTTATCCACCAGTACAGGACCTAAAATAGGATCCATTTTAATGATATTCCAGTGTTTATTTAGAGAGTGTCTAATTCTTTTTTCATCAGCACTATACTCTGTTATAAAAGGAACTGTGATTTTTCTGCTGTTGTCTTTTATTTTATAACTCAAAAGTTCTTCTCTCTTTCTTTCCCTAGTCCTAATAAGTGCATTGTCTAGCAGGCTTTCAGGGTATCCTTGTTCTTTGAATCTCTCAAAATAGATCATAGATTGACTTGCACAGATGACTTCATCAGAACAGTTCCTCTTTACCCTATTAAATTGAGAGAAAGGTATATTTTCCTTCCACTTTTGTAAATGGCAGCTCTCAAAGTGTACATAACTGTTACTATCTACCTCTTTAATGAATGTACTTGTTTCAATTCTGCCATTTTTGGCTTCCAATTTCAAATGCAGAAAATCAATATAATTGATATCAGTCTTATAGGTAAAGCTTAAATTGAGGTTGTTATCCCCAATAAACTTAAAAAAAGCATCAAGGGTATCATCAGAACCCTCCCAAATTATGATGATATCGTCGATATAACGTCTATAGAACATTATATTAGACTTGAATGGATTATTAGAGTATATGTATTCAGATTCCCATTTGCCCATAAATAAATTGGCAAAACTGGGCGCAAATATTGTGCCCATAGCTGTACCGCACAATTGGATATAGAACAGATCCATGAATTTAAAATAATTGTGTTTAAGAATAAATTTTATAAGAACACATATAAATTCTCTATGGGAATTGTCCAAATTACTATCTAACTCCAAAAAGTATGTTATGGCCTCAACCCCCTGGTCATGACCAATACAGGTATATAGTGCCTGTACATCTATGGTTACCCATCGATAACCATCTTTCCATTCAAATGATTGTAACAGCTGTAATAGAGAGGTAGTATCTTTAAGATACGCTGGTAATGTAACAACAATTTTTTTTCAAAATATTTCCACATATTGAGATGCTGCCGCTGTTAGAGAGTTAATCCCAGAAATTATACGTCTCCCTGGTGGGTTTGTTAGGGACTTATGTATTTTTGGGAGAAAATAAAAAATAGGGATAACAGGATTTTCCTGAGATAGAAATAGAAATTCCTCTCTATTAATAACATTTTTACTGAGGGCTTTGTTGAGTATAATACGTAACTCATCCACAAACATCTCTGTAGGATCTTTAGGCAGAGTTTGATATGAATTAGAATCCCCCAATATTCTATTAGCCTCCATAATGTAATCTGTTCTATTGAAGATAACAATACCCCCCCTTTGTCAGCTTCTTTAATAACAATCTCATTATTTTCCATCAGACTCTTAAGTGCTTTTCTTTCTGGAATAGAGAGGTTTCGTCTCAGTTTAGTAGATCTATCAATGTTAATAAGGTCCTTTTTAATCAATTTATAAATAATCTCAATATTTTCTCCTTTAGTCTCGAGAGGATTAAATTTAGATGGTTTTTTTAAACCAGATTTAGAATCTGGAACTACTGGATTGATCTGTGATTTCTGGTTATCAGATTCTTTCTTTTCAAAGTGACGCTTAAGTGTAAGCTTTCTTACATACTTGTTAAGATCTACAAACAATTGAAATTCATTTACTTGATTACTGGGGGCAAACGAAAAACCTTTTTTCAAAAGTTGAATTTCATTAGAGGACAGTTGATAGTTGGAAAGATTGAAAACACCCTGTGTTATATTTTGTGTAGTAGCATTCAGACATTTCTTCTTTTTCTTTCCCTGTACTCCGGCTCGTTTCCCTCTCCTTCTGCATACCTTCTCTTGAGGGGGGAGGCTGTTCTTATATTTTCCCTTATTCCAAATCTTTTGAATATTGTATCCTCTTTGGGGGTGGGGGTTGGGGATAAAAAATCCTCATCTGCACTCCAAAATTTGTCTCTTTGGAGAGGAGTATATCTATTAGAGAGTTTTAGATGGGGCGGTCTGTATGGACGGGAATTTCTAGGCCTACCACCTCTTTTGTTAAAACTAAAAGAATGCTTAAGATACGTATACAGGAACACGTGCGGGCAATAAAAAATAAACTTGACACCCATGCAGTTTCCAGACATTTCAAACTTTTTCATGATGGAGACTCTAGTTTACTAAGATTTAAAGCCTTAGAGCTTGTCACGCTAGGTCCAAGGGGGGGAGATCTTGCTAATAGACTATCTTGCAGGGAAATGTATTGGATTTTTCAACTAAATACACTTGTTCCTATGGGCTTAAACGAAGCCTTTGAAATAGCTCCATTCATTTGATGTATGATTTTGTCCTCAATATTTGTTATACTAATTTGCTCTCTCTCTGTTCCATTTTTCTAGCCTTTGTCTACTCCTTTATATCAAACAGGAAGATATTATCCTGGAGAATCATAGTTGCATATTTTGTTCAGTCAGTTATTTGATGTATAGATTTATATACTCTGATTAGTCAGGTTAGCTTATTATGTTTAGCATTTAATAAACGATACAATGTACCACCTATCATATGTGCTAAGTTAGCTATTTGATGTTTTATATATCTATACAGTTAGTTTACTGTGTATAGTATCCCTTATAGACCTGTAATATATCGCTAGATTTTTTAATGGTGATTATATTTATATATCCCCTTTGTCATATATAATTAATATTGGCATATTCATGACTTAAATAGCGTTGTATAGCAATACTCTACATTCCGTAATAATACAAAACCGGAAGTGACATGTCGCAAACGGGCGGAAGTGATGTGTGTATCGGATGCCAACGGAAGCCAAAGGAGATCCATTGAGCTCCGTGGGGGAAATAAAACACTCCGGATATCACTGATTGAAAATGGGGACTATATAAGACGGGGAACCGTGTCCCAAGTAATATTGACCCTTTTAATAAAGTCTATTGTGGACGAAACGCGTCAAGGAGGCAGCGTCTTTCTCTGTGTGTTCCAGCTGGCAGCAGGAGAAGGAGTTCCCGGTCCATGCTTGGTTTTACTTGGAACTATATGACACAGATAAGCCTGCTTATATTTTATTCAATGTACGGGCAATCTATTTGTCTTTTTGGAATGTGCCATGTCTATTAAATTTTATTACTTTTTATGAAAATAACGCACTTGTCATGAATATACTACACTATTGTGTTGCTATTTCCTTTTGAGCCCTAGTGTGTGAATCCAATTCGGAGGCCAGTTTTGAATCCCAGTGGAATATCACAAAGATGTGCAATTTATCATCTGCTATCTGGTACGGGGCTAATTTGGAATAATTATTTCCACATTTAACCAATTGGTGATAATACACTATGTTTGGCGCTTCCTTTTTCTATTTTTTTCTATAGGTTTACATCTGCAATCTGATGTACAAAAGTGAAGCAGCCTACTGTATGTGATTTTATATATCTATGAGCACGTTTGTTCACGTGTTGTTTTAATTTACACTGAACGCCGTTGATAAATATATATATATATATATATATAGTGGCAAGAGCCCGCTACTGCAGAAGCACACGCGAACAACTTCTTCCTTTTTATGGTGCTTTATTGTCAGGATGGTAATAATGTTTTGACACTGTATACTTGCAGAGCAATCATGGAGACCCTAAACACTAGCTATACATAGTCCAACTCTCTCTCAGGACCAGCCAGCTCACCCAGCATTGGTCTTCATGCACAAATGATATAAACAAGCTTTTATACCTGATACTCCTCCCCCAGCCTTAGCTTGATTGACAGGTGACACACCCACCTTCTCTTTAAAAGGAAACGCCCATCACTGGCTCTGTAATTCAAACAGACACACCCTGTCTGTTTGCTGAGAGGAAGGATTTCAAGTCATGTAAGTTAAACCAAATTTAAATTATTGCTTTTCATACATAGGTCTTTACATTCAATCTAGGTGCATTACTGCACAAATGTTTTACTCTACTTCCCTGCTTTCTCTGCATATTGCCAGCTAAATGCCTCCTTTTGTTACAATATATATATATATATATATATATATATATATATATATATATAAGGACAAATTTTATTGGAGAATGTAAGCGGCTAAATGCAGAGTGAGGTGAAAATCCTATTGAACACTACTGAAAATGGTATTCTTTCTGGATATAAAAACTAAAAACGTCTTCAAACATGAGATTGGGGATTGTTTACTTAAAGTGTTTTTTACCAGGTGTGGCTGGATCATGTAGAAATACCTTATTGTAGATATCTATTTTTAATTAGGGGTGCGGTGCACCGCTGTATATCATTGCAAATGTACTGATTTTTTATATTGTGTTGCATTGTTATATTAGAAATGCATTAATTTAAGGTATTGATTTCTAATGCAGTAGCCATTTGTTGGAAGAAATCTGTTTGGTAACTTCGAGAGGAAATCTCATTAAAATGAATTAGACCTTTTCATCTCGGTAACCAACAGGTCTACTGAACTTGATACGCAGCAGGGAGTCATCATCTTTTCATCCCGTGTGTTAGAACCTGTCTAAACAATGTAAACAGTAAGTGATTTGAGAATCCCAGATATGTGTAAATTTGCATTTAAAATCCAAGTTTAGAGAAAATGTTACATGATGCTAATCTTTGAATTTAATATCTCAGACATATTGGTGCCTGGTCGGAAAAGGGGCTGGCTTACCCCCTGCCAGGCTATGTGTCCAAAACTGTATAAAAAGAGCCCTGTTTAACTCTGAAAGGTATCATTCCATCTGTAACTTCTGGACCGCTGGTACCTCAAACTAGCGTGCAACTGTCCTTATTAGGAGTGCTTGAGCTAAAACATCACTGCTTCAAGTTCCTGCTTTGACACCTACTTACCAGCTGTATTTCCTGTGACCTACAGATTACACCAATCTAATCTGTTATCCAGCTGTTCTGAAGTTCTAATACCAATGCTCTGCACACTACCCTGCAGCTCTGGCCATTGTGAGAGGCCATGGCGAACCATTCACAGCAACCCTGATCTAAAGGAAGAGGTCTGGTGTACCAGCCCAGGTGCTTAGCAAGAGGGTACACTAGCAGAAAGTTACCCAGAAGGAAGCGGTCCTAAGTGCCGTTGAAGCAGCCTAGTGTTGGCAGCAGGCCCCTCCTACTGTGCTTAAAGGAGATCAATTGGGATAAAGAAAGGAGATGGTGGCAAGGTGAGTCCAGGCGGTCCCCAGCAACACGGACAGGGTAGCATAGGAGGTCCATCCTGTCACACGGGGGGTTAACGGTAAATTGTTGTTTTGTTGTTGATTCCTATCTTTCTCTCCCACCACAGGTCTCTACATTGCAATTGTTAAAAATGGAGTCTTCCACCTCATGAAGGCCTGTGGTAAATGACTGGATAGGCAAACACGAAGGGGGATAACAGGCACCCAGAATTCCCCCTTGAGACTGCCTTTTATGTTAACATTTGAAAAATAATCCATAACTAATACCATTATATAATTAACAGGATACAATTATAAAACTTCATTGATTGGAGTAAATAAAAAAGGTTGCCTTCTTTCGCTTCCTTTCAGTTATTTTTTAATTTTTAAGATATATTATAAAAGCATATACAATTATCATACAATTTCATCCTATTTTATTTGTATGTTTACTTTTGACTATGTTTTTTTGTCTTAAGTAGAGCAATAAGAGTCTGTTTCTGAGTGTGTTTTCACATTCCCTGTGGCTGCTAATAAGTTCAAAAGGGATAATAAACTTTAAAGCACATATTTTACACAGTTGTCAGAATTTACAACAAATTTACAAAGTAACTCATCACAGTATTGACTTTCCTCAGATAATTCAGCAATAATAGCAAATAAACTTTCTAAGCAGGTGCACTTTCAAGAAAATTAATATCATTAATCAAACATGATTTGTACAATATTTTTATGCTTACTTACTTATAAAGCTTTTGAACCTTTATTTCTTTATCTATACACTACAATAAATTAAATAAAATGTAAAAATCTGTAGTACCTTAAAACTGTAATAATATGTAATAACCACTAGAGGGCAAGAAAGCACAAGGAAAGAAACAAAATTTTTTATTTTATCTGATCTTAACCAAGGTTAATGACCATTTATTATCCTGTAAAACCCAACATGGATTGTAAGTAAAATTTGCACATGGGATAAAACGCGCAATTATTTTTAAAGACTAAAGATTAAAATGGTATTCTATGAAAACTATGCTCTAATTTTAAGACATGTAGCACTCTCCGGTCTTCTATATGAGGTGAAAATTCTGAGGGGGTAATTAACTAAACTGCAGTTTCCTCATACTCTTTGATGTGTGGTTTGCAAAATATATGATTTAATAAAGTCTAAATCGCATATAAAATAGAGATGAGCAAGCTCGGATTATCGCAATCCGAGCCCATCCGAACAGTGCGGATCCGACGGCGATCCGAGCACTGTTCGGGTATTTCCGGCGGGGAGAAACAGTCAAAGCGAGGCTAAGACTCCAAATCCCGCTGTCGGATCTCGCGAGACTCAGATAGTATAGGGAGGTTGGGTTTTTTAGTGCTGCTGTGTCCTGTCACTCTGTCCTGCTGAATCCTGAATAATAATGCTGAATAATTCGCAAAGGAAAAAGATAAGGAACCGGTCGTAAATAAAGGTAATTATTCACTTTTAAGCACATCGCTGGTACTAAAAGCTGAAGACTTTAATATAATCTTGATTTATTGTTACTGTTTCAGTTTATGCAGATCAGCACGAAAATGATTTAACAGCTAATTGCACTTTGATGGGTTTTTCACCAAACTCCAGTACCTTATGTAACAACTTACTTCATGTGATCTTTGTCAGTTGTATTGATTCCTATTTGTGAGCATATTCAAGAGCTACCAATAGAGAATACACTTCCCAGTACATTCTACAATACAGAACACAGCTTACCCCTGTTCCACAAGAATGAACAGAACAGAATATACATTGACTTGAAGAATTTAAATAACTCCACAATATAACTGCATTTAAAACCAACATGAATGGCAAATGGTTCTGCACAATATTCAAGCAGTCAACGATATATCAGCAAAGGCGAGGAATTTAAGTATAATAATGCAGATTTGATTTTGAATAACTGATGAAAACAAAACTTGCATTTGATATTCGTAGACGCAAAGTCACAAATCTAAAAATGAACTCCTATCTGCAGTGGTAAAAATAGGAACAAGTATATTGCTCTAATTTATAAATAAATTATTTCAGCAGAATAGACTGGAAATTAGTGGAAATGAATGTTATTGAGGTTAATAATAGTGTAGGAGTGAAAAAAAAAAAATATGGATTTTTAGCACTTTTTATGTTTTTTTACAAAAAAAATCAGAACCCAAAACCCAAAATCAGAACCAAAACCTTTCGTGGGGTGTTTTGGCAAAACAAATCAGAACACAAAACCCAAAACCTAAAACACGAAAAGTGGCCGGTGCACACCCCTAATAGAAAAGTGTATTACCACAAGGTCTCAAACCATATCCCTGATTTTTACCCATTGAAGATATACAAATTGTCCCATGTATGTGTTTAACAACCTCCACTTCTTGGTATAATAAAGAGATGTGGCTGTGACAGACAAGATAGCTCAAACCACAATACTGTGTAAACAATAATGTAGTAATGTAAAAATAATAGTGCAAGCACTATAAGTGCCAGCATGCACTGACAGCCCATGATGTTCTTGCACGCTGACACTTGTAGAACTACAAGCACTGGCATGCGCATGGGCTCATTGCATACTTGCATGTGTAATGCCACCAGAGGTCTTATTATAAGCATTTCCTCATCATAAATAAAAAAACTATTAGTCTGATCCAGAAGTAGTATATCACATACCTGCCTACTCTCCCGGAATTCCCGGGAGGCTCCCGAATTTTGGGGAGTCCTCCCGGAAGAGTAGGCAAAGCTCCCGAAATTTGGCTAAATTTACGGGAGTGAGTGAAGGGGGCAGGGCTTAATAGCACCATTAAGCTCCGCCCCCTCAATTCAATGGCATGAATTTTGGCGTGGTGACGCAAAATGTCACCACGCCCTCCTCCTACCCCATGTCACATGACATGAGAAATCTTAAAAGTGGGCATGTATGCTATATCAAATATATCAAATCAGTATGAAGTAAAGAATGATTCCCCCAATCCATATGAAATATGTAATGATGTCTCTGAACCAGATGAACTATATATTTAGGCCTCAGATCCATGCGAAATGTATATTTCTGCCCCTGATCCATATGAATTATATTATTATGCCTCATAATTACTGGACTTAAAAATGCTTGTAATCAAGTTTTATTTTTAGTGCAATGACAGTGGGTCTGAAGCATTAACGAGATAATATGCTCTGTTTTATTTTGTATCAGAATGTAATATAATATCACTGACATCTGATTTTAATTTGGTAGGTTTCTATGTATATGGCTTATACTGCTGACTAATTGTAATATAATATGATAATGTTGGGTTTTGCTATGCTAAGCTTTGTATTATGAGTCACATGATCTACTGTTTAGTTAAACTGCTGAGCTGCAGGTGAATATGAGCAGATTGATACTGCTGCTGTTTAACTTTGGTTTGATATCTTTTATACATACAACATAATAATTGACTAATTGTGATTATATACAGTTGTGATCAACATTATTGGCACCCCTGAATTTAAAGTACATCATGTACAATATGTAGTGAAACAGCTTTGGTCTTTAGATACTCATGTTTGGCACAGAACAGCTAAGGATAAAATAATAACAATTTTAAAAGCAATAGTAGGGAAAACTATAAAAGTTGAAAGATTGCCATGACACTATTATTGGCACCCTTTCGAGCTATCTATGTTAGACTCAATTATGATAAATTAGATATTAGAGTCATCTGTGATAAATTATCAGTGCTCACATAACTTAAATTAACCAATGAATGATAGCTTTACTGTTTAAAAAGTCCACTTTTTATTCCCTGTTACTTTGTCACAATGGTGAAGATAAGAGAGTTGTCTGAGACCATCAGATGTGCTATTCTCACCAAACACAAAACCTCTGAAGGATACAATGCCATCTCCAAAGACCTTGGAATCCCTGTTTCAATGTTATTTAGAATATTGACACTCATGGAACTGTGATGGAACCTGTTCCATCAGAGTCAGGGTAAGAGGCCATCTCTAACATAGGGTGTGCAGGAAGTTATTTATTGTTTGTTTCATTGTATCAATCGATGTTAGTGGTCAAAAAATGTTTTTAAAAGGATGACACACTATCAGTATCTATTATTTCACATGTGCCTGAGCAGAGTTCAGTTTATTATAAATGCCTGAGATGTTATAAGGAATTATAAAGGAACACGGCAAAAGTTGGCGAGTCGTTTTCTAAAGTCTGAAGTTCATCAGGTCCATTATATACAAGCAACGCCGATGAGAAGAAATCCATTAGCAAAGAATTTATTTCTCTGCCTATACATATCCACCTTCTTGTAAGTGTATACCCCTGAGGGGGTTATCTTATCAGGGTGGTGGATTACACACTGGTTCCGTTTGTGGGTGATGCATGTTAGCTAGACACTGGTATTGTGCATTACATTATTTGTTGCAACAGTCTGCACTATTATTTTATCCATTTTTTTCATGTATTCCGGATTCATTTGGAGTTTCGTTCCGAGCAGAGATTACTGATAATCTTTGAATACTTAATCTATGTGTCGGGATACGAAAAAAAAACTTTTAATAGTGGAGAGACTATATTGGTTCCTTGCAGTATGGACTCTTGATATCCAAAAACTTCTATATAGAGATTTATGTATTGAGGATTCAATTATTGTCAAGGAATTACTGTGTAGCGCCGTTCCTATATAATTTTTATTTTGTATGAATTTCCTGGCTGTCCAGGACCATTGTAAAGGAATGGCTGGAGCCATTACTCAGTAGTGGAGCTGTGGCAATTTTCTGGTAGTCTTAATTATGAATGGCCATAGTCCTAGTTCTAGTATTAGTATAGCAGTGGTTATTTTCATTTGGTTACAAACATCTGCTCTAGTAGCTTATCAATAAAATGGGAATGCAGGGCATTGCCTCTATCTAATTAAGCAGTAACTGCAAGTATATTTACTAAACTGCAGGTTTGAAAAAGTGGAGATTTTGCCTATAGCAACCAGTCAGATTCTAGTTATCATTTATTTAGTACATCTTCCATAATGACAGCTAGAATCTGATTGGTTGCTATAGGCAACATCTCCACTTTTTTAAACCCACAGTTTAGTAAATATACCTCCTGGCGGTAAATGTATCAAGCTGCGAGTTTCTGGTGGGTTTGAAAAATGGAGATGTTGCCTATAGCAACCAATTAGATTCTAGCTGTCATTTTGTAGAATGTACTAGATAAATGAAAGCTAAAATCTGATTGGTTGCTATAAGCAACATTTCCACTTTTCAAACCAGCTGGAAACTCTCAGCTTGATACATTTACCTCCTGGAGTGTTATAGTGACCAGCCTAGTCAGTATAGTTTCTTTAGCTATCCTTATGGCTTTGCTGTGTTACTTACTGATAGCAGTTTATGGTGGTTTACAGTGATATACCTAAAGAGCCAGCCTCATGATAAAATGCCCTGGATTCTTTGTCAATGTTTTAGTTTTTCAGTTTCACTTTTCTGTGATGTGTCCATAACTTGGATGTATTTTCTGGTTTTTCTTTATCATATTAGAGTGCCCTTCCCTGCTGGTGAGAATCAGGTTTACCCCAAGGAGAAATAGAAAAACGTATAGGAAGAAAGGAAGAACATATATCATACAGAAGTTTCAACCATCTTTTTTCTCTAATATGAGTGTTCTAATTTCTTAAGCTATGGCTAGAGGTTTTCAGCAAGTCTGCTCTTATAAAATGTTCTGCTGTATGACAAGCTTGGATAATTTGCCTATTGTCTCTTCAGATTCAGAGGATGAGCTAAGAAATGATCCTGATTTCTATCTCTCATGAAATGGAAAGACCTGCTGTTTAAGGCTTTGATCCAGAGCAGATACATCAGCTTATAAAAGGCGTCAAAATGTCTATAAATCTTGAGCTAGTTCCTTGAACAACCCAGCACAACCGATGTAATACACTCTGTCTAAGGAAAAATTATTTTTTCCTTTACACAACGAAGATTTAATTCAGGATGACTGGCAGAAAGCAGCTGAAGACATTTAATATAGATTTACATTGATTAATTCTAGATTTTCTAAACATAATCCATTTAATCTGGAGGACTCCAAGGCTTGGGACATTTCCCCAGTGGAGGATGCTGCCATTGTTAATTTGTTAATTTAGATAAAAATACTTCCCTCTAGTGTGACTATATGTTGGCACTTGGATCTGCCATGGATCGTAAAGTGTAATAATTTGTAATTGCACTATTTATTTGTAACCCATCACCCACCTTAATATCTAATTTTATAGCCCTTAAAAATTATACTGACAATCTAAAGAGGGCTTTCAGTCTAACATGAGAAGATATTATTTAGGGATTAGAAGAGTTGGTGCATATTTCTATTCAGAAGACTCAGTAAACTTGGCTAGGGTGGCATTATGTTCTATGGCTATTGCTATGTCAGCTAGGCATGCTTTGTGACTTCATATCTGGTCAAGAGATACACCCTCCAAAAGTAATCTATGCAACCCTTCCTTTCAGTGTCAGATTCTTTTTGGAAAACTACTAGATTAAATCACACAGATGGAAATGCAATTAGTTTATTTATGTTCTACTAGGTTACCCTTATTGGAATAGGGTGTATTTCTAGGAAATGGCATCTGGTAGGTGAGTCCAAGTATTGGACCTTGTGCTGGACCTTCCAGTGTACCTACCAGGGTCCAGCGCGCTTCCCCTTGAGTTCACGGTAGCACCACAGGGCAGGTCCTTCCCAGGCACCACCGATGATCTCTGTATTCCTGGTATCACCATCTGTTCCAGTGTATTCCTGGTATCATCATCTATCCAGTGCTTTCTTGGTGTCAATCCTTATAAAGTATAATCTTGATATCTTTGTCTAACCAGGGAATTTCAGGTTTTTATCCGGCAACTGCCTTAGAATAGTTCTCTGACATCTCTGTATCCACTACATTCCAGAAAGTATATCAATATAACTTATATCTACTCTTTAGTGATACTTACCTGCTGGTCATGTCTGATTCCTGCACGAGGGCTGCTGCTTCCTTGCAGGGGTCCCTGGCAAAAACCTATTAGACTCCGCACCTGTGCTGTAGGTAGCATAAAACTCAGACAAGTGGATTACAAAAAACTTTTTTTCCTAGTCACTGCCCAATTGGAGCAGTCACAACTCCCTAACACACACATGAGTCCAATTTAGTCATAAGCCAATTAACCTACCAGTATGATTTTTGACTGTGGGAGAAAAATGGAGCACCTGGAGGAACCCCATACAAACTTGGGGAGAGCGAGTAGACTTCACACAGATTGGGCCGAAGCGCTGTGAGACAGCTATGATAACCACTGTGCCAACTTTCTGAATCAGCATTTGTTTTGACAAATTTAAAAGCAGTAAGATCCAGGTTTCTGGTGTTGGTAGGAACTTGACCTTACATGTTTATAATAAAGATGTCTATTTTTTCTTCTGAAATATTTTTCTTTCAGATTCTCTTGGTATCCTAAAATCGGTTTCTGCTGTGTCCAACAGTACCCAATGTTATACTTGTTTTAAAATTTCTTTCACATTTTATTTGCAGGCATATGATCTTTCTACAGATTGCACTGGAGGAAAAGGTGTATGTGATGTAGGAACCAGAGCACTGACAGGTTACTCTGTAACAGAGTACAATAAATTAATATTGTTGCTTTGGACTCTGCAGTGGTACTGCCCTCCTGGAAGATGACCTGGTTGTTGAATAGCTATCATTACTCACCACTGATTTTTTTTAAACACAGACTGTAAATGGTCCAAGCCAGAGATGCTAATGTGTCAATAGTATACACTGAACTGAAAATATCACCAGGGAAATGAATTTAAATGTGTAAACATGTGATGAATCCCTGTAGTTATTTTGGAATTTCAATGACGTAGGCTTCAAAGCAGTGCCTTACAAGAAAAAGGCCATGGTTACTAATGTTTAGAAAAATTGACCACAATAACAAATCCTAACTAAACTGAATTACAGCAGATATCTACTCCGGTACTTCAGTAGTCTAATACCACTTCAAAGAGTAGAGATGTGAGTACTATTTGAGCCATTTTGAAATTTGATCTAAGCAGCGCTGTTCAACAGCCTCAGACAATTGGTTCACCCAATCTCGAAAATATTGAAATTTGACCACCATGGTATGTATTGCTAAGCTATTAACCCAAATTTAAAGTTCAAACCCACAGTTCAAGTTCACAGTTTGCATTTTCAGCTCATTTACTTGTAGTTAAATGTCAAAATAAAATATGAAATGTTCCCTTTCAGAGGTTAATTTAGCTAAAATATTGTTAATTCATTGCAAATTTTTGAGCTTTAGAATCCGTTCATGTGAAGTTTCCATGTATTTATTTGTTTATTTGTACATGGTAGGCTAGAGAAACACCACCTGCTCCTGTGACCTCTTGTGGTTTCACCATAACATAGTAACATAGCTAAAGAGCTAAAAAAAAAAAAAAAGGAATGAAAAATGGAGGTGGATAAATTCCCTGGATAAATAATCTTCATAATGTCCTCTATGTTTTATAAATATGTGGTCCATCAAACGGTGAATATCTCAACTGAATGATTCAATATTAATCTCCGAAACAATGTGTAGGGGGACAGAATAATCAGCAGCTCACGTTATTTTTTTTGAGTCTCTTACAAATTAATCAGGACCGTGTCCAGAAGATTAGTTACCAAACAGTTCAATATCTACTGATTAATTGAGAGATGTAGATTATTTAATTCCTCACTAAATATATTAATAAACATGTAAGTATTAATCAGGTGTTACATAAACTGAATCTTAATACGTCTTTTTGAATTACTTCTCTCGTATATCTGTCTTCCCTGTGGTTTGTGTTACCTGTAACTGTTTTATGAATGCAACACTTAGCTGCCTGTGGTTTTATGAAGCTCATATATTTTTATACTGTGTCTCATTCACAAGCTCTCAGCTACGTCTGTCTGCACTCTGTTTGTCAGCGATTTAACTTTTCAGCAAGGCTCTTCTTTTATATGATACGCTTTAACTCACACCCACACACCTGTCCTCCTCTGTCACTCACTATCAGCTCCCCACACCCAGTTCCTCTACTTCCAACACTTTACAACCACCCCTATTCTCAACAGCCTCATCACGAGCTTTGCCAGCAAAAGATTCTAAATAACATTGCTTACATGCAAAATAGTCAATCTCAGCTTTTCACTATGCCTGCAGAGCTGCCAGTATTGCAACGCAGTTACCACGCAGAGAGGGGTATCGCAGGTACGGATATCATTATTGAGAAAGGATTCCAAATTTCTTTTATGTGATAAGGAAATCCACAGCTTAACACCCTTACAGTAAAGAACCTTTTCTTAAGCTGACAGAGAAACTAGAATTACTTAAATGTTGATGGAAAACTGGTCCTCTCTCCAATGAGACAGACCAGGTCCCCACCTAAATTAATGGTGAATTAAACAATCTCAAACACTACTGACCATAAAACAAATACACGAAGTGCCAATATATATAATCCAGGGGCCTGATTCATTATGGATCTTAACTTGAGAAACTTCTTATTTCAGTCTCCTGGACAAAACCATGTTACAATGCAAGGGGTGCAAATTAGTTTTCTGTTTTGCACATAAGTTAAATACTGACTGTTTTTTCATGTAACACACAAATTCTTGATAGCTTATTTGTACACTGAAATTTAAAATTGATATTTGTGTGTTACATGAAAAAACACCCATTGTCCTCTGTATGGTCCTTGCTACAAAATGTTGCTTAAAGCGCTGTACCATGCTTATTTTACATTAACCCTCTTATTATGCATCCCACAATTTTATTTACCTTTGTAGTCTGCTATTTTAGCTTTCTGTCAGTTAGTATACCCAAGACCTTTTCCATTTTAATTCTTCCCATTTGCATTACATTGTTTTTCAAACTGTTTATTGTACAGGTTTAATAGAATACAATAACATACAATGTCAGATATCTCAGCACTGTACTGTGCAAATACATTTTCAAATTTTATGAGAAGAAAGTATGAGAGAAGCGGGAACAGGGGGGAGGGGGGGGGGCTAAGAGGGGAATACAAGATACACTCATAATTCCATACATTTAAATTTGATAGACACTGTTACAAACATCATCATACCTTTTCATGACAATGAAATTTCTGACATCATAATAGAACCATTTCCAATTTACATTTAAATTTAAGAATAAGAGTAGGCTCAGGATTAGAATTAGAATTGGAATTAGATATCCCATTGTAAATGATACCAAAGAAGCAAGACATTATATTTGCTCCAGACACTACAAATAATACAAATAGTACCAATAATAAAAAACACAAATAATACAGGTCAGGTTTACTTTCAACTCTGGACTAAGGTACATTAAAGCCACCTCATTAGTGACCACTTGATTCCTTCAAAAACTTGCATAATTTGAGTTTGCACACGAGGTTCCAAAGTCTCAATATACATGCCCCATTTATTGTAAAACCCTTTAATACCCTTTTCTAAATCCGAGAATGTAGCTCACCCATCAAAATATAAAATATCTAACAATTCTGATTTAACTTCCATAATCGTTGGGGATTAGGCAGTCCAGTTATTAAATATGGCTTTCCTTGCTAACATAACAATAACCATGCTTTGCACCACTGGGTTCATGTGATCAAGCAGTGCTCCTCGTGTGAAGCTACTGGTTTTCTAGAGTGTCCAAGTCAGCACTTGTTGAATTTTAGATTTAATTTACAAAGGCACAGGACATTGAACTATTACATGCAGAGAACTATTGGCTATCAACAAAAGTACTAGTTAAAAACAAGGGGGCTGTACTTTCAGAGTATTTCCTTATGTATGGTAATATGCGTTCCTGCGGCAGGCGGTAGGGATGCACACTCTTTCAATTTGGAAGTGGAAATGGTTTCCTCTGTTACCAACCCTGTCGCCTTTCCCCTCCTACAGCAGTAGGTCGTCAAGGGGGGCCTATGACCTGGTGTCGCAGACCTACTTCTTCCCTGGTTTACAGTCCCATGATTCACAGTGAAATATGTTATCAGGGGAGGGTCACGCAGACCCATTTTATTTGCCTTGGATAAAGCAGACCTAAGCGAAACGCGCGTCCGCGTCCTCGCTGTCTGCATAAACTATACCTTAGATTGGCAGTTTGTATAATACTCCGATATAACCAGACTTAGTTCAGAGATATTATCTAGGTAGATAGCAATACACTCCCCGTTTTTGCTAGGAGACACTACAGCTCCAATATATGGGAAAATGAGATAGTGCTTCACCACAGTGATACTCTGGTAAATCCATAGCTAATCCTATAATGGGATTTGCTTAATGTGGGGAGGTTTCATTGTGAATTTCAATAGAAATACATCCTCTGGTTTGCTAGGAGAAACTACAGCTCTAATATATGGGCTAATTAGATAGCGTCTCAGCACAGTGATACTTTCACCAATCTCTAGCTAATTCTGTTGTGGAACTTGCTGGGGAGGTTTCCCTGTGTTTTTTAACACATAGCAATACCCAGCAATACACAATTATAGCTAGTGGTAATACTAGTAATCTACCTATACATAAGTCCACATATTAAAAAGGATATACATGCAGACAGCATTTGTTTTTAGTATATTTTATTGTATTTCGCTTATTTTAATCAATACTTAATAAAAGTTACATTTTATTTAATATCAATTAGAAGCCTCAGTGCACCTACCAAATAACTTCTTCTCTTTCCCTCAAACATATATGAATTTAGACAAGAAACATCCTTGTAGTCTTGTTAGGAGCCACTGGTCAATCCAGTGCCAGGAAGTATCTTGCCCTAAAGGTTATTTAATTCAGTTCAATGTTATCTGGTAATCATTAAGTCTGCAGGGACACGGAATAAACGTATCCCGGTATTTTTGGTCTCACATTTTCAGCTTGGGCGCGGGTATTTATCCTGTGAGAGTCAGCTTTGCTTGAAGTAATTGGAATTGCACCATAGCCTTTGCATTTAATTAATCTGATATACAGTATTAGAAATGCAGTCTCCTATGACAGTCCCTTATGTTTATGCGTTGCTCACTTCATTTATATTGGTTGGTGCACAGTATTTACCCTGTAGTCCCTTATGGTTAGGGTTTAGGCACGGCAGGCGTGTTAGGGGTTACTCCTGATGCCAGGGATTTCCACACAATGGCGCGCAATGCGTATGAGAGTTCCCTGGTTCGCGAAGCCTTTGTAATATTATACTGTGGGTTTCAGGTGAGCGAAGTGTTTGCACGTGGTGCTTGAACGCTTCCAGGTCAGCTGTACATTGAGGAGGCTAAAATCAGACCAGCTGAATAGGGGACACTGGGTCACGTTAGCGCCCATGGTTGGTTTCTCTGTATGACCATGTCCAATTGTCAATGAATTTGCCGGCCTTTGGCCATGGTGCCGTAGCGTGGGAATGATGATGTTTCTCCATTCGCCAGGTACCTATTCTTTGTGATTTTTTTCAAGCAGACCTTGGCTGCACTAGACTTGGATAGTTGTTCACTTCGGCACCCATTCCTTTCAGACTGGGGCCGCCACATCCGCAGAGGTTGCTGGCGCTTCTTGGCAGTATGTTAGGGTGCTAGGCAGATGGAAAACTAATGTTTACAAGAGTTGTGTGCGTCTTTCTCATCCTACTTGACTTCTCTCCTTGCCTTACTCTCGCTGCTGCGGTGGCACAGGGCTCCAGCTTCTTGTTGCCTTTGGAGGCAGGGCGCAAAGGGATTTGTCCATTTAAAATGTGGGCCTGATTGACACTTGGCACAACAAGGTTTTATGGTTTTACCTTTGCTTGTGTCTTACGCTCCCCCTTTTGTTTCCTCTTTTCCCTCGTGAGCGTGTACATCTCTGGTATGGTGAGCTGCTGGTGTTGCTGGTTGTGTGAGGTTCTTCGCTTGTGTCTCTATTCTTTCTTTCTTTTTCAATTTACTTTTCCCCACTCCGCCTGTTTTAATTTGTCGTTGCTTATGTATGCTAACTTTGTGCTTTCTTTCATGTCTTACAGACCACCGGACCCCGCTGCAGATTTGGGTGATGGTAAACTTTGATGTCCAATAGGCTGCATTGCATAGGACAGCTGGGGACACCTTTCCATTTCCACGGTCAGTAGTGGTCTATGGGAGAGGTTAAAGGGTTTTACGATGGCCCGGGTTTAGGGTGTTCCTGGAGGCTGACATAGCTAGAGATGGGATGCCCCATAGCTTGGTGATACATTCGGGGAAATGATTTGGGCCGCTGTAAATCCATGAACCTGATGTTATTGATACAATCCGACCTAGCTTGGGTCCATGCCTCCTGGCCTGCCCTTCTCCTATGCTGGTCCGATGTAATATCTAGGCCGTAAATGCAGTGCATTGACTGCCAGTGGTTGGGGTGCACACTACGGTAGTGGGAACGCCTGAACCCGCCTCTCTTCGAGTGAATCGGCTATAGTCTCAGTACAGGTACTGCCCCTGTACTAAGGTAGATTTGTGTGCCCAGGGTGCGATTGGCTGTCCCCCACTTTACCCTGGGGTTTGAATGATTGTCCCCCAGTTGATAAGGTCCCCTGGTTAATGCTGGGACAGTTGGGTTTTGCTTGGCAGACGTTGAACTAACTGATCTCCTTCTCCTTCACCATATTTAAATAAACTATTTAAATTTGCCACACTCAGGTCTCGTGCCAGTTATATAAGGTTAAAGTTAAATAAGAGTAAGAAGGTAAAGGAAGTCAGGATATTAGCTGTTAAGCCTTTTATAAGAACTGAGGGATGAAATAAGCTTGAAGGCAATTTAAAAGTTGAGGATGTATCTTCAAACTGGATTATTCTCTGGGGTTAATAGTTAACAATGGAGTATGCCCATCGGTTGTCATAGGGGAGGGGTAGACAGGGTGTATAAATTGGACGGGCGGAGATATGAGCAGTCTCTGCAGTCTGGACATTGCCCACCCACCATCCCTGGTTAGCGGTACTTGGTAGCACAGATACAGGGCTGGATGCTTATCATGTTGGTACTCAGTTATTGGCATGCTGGCAAAGCTGGTGGTGACCCTGGATGGTGAGTGGCTGGAGAACGCAGTGCAGTTGACAGCCAGTGGTTGGGGCGCACATTATATTAGTAGGCACGCTGATGCCACCTCTCTTCGAGTGAATCGGCTATAGTCTCAGTACAGGTACCGCCCCTGTGGGTTGCCCTGTGGTTGCTTTTTGTCTAGCCCAGAGGATGGGCAGGTTCTGAAAGCCCAGGACGCGGTGTCCCGCTAAGGTAGATATGTGTGCCCAGGGTGTGATTGGTTGTCCCCCACTTGAACCAGGGGTTTGATTTGATTGTCCCCAGTTGATGAGCTCCCATGGGTAATGCTTGGACAGTTTGTTTTCGCCTGGCAGACGTTGAACTGACTGCTCTCTTCTCCACCACCATATTTAAATAAACTATTTAAATTTGCCACACTCAGGTCTCGTGTCAGTTACTTAAGGTTATATTTAAATAAGAGTAAGAAGGTAAAGGAACTCAGGATATCAGCCATTAAGCCTTTTATAGCTGCTTGCAAATGACAGCATTTCAGGTAACAGAGGCATTCCTATAAATATTTGAGAGAACTGCAACATAAATAATAGGTCCTGCTATATGCCTGTGCCCTACAACAGAGTGACCTCAGGCCTGAATAATTTCTGAAGAGCTCAGTGATATTCCTGGTACCATAATCCCCCTGTGGAGCTGAATAGCAAAAACAACAGATCTGCTATTGGAAGGACACTGTAAACTCTTGGCTGGGCACAGCAAACAGTTGTTTGTAATTGTGGAACTTCCAGATTCAGTACAATAACATCATCTGTTGGTTAAAAATTAGAGCTTTGATTAGTGCACAGCTGTAACTGCACCATATTTCACTGTACAATAGGGCTATTAAGTGGTAACAAACCAGTATCATGCTCATACCACACTAAGTGATTATTATATCAGATTTCTATCAGTTAATTTGGAACTTGCAATGCATTAAAATGTGATTGGTTGCAGAGCTTCACCTGGCAATGGATCTCAAATCTTAATCTTACAACCCTCCTACCTCAAAACCGGTGGTAGTCATTAAAACAAAGACTAAAATTCCGACACTGGATACACTGATATGTTAATCACGACTGACCTAGTTTCCAACTGTCATCAAATTAGACAATGCAATGCAAAGACCTGTCCACTGTATAATGTACAAGCCTTCCAAAAAAACATTATACAGCGGACGGGTGTTTGCATTGACCCCTTAATAGCATGAATGGAACTGTCGCCCTTACAAGTGACGTAAAGGTCCCTGTTGGTATGTATGTTTGGAATAATTATTCTATGTCAGTATTTCAAGATGACTAATTTGATGACAGTCATAACTAGAGTTGGAATATTCATCTTATCTATCACTTACCCCACCCCTCAAAACACTTTGCTACTCAAAAAATGGTAGAACTTTCTTTTCTTAATTATCACGTGGAAAGTGTCTAAAAGGGGCAGGAAAACCGGGTGGACTAATCTGTGCTAAAGCCTCAAAAAGTCTGCTTTTTTGGACACTAAGTGGCTCTGCCCACAAAGACAAGATGACTCAGACTCCAATGAATCAGACCATTCGCCGCTGAACCACAAAGATCTGCAATCCTTGTTTCATGAAATGAAAGAAACGAGAAGGTCAGTGTTGACAGTACAAGCGGAAGTATACAAAGCCATTAATTCTCTTAACGCTGATTTAAAAGATCCTGGTGATAGAACAGGTCACCTGGAATCCAAAGTGGATGAAGTAATTTCTTCTCAACAACTATTTAAGCACGATACGCTTCTCCTACAGGTACAACAGAAGCACAAGAAAAACAGGGCCAGATGAAACTAGAGAAGTACACGAAATAGTGACCGCTTTGTTAGATTAATACTTAAAAGGGCTATTTTCTCTACTATCTCTTACAACGCCGAAGGACCACCTTCTATTATATAGAGCACACAGCTCAAGACTCTTCTCAACCAAGAGACGTTTGTCTCAGGTGGCATTATTGTATTGCGAGAGAACATGTTCTATTTGTAACTACACTTTGTCATCTATCTTTCAACTAGTTATTTACCCATGTACCTACTTTTTCTTTAGACATAAAACTCTCATTTTCTGCATCACACAATTATTTAGAATAGTGCAGGTTAACTGACTGGTTGATGTTCAGGCATTATTCTATTACTTATGCCGCGAAATGGGTATCAGCTGTGGTTGTGAGTATTATCCATAGAGAGATAAAGGGTATAGGGTAGAGTAGAAGAACAATCACCTATTCCCCGGATAGAGCAGGTGCAGTAGGACCTGGAGCAGCACAGACAATTGGTATGCTGCAGGAACCAGACAGAGCAGCCAGTGCGACATTACACCAGAGCATGAAGGGGGGCTGCAGCCAGATACAGAGAGGCATATGTAAAGACTTCTTGTTTGTACATGAGATGTGCTGTTGAGTTGTTTAACTTATAATAGATTGTAACACATGCAGCTCTATAATTTAGCATCTTTTTAAGTGCCCCTTCGGATGGGTGTCAGCAAGAAATAAGCAACAGTTACATATAGGGCCTGATTCAATAAGGAACTTAAATTAAGAAGTTTCTTATTTCAGTCTCCTGGACAAAACCATATTACAATGCAAGGGGTACAAATTAGTTTTCTGTTTTGCACATAAGTTAAATACTGCCTGTTTTTTCATGTAGCACACAAATACTTGATAGCTTATTTGTACACTGAAATTTAAAGTTAATATTTGTGTGCTACATGAAAAAACAGTCAGTATTTAACTTATGTGAAAAACAGAAAACTAATAAGTACCCCTTGCATTGTAACATGGTTTTGACCAGGAGACTTAAATAAGGAACTTCTTAATTTAAGTTCCTTAATGAATCAGGCCCATAGTTCTCATTTATGCAAAATATCTATATACACATATATTTAGCCTATAATTGTAACAGTCCCCTCAGAGCTAATTTACTAACAACTAGTCAAGCTCATGTCTCTAATTTCCTAGTTCTGATTTTGTTCCCTTTTGAAGTTTATTACCACATTTATTTGTGACAATGACCATGAGGGAGTCCATAAATATAAGAAATAGTGGTCCATTAATTGCATGACTAAGTTCCTTTAGCACCTAGGGGTGAAGGCTATACTGGCCAAATGCTTTATCTATTTTATCTACTATTTATTTAATTTTGTTTAGGGGTAAATGTACCTTGCTTTTATGTAACTGCCTATTTTTTTCTAAATACAGACAAAAGAAAATGTTTTATTTGTATTGCTGCTTTTATCATTAATAAATGATTGGAATTAGATCTGAAAGTTTTTCCCTTTTGTAAACCTGATTTCATTATTACATATTTTTACACTTCTTGTATTTCTTTTTGTTTCCTGCCTTGTTCTCATTTTACCTTCAATAATTTCATATTTAACCCCATCAGTTGCCTTTATTCCTATTAGTGTTGTTTCCATATAGTATGTACTTGCTACAGTATATACTATATGAAAATCATCATTTGGTCACGTTGTGACAACTATCCCCTGTGCACTATACATAATGTCTATTCTGTAAGATAGTAGCAAACACAGCATCGCTCCCCCTCTACTTCTGGGTCTTCTACCACTTAGGAAAGGTAGATCCTTTTAAATAGATAAAATCAACTTCCTTTACCAGAACCACTAGTTTCATTGTCTCTTATATAGGAATAGTTAAAATCACCCATGAGTAAAACCACAATTTTATTGGCTGCCCTTTCACTTTGCGATAATAATTTATGCTAGTTGGCATATAAACAACCCAAATTAAGACTTTAATGGTGTCTTTTTCACAAAGTATATATATCTATAGACACTTAATTTTTTTTTACATTAACACCAATTTATCACCCCCATCCTATCTTTCTTACATGTTATAGCTTTCCAAATTAACTGTCCATTCATGACTGTAATCCAGCCAAGCCTCAGCTATACCCACTGTATCATAATTCTTTCTCAACATCATTAATTCTAGTTCACATAATTTTAAGTTTATAAAGCATTTTATCATCCATTCTAAACCCTCAGCAAATTATTGCGAAATACGAGGGAAGAACACTGGGTGGCATTACCAATCATGGAATATATACTGATTGTAATTTACTTAAACTATATGGGAATATTATCTGCAATTAAAAGTATTTGATTATTCATTGTCTTGAAATACTTAATGCTGTGTATAATACTACAGAATATCAGTACAGATGTTAGACTAATTACAACTACAAAGTAATATTTTAACATAGACTAAAAAAGAAAAGAGAGAGTACAAAAAGAAATCACAACATTTTTGAGAAATTTTCCACAATGAAAGGGAAGAAAATGTAGATATAACTTTATTTCCTAATCTGTACGTTCAATTATGTCCTTAAGTTAAACTATGCTGGATAAGTGCACATTTTAGACAGTTGATAGTAAAATGAAAACCTCACAAAACTTAGAAACTTCACTTCACGCTATAGGGCTCTATCTCCAGTGAAAACGCCTCCCTAGCTTTAAAAGGTTACCACTGTGCTGTCGCTGATGGTAGCACTGCTGGCAAAGAGATTCCCTGGGTTTCTCTGGCAAAATTCTCCACCAGGTCGCGCATATGCAGATCCAGCAAGATTGTCCTGGTGAAAGGGTAAGGTGAGCCTTAACATTGCCACCAGCCAGTATCACTCAGCTGCCATGATAATATTTTATAGTATTCGAGCCAATAGGAGCTTTGATAAAAAATAGTGTTATTGCCACTTTTTAATAAACAGACCTGATAATCTCTGTTAGAAGCAGAGTATTATCGACTTCCAACAGCCTTTCGGGGATGGAAGATTCATCATGGAAGTCTGGAGGATAAGAAACCTTCATACACAAAGATTACATGAAATGGGAAAATTAATCGAGTTGACTAATTGGTCATTGCTAGTAAATGATTCACCTGTATTTGTGATCATCTGCATGAATGACACATACTGTCAGCGTACTGTAAGTGTCCTAAACACATGTCACATTTTCTTATTTATCTAGCCTTTGAATATACCACCTTCAGTAATATTAATAACATTCTAATAAATTCTCAGGACAGTAAGACCTTCTCATTAAAGGCAAGTGTGAGACTTTCTTTGTACTAATTTTGTGACATTGGAGGAAGCTCATTTATTTCACAGAGATTGTCATGCAAGTTTTGCTTTTTCTCATACAGGAAATGCATGGAAAGTTGTGGGAGAAATGTTGCCTCCTGTAAAATAAACTTAATCAGTACTTTTATAATAGCAGATGCATAGTTATGGTTTTCAAACCTAGGGGAAATCTCCAAAGCTTCCTGGAACAAAGTAATGAATTAATTTTTTTATCTTGTAATGGACTGACAAATGATACTGTTAAATGTCACTGAGGATTTATGAGTAGCTTAAAATTAGAGATGGGCAGGCTTGGTTCCCCGAGATCCGAATTCATCCGAATTTAGCCTATCCGAGTACCAAGCCGAGCACGCTCGGTACTCTCCCGCCCATTCGGATTCGAAATCGAGGCAAAACATCATTGTGACGTATTCGTATTTCTGAGCTCGATTCTCGCGAGATTTGAAAAGCATAAATACCAGCCTCCACAGCAATCCATCGCCATTTGACAGAGGGAGAGAGCAGGGTTAGGTCACACTGGCTATATCAGCGCAGGGACAGAGCAGTAATTGAAGACATTATTGTTTGTATGCAATACCATTGTAATCTTAATACCAGTTGTTACAGCAGTAAGAGGAGGATAGAGGAGGGTTTTTTGTGCAGTTTCTGGCACTCCAAGTGCTTTTGGGGTGTCCCCCATTCTTTTGCATTAATTTTTCTGGCTGTCAAAAGTCATATTTGTCAGCAGTATCTAAAACAATTTGTAGCACTACAAGTGCTTTGGGCTCATAATGGATTCAAAGCAGTCCACATATGAGCAGAATAAGCAACTAAGTTCTGTCACCAGTCCTGATGGTACTGTTCCCAGTACGTCATCTGGGAAAGGCGATGTCAAACTACACAGTCTTTTGAAATCAGGCAAAAAAAACACACACCCAAAAATTTTTTACCGTGTTGAAGCGAAAAAGACTGCCGATAAAAAAAAAAAATTGCCAACATGCCATTCTACACTCGTGACCAAGCAAGACCAAGTAATTTGGAGTCTAAAAGTGGTGCGCAACTACTGTTACCCGTCAAAGCCAAGCTGCAAGAAAACAGTAAGGCATTAGAGGATAATGTATGCTCTAAATCAGAAATGACACAAATCCCTGTGAAGAGTCCATCCACCAGTGGTATGTCTAATGGTGAGCATTCTGTTAGTGACAGTGTACCCATAAAGAAGGGTCCTTTCAGCAGTTCTGCTGATGTGTGCCTTAGCTGCCCGAGTGTAGCCGGTGATACACCAATTGATGATGCCACTTTGGAATTAGAGGATGAGGAGGAGATTTGTGTAGGGCGACGAGGGCACTAATGATGATGTTGATGATTATGATGCAGACAGATACCAAATTGCCTTTCTCCATTTCTTTTTATATTCTAATTCTACAGTCTATGCATGCTGCTTTTTTTCTATTCAACTACAAGTGGAGGGCGGGGGGGCCATAGACAGCCACCAAACAACCTTGGTCCATTTATTTTGTATATTGTTCAGTTCATGCAGGCTGCTTTTTTTTTTTTCAACTACAAGCGGAGGGCCGGGCCGGGGGGGGGGGGGGGGGCTCATAGACAGCCACCAAACTACTTTGGTCCATTTATTTTGTATATTGTTCTGTCTATGCAGGCTGCTTTTTTTCTATTCAACTACAAGTGGAGAGTGGGGGGGGTCTATAGAGACTGAAACCAAACTGCCTTTGTCCATTTCAATTTATATTGTACAGTCTATAAGGGCTGAATTTTTTAGTATTTTCGACAAGTGGAGGGGGTCCTAGAGAGACAGAAACCAAACTGCCTTTGTCCATTTCTTTAGATATTTAACTATAAGTGGAGGGTGTAATATACACCCAAAGACGATGGCTGCATTGGCAATAGGCTAAGATGGAGAGGAAGGTAATCAGATTTGTGTGCAGAATTAAGGACGGCCTACCAGGGATTAAACTGTTTTCTTCCTAATTTATGGAGCACTAAATTAGGTTATTTTATGCCCAAAAACATTGATTTTTAAACAAAATAGCAAAACAAAACCAAACAAAACCAAAACCAAAACACGCAATGGCGGTTTGGTAAAACCAAAACACGACGGTAATCCAGATCCAAAACCAAAACACGGGGGTCAGTGAGCATCTCTACTTAAAATCCCTTATGTTATGTTCACCTTACTCTGATAAGTACAGCCTGAGATCACAGTCTGGTTGTGCTCATTTCTGGGTAATAGATTCCCGAACATTGCTGATTTTCCTGTGCACTGTTAAATCCAAAGTATATTAGCAGTAGAACACAAACAGAGGAAACTTTCCTTACTTAATTTAATTCATTCAAGTCCAGAGAACACAAACACACGCACAGGTAGGGTGTAGTATATGCTCTGCTTTTATCAAAACAAATCATTATCTACATTAGGGATGAGCGGGCTCGAATATCTGAAATCCGAGCCCACCCGAACCTTGCCGATCCGAGTCGGATCAGAGACCGATCCGGGTATTCCCGCCAATTGCAAAACTGAAAGCGAGGCTCCGAGTCATAATCCCGTTGTCGGATCTCACGATACTCGGATTCTATAAATTCCCCGCTGGCCGCCGCCATCTTCACTTAGGCATTGATCAGGGTAGAGGGAGGTTGTGTTAGGTGGTCCTCTGCCCTGCTATATCCTGTGCTGTGCTGTGCTGTGCTCAGTCCAGTGGTGCTGTGTCCTGTGCTCTGTCCTTCTGAGTTCAGTGGTGCTGCTGGGTCCTGTGCTGTGTCCTGTTCAGTCCAGTGGTGCTGTGTCCTGTGCTCTGTCCTTCTGAGTTCAGTGGTGCTGCTGGGTCCTGTGCTGTGTCCTGTTCAGTCCAGTGGTGCTGTGTCCTGTTCTCTGTCCTTCTAAGGGCATTGTTATTTCCCCATTATTCCCAAGTTATAAAAAAAATTAAAAAAGGTTATAAAAAAAAATTTATAAAAAAAAGAAATTAAAAAAAAATATCCAAAAACAATCCTGCAGTATAAGTCCATTGGTACTGCAATATTACAAAGTTCACTGATTCTGCAGTATAAGTGCACCAGTGGTACTGCAATATTACAAAGTTCACTGATTCTGCAGTATAAGTCCAGTGGTACTCTCCTGTGCCGCATATAATTTTTAAAGGCTTTGCCGAGTGTGTGTGGCTTAGGGGTACGCTCTCTTGTGCTACATATAATGGAAAACAAAAATTTGGAGGATAAAGCTGCGAGGAAAAAGCTCAGTTTTCCTAAAAGACCTGCTGGCTGGGATGCTGATAACATCTGGTCCGGACTGAAGGACCTGCCAATCATTGCAGACATGTCTACTGTTGCTGCATTGGATGCTGTCACAATAGAAAAAATGCTGGAGGATTATTTTGCTGACACCATCCAAATAGACATATCAGACAGTCCATATTGTTACTGGCAGGAAAAAAAGGCAGTTTGGAAGCCCCTGTACAAACTGGCTCTATTTTACCTGAGTTGTCCCCCCTCCAGTGTGTACTCGAAAAGAGTTTTTAGTGCAGCGGGGAACCTGGTCAGTGAGCGGCGAAGGAGGTTGCTTCCTCACAACGTTGAAAAAATGATGTTTATAAAAATGAATAATCAATTCCTCAATGAAGTACAGCACTGCCCTCCAGATAGTACAGAGGGACCTGTGGTTGTGGAGTCCAGCGGGGACGAATTGATAATGTGTGAGGAGGAGGAAGTACACACTGTAGGGGGAGAGGAATCAGAGGTTGAGGATGAGGATGACATCTTTCCTCAGTAGAGCCTGTTTAGTTTGTACAGGGAGAGATGAATTGTTTTTTTGGTGTGGGGGCCCAAACAAACCAATCATTTCAGCCACAGTTGTTTGGTAGGCCCTGCCGCTGAAATGATTGGTTTGTTAAAGTGTGCATGTCCTATTTCAACAACATAAGGGTGGGTGGGAGGGCCCAAGGACAATTCCATCTTGCAACTCTTTTTTTGGCATTATGTGACCATTCAACAGTCGTTTGCCATGTTCAAAAAGTAAAACAAAATGTCAACAAATTCAAAAAATTAAACCAAAAGTAAAATGCCCTGTCATAATTTAAAACAAGAGGTATTGACGTGCTAGAACTACTGTAGTGTTTATATGTTATAAACACTACACTTGGAAGTTGGAGGAGGTATTGTGGCCCCGGTACCAAATTTAGTACTATGCAGTCCAGATAGAGGTGTATCAGATATTAAACAATGTTAACTGTTGCTGCAAAATTTTTAAATAATATTGTGGGGAACACTACACTATGCAGTCCATAAACTTTTTTGGTAGAATTCAGACCCGTGGAGGGTTTTTTAATTATATTGTAACCCCGGTAAAAAGTTGTGTACCGGGGCCACCCCACTATGCAGTCAAGAAACTTTTTTTTTGGAATTCAGACCCGTGGAGGGTTTTTTAATTATATTGTAGGGACCACTCCTCTACGCAGTCCAGGTACAATTTTTGGTGGGATTCAGACCATTTGAGGGTTTTTAAATTATATTGTGGTGACCACTCCTCTACGCAGTCCAGGTACATTTTTTGGTGTAATTAAGACCAGTTGATGCCGGTTTTTTTATTATATTGTGGGGACCACTCCTTTACGCAGTCCAGATACAATTTTTGGTGTAATTAAGACCAGTTGATGCCGGTTTTCTTATTATATTGTGGGGACCACTCCTCTGCGCAGTCCAGGTACAATTTTTGGTGTAATTAAGACCAGTTGATGGTTTTCTTATTATATTGTGGTGACCACTCCTCTACGCAGTCCAGGTACAATTTTTGGTGTAATTAAGACCAGTTGATGCCGGTTTTCTTATTATATTGTGGGGATCACTCCTCTGCGCAGTCCAGGTACAATTTTTGGTGTAATTAAGACCAGTTGATGGTTTTCTTATTATATTGGGGGGACCACTCCTCTACGCAGTCCAGGTACAATTTTTGGTGTAATTAAGACCAGTTGATGGTTTTCTTATTATATTGTGGGGACCACTCCTCTACCTAGTCCAGGTACAATTTTTGGTGGGATTCAGACCATTTGAGGGTTTTTAAATTATATTGTGGTGACCACTCCTCTACGCAATCCAGGTACAATTTTTGGTGTAATTAAGACCAGTTGATGGTTTTCTTATTATATTGTGGTGACCACTCCTCTACGCAGTCCAGGTACAATTTTTGGTGTAATTAAGACCAGTTGATGCCGGTTTTCTTATTATTTTGTGGGGACCACTCCTCTACGCAGTCCAGATACAATTTTTGGTGTAATTAAGACCAGTTGATGCCGGTTTTCTTATTATATTGTGGGGACCACTCCTCTACGCAGTCCAGGTACAATTTTTGGTGTAATTAAGACCAGTTGATGGTTTTCTTATTATATTGTGGTGACCACTCCACTACACAGTCCAGAAAGATACCTCGTTGCAACGTTTTGGACTAATAACAATATTGTAAGGTGTTCAGAATACACTGTAAATTAGTGGAAATGATTGTTACTGAATGTCGTTGAGGTTAATAATAGCGTAGGAGTGAAAATAAGCCCAAAAACTTGATTTTTGGACTTTTTATGCTTTTTTCAAAAAAAATCCGAATCCAAAACCTTTCGGCAGGTGTTTTGCGAGACAAATCCGAACCCAAAACCTCAAGCAAATCTGAATCCAAAACACAAAACACGAGACACCAAAAGTCGCCGGTGCACATCCCTAATCTACATATAATGTTTCAGTCACATAGACATTTTAGCACTGCGCAAGTGTGAATTACAAAATGCAGCATCAACAGATATTACAAAAAACAAAGATATACATGTCCGGTGAAACTGGACATAACTGTTACAAATCATAGTTGCAGTTCTTGCATGTCTTTGAAACTTGTTAATAAAACTAAAGCTTATTTTTTTTCAGCACATACAGTATTTATTTGATTTAAACTAGAATTAAAATGTGAAGCACTCTTAAAGGCATAATACACGTTATAAGATAACTTCTATATTCTAATCTCTCAGCACCACTATGGTATGAGAGGAAACATTGTTGAAAATACATCACCACGGAGTGCCTTCACAACTGTTCAGGAGGCACTTTGTGGCACATCAGGGGGAAATGAATTCCCTCTTTAGGACCCTAACACTTTTACTTTCACCTAACTTGACCATCTTACTGTCATTATTTGTGGGTGTAAGGGATTGGTAATCTTTAACCTCACCCCATTCTGCTATTTTAGGCCCTCTTCTCTTATCCTCTTCTAATAAATAAATATTTGGTTTGTACTTAACAATTACTTACCAATAGAGGAGATGTTAACATTTCTGCTATTAGATATACCAAATGCTATATGGCAAAGTAGTACATTTATTCCCAACGTCTGTGTCTTTGCAGTCCTTTCAAATATATGCGGTCAACCCTAAAATAACTTATGGAAATATTAGCAGTATCGTTTTTCTTGTGAGATTTATATTCACATTTACCAAATGTGTATTACATTTTTTCCAATTTACTTTTTCCTATATAATTCAGCTCAGCATTTAATTTGTTCTTTATTATTCTTACTGAGTATCTTTAAATTTCCTATTTCAACTGTTCCAGCAAAAATTGACTTACTTTGTTCTTAATTCTTCTGTCTTGTCTGATTAACTCTTTTAAATTAGAATGTAAATTGCTAATCCAATGCCGTTTTCAGACTTTCCCCCCAATAACTGTACTAGTGAGCAGTCTAATGCATCCTAACCACTAAAAAGGATTTATAAAAACATATATATCACCTTAAAGCATTCAAGGTCTCAATGCACAGAAATCAGCTAAAATGCCTAAAAACATTTTCAAATAATAAATAAAGCTTCATTTATTGCCATACTATTAACATATAAAAATATATGAAAAAAATGAAAGTCATAGTACACAAAGCACAAACCCACTCCAGGGGGTAAATGTATCAAGTTGTAAGTTTCTGGCTGGTTTGAAAAGTGGAGATGTTGCCCATAGCAACAATCAGATTCTAGTTATCATTTATTTATTGCATTCTACTAAATGATTGGTTGCTATAAACCTGCTATAAACTCGCAGCTTGATACATTTACCCCTAAGACTGGATATAAGGAGATTAAACTATCCTCGTGCTAGACCATTAGTGTAATGTATATGCAATGAAGGAGAATGTTATTTTACAAATCACTATACATTAATTCAATTTACAGTTGAAAAAGTAACTAATTAAAACTCTTAGGCCCAGATTCATCATGGCACGTATCTGACGATTTTTATCATATTGTACACAAAATCACTCTGCATATGCCCAGAACTGGCAGAAACGTCCGTGAACACAGTACTGTTCCGTGCGCAATGGACACTAACTACAGCCTTCGATTTCAGGAATGAACTGGAAGGGGGCATTTTGCCATAGTGGGTTTACAAAGTTTCTTATTTTTATGACGTATCTCTTGCTCCAGCTAAAGGTCTAGTCTAAGTCCCGATAAGTAGTGGCGACAGATCGTATGCATGTGTTTGCAATCAAATGCAAAGCCACTGTAAAAATGTATTTTATGCTTAGCAAACATTAAGAACATTCTAATAAATGTATTTTATTGTAAAAAAAATAGCAAAAAAACACTTTTTTTTAACATTAATGCCTTATTATCATGTAAAGATAATGCAAGGTTTTTTCATTTTCCTGCGCGTTCTTTTGTGAATTTAAAATCTACATAGGTATTGGACGTTTCCGTCTGCGTCCGGTGTAGTAGAGCACAGCACTCTTGCCCCCGATTTCAAAAGCACACGCATCTTAAGATCTGTGCCTTGCTAAATTTTGATGAACGCAAAGCCTAAATGCATGTGTATAATACTGAAAGCGGGTTGCACTCAGAATACGCAAGTTGATGAATCAGGCTCTTAGTACCCTAGATGCTCCTGTGTGCCACAGGGAGATGTTACTTGGTTTGCAACATAGAAACTTTTCAGGAGTTCAGCATGTAATGAACTGTCACTGGTATGTGTTAAGAACTCTCAAACTGTTGGCCTCTTATGCATATGTCATTCCATAACAAATACAATAGAGTATAATATACTGTACAATAAAGAGGTAAACTGTGTTTTCAAAAATAAAAAAGAACCTACACAGTATGGTAAAACTGAGATCTTTGTTATTACCTATTGATTTTGTCAGAACTACAGATGCCACTAATACTTTCAGTTTTCAAACCAGTTCCAGTTTGAGAAACAGAAAAGCCGCCTCTAGGCTCCTGCTGATAGCCAACTGCTGATAGCAAGCAGCAGGTTTGAGACTCAAGGGGGTGTGCTACCTCAGAGGTGGACCTTCCACTGATTCTGCTAAGGGGCATTACCTATGAGTACTTAATGGAAAAGCACAAGCTGCCTTGAATGGGCCCTTGGTGAGTACTACATTGTAACACACTGAAGGTAATTTAAAAGTGCCAGACATCGGGGGCGGGCTGGGCCAGGGGGGCAGGGGGGCATCACCCCCCCGGGCCGCTCAGTCTAACCGCAATGCGGGCGTGTCAGCGCTCAGGCGGCCGCATCACATGACACGCGATGCGGCCACCTGTGTGCCCCTCCGGGCTGAAATTTGCCAGCCCATGGCTGCCAGACATCTATGGTGCAGCCCAAAATGCCCTTGCTGTGGGTCACAATTAGTTTGATGAACATGAGACAGAGGAGCAAATGTTTGCAATGCATAATGGGAAGAACTGCCCAGAGAGGTGCAGGTACGCAGTAGGGGCATTAGTTTGACTAGTTTTGTGAAGCAGTGAAAAAAATATTAAAGCGAGATAATGGGTTGAAAGTGTTCATTTTTTACAAGTTTTCAGCTTTGCACCAACTCAGAGTTGTCAGAGATCAGGTCTCATCCTTTACTTTAAATAGAACTCAGTACGCAGAACCACTATTACTACTTTAAACCATACATGAGGCTAACTTGAGTAGTATTTTATAAAATCAAGGAAATGTGTATTTCATGTAAGAGTTGTTTCCGGTGGCATAAGGTTGGACCTTTATGTGACATTTACACTTTTGCACAGTACGCCTCACAAGATTTCCCACCTCCTGCAATCTTATATATTCCACAAAATTAAAACCACTGACAGGTGAAATGAATAACATTAATTATCTTAATACATTGGAACCTGTCAAGGGCTGGGATATATTAGGCAGCAAGTGAATGCTCAGTTTTTAAAGTTGGTGTGCTTGAAGCATTAAACATGGGCAAGTATAAGAATCTGAGCGACTTTGACAAGTAGCAGATTGTGATGGACAGATGACTGGGTCAGAGCATCTCCAAAACTGCAGGTCTTGTGTAAGGTCCCTCGGGGAAACTAACTCCTAGTACCTCAAGACTTACCATGATTCGCGTGGATGACTGGATCCTACCTCAGTCCCGGATCGGGAAGTTCTCCGTACGCTCTGAGTGGAGGAGAGGCGGACCGCCGCCTCTCCTCCACTCTGATCACCTCTTCCCATTCCAGAATACAGGACTTTTCCCGTGCAGCCCCCCTTCACTGGAATGACCTCCCTCGCTCCATCTGCCTCTCTCCTACTCTGTGCTCCTTCAAACGTGCACTCAAAACTCACCTCTTTCTCAAAGCCTACCAACCATCCACTTAACCCCCATCTCCTCCACTCATTCTCCCCTCTCTCCCATTCCCTCAACTGGCTCCTCTTGTGTCTGGTCTGTTTAACCCTCCCTTAGGATGTAAGCTCGCTTGAGCAGGGCCCTCTTCCCTCCTGTCTCCTTACCCGTTCTTCTGCTCCGTGTCTATTGCATCTGCCTGCCTGGAGTTTCTGAAGTATTGGTACTTTTGTTTATTGTTCTGTACTGTTATACCCTGTATAGTCTACTGTTTGTACTATGTGCGGCGCTGCAGAAACCTTGTGGCGCCTAACAAATAAATGATAATAATAATAATACGCTCGCGAATAACACCTAAGAGGAGAAACAGAGTTAAACCGAGCCTACCAAGTAAGGGCTGTCTGAGAATACGGCAATGAACAAGGACACTCTCAGTCCAAGCCCACTTGCCGCCTCCTCACTTTGCTCTTGCCAAGGCATGGGGGACTACAGGCACTTGAGACCAGGACTAGTCCCGCCTCAAGAACCTTGCACAGCACCCGGTGAGGACCTAACCGAAAGGGGGAATCGAGCGTGATACTCACCGGGACACTCCCACTTCCGATCCGGTTCTCCTGCACCTCCCTGACACCTGCGGATGACAAGGAACACACAGCCTCCCTCTGCACTCTCAGTGAGACTAAGATGGGCACCCACAAACATTAAACTGACTACAACAGCGACCCGACCCTAACAACGCTCTAATGGTCGGCAACTACCTAGGTGTGGTGCACTAACGGAACTGCTCACTACACGCTACGGGGAATGTTCACGGACTAAACCGAAGGGCGGTTCCTAACCCCCTCACCCAGGCCGTACCAACAAGCTGCCTTCTTGCTATGGGGTCACCCACGGATCCTAAGGACCGGCTGCACCAGGCCCGACTGAGGCTCACTGGAACAGCACACTAACCTGCGTACAGACTGCCACCCGGAACAGCCGATCGAAACTGAACCGCCCGACTGCCTGCACCCAGATATCGAACACGTATCCCACTCCGGAACCGCCAGGGAACCTGTACGGAACTGAGGACTGGGACACTCAACCTGAACCACGGGACGCCCACTGGAACTGCGTTGAGCTGTGCTGCACTGCCACTAACTCACTCAGTCACCCCCTCTGGAAACCAGTGTGACCCCAGGGACCTAAGGGACGGGAAAACTATGTATGTTCTTCCCTTGACTATGTTTAAGCTGGTAACTACACTTGTCCCCACAGCACGGGTTAGTACGGGTTAGTACAGGAAAACACAGGGAACAAGAGCCTACCTTTAATGGGGGCCTGACGTCTTGCCCCTGGACACAATTATGTAGCACACCCAAAGTTACAGTAATACAGACAATACTCGCCGCACAGACAGAATACAGTAATACAGTACTTTGTACGCTACTCACCAGAGCACACCGCTGCTAGCCAACCAGCCAGTTGCTACAGCACCACAGGAGCCTTCGCTCTACTGTACCTCTCAACGTTATGTGTGCTCACCTCACACAGGACCGCGCCTATACTCACAAGGCTCTCACGCCTGCCACACCAAGAGCCTTCCGCCCTTCACACCACGTGCTTCATGCACAGCTGCCTACAGAGCCTTGTGCTCTGACTATGGGCCTTAGGCCCCTCCCTAACTCAGGGCTCTAAGCCCTCTACCTAGGGCCTTGTGCCCTGTTACATAGGGGAACTAGCCCCTGCCTACTTAGGCCTTGAGGCCTCCCTCTCTAACTATGGGCCTTGTGCCCTTCAGGCTATGGGCTTTCAGCCCCCTAACCAGGCCTTGTGGCCTTCCTATGGCCTCTAGGCCACTAACTACCTAAGGGCCTTGTGCCCTTGCACAACAGGGGGCTCTGAACCTTCCCTGCCTAACTAGCTAATTGGGCCTTGTGCCCGTTAACAACTTTATGGCCTACTGGCCCACTACTTCACTATCAAGGGCCTATTGCCCGGTCCCTGGGCCTTGTGCCCCTAATACTCTGTCCCACGGGCCTTGTGCCCGACCGTGGCCACGGGCCTAGTGCCCGACTTTAGCAGAGGTGATGCGGGCGGGGGCCCGGGAGAGTTGTTGCCCGTAAGGGCCTTACCTCCTGCTGTCTTCGGGGAGCTTCTACTGACTCCTTCCCCGCTGCCGCCGCCTCTACGCACTGCCGCCGGCTTCTGCTCTTGATCCCGTCGGTCTTCAGGCAGCAGAGGCGCTCTTAGCCCCGACAAGGGCTCTCTGCTGCCGCTACTGGTCTCCGCTGTCTTCTTTACTTCTTTTCTTGATCCCGCAGCTCTCCGCAACACATCCGTCTTCCTGTCTCCCCGCCGACAAACTGAAAATGGCGGCGCGCGCCGACTTAAATAGTCGGCGATGCGCTGACATCATCACGCAGCGTCGATGCGACGCTACGCGATGACGTGGCGGGTCCTGATTGGCCCGCCGCATAGCTTCAGACGGCCGGGAGGTGAGCCCTGATTGGCTCACCGCCCCGACCGAACAGAGGGGACTGCCGCCGCCCAAAGACGGATGACGACCCCATCCAGGTAAGTCCTCCACACTTGTGGGATTTTCCCGGTATGCAGTGGTTAGAACCTACCAAAAGTAGTCCAAGGAAGGACAACCGGTAAACCTGCGACAGGGTCATGGGCTTCCAATGCCTATTTATGTGTGTGGGGTGCGAAGGCGAGCCCCTGTAGCACAAATTGCTGAAAAAGTTAATGCTATGATGGAAAGGTTTCAGATCAAACAGTGAATCACAACTTGCAGAGTGCCCATGCTGACCCCTATCCACAGCTGAAAGCGCCTACAATGTTATCTTTTAAAACAAGTGGATGGCCAGGTGCTTGTGCATAATTTACCTGGGGAAAAGATGGCACCAGGATGCACTCTAGGAAAATGGGAAGCCGGCAGAGGCAGTGTGATGGGTAATGTTCTGCTGGGAAATCTTGGGTCCTGGTATTCATGTGGCTGTTACTTTGACATGTACCATCTAACTAAACATTGTTGCAGACCAATTACACCCTTTAAAGACAACAGTATGGTACTCCCTGAAGGCAGTGGCCTCTTTCAGCAGGATAATGCACCCTGCCACACTGCAAAAATTGTTCAGGAATGGTTTCAGGAACATGACAAGGTGTTGACTTGACCTACGGAGGCCCCACTTCAAAACTTACAGGACTTAATGGATTTGTTACTAACGTCTTGGTGCCAGATACCACAGCACACATTCAGAGGTCTTGTGGAGTCCATGCCTCAACGGGTCATGCTGTTTTGGCATCAGGAGGAACCCCTACATAAATTTAGGCAGCTGGTTTTAATGTTGTATCTGATTCTAGAATTAAATTAATGTAGTTATCACAAAATACTCAGAAAAAAATAGATTTCAAGTGTCAGCCAAGATTTGCATTGACCGTCCAGAGGAACGGAGTCTAACGAATCCCCCCGCTCCCTGGTTTTCACCAAGAACCACCGCAAGGCAGGATGGGCTTCAATGCCAGGAACTCACAGGTCAAGATGTCAAAATCCAGAAAAGATCAGACACGCCGATGGTCAGCGAAATACAGGATTGGGATCCAATGGGAGGTCATCAGAATAAGCCATGATCCAAACAGTCGCTAACAGCTAAGGAGAATAGTCAGACATGAGGAAAAACCCTGTCGCTCTGACACTGCTGCATTGTGAGAGCAGGTTTAAATACATTATAGATTTGGAAAGAACACCTTTAAGGGCAGTCATGAGACCTCGGGCAGATAGCCCAAATGTGCACGTGTCCGGTGTCAGAGCAGGTGTGATCGAAGGACAGCATTGGATCAGGAAAATGGTAAGTGCAGCATCACAGTAGTCCTTTTAAGAGAGTAATTTGAAAGAAGTCAAGACATCTGGACTTATTATTATTATTATTATTATTGTTATTAATAATGTTAATAATAATAATAATAATAATAATGTTGAAATAAATAAGTAAAAAATAGGATATATTGAAAATATGACAAGCGGCCTCATAAAGAATTTTAGAACCCTAAATTATTCAATGACAAAAAACAAAAACAATGCACAGCAAAATCAGCAGATTAAGCAGGGAATATAATAGTTGCCTCTTTACCCATTTTGCACTGATTACATATTGCTTTTTCTAGAGTTGGATAGATAAGAGAAATGTTAATTTAAAGTGGCAATGTCAGGACCCCGCAACTACACACTTTAATCTAAAGTGTGTAAGTACAGGGTCCTGACATTGCTGCTTTAAATGAACATTTCTCTATGTCGCTCTGTTAAGTGACGTGAAACTGAAGTGCCTGCAACCAGGGTGTTCGGAATTAGAAGCTGTCAGCATGGCGCTGTCTACGCAAATGTGCTGAGTTGCTTTTTAGGTAAGTCTCTATTATATTAATGTCGGTTTTATACTCATCAGGTTTTTTTTGTAGTTATCCTCATTGTCGGTCAATTCACAGTCAGAAAAACGAGTACCACCGCCTCAACTCTGGTGAGCTTGTGGTCTGAAATAACAAATGAAATAAACTAATAAATGTAGATATTTCATAAGGTTAACAATGATCATCTATAGCTGCACCAAGGGCCTGTTGTGGCTGCGTCTTTCCCCACCCCCTTCGGCTGTGTGCAAAAGCTGTTGCTGCTTGTAGCCAAGGTGAGTTGTTATCACTTAAACAAATAGGAAGCTCAGTTTGGGCCTTAAATGTGTGGATGGCACCAGAGATCCACTTGACTCCACCAATGGCCACCACTATCATCACCACTTTGTACCCGCCCCATCTGCATTCCCTGTCTTCATCCTATTTGAGACTACTGTTAATCCAAGTTTATTGCCAACAGGTGTACTAACATATAAACATATGGGGAAGGTAAACTGGGAGGTGAGAGAGAGGGAAAGGTGTGGAGAGGGGAGGGACAGGAAAGACAGGTATGGGTCATAAAGGTGAACCACAAGTTCTCCTCAACTGAATCAAAACTTTTTCAAAGAAACACTACTTCTGTCTTACAAACGTTTTTCAATTTCTGCAAAGTAATATTGGCAAAACTAGATATAGCTGTAAATGTTTCTCATTCTCAAATGTGTGTTCGTAAACTGCAGTCTGTTCCTTCTGTCTATGTAAGGCAATATCCATTTAGGCATAGCGTACTTACAGCCAGATTCAAATCAAAATGCATCTTGAAATCCGCTTTGATTTGAATGTCCTAAGAACTCCACTCAAGTTCCATGATCTTTTATAAAACACAATTTGCGTGTAGGTTGCTTACAAAAATTAATCAGGCCTTGTGTGTATTTTTTTGAGGTTATTGAGTGGTTACTATATCTGCAGATAACACCTTATAGATTTGTTTATTTTGTTATAGATCATCTATTACATTAAATGTACCTTAATCTAACTGAAGGCATGAGGTGTCCACTGATGTCGTAGGGACTGTTTGCCTTCATAAATTAATGAACCTTATCTAATCCATTGCTTGCCTTCCTTTCACATTCTCCCCTCTGCATGGGCTGGTCTAGGGTGTTCCCTTTCCACCCCTTTTAGAGGCTAGCCACAATATTGCATGTGCCATACAGATCAACCCTTAGCCTCGACCTCCACACTCCCCACCTCCACCGACACCATCAGTGTATTGCCAGTGGTCAGCAGATGGGAGCTTTTAGACTCCTTAACGTGGGACCACCCGCACTGAATGGAACCTACTGCATAGTAGAGCAGCAGATAAGGCAGCAGTCATCCAGTGCTGAAGTAAGTAAGGGTGTGCACCGGGCACTTTTAGTGTTTTGTGTTTTGCATTTTGGGTTCTGATTAGCTTGAGGTTTTGGGTTCTGATTTATTTTTAAAAAAGCATAAAAAGTGCTAAAATCTAGTTTTTTGTTTGTTTTTCACTCCTACGCTATTATTAACCTCAATAACATTCAATAACAATCATTTCAACTAATTTCCAGTGTATTTGGAACACCTCACACCTCACAATATTGTTTTTAGTCCAAAACGTTGGACCGAGGTAGCTTTCTGGGCTGCGTAGTGGAGTGGCCCCGGTACCCAATTTGGTACCGGGCCACAATAAAAAAACCTTAACTGGTCTCAATTCCACTGCACAGCTATCTGGACTGCGTAGTGTAGTGGCCCCGGTACCCAATTTGGATACCGGGGCCGCAATAAAAAACCCTAAACTGGTCTCAATTCCACTGCACAGCTATCTGGACTGCGTAGTGTAGTGGCCCCGGTACACAATTTGGTACCGGGGCCACAATAAAAAAACCTTAACTGGTCTGAATTTCACTCTACAGATGGCTGATCCTACATCCTCTGCAGCATATACAGGGTGTAGTTCTAACGCATCAAAACCTCTTGTTTTTGACGATGACAGGTCATTTTAATTAATTTTGGATTTGGCCCCAATATTGAATGTAGTTTAATATCTGATACGCATCTATCTGGACTGCGAAGTGGAGTGGCCCCGGTACCCAATTTGGTACCGGGGCCACAATATAAAACCCTCAACTGGTCTGAATACCACTGCACAGATGGTGGACACCGGATGCACGTCTAACACCTACATAGCAGTTAAGGCCGCAGTTATTTTTTTTTGGAACTACAAAAAAAAAAACGTAGTAATAGAAATGGCAGTTCGTCTTTTTTGGAAATACATAAAAAAAAGTAGTAATAGAAATGGCAGTTCCTCTTTTTGGGAACTACATATAGAATGAAAATATCAATAGAAATGGCAGTTCCTCTTTTTGGGAACTACATATAGAATGAAAATATAAATAGAAATGGCAGTTCCTCTTTTTGGGAACTACATATAGAATGAAAATATCAATAGAAATGGCAGTTCCTCTTTTTGGGAACTACATATAGAATGAAAATATAAATAGAAATGGCAGTTCCTCTTTTTGGGAACTACATATAGAATGAAAATATCAATAGAAATGGCAGCTCCTCTTTTTGGGAACTACATATAGAATGAAAATATAAATAGAAATGGCAGTTCCTCTTTTTGGGAACTACATATAGAATGAAAATATCAATAGAAATGGCAGTTCCTCTTTTTGGGAACTACATATAGAATGAAAATATCAATAGAAATGGCAGTTCCTCTTTTTGGGAACTACATATAGAATGAAAATATAAATAGAAATGGCAGTTCCTCTTTTTGGGAACTACATATAGAATGAAAATATCAATAGAAATGGCAGTTCCTCTTTTTGGGAACTACATATAGAATGAAAATATCAATAGAAATGGCAGCTCCTCTTTTTGGGAACTACATATAGAATGAAAATATAAATAGAAATGGCAGTTCCTCTTTTTGGGAACTACATATAGAATGAAAATATCAATAGAAATGGCAGTTCCTCTTTTTGGGAACTACATATAGAATGAAAATATCAATAGAAATGGCAGTTCCTCTTTTTGGGAACTACATATAGAATGAAAATATCAATATAAATGGCAGTTCCTCTTTTTGGGAACTACATATAGAATGAAAATATCAATAGAAATGGCAGTTCCTCTTTTTGGGAACTACATATAGAATGAAAATATAAATAGAAATGGCAGTTCCTCTTTTTGGGAACTACATGTAGAATGAAAATATCAATAGAAATGGCAGTTCCTCTTTTTGGGAACTACATGTAGAATGAAAATATCAATAGAAATGGCAGTTCCTCTTTTTGGGAACTACATATAGAATGAAAATATCAATAGAAATGGCAGTTCCTCTTTTTGGGAACTACATATAGAATGAAAATATCAATAGAAATGGCAGTTCCTCTTTTTGGGAACTACATGTAGAATGAAAATATCAATAGAAATGGCAGTTCCTCTTTTTGGGAACTACATATAGAATGAAAATATCAATAGAAATGGCAGTTCCTCTTTTTGGGAACTACATATAGAATGAAAATATAAATAGAAATGGCAGTTCCTCTTTTTGGGAACTACATATAGAATGAAAATATTATTAGAAATGGCAGTTCCTCGTTTTTTGAACTACACAAACAATGAACGTAGTAATAGAAATGGCAGTTCCTCTTTTTGGGAACTTAACAAGAATTAGAGCATTTTTTTTATTGAGAAATGATGAGTCTCTCTATTAGAGTGTAATGCCCCTTAAAACTCTTTTAAATAAAATAGTACGTATTCTAGGAGACCCTGTTTATATATTTAAATTGGTTCTGCAAAAATATGCATGAAGATCACTGTACAGAGATCTGTAATAGAGCAGCAATTAAAGTGGCCTGATTAAAGGTCATGTAAGATCTTAAAGCACTCACAATTATATAGATACTGTATTCTCGTTAAAGACGCTGCCTAACGTGTATAAAAGTTGGCACTTATATAGCGCTTGCTTCACTGGGTGATGTGAGCAAGCGGAGTGTGTTAATGTGTAGAGACCCTATCTAAACATTAATATGATAGAACAAATAGCAGCACTGTATACGCTGTGTGTAGGTAAGGTAAGGATCTCAAATACCATGACACTCTGTTTAGCCTAATCCCTGACAATGTAATATCACGGAAAGCCTATTTCATTATCAAGGCCAATGGCTAGCTTCTGCTAAATCAGACAGAGTATGCAGCGCACGTCTAACACCAACATAGCTGTGCCGGTGACATGGCCTGCAGGAATATCTCTGATGGAGATAGAACTAGGCCCCAAAGAGCACATAATGCCAAAAAAATAGTTGCAAGATGGTATTATCCTTGGGCCCTCCCACCCACCCTGATGTTGTTGAAATAGGACATGCACACTTTAACAAACCAATCATTTCAGCAACAGAGTCTACCAAACTACTGTGGCTGAAATGATAGGATGTCCCTAGGTGGCCAAGATCCTTACCCCTGCTTATTTGCGCTTTACATAAGCTACATATGGCCAGACATTTGTTGTCCGGATTCGGATAAAAATAACTCCAGACAGAAAAGGTGGATTTTTGGGTCTTCTGACCAGGCATTACGATGGGCTTTTTCATCCCATGGACAACAACTGTTTCCCCCCCTGGTGGCTCATTTATGATAACCACATCAGCATCCTCCTCGTCAAGTTCCTCCACAAGGCCAGCTACATCAATAGCCTCCTTGACACCTTGATTATCCAAATCTGAATCTACACTGTGGGTCATCCTTCCAGCATATGCAGAGGGTGTGCTGCAAATGGTGGATGGAGTCACCTCTTCCCGTACAGTGATGGGAAGGTCAGGCTTCGCAACCATCAACACCCTTGGACTCGCCTTGGGGATTTGTGATGTCATCTGTTTAGAAGACAGAGTTGTTTGCTGTTTTGTTGTTGTTGCTGACAGCATAACTCTCTTCAATTTTTTTGAGAGGGGGGGAGGAGGAGGGCTTAGATCCTTGGGTGAAGCTGAACCACTAGTCATGAACACGGGCCAGGGCCTAAGCCGTTCCTTGCCACTCCGTGTCGTAAATGGCATATTGGCAAGTTTACGTTTCTCCTCAGATGTTTTCAATTTTCTTTTTTTGCTAATTTTATTCAACTTTGGGTTTTTGGATTTTACATGCCCTGTACTAGGAGATTGGGCATCGGCCTTGGCAGACGACATTGATGGTATTTCATCGTCTATATCATGACTAGTGGCAGCAGCTTCAGCATTAGGAGGAAGTGGTTCTTGATCTTTCCCTACTTTATCCTCAAAATTTTGGTACTCCATTATTTGCAGCACAAGAGAGTGTACCCCTAAACCACACACACTGGGCAAAGCCTTTACAAATTATCTGCGGCACAGGAGAGTACCACTGGACTGTAGTTATACAGCAGTACCTAATTTTTGTGACAGCTGAAGAGTGAACGTAATGTGACTTTGAATTTAAATAGTACTACCTAATTTTTGTGACAGCTGCAAGAGTGAACGTAATGTGACTTTGAATTGAAATAGTACTACCTATTTTTTGTGACAGCTGCAAGAGTGAACGTAGTGTGACTTTGAATTGAAATAGTACTATCTATTTTTTTCAACCTAATTTTTTTTTTTCGTATAATTTTTTTATTATTTTTTTTATATTTATTTTTTTATAACTTTTTAATAAATTTTTTATAACTTTGGAATAATTTAGAAAAAACAATGCCCTTAGCAGAACAGAGCACAGGACACAGCACCACTGGAATCAGCAGGACACAGCACTGCACAAAGCACCACTGGACTCAGCAGGACAGAGCACAGGACACAGCACCACTGTACTCAGCAGGACAGAGCACAGGACACAGCACCACTGGACTGGACTGAGCAGAACACAGCACAGCACAGCACAGCACGAGAAATCACAGGACAGAGGACCACCTAACACACCCTCCCTCTTCCCTGATCAATGCCCGAGTGAAGATGGCGGCGGCAAGCGGGGAATTTAAAGGATCCGGGTATCGCGAGATCCGACAGCAGGATTATGAGTCAGAGCCTCGTTTTAAGTTTCGGAATCGGCGGGAATACCCGGACATCGCTCGGATCTGACTCGGAATCACACTGTTCGGGTGGGCTCGGATTCCAGACATCCAAGCCCGCTCATCCTTAGAAGTAAGTGAAGTGACCTTCGACAAACGCATCTCGTGATGCATCCATCTTAAAAACAGGAGCCTTTGTGCCAGATGTATGTCAGAGGTACCTCCATGATAGTGTAGAGATGTGACTTGACAGTGTTAATAGTAAATGTCACATTATCCTATTTGTACATGATAACAATGTAAGGAAGTGCCATATGCACAAAGCACATCCATAACTTCATCTAATATAGTTGCATCATCATTTATGCATATCTTTGCACCAGCCCTCCAGTACCAGAAAGAGATATGCCTCCTAAAAGGCGTGTTTGGGGATGCATCCACAGCTAATTATGTTGCAATTTAAAGAAGATACCCTTACTTTACTCAGCATATACTTGGCTGCCACTGTTCCTATTCTTGAGGCGTAATAGGATACTATCATTACCCAAAAATGTATATACAGACTTATGTATACGCATATTTGGTGTGCATTCACAGTATAAAAATGTGTATCTTGCACCAAAAATATTGGTATATGTCCAACTCAAAATGAGCCCCACATTCTGCTGCCAACTGGTCTGCTTCAGAATCCTGCTGCAAATGAGGGAGCAGGGCTCCTTCTACTTTGTGATCATAGCAGAGGTCTGGTCGCATGCAGCTCTGTCCTCAGTAACTCTGCTCCGGGTGAAATGGATGTCTTGAACCGTCTCCCGGCTTTTGCTGCAAACAATTAGTTTATTCCAATTCTAGGGTGGCATTGTGTTACCTGGTGGTGCTGCACATCCTAGGCACCCTAAGACAATCACTGTACAGCTCAGCTGCTAGAATTAGAAAAAGTGCGGGTAATGAGGAGTGAGGGTAATGCCCTATGCCTGCTCTAAGCTCACAGTTATAGCAGTGTCCTGTTACTATGCAGAAGTGGACAGAGAATGTGTAGTATCTTTGGTTGGTGATAGAGTGGTGAGATATAAATGTTTTTTTTTCCCAAATTAGCACAGGATATCACTAAGGTGCATACTCTCCACTGTTCCCTCTAAACTGAGTGATCTGGTAACAGGATATAGTGTTAAAAGTTGAACAACTTCCTTACAAAGGCACTTTATTACATCTGCTTAAAAGTATATGTCTTTACGTATCATTTTTCATTCTAAAATTGCAGCATTTGAAAATATTCCAACAGAGATAAAGCACAATACAAAATATAAAATAGTTGGTAATTTGGATTTAAATCAACTAATGATTATAGCTGTTTCTAACACATAAAGCCCCTTCAAGTGATTTCTGCTTCTGGAGAGTGAAGCTAATGGCATTTCATTACAGATGAATCATTTGTGCTATTTTGGAAACTATCATTTTCATTTATTTTCTCTCTCTTAATGCATTTTCCCCTAGACATGTGGCTTTGTAGTTTATAGGACCATTTCAGCAATCACAATGTGCCAGGTAGTACTAACTGACTGACTTGTTTTTAAAAAGATTGATTAATAAAATGGCACAAACTACTAATTCTGGAATGAAATGATCCAATTACTTATGTTGTTAAAATAGCTACACACTTATAGCATTATGTATTACCATGTATTCTTAGAAGAAGTATTTTGAGCAAATAAGGGTACACATTTGTTTCATGTTTCAAACAGTTTTGTAATCTATAGCAAGATGTTTGCTGCAAGTTTTATAGCTCAAACCAACCAAAACCAATAACCTTTTTTATTTAATACAATAAAAGAAATCAAATGGCACTTAACTCATTGGTGAAGAAAAAAGTCCATACACAAAATCACCTTGATGCACTTCGTATACAAGTAGTAGTCAGCTTTCAAAATGTCGTATGATTAGTCCAAAAAAAATCTACAACAAAGAAGAAGGAACAGGGTGCCTAATATTGTTGTATGTACAGATAATGTCCAATACTCATGGTAATACAATTATGCATACCGAATATATAAATAAATGAAGCTCATCTATATTGAGATCCCAGGTGATCAATCTCCAATCTTGAAGGGCTTCCAACCATATAACAAATAATCCAGAGATAGTGTAATACCCTCAGATGCAACCACCTCTACCAAGAGTGTATGTGTGAACCAGATAGATAAATATATCAAGCTTATCTGTTTAATATTCAAGTAGTGCTTTGTCTCTTTGTCTCCCTGTATATCACAATCAAGAAAAGAAAAACTGCATATGGTGTAGTATTTTTATACAACACAATTTCAATTAAACAACTACAATATATGCACTTACACAACAAAATATAAAATGCGCTTATCTGGAGTCCAACTAGTCCTATTCCCAATGTGGGAAATGCTTATTAGTTCAATCACTCAAAGAAGATTTGCACGTTATTGTAGCTGCAAAGAGATGTATTCAAAGAGCTTCAGAACAACATTGATGGACAGCTGCTATTTAGCAATGTTATTGTCAATATCCCTCAACACGTTTTGTTTCTGTTAAAGGAATTTCATCAGGAGGAACGAATATGAAATTAATTGTTTATACACCACATGCAGTATCTGCTTGCCTAAATCCTGCCCAAATTAGGCATTTCTCCTCAGCAGGATTTACAAAAATGTGTCTCAAGATGCACAAAGGGTGGAAGGAGAGGAGACTCTAGCAGAAGGTGAATTTGGCAGTTATACAGATGTGCATGATTTTATAGAGTACCTGAATTAGACTTTTACCGCAAGACCTGACATACGTGACACCCCCTTAGAAAATGAGAAGCTTTTATGTTTTATACAGGTGGGATTTGTCATAGACTGATGGGTATGTATTGGTTATACTGTTATAGATGACAAAAGTGCTATAAAAGCTGAACCCCTTGGCCCACCTCACTTAACCCAAGTAGCTGAACTCGTGAGATTGAGAAAGGCATGTGAGTTGGCAGAGGGTAAATTAGTTAATATAAACACTGACTTTAGGTACATTTTTAGGATAGTGTGTGACTTTGGGGCTCTATGGCAACTTAGGAACTTTATGACAGTAGCAGGACACCAGTAGCGCACTGACATCTTATAAAAGGACTTATGACAGTAAAACAACTATCCAAGGAAGTAGGCACTATCAAGTACAAGGCACACACATATGACAGAGACCCCATATCAATTCATAATGACAGAACAGATGAAACTGCTAAGAGAGCAGCAGGCTCACTGGTAAAAACAAATGTGACCAAATTAATGACTTTTGAAGCTCTCAGTGTACAGAAATTGATAGAAATGCAAGATTTGTGTGCCCTACAGGAAAAAGCTGTCTGAAAGTTGAAGTGATGTGATCAAGAGTCCTCTGGATTCTGGAAAGATGTATAAGATAGGCCAGTAGCTCCCAAAGCATATCTTCTGAGCTTAGCAGAGGCAACAGATGGGAGGTATCTGCAAATTGGTAAGAGCATATTGGTATGCACCAGGTGTCTCTTCACAGGCTATTCAAAAAGCAATGTCTTGTCTTACCTGTCTGAAAGAGAGAATACGGGAAGTCGCTATACCGACAGAGCCATCCCACATTCCTCCTAAAGATGGACCTTTCCAGGTCCTACAAATCGACTTCATCCAATTACCACCCTGCAGGAATCTCAAGTATGTATTCGTTTGTATAAATGTTTTCTCTAATTGGGAAGAGGTTTATCTAGCTGCTACTAATATTGTTGTTTTTACTGATAAGAAAATCAGTCAGGATTTTTGTTTGTAGGTTTGGTATCCCTAAATTCATTAAAAGTGATTAGGATACACATTTTTTGGGGGATATCTTTCAACTTATATGTAAGCTCATGGGTACTGATAGTAAGTAACATACTCCCTATAGGCCACAAGCCAGTGGGAAAATAGAGAGGATAAATGGTACTATAAAGAATGAATTAAGTAGAGTGATAGCTGAAACTAGATTGGAGTGGTCGGAAGCTTTGCCACTAGTTCTCCACAACATCAGAACCACTCCTAAACCACCTCTTAACCTGTCAATATTTGAGATACTTTTTGTCAGACAACCTCACTTGATTGTCAATCCCAAGATGATTTAAAATATTACAAGGAAATGACTGTTCAATATCTTATAAAGAGGAGCAAAATGTTGATACACTAACAAAGAAATTTCAAAATATTGTATCCTGATAGGCCAGACAATAACTGTTGTAATGTTGAATCTGGGAGTATGCTATGAACTGCAATTTCCTATTCTTGAGTTGTTTGACAGACAGGTGGGAAGGCCCATAACAAGTGTTGATGACCAGCACCACATCTCTGAACATAGCAGAAAGAAACACTTGGATCCTTTCCACCCACTGCAGAGAAGTCTGCAGAGAAGTCTACAATCCAGAGAAGGTTCAAGACAAGGCCGAGGCTGACACTACAACTCCTTCACTCGTGAATCTGCTCTGTAAGACTTAAAACTGCAGGTAAGCTAAGGATTTCGCGAGGGCTACTCTCCCATCATGGAGCTAAAATATTTCTGGTTTTTTTCTTCTCCAGTATTTTCCTCATCCCTATTTTTCTTAGGACATCTATTTTTGCAGCGGTGATCTGGAGATGGAGATGGTTTGAGTGATGGTGCTGATATTGTGGAAATGAAGGAGAATATGTTAGCACAATCAGTTCAACCTAACACATTATTTAAGTTAGGGGTAAATAAAAGAAGCTCGGAGACAGTGTGAGGGGCTATTGTCTGAAGAATAGTGTGTCTGTAAGTATCCCCTATCCTAACCATATACAAATCTTTGTTATTCGTTTAGCCGACAATTTGGGTAATTACGTCCTTGTATCATCAGGGACTTACTGAAGGAGACTTTAGTAATATATCCTCACTATCAATTTTAATCATATTAATTTATCATTGGGAACAAACTTTTGCCTATATTTGCGGCCGCATATCCCCCTGCCAGCTCCCAGTTCCAGGTTAATGATGTAGGAAATGTACATTTTTCCGTAAAGCTTTTTCATAGTAATCGAATGAGTATTCTTGATTTAAAGGTATATATTTGTAGTATCTAACAGGGTTGGCAGATGTAATGATGCTTAAAAATAACAAAGTGTGTCTTTTAAAGAACATATAACTCATATAAAAATGTGGGTGGTTTGTGCATTAGATGAAAATAGCACTGTTTTAGTTATAGTCTAAGGCAGCAGGAAGGATAGATACATCCCTGCTTTCCTGGAATTTACACTTTCTTCAGGGTCCCTTCCTTCCCTAATGGATTTTAACTAATTTTACACTGACTTTTTCTATATTTGAAACCAAAAAATGACACAGATATATTATTGTGTACTGTTATATTTTTATGCAGTAGCTTTTGTGTGATGTGTTTTGCAGAATGATAAATCATGTTTTAATTATGCAAATGTAACAAAATACTATAAATAAACTATATAGGACAGAGATAAGAGCAAATTACAGTTTTCCAAACATTATTCATTGTGGTAGATTGCAAACTGACATGTTTTCTTGCATTTTACTGTACATTTTACTTTTCCCTCATTGTATACTTTTATTCTGGATTTTACATGAATTTTTAATGATCTCTTGAAACATATAAAATGTTGGTTTCATATATTTAAAAATTAGTAAATAAGTAAAAGATCCCTTTCGAATAATGCCTTAAAGGAAAGACTACCCTAAAATCTTCATTCTTATTTCTTATCCAAATAAAGTCCAAATTGGAAAAAAAAAAAACCTGAAAAATCCCTATAAAACACAACCCAAATGATCCACGAACGATCACTGCAAAATGATCAGCAACTGCTTGTGATTGATTGTGAAGAAAGGGAGTCCTGGTTACTTTCTGTCATAGTATTTTATATCTGTAATTACAGGGTGGGTTATAGCAGGTGGAATCTTCCTGTTATAGTGAAAACTAGGCTGTCTAGCACTGAGGCTGATTGAGGCTTAAGGGAGGAGACATATTACCAATTTTTTAATTATTATATATTCAATACACAGTGCGGTGCAACATATGTGGTCTGAGTGGAGATCAATCAATTGTAGTTCTCTGTTACTAAACCAAATGTGTTTTAGTCTGCAAATGTATGACAGTAACATTAGCTCACACAACAGATGGTGTCTTTTTTTAAATTTAAAGTTAGGTTTTTTAATCACTTATAAATTGCCACCATCTGTAATTCAATGAAAACTGCTTTTGTACATTGGACTGCTTTGGTTAAACAATGGTAGCAGAATCGCCCAACATTAAAAGATAATTTGCGGGTTAAGAAGATCATACAGATGATGACACATGCACTGCCGTCAAAGGTACATGGAAATTATTTAGTTGGTGCGGTTGGAGATACTCTCTCTGATAATCAGATGTTAGATAATACCATGGGATACAAGAAACCAAATTACAATATAAGCCGGCTCTTCTGTCTGTCATCGCCACTTAATACCCTAACCTTGGCGCTCCAAATTCACCCACTTCCTTCAGAAGTGAACCCATGTTGCTGAATGCCCCTAGAGGAAATCTCATTCTCTGGCTGAATTCCTTCACTTCAAATTTATCCTCTCCTCCTACAGCTCCGCCCTCTGACTCACTAAACAATCCTTCTATAAGTCCCTCACTTCTTCTCAGTTCTCCAATCCCCACTGCTTTTTTCCAAGTCCAACTCTCTCCTGTCCCCTCCCCCCTCCTATCCCACTCTCTCTCTGCCACTAACTTTGCCTCCTTTTTCTCCTCCAAAATTGAGGAAATCTGACTTGATATCGTCTCCTCACATCATTCCCCTGCCACCCTCATTGCTCCACCTTCCTCTAACATTCAACTCAGGTGCTCCTTCCAGCCTACCTCGAGTGAATACACTCCCTGATTCTTTCCTCTCCCCTTCTACCTGCCTCCTGGATCCCATGTATTCTTACCTCCTTTGCTCCATCTCCCCTACTGCCTTCTCCTACATTGCTCACCTCACTTCAATCTGTCATTCTTCACTGCCATTGTCTCTGTTTCCTTTAAACATGCCCTTATCTTTCCCATTGTCAAAAAAACCCAATCTTGACCCCACCTCACTCGCTATCTATCAACCCTTCTAACTTCTCCCCTTTACTTCTAAATAACTTTAGAGGATAGACTGCAACAGCCTCACTAGGCACCTCTCGGGAACTCCCTCCTTGGCCCACTCCAATCCAACTTCTGCCCCTCCACTCCACTGAAACCACCCTGGTCAAGTCACTAATTTCAGTCTCTCGTCTGCATCTAAGGGTCACTTCTCCCTGCTCATCCTCCTGCACCTTTCCGCAGCTTTTGACAACATTTACCACCCCTCCCTATTGCAGACCCTTCTTTCTTTCGGCCCCTCTGGCTCTGTCCTTGCATGGTTCACCTTATACCTCGCCAACCTCCTACTCTGTATCCATTTCTGGTTCATTCCCCATCCTCCCCCTCCCTGTAGGAGTTCTTCAGGGCTCAGTTTTTGGACCTCTACTCTTTTCGCTCTACACTACCTTTCTGTGTGATCGCATCACCTCTTATGGTCGGCAATACCATCTTTACGTGGCTAACACTGAGTTTATTATCTTTCCTCCTTCTGAATCTTCATCTCATCTTGATCTCTCTATCACAGTGAACAACATCACCATCTCATCTGTTCCCCAACTCCACTGCCTGGGCGTCACCCTCCTCTCTTTTGCTACATGAAAAAACAGTCAGTATTTAACTTATGTGCAAAACAGAATACTAATTTGCACCCCTACCATTGTAACATGGTTTTGTCCAGGAGACTGAAATAAGAAGTTTCTTAAGTTAAGATCCTTAATGAATCAGGCCCCTTGAGATTAATCCCCTTTTACTCCCCATTGCCTCCTGCCTGTTTACCTTCCCATTAGGATGTAAGCTCTTACAAACAGAGCCCTCTTTCCTCCTGTCTCTCTACCTATTCTTCTGCTCCAACTTCACTGTGCAAGCTGTATTTTGAGCTTTTGAATTCCTTGTATTTTTGTTTATTGTTCTGTACTGTTTTACCCTGTATGGTCTACCATCTGTTTTCTGTACGGTGCTGTGAAAACCTTGTGGTGCCCTATAAATAAAGATTCATAATCAGGGCCGGTGCTAGGGTCCATGGCGCCCTAGGCATTTTTACAAAATTGGCGCCCTCCTCTCTCCTCCCTCCTCCCCCCTCACCCCATCTTTCCTTACCTTGTCTCACCACCGCCGCCTCTCTGCTCCGTCTCCTCCCCTCCACTCACTGACAGTGAGTGGAGGGGAGGAGATGGAGCAGAGAGGCGGCGGTGGTAAGCAATAGCCTCTTCCCCCCTCCCCGTGCCTCTGAATGCTGTGCGGCGGCCGTGACAGGTATGGTCAGCTGTCGCCGCACAGTTTTAAAGTCATTTACCATTCTGTGGCGCCCTCCAGAGCCCGGCGCCCTAGGCAAGTGCCTAATCTTGCCTAATGGGAGCGCCGGGCCTGCTCATAATATTAATAATAAAACCTATTCATTGCATTTTGGGCATTTATTTACTACAGTAAATCAAAAGCATGGACTAAGAATGTTACAAAGGTTCAAATCACTGACTGATCTCTATTTTGATTTGTCACTAATTACTCTAATGTTATGTTGATGTGTTAAACTAATTCCTATCTATCCTATTCAATTGTTTACACCTTGTCTGTGATATCAATGACTTTAGTTATCTCAAGCTAATATTTTTAAAATAAATAGTTAAATAAGCAGAATTAGTACTTGGTGTTTTAATATTACTGATTTGTTCAATGTAGCAGCTAATTTTAATTCTATAATTAACTAATGTCTGATTATTCCCTCTGCCCTTCTGAATTGGAAACAACAACAATCCAGAGGCACAGTAATGTATACCATTACTGCTTGAAAGGGTCATCATTGAAGCAAAACTAATGGTTTGCTGTTATCTTTTAAAATTGAATAAAAATAAAATGAATTAACATTTGCAATGACTGATATTGATATGTCAAGATATCCAGCACTGAATCCTCTTTGCATTCGCATTATTCTCCTAAATAACTTATTCCATAATTTACATGTTGCAGCACTTCAGTGGTCGAAATCTTTGTTTCACAGGCAGCATATTGTCTGTGCATGGAAGAGGCAATCTATTGGCGTCTTATAATCAGTTGGATTATTGTCAGTTTTAAACAAATGGGATAAAAATAATTACCCTATTTCCCAAGGAAGACATAAATAAATTAAGCTCTTTATTATCTCTTAAATCTTCTCCGCCTTGTGTTATTTATTAACATTATCAGTTTGTTAAACTTCAGTAAGCCGTTACAAAACTTGTTTCATTTTCGTTGATGACGAGTTCTAAAAACCAATGCTGGGCCTTGGCTTCATATAAAAACACCTGCCTCTGCTTACTCATAGATGCATTTATCACTTTTTAAATTCCAGTCTCTTAGCTAAATGGCTCCTTATCATTCCTGAGGACATTGAACTGGCAAAATATACACGTAAGTGAATTAATTTTACCATTGAGTGGTTGTTACACTATAACAAACCACTGTGTAACGCTTGCTTATGACCTATAATCCCTCAAAAGGATTACAAATTTAGATCTACAATTCTCTTTGCAAACTTTTTTTCCTTCTTTTGGTCTAAACACACCTGTACATCTCCAAATACAATACCTTGAGAAATTATTCCACTCCTTAACAGGCTGTGTATAATCAGGCTCTGGCTGGCCCACCAGGACACCAGGGAATTCTCCACTGCCTGTTTTCTCACTAACCCCCTTTCGCCTGCAAAAAGGCAGCAGAACTGACAGACCACCACACCTGTAGCACACTCCAGTGGGCAGACACACCTTTATATATATAAGTATTTAGAGGTGTTTATTGATATATATATATATATATATATATATATATATATATATATATATATATATATATACATATATATTATGTATATCAATAAACAATAGAATCTAGTAAAAATGTCTGTCCCATGATAACCTTTGAAGACTCCTCAATGGCTTAGCCACGCCCCTCTATGGACTGCACAAACACACTTCAGCATTTTAGTGCCACTTCGCTTTTCAACTTTACTTGCAATATGTACATTTTAAGGATGTAACATAGACATCTCAGACTCAGCTCTTTTCTGCAATATTTAAAGGCTTTTCTGGGACACAACAAGTCACTTTTAATGAGAACAGTACCCAAAACAGGAAATTCCATAACTTAAGCATAAATGCAGAATATGGGCCTGATTCATTAAGGATCTTAAATGAAGAGGTATCTAATTTCAGTCTCCTGGACAAAACCATGTTACAATGCAAGGGGTGCAAACTAGTTTTCTGTTTTGCACTTAAGTTAAATACTGACTGTTTTTTCATGTAGCACACAAATATCAACTTTAAATTTCAGTGTACAAATAAGCTATCAAGTATACAAGGCTGCCATCAGAAAACTTTGGCATGCTCATTCCAAAACATTTCCATGTGTCCCTCACTTGCTCCAAAAGTCCACCCTATGTATGATAAGGGTCCTTTTATTCCGCTCCTTAACAGGCTGTGTATAATCAGGCTCTGGCTGGCCCACCAGGACACCAGGGAATTCTCCACTGCCTGTTTTCTCACTAACCCCCTTTCGCCTGCAGAAAGGCAGCAGAACTGACAGACCACTACACCTGTAGCACACTCCAGTGGGCAGACACATCTTTATATATATAAATATTTAGAGGTGTTTATTGATATATATATATATATATATATATATATATATATACATATATATTATATATATCATTAAACAATAGAATCTAGTAAAAATGTCTGTCCCATGATAACCTTTGAAGACTCCTCAATGGCTTAGCCACGCCCCTCTATGGACTGCACACACACACTTCAGCATTTTAGTGTGCACATGGATTTTCGTGTGCACCCCATAGGGTTGCGTTGGAAAATCTGTGTTATTGTGGTACCGTATTACCGTCAATACTGCGCACTTTTCATGGCAACACGCGTTACCGCGGACTGGAAACCTAATTGAATATGTCCCTAAGGATCCAAAAGGACTAAAATTTTGTGGGATCATCATCTATTTATATAGCGCCACTAATTTTGCAGCACTGTATAGAGGATATTTGTCATTCACATCAGTCCCTGCTCCATTGGAGCTTACAGTCTAAATTAAACACACACACACAGACACACACAGACTAGGGTCAATTTCATAGCAGCCAAGTAACCTTCTAGCATGTTTTAGGAGCTTTGGTTTGGATCCAGCATGTAAAGAAAAACTAGAGGGGGAAAATTACATTTCCTCAATGTCCAAAATTCAAGTGGTATATCAAATGAAGACCTTGGCGTCAGCAGGCTCCCTCCTCACACAATAATAAAATGTTTAATGGTTTATGTAAAAAGTAAATCTACAGAATAACATGTATCTGAAAATGGACATAACTCATCTTAATCAATTAATTGCACTGAACGAGGAAGCACTAAGAGCAATGCAGTAAAAGCATGGATATGCATTAACCAATTGAACTATACTTTTAACCAAAAACAATATCAAACGAAAAAATACCATGAAAAAAATCTACATTCATTTTTCATCACTGGGGTTATGTAATTCTAAACTCATCTACCATATATAAATCATTTTGGATGTGCCATTAGAATTCTACCTTAATAGGGTTAAAATGGATATTAATTCTGTATTGATATCTAACAAGTGTCTTCATAACATATCCTTAAATGTTCACAAAACTTAACTGGGGACATCTGATAACGTCAGACATTCATAAATAACTGAAACAAGAATCCTTTGAAAACGTTTTTAATCAATAAAAGAAGGCAGATTTTAGCTGATTTTGAATAACGTTTTAACCAGCCACAAAGGCCTTTCTAGAAAGAAGCAGCTTCTATGGTGCCACTTTATCCTTGAGAAAGTCACGCAGAATGAAATGCGTTGGTAGGAGTACTGACCACTGTCGAAGTCGTATAATTGGATGAACGAAAGAATATTGGTTGATATTGTTTTATTGGTCGATTGCACTCAGAATGCCACGCTACACGTGGCATATTGCGAACGCACGGTAAAATACGAACGTACACAATCGCATTACAACATTTAGTTATTTATGTAATTCATATTCATATTGGTTCCGTTACACTGTAATTTATGAGCAGATAGTTTTTAGTTTAATATTAGTTTATATAATAATGATTATATGTACACTTCAGTGTTATTTAAGGTTCATGTTATAAGAAAGGTGTCATATCTAGTATCATATTAAACCCCTTTTCACCAGCAGCTGTCCGGTGCATTCGGCGAAGAGATCGCACATTGCATACTCTAGTTATTGATGTTAGGGAATAAACCTTTAATATGATACTGACCATAAAATGCTAATAGACTAATTGTAACTGGAGAGTCAGGCGGGAAGAACAGAGCTCATCCCCTGGAGAGATGACCCCCTACCTTTGGATTCCAGCCTATGACCTGTTTACCCTGGACCTATCTGATGTCTGGACCTATAGAAGCAAGCCACATCATCTCTATTGTTCACTCTGTAACACTGACTGTATATATAATCATAGCTGCATCCCCACTAGCCTCAGTCTACTTTGATCACAGTATTCAAGGGTGAATTACTGTTCACAGGTGCCCGTGGTTAGCGCAGCATAGCGCAGCGGTATGTATGTATCTTTTGGTATTGACTGTACTGTACTGTATCTCAATATAATAATGTATTGAATTGTTAACTATTTACATCTGCTAAAATAAATCACTGTGCGTTGGAAACACAACACAATCGCCTATGCAATGCTTATTTGAAAACAATAGAACTACTTTAATACCACGGATCTACATCTTCTACTTTGCAGCTGAAACATCATTGGGGAGACGTCAGAAACACTACACACAGAACGGAACAGGGAAAGTGTACGTAGGGTAAGAATCGGCTTATAGCCGCAACGTTCCTTAATACTTGTCAAACTTTACTTAAAAACATTTACTCCATTCATCACTTCGCTAAAAGAGCTACATTTCCTACTTTTACCTGTTCCTACAAACGATTGAACGATACAGGGCTCTAACATCTATCAATGGGTAAGTTTAGACATATGAAACGATTCTCAAATATTTCTTTCACAAATGTATGTGCTTTTATTTTTTTTAAAATTGAATTCAACCTTTAATGCTGTAGTCTGTAATTAGAAAGTGCATGTTTTAGTGTTTTCATTTCCATGTTTTTATATTTAAATTATTTATTTGTATTATTTTTGGACTGGTAACATTTCTTCCCCTTTTTACTTATTTTGTACTAGGAAATAGTTTTCTCTATAGGACCTGATTCTTGTCTGCCCTGTCCATCTGCCCTAATTTGTCCAGTACTCAATAAAGTAAGTCTTGATTATGTAATCATCTGTTTTCACAGAAACTCCAATGCAGAAGTATAGTACATATTAAATGGAGATGGTTAGACTAATCACAGCACTAAATCAAAGTTCATGGCCAACAGGGGCAGATGCAGGATTTCTAGAGGTGGGTCTCCATGTCGTGGCTATCTTTTTAGCAATAACAGGCTGCTTTTCGACCCCATCCTGTCCCCTACCAAATTAAAGGGTACTCTTGTGTGCACTAGTGTGCAGTGCGAGGCAGGACATACCTCCCAGCTATCCTTGCAGTCAGGAATAAGTCCTAACTGAGTGGGACCATCACATAAAATCAGTACTGCCCCTGCAGATTCAGGACAACATGATAAACTTCAGTTGAAGAGGATGAAGGAGGTAAGACAGACAGAAACAAAGGGAAAGAAAGGACATACATCCGAAATACGAAGAAGACAGAGACATGCAAAGGCTAACTTGGGGGGCAAAGAGAAATAGATTGGGAAACAGAGGTGTGCAGGTTGGAAGTAGGGGGGAAGCGACAGCGGAGGAGCAGAAGAAGTGGGGTTCAGGGCAGGGCACTCAGTAAATTATGTGGCACTAGTTGACAACTGCCTAACCTCCAGATGAACTACACATTAAAAATGACATCTGCGGATATCTTGGCAAAGACATTCCCAGGGTCAGACTGAGCCTCTGGGGTACTAGTGAAATCCCTGGCGGGCCCCACAATCTGATGGCCCTGCCTACTCTATGCACCCAGAGATGGTATGCAATCATCCTGGATGAAGATGAAGGCAAGCACAGCAGGAACAGATAAGTGTGTGTGTTTGCATGTCAGTGTTTGTGTATGACAGAGGGAGTGTGAGTTAGAGTGTATAGCCCCTCCCTTCTGCTAGACATTCCCTGCTACTCTACCTCACCTGCCACCATTCTCTACTAACAGGCTCTATGCTGGCCTTTCCTAGTTGTACTGGATATATCAGAAGAGAGAAGACAAAAGAGAGAAAGATATAGGTTTGTGCATGTGCAGTATACTTATACATTGATATGATTAGAATATATTATTGTTTTTATGTTTTAGGAATAAAATGAGCATTTCAGGTACAAAATATTTAAAATACAGACAATATATAATTATATACTTTATCCTTATATTATATAATATGTTTTTTTTATAGTACACTTATTTAAGTGCTGTAGAATTGTAAGTGCTGCAGAAAAAAGCAACAATGGCACTTCTGGTATTGTATTATCGATTTCCCAGTAATTGCGAGTGGGTTGGGTGAGCTGTGCTTCTCAGATGTGGGCAGTTTATTTTATACTTTTTATGTGCCTGCTGAATAACAACTGAATCTAGTTGCATGACTATTTCTATTTCATCACCATTTTTTTACAAATTCACAGGCAGTTTATAGAAATGTAATTTCATTTTGTGATATGCTTGCATTGCGTACAACTGAGAAATGTCTGTTATCCATTTTTTTTAATTCTAAATAAGTTGTTAGAGGAGGAGGGCACATTAATACAAATGTCTTTGAATTATTATAACTAGCATTAGTATTGCTTCTTTTCTTGAAAAAAGTACTTAACAATGTGGATTTGTCTACGGACATTTGCTCTTATTGCCTGTGCCAGAGTTAGGTTTATTTAGATTTATTGATACATTTTCATTGTCTTCTAACCTCCTTTATAAGAGTAATTGTTCATCCTCATCATCCCTCTGGGAATGATATAGGTCTACTTCCTGGAGGCTGGCACCTCCTCAGAGACCAGCCTCCTCATTACAGGTGCTGCGGAGATCAGAAGGCGCATCAATGAGCCTTGGTCACCCATGAGCCTGTCATCAGTTTACCGGTTGTCCTTCCTTGGACAACTTTTGATAGCTACTAACCATTGCATACCGGGAACATCAACAAAACCTGCCGTTTTGGAGATGCTCTGACCCAGTCATCTAGCTATCACAATTTGATCTTTGTCAAAGTCGCTCAGATCCTTACGCCCATGTTTCCTGCTTCCAACGCATCAACTTCAGGAACTGACTGTTCACTTGCTGTCTAATATATCCCACCCTTTGACAGGTGCCATTGTATTGAGATAATCTATGTTATTCACTGTTGTTAGTGGATTTAATGTTGTGCCTGATTGGTGCATGTGCACCTCTTCTTTTACTCATTTGTGAAGAGTGCAGAGACAGCACAGGTAGAGGGGGAGCTGGGAACCACTGTCTGACTAGTACCTTCTCATCTCCAGAAGTAATCCAAATGGAGGGACTGAGAGTAACATTCCCCTGTATCCCAGACATAAATGTGACCTAATCAAAATGTTTTTAAAAAATGTATATAAAAATAAAGGACCTGCCTTTTAATTAAGATTGTGCTACCCGAGGGAGCAAGTAATGTTGTAAGGAAACAAGCAGCAGTTAAATGGGCTTGGAAAAGTTATTGGGCTTCAGTTACAGCTTCAGTTAAATCCAGCTAGAATTTACGATGTTGGGAAGGGATTGTATTCTCACTAAACATCGAATTCCAGTGTAACAATAAAGCTGTCTATTATTTGAGTGCTACATGCAAAAGCAGGGGAGGAGGGGGGGGGTTTCACTGCATGCAAGAAAATGTTCATTTGCACCCACTGCATTGCAACATCGTTCGTCCAAGTGCACATTTGCACCATTTCTATGGATTTGCTCCTAACTCTAAATGATCTTCAGCACTACATAGAAAATATAATTGCAACAAATTACAAAAAAACTATTACTTTTTCATTAATCACCTGTACTCTAATTTACCTTTTATGATTTTGATGATAAAACTAAATGTAATAAATTATGAGTCCCTTGTTATTATCACTGAACATGTCAGAACTTAGAAAATGTTAGCGGCTTGGCAGTGATTTTAAGTTTGTTTTCCATTTTAGATCTTTCATAGTGTCAGAAAAACTGTTGCAAGATGTTCAATCAGCTAAAACCATGTAAGATATATCAATATATAATGTTTTTAGTCTGTAATGTCATTTAATATAATTTTTACTAGTTTCATTTTTGTTGACTGATATATTACATACAAATCAAAAAGTCACAGCACTTGGGTCAATCAAGTGCTGCTGGAGTAAGGATTTTATTGAATGAGAAATAGATCCAACAATATAAAACTGAATTCTTAAATATGCTGACTCAAATGTTTGTCTTGCTCTTGTATATAAGTCATTTATCTGCAGGACGAACCCTTCATATTTCTGAAAACAATAATAGTTTAATCTTCATTGTAGACATTAATAGCTGCTTTTGCCATAACGTCATGTGAAATATGACCATTTGTGTATAAACAATATTTTCTTTTTGTGTTGACAATTTTCTATCACCATTTTTGTCATTTTAATTAAAAAGGAATTATAATATGTTTGTGAAAAACATTACTATAACATATCACTATTGGCAGTAACACCAACAAGGCTGTCTATATTCCCGTTCCCAATGTTTGCCTATGTGCACTACCACGCTTTCTATTTTTCTCCTAAGTGTGTACGTCAGGTCTCACCTGCTGACATAAGCAGTCACCAAATTTAATAGGCTAGCTCATTGCACAATGCAGTATCTGCAAACAGGTATACTTAGCTCCTATATTATGTCCCTGCGATTTATATTCCGACTGACTTGCTTTTGACCATCCTCTCTGTTACCAATATGACCTATTTCAGATAATCCCTATTTGTCTGTGACTCTAATTTTTGACTTTGTGATTTTGAGTTCAGGTCCATCCTAATTTAACTGTTGCATAGCTGGACAAATCCGGTGACTTACTAACTCAGTATTTGGCTTCCCTCTTGTCTCCATTCTCCTCTTCATATCATGACACTGCCCCTGTCACATGCCACCCTATCTTCACTTACAGTCACACAAGTGGCCAGGTCACTCTCACAAGATCAGCACACTCGTCTCATTAAGTAATCTGTGATGCTGTGGATATCTATATCACCCGATTGACAAAAAGTTGATCTTTTCCTACCCAATCCAAAAGTAGGGACATCATGAATAAGCTGGAGATGACAATTGAATACAATATTGTAATCTGACCATAGTTAAAAAAAATCGCAAGAGTTGCATGTATATTTTTACCTTATTCCTCTGTAGGTTTTTATTCTCCTTGTTTTGGAAAGGAACCATAGATCTTTTGACATACAATATTCATGTTTTTATATAGATGTGACATGGTTGTTTAGAAATGTTGTGTGACCAAGTGCCTTCTGAACCATGCAGTATGTAACTCATTACACTATATGCTGCTCTTTAGTTCTATTGTCAACTATTCACCTTCCCTTGTTGAACAAGGTTGTGTAGTGCAGAGACAAGAAAACCATGCCATGTGACAGGCAATCAAACAACACATTAATTTAAAACACTTGTGGTCCATCTGTATGCATGGTGTTAGGATTCAAAGACAGAGATGTGACATAATGTTGAGCAAAACGTTATTACAGCCTTATTACAGGTAAATCATAGAAAATGGTAGAAAAATGCAGGAATGAAATGGGAGCATTATCAGGGTATGGTAAGGTCCATGTAACAACTTAGGCAATTGCAGCTAGATTACAGTGGTTCATAAACTGTGCGCCACGGCTCCCTGGGGTGTCGCATTGATTTCCCAGGGGCAGTGGCAAGCAAGGCAGGGGACTACTTGGTATTTATTTTGGTTTAGCGGTGCCTTGAAAAAATTCAGCAGTTAGTTCCAATGGATCAAGAGTGCAGCTGAATACAATGCCATAGATCGGAACTCAGAGAGCACAGCAATCAGGAAGCTTGTGCATACTGCTATCATTGGCAAAGGTATACAGGCTTGAGAGGTCTTAAATAGTTGAGCTCACCAATCAGCTATTCAGGGGACGTCACACCTACACTGCAACTCAGGCTTAATGAAAAGCAAAGATACAGGAAAAAACTAATTAATGGAAGTTCTACAGTCCTCTGAGGGAGAGGTTGCCCTTAGGTATATTAACAAGTTAATAGACGGATAATGAAAGAAGCACTAGGCCTCATTAACAAAATGCACTTGATGCACACTGCACTGATGCCCCTGGATGGTCCGCCAAGTTTAGATCAAGGTAATCACCTCATCCCGACACTCAGGAGCAGCCTAAAAAAACTAATAAGTGCACATACACAATTTTCAAATAAATTTTAATTGAATAAACAACTTTCCAAAATCCTCGTTTACCACTTTTAAAAACAAACAAATAAAACATATGTCCCTCTTTGTTGATGCATTATTAAATCAAAACACTTAATTTATAAAATTAAAATCCCAATATAGCGATAAATAGAGAACAGTTTACAATAAAAAAATAAAAAGTGAGTTTTAATTATATACTTATTAAAAGTATAGGACGGGATTAAAAAAGTAAGTCCTTTGTAAGTATAAATTGCTTTGCACGCAAGGAACACTCTGCTCCATAGTACCGCCAAAATGCCTTTACTTTGCCCAACTCTTCCCCTTTGACTGGGCAAATGTCTGCTGCTCCACTTGCAGTTATTTTTATCTGCAAACCTATGTGCCATGACAGAAATCTAGGCACTCTGGCGCAAATTGAGGTTGGGCTAAAACTGCCATATTTACCACCACTAGTGTTAAGTATGAAAAAAAGCAGCCAGCATCCGAAATCTCCTAAAGTAACAGCTAATTAATTAGACAGGTAATTCTCAAATACAGAAATAGAGATAATGTAAAGCATCAAACATAAAGAAAAGGGGAGCCCAAACAATGACATATATTTGCACAAGTGATGCACGCAGTTAGTAAGTGATAAGTGGCTGCGTACCAAAGAAACATATTAGGCCTGATTCATCAAGGCACGTATTCTAAGTGCAATCTGTGTTCAGTATTATATGCAGGTATGTAGGATTTGTGTCCGCCCGAGCTATGGATGTCAAGTTGCGTGTGCTTTTAAAATCGGGGGCAGGCCTGCTGTGCCCTACTACACCAGACGCAGCAGGATGTGTCCAATAACTATGTTGGTAATACATTTGCAAAAGAACGCACAGGAAGATTAAAAAAAATCTTGCATTATTGTTCCCTGACAATAATAAAGGCATTAATGTTAAAATATAAAAGAAAAATGCCCCTCCATGAAATACATTTCTTAGAACGTTGTTAATGTCTACTGAGCATAAAATACATTTTTACAGTTGATTGTGATTGTAAACACATGTTATAGTATGCATACAAGACTGTCATCACTACTGATCAGGACTTAGACTAGCCCTTTAGCTGGAGCAAGAGATACGGCAGAAAAACAAGTAACATTCAGACGCTCAGAGCTGGACTCAGACATGGCTGCATGCTCTTAAGTTTGGCACTCAATAGCTTAGCTGCCTTAAATCCAACAGTGCTGTCAATGAACTCTACATAATTAAACAATGTCTGCTCGTACTGCATCTTTAATCTCCTTCTCCTGTAGATGGGTGTGTCACCGGCCCCTGTAGACAAAGCTTTGGAAGATGAAGACAAGGAGTTCGCCGTCACCCAAAGCACTGCAAATTTCTCTTGTCCTATAACACAGTTGGAGATTGTGAACCCAGTGAAAAACAAAGTATGTGGTCACACGTATGAGAGAGAAGCAATTGTAAGGGTGATTGAAAACAAACTTCAGAAGGGTAAATCCGCCAGGTATCCAAAAATTGGCTGTGATGTAGTGCTGAGTCATCTGCATCATACATGGGTCTCTTGGGAAAGTTTTTTCCTTGCAGCAGATGCCTGAGAAACTGAAAGAGGAGACGCCATTGTGCTACATACCACTTGAGCTGTCAAATTGCTCATCAGTAGCTCCTTACATCTCTTGAGATCTAGATCAGTTGGAAGCAAAGAGAAGACATAGCTCTTAAACTTAGGATCAAGCACAGTCGCCAAAATGTTATGATCCGATTTCAAGATTTTGTTAACTCTTGGATCCTGGCGAAGCGAATAAAGTACTCGATCTACAAGTCCAACATACTTAACTTTGTTTCATCTCCTTCTTCAGTTTATAAAGCTGCTTTTCCAAAAGTCTAAGGAAATCACTTGGCTCAAGCTAGCAGTGTCTGAACTCACTTCACAGGTGACTACTTTGAATGGTTTCACCACCTTGCACAACATGGAACGTATTGTCAACTGCGCTGGACTAAAATACATTACCCCTCATTTCCCAATTTCATGGTTTAAGCGTGGATGGCTTTTCACTGTTCCTCCATCCTCAGAAGATTATAAGGGGTGGAATTCTACCTTGTTACCACCTCTTCTCTCAGTTGGTGGCAGGGCAAATTAAATTGTTCTTGTAGCTGTTGCAATCTCCTACATGTTATTGTAGATTTCCGGAAATGTCCCAAAATTTTACAGGCCATAGACAGCATCTCCTGCACGTCCCTGTCATTTTTCGAAAACATCTGCACCACCAAGTTGATTGCGTGAGCAAAACAGGGAATGTTAGGGAATTCATCCAGCTGTAATGCTTTCACAATATTGGTGATGTTATCAGAAATTACATATTGTGAGGATAGTTCAAGTGGGATAAGCCATGTAGCAATGACATCCCTTAGTTTTTGTAACAGATTATCAGCTGTATGCCTCTTAGTGAAGCCAGTGGTACACAGAGTAGCCTGCCTCAGAAAAATCCAACGTAGTTGGGTACATGCTGCTGCTGTTCCTGCTTGTGAAGACGAATCACCAACCCAGTGGGGTGTCACAGTTATATAATCTTTTGTTTGCCCAGTTCTGCTTTTCCACATATCGGTGGTTAAGTGTACAATGGGTAGAATGGCATTTTGTAGCCCAATAACTACATTTTTACGAACATTCTGGCAGAGGTGAGGAATAGCTTTTCTAGTAAAATGGTGTTGTGAAGGAATTTGGTGATGGGGACACAAGACTCAATTAACTGTCTAAAACCAGCTGCATTAATAGTGGATATTGGATGGAGATCTACTTCTAGCATAGTTGTCATGGTGTCTGTGGTCAGCTTTGCGACTGGGTGACAGCTTTCATATCTGCTTCCTCTTGCAAAGGATTGTTTAACAGTCAATTGTTGTAAACTACTAGTAGTCTTTTTCTTGGTCTGCTTCTGGGATCTGCCCCCGGCAGCAGCAGCAGCAGCATGGGCACTAACGCTGAGTCATCTAGCCTTAACTTGGATGCAGGACTAACTCCAATCGCTAGTGAGGATATTGATGAGGAAGGTGTTGTGGGTGTAGATTGCAGGTGCCGGGATATAGGTGAGAGAAGGGAGCTAGCTGATGTTGGACTGCTTGATGTTATTTTTTTAGCATAAGTTCAGATTTTCCAAAAAGCTTCCCATGAACTTGACCTGCTTCAAATGGTGTAACACGGATGAGGTTCCTAAATGATTAAGGTCCCTACCTCTACTCTGTGTGGCTTTACAAATGCTACAAATGGCTAGACAACTGTTGTCGGGATTTTGGTAAAAATAATTCCACACATACAAAGTGGATTTTTTGGTCTTATGCCCAGACATGACAATGGTCTTCTTCTTATCACATGCAAGAACTGCTTCCACTGGTGCAGGATGTACACAAACAATATCATTGTCATCCACATCCTCATTAGTGCTGGTGTCAGCTACACAAATATCTCCCTCATCCTGTTGCAATTCCATGGCATCCTCAATTTGTGTATCACCGGCTACACTTCGGCTGCTCATCCACACATCTGCAGAAGTGCTCAAAGGAGGCTTCTTTATGGGTACAGTATCAGAAAGGTCAGGCTTAGACATAGCACTCGTGGATAGACTCTCCTCAGAGATTTGTGTCATTTCTGAATCTGAAAACACAGTTTCTTCTGCCTTACAGTTTTTTTCCAGCTCAGCTTTTACACTTAAAAGTATTTTGGCAGCATTTTTTGAGTCTGAATGACAAGGTCTTGCATCATCATGACTGACCTTACAAGAAGATGCCTAACTGATAGTTGCAGAACTTGCACTCATACAGAAAGGCGAAGGCCTGATTCTTTCCTTGCCACTGCGTGTGTAGAATGGCATGTTGACAATTTTATGCTTTTCTGCAGTTAACTTTGCCTTGATTACAGGTGTTTTTTTCTTTACCCAGGTAAAAGATGTTTTTTTTCAAATTTTTGTTTCCCTGACTTAAAAACACTATGCACTTTAACATGGGCTTTAGCAGATGACATAGAGGGATTACTATCATCATGACTGGTGCCAGCAGCTCCTGGACTTCTCTGGACTGATGTGAATCCATATCGATGGCACACAGCAATGTGACTGGAGACTTTTAAGAACACTGCCAGCCCTATTATTTCTCTTTCAGCACTGAACACTGCCACCTCTCCTGTTTCTTGGCAAGCTATGGCACAGTAGAAAGTGACTGGAGACTTTTAAGAACACTGCCAGCCCTATTATTTCTCTTTCAGCAATGAACACTGCCACTTCTCCTGTTTCTGGGCGAGCTATGGCACAGTAGAATGTCAGTGCAGACTTATCAGAACACTACCAGCCCTCCTCTTTCTCTTTCATTAATCATGCTGCCCAATTGGACTGGAGGCTGCCAAGAACCCTGCTACCCCTCCTGTGTCTCTCTTTGAAAAGGCGCCGGATCTCCGTGGAGTGTGGTATTCATAGAAATCAAAACTCGCAAGGTCTGACAACGCAACAATGACGTTTTGCCTTGTTTTTCAGTTATGAGGGTACGCGAAAGTACCGAGCTGACTTGGATCTGCGATGTTCGGGTGGGCTCGATTTCTTGAAAACTGAGCCCAAGCATCTCTAATACAAAAGAAACAGACAGGAAAATGAAACAACAAAATACCAAAAGCCTAGCTTTATTGGGGGCCTGACTAATGGATCCTATACCATCAATCACCTCATGGGCCTACCTTTAATGGGGGCCTGACTAATGAGTGCAGGATTACAATACATAAGGAGAATAACAGATCTCTAAGTGACCACTTCAAGACGGCCTCCAGGCATGTGGGCAGAGAATGGTGGTTCCAGACCGAATGCAGACTCTAAAAAACAAGGGCTAACCTGCTACCTGATTGCAGGCCTAACACCTAAATTTCCCCCACATGTCTAGTGTCTGAAATATGTATGACCACAGGCTATGTCTGATTCAAAGTGTCCTATATTTCCTAGGCTCTGAGCCTAGTAAAACTGTGACCCACAGGTTTCTAAGCCTGAATAAATACACCTCAGATATAAAGGAAAATAAGGGACCTGCAGACTTTCGTTGGCAGTAGGGTGGAACCATGAAACCTCAGTGCCTTTCCCCCCGTTCCCACTGCTTCTCCTGTGGTTGGTCTCCAGCAGTATTCTCTCTTGATCCTGATGTTCCCTGTCTTTCTGCTGCCTGTTGCCATCTTCTGTCTTCAACTTCAGTTCTTCTGATTTGCTCCGCCGTCCTTTTGCTTGATCTCGGCGTCACTGCTTCACTGCAGCTCTTCATACTTGAGCTCGTCGTCCTGGCCACGGAGCTCCTCTTGAGTCTCTCTCCGCCATCAGATTGATTGTGCCGCTCGCAGTGGCTGAATATAAGCCGCAACGAGGGTGCAAATCAATGACGTGGGGAGCACTATCTTGCTGTGGCGCCTAAATTCAAATGTCCAGAGATGAGCCTTGATTGGCTCACTGTCCTGGTCACTAATTGGCTGACAGCAAATCAGTTCATATTCGCTGTCACTAATGCCGAGGAGCACCACAGAGGGGCCAAACTTACCTGCACTGGAATGAAGGTGTTGTAAGTGGAATCTGCTTTTGTCTCCTGGCGAGCTCCAGCATTGTCCTCTGTCTGGCTCTTCTTCTTCTCCCTTTTCACGGGCACTGCTCCAGGAGCACTGCAGGGGCACTCGCCTACAAATTCATAAAGCTTTAACTAGTTATTACAGTACATATGTTATTCTGAACAGTATGACTCATACAGTTATAATGGACTAGCTTGTTAAAGGTCTGTGCAAGTTATAATTTGGTGGTAGGTGATTATGGGCAATCTGTCGGAACATGTAATAAATATGAATGTTTGTGTAGTGAGCAAACACAGCAAATGTATATATTATCATGATGTGATAGCACAGAAAGGTTTGTAGGGTAATAATAGTATGTGTTTGTTATTGAAGCAGGCTAACATTGTGCTTTTTCAGTGAGGTGTAGCGCAGTGTGTGTTTTCTAGGGCAATCTTGGTTTTGTTGTATTATAGTGTGAATGTCAGCATGGGGTGAGTATAGTCTGTGTGACAGTATTATTGCAATGTACTATAGGTACTATTAACCGCACACTCTGGGAGAGCCATCCACACTAACAGGGTCTTGCCTAATCCGGCGGATCAGCCTCAGCACCAATCAGACAGATTCATCCAAGTTAGTCATTCAACTGTGAAATCTGAAAATAAATTCAATATAATACTCAAAATATTTATCTAGCCCAAAAAAAAAAATTTGCCTCAGTTCTCAGAATTGTAAAGTTTAATTTTTTTATTTCCCTACATTTTTAATCTGTATAACTCAGGACCTTACATCTATTTGTACAGTCCTGAGTTACGCTCACACAAACCTTTGATTTGCTTCACATGCACTATTTAGACTATAATAGAGAGGGATAGGTAGAGATTTAAAAAAATTGAAAACTGCTAGTGTTTTATATCCAAGGGCTTAAAAGTGGCGATGGAAAAAATTCTGGAAGTGGCCTGTCATGGTTGGGACTAAATAAACTGTAGGTAGAGCCAACACAAAAGTAAGTAATAATAACGTTATCCCTGACCATACCAGTCATCAGTGGCAAAAGAGGCTAATGAATGGTAGGCGGAGTCGTAGCAATGCAAGACCGAGGCTGTCAGAGTCAGCAGACACAAAAAAGGCTATAAAGTATTGTGCACTACCCCAAGTATAAGAGGAGTGTAACCACATTTTGTAAACAGAAAAACAATTTCTGAAGAGGGATGATTTTTTCCGTAAAAATACTGGTAAGTTGAAATACTCACTGTAGTATCCACTGAGGCAGTGTCACCTTAATAAAGTCCTTGTTGCAGAAACTCCCACTGTACGGACAGTCATTTCTAGGGTAAAACAAAAAGTCTCATTCTGTAGATAAAATATAAACTTCTAATACAGAGTTATACATCATACAACTAAACTGCATGTTTATAGGTAAATAGGTGCATCTTGCTAATCGCCCACTTACAGGGGAAGATTCTTCCACCCCAATATACCGTAGGCCACTTGCAGAAATGTCCCAAATAATACAACTAGACTATAACCTGATGCGGTACTGCATTAATATTGCAGTCTGGCACAGGGTCAACAATTTTCCAAACAAAATTTTTGTTTTCATGTAATGGTTGTAAGCAGCATTTACACTCCTATCACTAAAGTGTAAGCCAGACATAGGCAACATGTGACTCCTCAGCTTTTCTACGAGCGCCCCAGTATGACCTGCAAGCTTTCCTCAACAGCTTCAGAGCCACAGATTCGCCCCAGTATGACCTGCAAGAATTCCTCAACAGCTTCAGAGCCACAGATTCGCCCCAGTATGACCTGCAAGAATTCCTCAACAGCTTCAGAGCCACAGATTCGCCCCAGTATGACCTGCAAGAATTCCTCAACAGCTTCAGAGCCACAGATTCGCCCCAGTATGACCTGCAAGAATTCCTCAACAGCTTCAGAGCCACAGACTGCCTACAGTATATATGGAACCTAAGGTAATTTGTTAATTTTGCGTTAATTAGTGATGTATAATAGCGTGATTGTTTTCAAAGCTTCATCCACCACAGGATCTCCCCCTTCTGTGTCTAACTGTAGCTCTCACTTACTGGGTTTATTATGAAACTCAATACTCATTCCACTAGTGCTCACTTGGTGGCAGCAGAGATCAATTTATCAAATATAGATACCAATACAAGAGGGCTGCTTAAGTAGTTATTTGGAGATTTTGATTTAGGTGATAGCCCACTGCAAAATAGTTGTTATAAATGTTCAAGACTTTTGGATAAGGAGAAAGTGGGTTTGCTGTTCCTATATCGATGCAAATTATAGAAATAGGACAAATATTCACTCTTACTTCTTGGTCATCCTTAAAACTTTCAGACCCAGTCAGCTTCTAGTAAATGCAACTTCCAGGCCTTGTGGCATAAATATGATTCTTTGTTGCCCTCTTCTGGCCTTATAGGACACTGTCAGCAGCACAAGCTGAGTTTCGCTATGTACCCACATTTATCATAATTGAAAGCCAAATTACACACATAATTATACATTTTAAAGTTATTAGCTACAAGAGACTAATCTACATATGGTTAATCAATATCAGTAATAGTAACATTGGGCCTGATTCATTAAGGAAAGTTAAGCAATAAATTGAGTAACTTACATATGTTTTCTGGACATAACCATTATGCTATGTAAGGGGTGCAAATTACTTTATTATTTTGCACATAATGATAATACTGGCTGTTTTCTAGCATACAAATACTTGATAGTTTATTTATACACTGAAATTTAAAATTGATGTAGGACATGCCCTACCCCAACTATAAATCTGCCATCACATTTTAAATTTACCTCCCCATCCAATGCAACATGGTTTTGCCTTACTTGCTTACTTTTGCTTTTATTTCCTTTAAGAATCAGGCCCAATATACCATTGTTGTGAGTTTAGCACTAACAACTAAGTGAGAATTGCCGAAACTACCAATTATACCTCATCTAACAATACAGTTTAAATAGAACTCTTGTAATAGTAAAGATGTAATATAAGTTGGTATCTACATAATAGTGTGATGTTATAGGTTATGCAGCAGATTTAATTTTATATATTTGTTTCTATGATTGGAAGCAGGTGAAATTACAATTTGGATAAATATTAATAAAGAATATAGCAACCTAAAATGAACCTTTCTCTGTGTAAAATTGTGTATCGACTTGGGTTAAGGAGATAGCATCTCCTTCACTCTGAAAATATAATAAATAATAATTATAAAATAACGACAGAAGGGAGATTACCAAGGGTGCTAAATATTAAAATATATTATCTGGTGTGGTAGGTATATCTCTGTAAATTAAGAGAGTGTGATGTCAACCATGAGGGAAACTAGAGGAGTAGTAATAACACTACTAGAGGGAAGATGATATTTTGGACTTGATGAGCTTTAAGTATAGTTTGGAAATCCAAGAAGAGATGTCAAAGATGCAGTTAGACACATGGTGACCATAGCAGATAGAGGAACTGGTGGGAAGTATGTGTCACTAGAAGACACTGAAGGAGCCTTCACTGATGTTTGAAGTGAATCAGCAGAGAATAGTGCTATAAAGGCCAAGGGAGGGGAGGGCATCGAGGAGAAGAGGGTGGTCAACTGTATCTAAAGCGGCAGAGTGGTTAAGGAGTATAAGTAGGAAGCAGTGGCCCTTTGACATAGCCATGAGTAGATCATTGGTCACTTTAGTGAGGGCAGTCTTGGTGGAGTGCAGAGAGTTTACACCTGCAGGCACCTGTCTCATAGTGTGCTACCTTGGGCTGGGTCACTGCGCTACTTGCATTTATGTTCCTTTAAAATGTTCCCAATTGGCTGCTGAGCCAAGTCTCGCTAAAGTTTACCAGCCCTCCCCTGTACACCTGATTGCAGAGGGCTGAGAAAAGAGTTAGTGGAGAGAAAGTGGGTCAGGCGTTTGTAGACGAGCCTTTCAAGAAGTTTGGAATCAAAAAGCAGTAGAGAAATGGGGCAGTAGCTTTATAGAGATGTAGAGATGTTTTTTGCTTGATTCCACCGGTGGTGAGGACGAAGACAGAAGAGAGCTATATAGTATCGACATAAAGCCTCAACATCTAGGATTATAGATACAGTGGGGTTCAAATGAAGTTGGTGGATTAAGCTTGGATGATTGTATCTGGTCTTGTATGAAACAATTTTTTGGACATAATAGAGTTAAAGGGCACTGGGGAGGTTATACTTTTTTCGCGCACATCTGCATTGTGGCATATATGCCTACATTATGTGAAGGAACCTCTCCAAATCCACTCTCCACCAAGGTTGAGCGAAAGCTGTAGTACATCCCAAAGGAAACAGAAGATGCTTCCAGAGTGGGAAGGATAGGGAGCAAACTTTTTATTTAGTTTATCCCATGGCTCCAGAGTGAAACAAACAGAGGGGACAGTGTGAGCTAAGGCTTGTCTGATGTACCTAGGGATCCAAATAAAAATCTCACCCCTAGGTTCTCCAACATCGCGTCTCCAATATCAACCCATTTCTTAACTCTGGATCCGGCCACCCAAGAGATGAGATGACCCAATTGAGTAGTGTGATAACATTGGCCAAACAATGGAAAGCCTAGGCCTCCATTGTGTTTGAATTTAGCAAGCCAATAACTACTGCGTCTAGGTGTTTTACCATTCCAAACAAATTTGCTGCGAAAGGATTGGAGGGAGCTGAGAAAAGAATTTGGAAATTTCAGTGGTTTGAAATAGATACAAAAGCCTGGGCAATACATTCAATTTAATAGTGTTAATCCTACCGAACCACGAGATGTAAAGGGAATTCCATGTATGCAAGTCACATGTAATTGGGTACAGCAAAGGAGAATCATTTTGATAAAGTTCTGGTAATGGAAACCCCTAGCTATCGAATTGCAAAGGGATGCCAGAGTAAGTCAAAATTGATTTCCAATATCTTCTTAGAATGAGGAAGGTGGTGGAAGGCAAGGACCTCAGATTTGGAGTTATAGCCGTAGAGTAAGCTAAATTTCTGAAGTTCCACAAAAAATTAGGGAGGGAAATCTGAGGCGAGGACAAGGTTAAAAGAACATCGTCAGCAAAGAGTGAAATTTTATATTGCCTGCTCTTAATTATCTGGATTCCCTTCACATCAGGGTTCAGTGAAACTCTAGCAGCACGCGGTTCAATGCATAAAGCGTAGATGAGGTGAGAAAGAGGGCAACCTTGCTTAGTCCCATTACTTATACCAAACACAGAGTAATACAAGCAATTCGTTGAGATCAAAGAGGATGGAGTATGGTACAAGGCCTGAATAGCTTTAAGAAAATTGCCAAAGAAACCAAAGTTTTTAAGTGTCTGGGACATTAAAGGCCAGGGGAGCTAATCAAAGGCCTTTTCTCCTTCAAATGTCAGTATCGCTGAGGGAATCTTTTACTAATTGATGTAAAAAATCAAGTCAACCGTCCTTTTGGTGTTGTCAAGAGCTTGTCATGTGGGGACACAACCAACTTGTTCTGGGTCAATAAGTTGAGTCAGATGATTATTCAGTCTGTTTGCTAAGATCTTGCAAATAGTTTGATGTCTGTGTTAGTAAGAATATGGGATGATAGTTGATATAAACTGAGGGGTCCTTGTTAGGTTTAGGGATAACTATGATGGTGGAGCATGTGGTCTCCCAGTGGAACTTCCCACCATGAAGAACAGAGTTAAAAGTAGAGAGCAGGTATGGAAGCAAAATATGCAGAAAGGTTCTGTAGTATGATGGTGAAACCATCAGGACCGAGAGCCTAAGAGGTTTTCTGAGCCTTGAGAGCCTCTTACACCTCCTCTTCAGTTATATGTCAATTCATTTTAGCAACCAAAGTTCTATCCAGTTTTGGCAAATTGCAACTATTTAGGTATCGCTGCATGATCCAGAGCTGGTGAAGAAGGTGAAAGGTAGGTACCTTTTTGTAACTTATAGAGATAGTCATAAAAACGGTGGAAGTATTCATTAATAACTGTTAGATAATAACTAAGTTTCCCGTACAGCCATGATAGCTTGATCAGCCCATTTAGCTTTCAATTCATTTGCAAGCATATAGTGTCTGATTTATTACTTTTTTCTTAAAATTTCTGGTTTAACCTGGTGAGGGCACGTTCAGTTTTTCTCTGCTAGGAGTGATTGAATTTCACCACTAACTGAAAAGATTTTCTCGTAAACTAAATACAAGTGAGTCTGCTTATGTAAGTGCTCAAGCTGCTACATTCTGACGGCAAGGTAATCTAGTCTTTGTGTCTTGCGAAACTGAGCATATTTAATAAAATTACCCCTAACAACTGACTTGTGGGTTTCCAACAAAGTTGAAAAGTAAGGAATCAGGAGTCAAATTGATATCAACATTTTCTTGAATTTGAGCCGACTTTAAAATGAGGAATCTTGAGCAAGGAGTCGTTTAGCCTCCAAGAGAAGCAACCTCTAGAACTGATTATGACAGTAAACCTACCCTTGACTACTGAGTGGTCAGACCAAGGGTTAGGAAGAATATCAATTTGTGCAAGTAATCGAATAATCTTACTGCAGCCCATAATCATGTCAATTCTAGCATAGGATTTATGGGGGTGTGAAAAAAGTGTAATCCCGAAACAAAGGATTATGGACTTTCCATGAGTCAAACAGACCAGCCCCAGACATATGTTTGAGTAGCGCTTTAGAATGCGCTATAGGGGAGGAGATATTTCTTGAACCTGACCTATCCAACTCTGCTGACAAGATAACATACAAATCTTGCCTTATCAGGAGGAGGCCTTTGTGCATTTTATGCAATACTGTGACAAATGTGTCAAAGAAACCAACCTGTTCTGAGTTGGGGCATATAGATTCGCCAAAGAAATAATATGGAGTACTACTTGACACACCACTATAATGAAGCATCCCTCATGATCCAGAATAGAGTCTGAAAGGCTACTGAGTTGCGGATCATGATGGCAACCCCATTTCTCCTGGCGGTCAGGAAGATGTATTCCACTATAGGAAATCTACGGGAAGGCAAGGAAGGATGGGCGCCATGTCTAAAATGTGTTTCCTGTAAAAATACATGGTTTGATGCAAAAGCTTTTCTGAGGTGGTGTTAAGTCCCTTAGTAAGGGAGACAAAGGTAAGGGACATGGTTCACCAGAGAACCTTACAAAAGAGAAATACTGAAAAGAAAGAGAGAAACGCTATGGGTATAGCGAAATGGGGGGGGGGGGGGGTGGACTGGAGTGAGGAGGTAGGGAAATAAAGTGGCCAACTAACCCCTCAACGAAGTGGTAGAGGCCACTGAGGTTGAGTCCACGGGAAGGACGGAAAGCCGGTCTGTCTGACTAAGTACAGGCTGGTTGGGCTCAGGGTGTGGGAAGGAAAACTGGTGTAACTACAACTCTAGCTATAATGATAGGTTGAAGATAAATGGCCTTTTAATGATAATTCCAGTTAGCTATTGGTTGGAGCTTTGGAGTCCACTAGTGGAGAGCTTGAACACATCAGGCTTCTCATATGTGATAGGCACAATACCTGCTCCATACATAAAGTCTAATGAAAGTAATAGTTCGGTTGTTACCCAAGAGAAATTGATGCCTGATAAATTGATAAGTTAATGCCTTAGGCTGATACCTTCACCCAAGGAACACTGCAGCCACTCATATTGGGTATAATTACCAGAGAGAGAGCACAAACTGGTGTGAACCTTAAGACTCTGTGATAAGGTTTGCAGTATTACATGAACATGGTGACAAGTCCTTGCTCCTATTCAGTTAGTCAGGGAATCTTATAAGGTAACTCAACTGTATTATTTAATTCCCATAATCTAAACTGTGAATCAGACAGGCAGGAGATGTTTTACCATGAAGCAGCCAGTGAGCATTTCAAACAGGTTAGAAACAGACATGTGTGTACAGTCAGCTGGATGAACAGCCAGTATATAAACTATTGCATGTGTGCAAGGACCCGAAGCATAATGCAACAACCTGCATGGCCACCAAACTGGAGCATAAAACACTTAGGGCCTGAGTCATTAATGAATGTATCCGGCTGTTTTGAGCGTATCCTCTACAAAATCAGTCGGATTAACATATGCAATGTACAGTAAGGACGTTCCACAGCAGGGACGTCCAAGACAGGCAGTATTTAAGTAAATAAATAAATAGATACATAAATAAAAACAGCATGCCCCCTCCTCCCTATCAGATTAACCCTTGTGCTGCAATTAGCAAAATCAAAGGGACAAAAGGGACCACCAGCACTAGGCTTAGCTGGGGCTGGTGGCACTATAGCAGGGAAAACAGCAGCGTGGGGTTCGTCCGTCCCCGCCATAATGACAACCCAGGCTGGTCAGCAACGAGCTGGATTCCCTAGGAAGTTGGTGTCCACAAAAAAAGTGCACCCCCAGGAGTACCCAGTTCTGCTATGGCTCTTCCCCGGCCCCTGGGCAGTGGGTGTGGGGTAATAAAAGTGTTTTTAATAAAAAAAGACACCATTTCAGGTTGGTATCAGTTGATATCAGTACAGAGTCACCAAATTGGGAATTAATTCAAGAGCTACAAGTAACCATAGAAGACAGAATTGTGGAGACCAAATTCCTATTGCAGCTGGTTAATCGATTTAAAGATGTCATTACAATAGCTATGAACCAGTGTAGACACACCATACCTATGCCAAATATAAGGGTGAGTGGGTGTTAAGAAACTGGAAGCAGAGGATCTTGACCAGGCTTGGGCATTGCATTAAAACACACAGAATTTTGGCATAAACACGCCCCAATTTAACACAGAGAGGATGGGAAAATACGTACGTTGATGAATTCGGGTGTAGATCTGCTTAGATCTACTATGCAGGACACTGCAGAATACGTCCAATATCTATGTCGAATATAAATTTGCAAAAGAACACACAGAAAAAAAATATTAAATAAACGTCACCTGTTACAAACAGGCAATAATGATAAAACTCTAAAAAAAGATTTTTAAAAAAGATTTTTTTCCCCATAAAATACATTTATTAGGATGTTCTTAATGTTCTTAGGATGTTCTTAATGTTTACTGAACATAAAATAATTTTTTATAGTTGCTCCTGATTGCAAACGCATGCATACGTGGCTGTCATCACTCAAGACCTAGACTAACCCTGTAGCTGGAGCAAGAGGTATGATAAAAAAACAAGTACCTTTGAGATGTCCAAAGCTTGAATTGCACATGGCTGTGTGCGCCCGAATTTGGCACGTACTTACTGTACTTGACAATGGGCGAACATTCCTTCTCCGCCCCTTTCCTTCCCAGAAATTGCAGGTGTAGTAAGTTCCCTTTGCAAATGCAGATGAATTGAACGTTGCTGCATTTCGTTGCGTCTGGTCTGGTTCTGGGCATGAGCAAATTAAATTGCAGATTACACACACAAAATCAGCATTTACATTCCTTGATGAATTAGGGCCAAAGTGTGTAACAAAATAGCTGGAATGGTTCTGCTGACTAGATCATCCCAAGTCAAGCAGGCCATATAACTTCCCCGACCCCATGTCCGCCACAGTGTATTGTGAATGCCTAGAAAATAGGAGCAACATTTGGACTTGTCAGATCAATGGTCTGACCATTCTTCTTTTGCGTGAAGCCATTTAAGTCTGTCCTCTCTGGAGCGTGAAGTAATATTCAGAAACTCCATGTCCCACAGGTTTGTTGTAGCTCAATTTCCTTAGGTCTATTTAATTTCTTATTTCCAGCCACCTGTTCAATAAGTGTACCTTTAAGGAAGGCTTTGAAGGTATTGCACAAGAGAGCCTGGTCGTGTATCTGGACATTGTCTCTATAATAACCCTCTCACATAAGGATTAAGTTGGAACCTGCAGCCATGGGATGAAGCCACGCTAGGTGCAATTTCCAAAATCTAATACCCTTAACTGCAACAATATCAACTGTTAACCATTAGGGTGGAATGGACTGCGATAAGCTACATCAGAGACAAGGGGAGTCAGTCAAAAAGATAAGAAAATAAGGATTACATTGTAAAATAAAGTGGAGTGACATGAAAACTAGTGCACATGCGGGTGCATAAGAGACACCATATGCAGGGCTGCCAAGAGGAATTCAGGGCCCGAGTACAACAAATTCATGGGCCCCCTCATAGTCGAGTAAGCCCCCCAAAAAAATTCGGGGGTGTGGTGATACATTCAGGGGCGTGGCAATGCGCTGTTGGGGCGTGGCTAGCCTAACGGCAGTGCAAAAATTTTCGGAGGTGTGGTCATACATTTGGGGGCATGACAATGCACCGATGGGGCGTGGCTAGCACATCAAAATCACTAGGTTCTGAATTCACCAGAGCGTCACATATGTCCCAGCACTCCTGACTTTTAAGACATCTAGCACCAGAGTGTAGTATACAAAGAATGCAGTGTGTACACAAAAAGTTAAGTCTTTGGCTGCACCTTACATTGGGCACAACACTCACCAAAAATTGGTATTGTCCCTACTAGAATCACAACATTTCACACACTCTGCTGCTCTCTCCTACCTGTTCTTCTTACTTTTACCACCTGTGACTGCTGGTTTCTTTAGTTGCGGCTTGTCCGGATCCTGGAATGCTGGGGGCCCTATTTGGGGAAAAAATGGCTACATTTAGAAAATTACAGTCAGCCCCGGCGTTAAATCAATAGCACCCACGATTAATAATTAAGCCTTCCTCCAGCCCCAACATTAAAATAATAGTATTCACATTTAATAAATAAACCTATTCCCTTCCTGTAAACAGCAATACCTATTTCCCGCAATCATTATTACTGCCATTAAATAACTCATAGTCACATTTAATAAATAGACCTCATTCTCCCTAAACTCACCCCCATATTCAATAGCCCCCAAACCACCCCATCTTAAATTAATAGTCCCCACTATTAAATTGCCTCACCATCACCCTACAAACAAAATAGCACCAATTAACTAGTGCTTCTCTCCCCTTTTTTAATAAAAAATAGTGCTTCTCTCCCCTTTTTTTTTAATCAGTGCTTCTCTCCCCTTTTTTTTTAATTAGTGCTTCTCTCCACTTTTTTTTAATTAGTGCTTCTCTCCCCTTTTTTTTAAATTAGTGTTTCTCTCCCCTTTTTATTTTAATTAGTGTTTCTCTCCCCTTTTTTTTTAGTGCTTCTCTCCCCCTTTTTTTTTAATTACTGCTTCTCTCCCCTTTTTTTTTAATTAGTGCTTCTCTCCCCTTTTTTTTTTTTTTGTGTTTCTCTCCCCTTTTTCTTTTAATTAGTGTTTCTCTCCCCTTTTTTTTTTAGTGTTTCTCTCCCCTTTTTTTTTTTTTTTTACTCTCTGCCTCTCTCCCGTTTTTTTTACTCCCTCTTCTTTATAGCACTGTCCCTTTCTGTTTCCCTCCCCTTGCCTCTCCGCTTCTTTACTTACCTTTTTTCTTTTCTTCTCTTCTTTCTTCTGTCTTGTCTGGCGCTCCTCACTGACTGCCGGGTGTGACTTGATGACGTAACGCCCGGCAGTCAGTGTGAATGGAGAAGAGAGGAAGGAGGGACGCAGCCCCGATCACGTGAGTATGAATCTTTCTTTTTTTTTTCTTTCCATCTCTCCCCACCAACGACGGACCTCCCCGCGGAAAAATAAAATAAAAAAAAAACACGAAATAGCAAAAAATGGAAAAAAAATAAAAATGACAAATTAGCACGCGAGGGCCCGGCCCGGGCCCCCTGGCAAGCCCGGGCCCGGGCAAATTGTACCCGCTCCCCCTCCCCTCTCGGCGGCCCTGACCATATGTCAACAAGACTGATTTCATCAATGAGCCTAGAGAATGGCGTAGACTGAGAAGGTAACAGAGCCGTGGATTCCTCCCACTTATCGAGGTGAGGATCCATTACATTATTAAAATCGCTCAGACACATCCCAGGAGTTTCAGGTGAGAGGGCCATAAAAGCTGCTGCTTCTTTAAATTATAAGGGGGCAGAATATAAAGTGTGAGAAGTATGATAGGGCAATATACAAAAACCACCCAGATATACAGAAATCTCCCGTTATGTACTCTAGAGCAAAGCATAGATTTTTTTAATTAAGATAGAAATGCAGAGTGAGATGCCCATCCCACCCAACGTCATTTTAGAGCCAATACCCTACTACCATAGAGATGAGTATCAATTAAACTTGCGATATTTAGATTATATTTTCTAATTGACACAGTACCAGTGTGCCTTTGACTTTGTCATTAAGGTCCCTAACTACTCATAGCCATGACGCTTCAGTGTGCCAAGGAATGTAACTGGAGAATCTAGAGAAGAAGGGACCTCTACTCCAGGACAAAACCATGTTACAATGCAAAGAGTGCAAATTAGTTTATGATTTTGCACATAAGGAAACTACTGTCTGCTTTTTCATGTAGCATACAGATACTTGATAGTTTTATTTTTACACTGACATTTAAATTCATTTAGGACATGCCCTACCCCTACTATAAATCTGTCCCCACAATTTAAATTTACTACCCTCTCCAATGCAACAATGGTTTTGCCAGGGCACAATCAAGCCCCTAGGGTATATCTAAATCCCAAAATCAGTCTAAACACCCAACTATCCTATAATTACAAAAATCCTGATAACAAAGGTGTGAGAAAAGACTACAAGGCCTATCAAACCTAACTTGCAGCAAAGAACACTCCTGCACTATATATTATCCTGCAGACTCATAAGGGGAACAAATCACAATACTGAAAAAGCAACATGACACATCACAGTAACTGTAAGTCACGGGCATCAGCATTGTGCTTGGGCACTAGCCGGAGGTCTGTTATTGAGCCAGTCCATAGCATCAAGTGGAGTGGAGAAGAAATGGGAGTGGCAATCCGTCACCACACAAATCCTGCCCAAAAAGAGCATGGCATAAGGAAGTAGTAGGTTCTGAAGTTGTCTTTTTAATTTGAAGAAATTGGACACTGCAGGGGAGAGGGATGCAGGCAGCTGAAGCAGCACGAGGGGGGGCGCACCCAGAGGGAGTAGAGATGGGATCAACAGCTGGGTAGAGCTGTGCAGCAGAAACTAAGTTTTACAGCTGTGTTATTGTTCTCTTCTTTCCTGCTTAGTGGAGATCATAGTATTACTAGTAAGACCTTGCTCCTGATATAAGTGAAGATGGCTGTGAGGTCCAGAACACCATGGACGAGTGTGGTAGTGGAATTAATCTTGGGATTTACAGCAGACTCTTGGCTGATCCACACCCAAAGTAGCTGAGATAAGTGAGAAGAAAAGAAGGTCCAGTGTCTGCTCGTACTAGAGTCGAGGGGGAGAGAGGATTCACAGGGGGACATGAGGATCCCTGACAGGGGTTATGACATGGATACCATGGCAGTGGAAGCATACCTGATTTGGCCACCCTGCGTCCTGGGTAAAGTGGAGTTTTGCTGCAGCGAAGGCTGAGAAGAGATACACTTGCCAATGCCAGTTATTTCCCGACCCTGTATGGATGATTCATACCCTCCCCAGAATTTTTTTTTTAAAAATGATCAAGCACATGCATGACAAGTACCTGGATAAAAATGAGTGGTTTATGATGTATACATCAAAGGCAAGTACAGATGCTAATATGTGAGCCAGCAGATATCAATGCCAATATATATGAATGTAGAGACACAATAAACTCTCTTACAGCTGTGGGAAACAGTTGTTTTGCAGAGTTTTATACCTGAGGATGGACCAATTCAGTCAATAAAGTCTTCCTGACTAGTTAAAAAGTTTGATGCAAGTGTCCAAAGATCCAGGGGGAAATGTATCACCTCCAAACTGGCACATGAGATGTTACCCAGTGGTTTGGAGGGTCAAAAATCAAATCACCACGATGTGCGTTGGTTTTAAGATAATTAAATCACCAGTGGTTTAGTCAAAACTGCAAACAAAACCACCAGGAAAAAGGTAGGTTTTTTTATAGACCTGCTTCGTATAGGTCAGATAGCTCAAACAGCATAAGAGACAGCACCATTGACTTATGAATTATGATAAATTAATGTTGCACCTAAATATGAGTGCAAAATTAATGTATAATGTATATTTAGGGGCAAAATTATCATAATTTATAAGTCAATGGTACCGTCTCTTATGCTGTTTGAGTATCTAACCTATCAGAAGATGAGAGGAGACACCACTGACTTATAAATTATGATCATTTTGCCCCTAAATATAATGATTGGCAATCATTATTTCTTGATTATGGGGGCAAAATTAAGTTATGGGGGCAAAACTAATGTATCATTATATGTTAATTTTATTATAATTATTACATGATAAATTCAGTTTGCCCCCTTAATCAATAACTAATGATTACTCCCATAATTTATAAGTCAATGGTTATGTCCTGAATGGGCTCTTGGAACCTCCTCTTCTTCTCTGGTGGTTTTCAAAACCGTTGTTTGATATATCTCACAATTTGTATTCTTATCCTGGCTGAAAGTCGGAATGGTGGTTTATGATGTTGCGCTTTTGAAACCAGTGTTTTCCCAGCGGTTTTCTATCAGTTCTTCGTTTCATATATCTGCAGTTTTCAAACTCTTCTAAAAACATTTGAAAACCAGTGATTTTCAAAAACTGCAGCTTGGTACATTTTCCCCCTGTCTGAAAGATGTACATTAAAGTACACACATACACAATCTATCATGTGATACTTGCTATCAATCACTCAGATAAACAGATTTCTCTGTAACCCTTTCCCTGCAAGGCACAACAACGAATTATTAGACAAATGTGCATAGGTTCTTGAAAGAAACCACAGTGCTCCTCATATATCATAAGGTATTACATAATACAACATTAGGAATACCACCCCAGTGTCCAGTCTGTTACCTATTGGTGGAAACATTTAGAAAACATCCGTACCTACAAATGCTGGGCATCAACTTACATAAATATGCATTATACACAGGGGCAGGCTGGCTTGTGGGGCAGGGGGGCATCTGCCCCCTGGGCCAGTACAATAGTGGACTACTTTGGTCTGGGTCACTGAGCTACTTGCATTTTCTTTCCTTTAAAATAAGCTGCTGAGTCGATTCTTGCCCTCCGGGCTAATACTTGCCAGCCCTCCCCTGATTATACATATTATAAAATATAAGACATCGCTTGTTCTTGTCACTGGTGTACTAAATATTCTGCTCGTAAAATGATTTGTTATACTGGAAAATTCTGAAATCAGAAGTCTTACCACAAAGAGTCTATACAGTGAGAGTCAAGTAAAGTCCTGATTCATTGTTTCTACAGTCACTCACAGCACCTCAGTGTGAGGTTCAGCTGACAGACTTCACATCTTCCCTCTCAGGGTTGTACAATATATTTTGAGGACAACCTTATAGAAAAAGTAGTGACAGCAATCCTTGTTTACTAACACATTATGCTGCATCAAAACTTGTCAGAACTAAAAGCAGAATCAGCACCAACAGCCATGGATGGCTTTAGGAATTGTTAGTAAGTAATCTTAAAATCATTAATGTGACAAATCTGTGTGTGTTATAGTAGTGAAAGGTCAAAATGGGGCATATTTTACTGACTGTCACTAAAATTACTGACAATTGGTAACCTTGCTACCTGCTGATATTCAATTTGTCCATGTCCAGGCTCTTTTAAATTCTCTTGTTACAAAAAGTGCCACTCTGGTGCACTCTTTTATTGCCATTAAATGCACTGTAGTATTGAATTACTGTTGCATTGGCTTAAAAAGAGCCCATTGTAGGGTTCATCCTAGATCTTATTAACACTGTGCTGGCAATGGACTACAGAGATGGTTGTTATGTAAACAGCTTTGTTTACATATAGAAAGGAACGTCAAATATTTCAAATCCTTGAAATGCCGTAGTGTACATAATTGCTGAAATAAAACCTCGTTAGAAGACCTTATTTTTCATTACTTGACTGTAATCCTCAAGGAGTGTTAGCTATTCAGTACAACATAGGTGGTTAACCAGTGGCTCTGTCGTTGTTGTGGAACTACAAGTTCCAGCATGGAAGCTGACCTGCACCATGCAGTGTTTTGTAGTTCCATAACAGCTGGTGTATAGTGGGTTGCTGTCTTATTATAGAAGAGGTACTGTGGGAATTACTATATAATAGATTCCTCTTACCTCTTGTTCTGCTCTCCAGATTATGGTGTGTTTTATAAATAAGAATAATAAGATAACAACTTTTATATTTTCAATCAGACTACTTTTAAACAGATTACTGTAGATTTAATTATAGATTGCTCTGCTGAAGATACACTATCTAGCAAGGAGATTGTATTGTAAACTATATATATGGCACTGGGATCTGTACAGCACACTGGTATGTGGCTGTACTAACGACATGGGGTGATTCTGTATACTTAGGGCAATATGTTTTTGTCATGAGGATCCATATTTTAAATTGGTTTGGGGGCATTTTGTATATTGGCATGGAAAGTTTATTATAAACTGCCCTGGGGAGGACTGTACTACATATTGGCACAGGTAATATATATACATTGTATAATTTTTGCAAATTTATACTTTATACAATTCTGTGGACATGAACTGTCTGCTTTACAGAAACAAAACAAACAAGACTAAAATTAGCTGTTGTAAAACAACAAACATTGGAATAATAAATCCAACAAATTATGCAGTATATAGTTATCGACATATCAGCCAACATTACACCCTGGACCTGAAATTTTGGACTCATAGCTGGTTCAAGTTCAATATTTCAATAGTTGGTAATCCAGCCTTAAACAATAAAAGTCTGACCCAGAAGGGGTATTCCAGGGACCTGCACTTGTCTATGTTTAGGTACATACCAAAATCTTAGGATCACTCAATCCGTACTATTCACTGCCTTTCTATTGTTAGTGTAAGTTTTTCTATGCTTTACAATTATTGGTTAGGCCCAGTAAATAAGCCAAATAGAAAATATCAGTTTAATTCACCTGTATTAAATTGAATTCATACATATGAAGGCTTCATGTAGTAAGACATCTCAGTGCCAGCTTATTCAGAAAGATTCCAGTTACGGTAATCAAGTTTAATATAAGTTATTTTTAGCCAGTGTAAAAGACAACTGTAAATAATCAGTTAACTATTCAATATGTGCAAATATCCAAAATGTGGTAGAGTTTGCCTATTAGTTTACAACCTAGTTAAGGTGGTTGGGACTAATATGAATAGCAGCAAACTCTTTAAATAAACGTCATATAACAATAACATAAAAGCCAACTTTTTCAAATGATTGGGAGAGCTCACATGGTCCTTACATATGAATAAACAATATGTCTAAAACCTCCACGCACAGATATGGTTTGTGGCTGCAGCAGCACCGATATTGTGGGTGCTCATCAGTGCACAGAACTGGCTCCTATGAACGATTATCATTGTGTGATTTAAAATCAGGGTAAGAGCTAACAGTGTAACAGCCGTGTTTACCTCAACGTTTCCACCAAAAGTCTAGTTGGTTACATTGTGCATGCTGCTTGGGGAGGAAACCTACTGCAAGCACATGGGCTACACACCCCTCCCATCTCAGACTGTCAGACACAGGAGCACAGACGCTGCTGCATCTTAGTGCAGTATCTGCTAGCAGGCAGCTCCCACCCCACTGTTCCTATGGTGATATAAAACGCTGAAGCTGAGGGGAGGGAACGATGAGGGGCCTCCCTGCTGGAAGAGTTAGTGTATGGAAGAAGGAAGGAAAGGTGGTGGTCGTGTCCTGTGTCACAGATTGTGCGATGGGTCTGGGCAGAGTCTTCTAATAACTCACAGAAGAGCCCCGAGGGAGGTCTGGGTTGGCTTAGGGCAGTAGGTAGAGTGGCAGCAGAGATGGTATGATCCCCTCGGGGAGTGGAGGATCTGCTAGCTGGGTTGGTGGGAGCAGGAGAAGGTGGAGCAGGAGGAGGAGGAGGATAAGCAGCTGCAGCACGCTGCAAAGGGTTAGGAGGAGGTGCAAGCAGCAGTGACAAGCTGGCAGCCCAGACACCGCTGCACGGGCTGCTTCAGGCGATCTCTCCCCGACAACTTTTACTCCTCCTAACAAAGCCAGAGACGCCGGCGTGCAGAGCACTGTACAGCCACAGCCACGGACTAAGCAGGGAATTGGGGAGAAAGCATTTATATGTTCTTCAGTTGTCTCATTGTTCTCTTTTCTAGTGCTTAGTGGAGATCACTTTAATATTAGTAAGACCCTGCTGCTAGTAGAAGTGAAAAATGGCTGTGAGGTCCAGGAGACCGTGGATGAGTGTGGTAGTGGGACTAATCCTGGGATTTACAGCAGCCTCCTGGCTGATCGCCCCCAAAGTAGCTGAGATGAGCGAGAAGAAAAGAAGGTCCAATGTCTGCTCGTACTACAGCCGAGGGGGAGAGCGGATTCAGACAGGGCAACAGGGGGCAATGAGGGTCCCTGTCAGGGATGACCTCAGGCATAGAAAGGGCATGGTGCCCAACAGCAGTCCGACCACTGGACTTGAAGAACGAGAGATCAAGAAAAAGAAGGAGAGCAAAAGCAGCAGTAATAATAGCACTGGCAGGCACGGGAGTACTTATAATGGAAGTGGGAACGGGGGTCCCCCAGAGGAGAGCCCTAGAAATTTCCTCTATGTTGGGGTTATGACAGCTAAGAAATACCTGGATACCCGGGCTGTGGCAGCATATCGGACTTGGGCACCCTACATCCCGGGTAAAGTGGAGTTTTTCTCCAGCCAGGGATCAGAAGAGATACAGCTTCCAGAACCAGTGCCAGTTATTTCCCTGCCCGGGGTGGACGATTCATACCCTCCCCAGAAAAAATCCTTCATGATGATCAAGCACATGCATGACAAGTACCTGGATAAATATGAGTGGTTTATGAGAGCTGATGACGATGTATACATCAAAGGCAAGTACAGATGCTAATATGTGAGACAGCAGACATCAATGTCAGTATGATATGTATGTACAGACACAATAAAATATACAGTCTCTCTTCCATTAGTGGAAAGCAGTTGTTTTGCAGAGTTTGATACCTGAGGATGGATCAGTTCAGCCAATAAAGAAGTCCTGACTAGTTAAAAGAGTTTGATGCATGTCTCCAGAGATCCATTCTGATAGATGTCAATTAATGAACACACATACACAATGGTACCTGCATCCAAGTCACCTTTATCATGTGATACCTGCTATCAGTAACTCAAATAAACCAATTTATGTGCAACCCCTTCCCTGCCAGGAAGAACAAAGAAACATCAGAGAAATGTGGATAGGTGCTTGTAAGGAACCACAATTCTCCCCATATTTCACATGACCTAATACAACATAAATAATGAGCCTGGTGTCCAGGCTGTTACCTTTTGGTGGAAAAAATTAGAACACGTCTCTATCTAAAAATTCCTGGCATCAACCTACATAAATATGCATTATTACATCGTATATAAATGCCTTTGTAGGCTAAGTCATATTTAAAAAATGTATGAATTCAGAATTTTCCAGTATAACAAATCATTTTACCAGCAGAGTATTTAGTATACCAATGACAAGAACAAGCGATGTCTGAGGTCAGACCACAAAGAGTCTATATAGTGAGAGTGGCTGAGTCAAGCAAAGTAAAGTCCTGATTCATTGTTTCTACAATCACTCACAGCACCTCAGTGTGAGGTTCAGCTGACAGACTTAACATTTTCCCAGCCAGGGTAGCTAACCCTTGATAATGTATGTTGATGACAAGTTCATAAAAAAAAAAAAAGACAACAGTCCTTGTTTACTAACACATTATGTTGCATCAAAATATGTCCAGAACTAAAAATAGATTCAACATCAACAACAATGGGTGGCTTTAGGAATTGTTCGTAAGCAATCTCAAAATCATTAATGTGACATGTCTGTGTGTGTTATTGTAGAGTCAGGAGGGCTCTGATTTAACTGACCTCTACTTTTATAATACTGACAGGTCACAAGGTGTCCCATGTTTTAATGAATGTCACTAAATTTACTGATGGTTGGCAATCTTGCTGTCTACTAATTTGTCCATGGCTCTTGTGCATACTTTTGTTAGCTAATTCAAGTGTCATTCTTGCGGATGCTTTTGTTACCAGTAAACCTGTTGTATCATTGAAAAACTGTTGCAGTGGCTTTAAAAAGAGCTAGATCTCATTATCACCATCCTGGTAATGATAGGACTACACAGGATGGTTCTTATGTAAATAGGTTTGTTTAAACATAAAGAAGGGAATGTCAAGTATTTTAAACCCGTGAAATACTGCACTGTACATAATCGGTAAATAAGAATTTTCTTTAAAAAAAAACAAACACCTTACTTTTCATTAGTTTACTATAGTCCTCAGGAATTGTTAAGCATCCAGTACAACAGAAGTAGGTAATCTGTGGCTCTGCAGCTGTCGTGGAACCACAAGTTAGAATGACCTGGCATGCTGGGTGTTGTAGTTCCACAGCAGTTGAGCAGCAATTGGAGAGCTACAGGTTGTCTTACCCTGCCAGGTTGTCTAACCAGTATGTTGCTGTCTTATTGTACAACACAGAAGAACTGTGGTGTAAATTATTTAATATATTATTCATACCTCTTGTGCTGCACTTCAGAGTCTGTTGGTGCTTTATAAATAACAATAATTTATCAGCTTTACATTCTCATTCAAATTACTTTTTAAGGGATCACTGTAGATTTAATTATAGATTTCTCTGCTGAAAATACACTTTTTTAAGAGTAATCTGACTTTAGCAGTATTTTTCAGTGGTTGCTGTAATAATACAGAAGCTGTTGCAAATTTCACATGAAGAATTGCAGTCATTGAGCTGTAGCACAGGAATGAATTTGTAGCCAACACATATTCTTGTTGGCAGGCAAATAAATATATTACGAGCCAGGTTGAGTTCAGCAATCTTATTTTTTATTTATACTTGTAAATATCTGTGATTTCAAAATTGTACTATACTTACAATTGCCATTGTACTAACTTATATAGAGATTCAGGGGTCTATTTCATACTTGACACATTTTTTCACCTAATCCTCCGGGAAAGTCCCATTTTGCCGTGGGTGAAGGGGGACAAAATGACGCGATTCACAGCAAATCTCGTCATGGAGGTTCCCATCCTGCCCACTTCACAAGGAAATGGGCAGGATACCGGAGAATGGCCCTGAAGTCCGGGAGACCTACCCGGAATTTGGGAGTCTCCCAGACATTCCAGGAGAGTGGGCAAGTATGGTTTATTTAGGAAAGGCAGGCAAGCCCTAAACATAGCCTTCACCGGAGGCCTCCTTTGAAGGTGAAGCCTATTTACCAAGGACGGAGGCGTTATTCCCTTACTGCTTCCAGCCAGTATAACCAGGGAACTGAGTATCACTCAGCTGCCCCAGTCACATTTTCTTAATAAATTGTCCGAACAAAGATTTTCAATCACTGCGATGAGCAGTGATCGAAAATCATATTAACGCAGAGGTCTTAACAAATAGACCCATACAAGTTTAGGTTTTAAGTTTAATTTTCCCAATGGAATACCTGTTTCACTGTGTACTGCATTTGCCACATTATCCTGCACATGATAATCTATAGTAAATGAAAGAAACCATGAAAACCTTTGTAAAAAATTAAAAAAAACTGTGTTTTTTGGGGACATTTATGTGTCCCAATGATAGACTGGTTATGTCGTATTAAATGGGAATATTTGTAGAAATGTTCTTTTACTCACCTGTGTACTCTTTTAAGTGTTTAAAAATATTGCTATACTTTTCCATGTTGGTTTATATCAATATTTTATTTTTGGAATGACAACAACATAGTGTAAAGTTTGTCACTGTATGTAAAAGTTTGGCAGCCAACTACTTAAGATATATGCACATTCTCTAGATCTCATGACAGTTAAGAGCCCTCAGCCAGACTCTTTGTGAACATAATTGTGAAAAGCAATGTATTTGTGGTATGGTAAGTGTTTGGAACTATTACAGAATTAATGAACAACTACATTCTACTTTGTGTTCACTGTCATTTAGTAAATCTACCCACAGCATCATTCAGCACATGCAGAATCCATACCAGCAGTATAGAGTAGACTGGAAGAATAAACTCAGTGATCATCTGTTTCTTTAGACAGCCTGGTAATAGCTGAATTTTACTTAACAGAAGCTTCAGCTTTCATGGGGTAGAGCCAGGAACACAGTTAAATAAGGACAGGCGCACACTCTGGTTTCTAAAGCTAGATTAAATATCTCAAGAACAAAATAGGCAGTCATAGCCTCTACGTAAATTGTAAATCATGCTTTCAATTAACTTTATACAGTGATGCTGTTATGAGCGACAGAACTGTTAGTCTTAAAAGACATTTTCTTCTTTTCTTTGTGTTCTCAGTTTGCAAAAGCAATTATTATAGCACCATTAAACAGACATCATCAGCAGTTATGAATTATATATAGCCAGGGAACAAATCAGCCTTGTTACGAACATGGTTTGCAAACGAAGCTGCAACTTTAAGTGGGTTGGGCTCCAAATCATTTGAGTGTGCTAATATGCGGCTTTATCATTTGCAATACTTTCCCATGGGGAAGCCTATTTATCAAGGACAGAGGTGAGTTTTTAACACATTTGTTTCCTTATTTTTTTCTTATTTTTCTATTTAAACTTTATTATTTTTTATATCGAATCTGGAACTGAAAGCCCAAGTCCAGGCTTCCAGTTCTGGTGCGCATGCCTGAGTCGCGCATTCCAGATTGATATGAAAAATTGACATTCAAAATGTCTACATCATAATGTCAAAAGTCATAATGTCAAGACCGTTAAATTGTCGACATGTAAAATGTGGACAGGGTTGTAAAGTTGACATTCAAAATGTCCCTGAGTTCAAGCCCTGGGAAATCCCCATGTTATTTATATATGTCTGAAGAATTTTAAGAGCTCATTTGCACCTGGAGCTATTAGGAGCTAGTATTGTGTCGTGTATGAGGGTTTTTTGTTTGGCCTAGCTAAGCATCCTTGGATTTATTACAGATGTTGACTCCAGATCTAGGTGAGTAATAAAGACGGTGAATGAGGGTAATGTAGTGGTGTTTTTTATCTTATATATAAAAATCATTGGTCTGTTTGTTTGTTTGTCTCTCCGTTTATGCATTCAGACACCCCTATACCGATTGAGATGAAACCAACGCGAGGTGATCCAGTTGGATCCTGACCAGGTTTTAGGTGGGTTAGGGTCCCAGTCAGACCTCCCGTTGCTGTACATTGGGCAGGACTTTGACCCAGGGAGCCTGTTCTGAGCTTTCCACTCGATGGATTTGGATGAAAACTTCACAGAGGGGTGGTGGCAATTGGTCTGGGATGCCTAATGGAGTGGCTGGGGTCCCGGTCTGACCTCCCGTTGGTGTACGCTCAGCAGGACTTTTATCCAGAGAGCTTGTTCTGTGCCTTCCACTAGATTAATTTGAATGACATCATAGCTGCTAATTATTATTACCCCACACCTACTGCCCCAGGGGTGTGGGAAAAACCCTAGTGCTATTGAAGTATCAGCCTTAACTGGCATCACTGGGGTTGGTTAAACTGTTTGAAGGGGGCACGACTATTTATTTATTCTTACATGTGTTAATGCTTTAATTTTTTTATATCTGTTTATTTATGTCGACATTTTAAATGTGTTGCCAATATGAACCTGTCGACATTATGACTGTCAAACTTATAACGGTGTCAACATTATTACTGACTACATTTTAACTGTCTACATTTTGACTACATCCCCACTGGGAAGATGAGCATCGCTCAGCTGCGCCGGTGACATCTTAATAAATTGCCCGATAAAAGATTTTCTATCGCTGATACGTAGTGATGGAAAATCTTGCTATTGAAGGGGTCTTACTAAATAGACCCGTATGTGTTTCTTTCAACATACTGATGTTCAGGCAGATCATGCTCAAAATTATATTGCATTCACTGTGACTACACAAAGCCCCAAGTTCATAATCATTTAAACCAAATTGGTTTGTGACATCAGAAGATCGTTGCTAGACAACGCATGCATTTTATTTATTATGCAAAATATAAAACGAGGTTGATGTTCAAGGAAGGGTTACAACAATGATAAAACATTTAATAAGACTTGATAAATGAACAAAACTGAAAGTTGCTTTTTAATCCTACTAAGTATAAAATAATGCACTTGGCTGGAGGGGAGAAATCTTTGGCAAAAAGCTGTATGGTAGTACACTAATGAAACTAACAGAAGGGAAGCATTTGGGGGTAGCTTTTTTTTCACATAATCAATTACACATTTTAGACTTTGTAAAAACTAGATAGATTCTTGGCTACATAGGCAGTAGGATTCCCTGTAGAAGGATCTTTGATTCCACTTTAGGAATCTCTACTTAGAATATTGTGGCATTGGTCAGCAAAGTCCACAATGGGAGTATTATCCAAAATATACAAATTCAACACACATTTCCAGCACTTGTTTTATTAACCACTTTTTTTTTATCATGCAAAGCATAAACATAGGTCCATTCACGTGTACTTAAAAAGATAAATAAGTATGAGCGAAGGAGGCAGACTGGATGGATTTATTTGTTGTTAGCATTCTATGTGGCTAAATTTGCAGCAAAATATATTTTTCCCCTCACCCAGGTAATAATTACATATTGAAGGGTCATGTCCATTTTTCAATAATCTAAGTATAATTTTTGAAAGTGCAGGAGCACAGATCATTCCTGTTTTCACAAATGCACCTAATCGCCCATCTCATATGTTCATGTCCGCATCTCAATGTGAACTGCTCTTGAAAAATGAATCTCTGGCTAGAAATGTGCATCATGGAAACAGCAAAATTGTCATTTCTAAGTCCTACTTACTGACACTTTTGGATGGACGATTCTTTGTTTGCCAAGACCTTCTGAGTATCAGAAAAACTCCTTGGGGAGGCGTGGCCTACTCTGGCGTGTGAGAGGACGTAAGTAGCTAAGGCTCTTCCGGATACTAACCTGTATGATCTCCTGTTCACATCAACTCCTCTTACATAGGCCTAATCTGTGCCCTAAAACATCATGTCACATTAGCCCACTGAAATGTCTCTCCTGATGTGGAACTTGGAGGTGGTAGAAAAGTTAGGTCATTATTGGTGGGTAGACATAAATGGTGACCAGCAATACCCCACAAAGAGTTTACTTCAGATGATAAACTCAGAGAAAGAAGGTTGCTGAGCAGCTGCATACTGATACAGCCAAGGTGCTAGAAGCAATTGTGGATGCCAGTTCTCGCCAAGATTGAGGAAATTAGAATCCATGTCTCGCTGATATGTAATGATAGGCAGAAACTACAAGCTTGCTACCCATATAGATAATAAGCTTAACCAGGTTGAGGGTCGCATGCAACCATTGCAGTCCATGATGCAAGATGTAGAGTCCATGAGCATCTCCAGGAATGCTTCTAGGAATTAGCCCTTTTGGGTAACTCCATCCATCTCCTTTATGTTAAAAATGTTATTCAAGAAACTCTGTTTCTGGCCAGATAAGTTATTGCCAGCCATTGGTCAACCCTTAATGCCCCTGTACTGGGGGAGTGGCTTGTTACTACACCAAAAGATTATTTTTGAGCATAGGTGGTGTCCTGATAAGTGCTGCAAGATCTGGGGGGAATGGATGGCATTACTTGCCACTATAGCCTACCCTTTTCTATTGAACCACATAGAGCTGCTGGTCTTTGGGTATCAACCTATAATTTTGTTAGGATATATTTTGCATTTTCATGTTGAATTTCGGCAGAGAAGCGCATTTCACGACAAACTCCATGCAATGTAATAAAAACCTTCCCATACACTTAAAAGTGCGACATGTGTCCCCTCACACATTAAATGATTATTTTAAGACATAAATAAGTCTAAAGTGGGCTCATTTTTATTTAAGAAAGGAAAAGTTGAATTAAATGAAAGGGGTGGTTTTAAAGTGGTAGAAGGTTGGACTATGATGTGATGTTTATACTTTCGATTATTCGGCCTCTCAACACACCTAGACGCACTTCTAGTTTATGAAGATGTCTCTTGAGGGCGGAGAGCTTGTACTTTGATGTGCGGTGGTCGGACCATCTTCGCTCACCTGTGCAAAACCAAGGCATTTTGTGGTTAGCATACAGTACACTTCATAAATTACCTCCACTGTACGTAATGCAATTTCATTTTAGTGATTTAGGAGCAAAATCACTTTCCTGGATATAGGGCAGGGGCTACCACTAGGCGACTTAAGACATTTGCTTACCGTAACAGTTTAAGTGGGCACCTAAAACACTGAATGAACCACACTGACATGGAGGAATGCTTTTTGTTAAGTTTCTGGCTAATTCCCCTCCTTGTTCTTGTTGGGCTGGGAGTGTGGTGCTGGGCTATAAGCCAAATACACACACTGGGTCCATACATGGTTAAGAAGAGATTGACATAGAGAGGGGCACCTAGGCAGGCCTGGTGCTCCCATTAGACAAGGGTAGGCACTTGCCTAGGGCGCCGGGCACTGTGCGGCAACCGCTGACCATACCTGTCACGGCCGCCGCACAGCATTCAGATGCACGGGGAGGGGGGAAGAGGCTATTGCTCACCACCGCCGCCTCTCTGCTCCGTCTCCTCCCCTCCACTCACTAGTGTCCGTGAGTGGAGTGGAGGAGACGGAGCAGTGAGGCGGCGGTGGTGAGACAAGGTAAGGAAAGATGGGGTAGGAGGGCGCCGATTTTGGGAAAATGCCTAGGGCGCCATGGACCCTAGCACCGGCCCTGCACCTAGGGCACCCATATCACTTCCACCACATGTCCTTTCATGTTTTACCATCAGCACATATTTGCACCTGCCCGCAGATTCCCAAAACTGATACGGCTTTGGCCACGCCCTTACTATACAAGGCATTTGTCAGACCGCGCCTTCCCTCCCCTGTCCCGCCTATCCAGACGCAACCAGGTGCAAGGGTCAGATGAGATCAAATCTGCTAATGTTCACATGCATGCGGACTGTTTTCTGGGCATGCACATAACCCGCTGGCGTATTCTACGCTACTCTAACTGGCACCCATACAACCCATCAGCTCCTGTGTGACATTGGTCCTGCAAACTTCAAATTCCTTCATGAGATTTGAAAGGATGCCATATTGTCATTTATACACTTTTAAGACTGTCAGATACTATTCCATACATCATATCATTCAAGGTTCAAGATAATATATTTTTTATAGGATTTGGTCTTGATAAATGATTGAAAGAGAGAATCTAAATTGATCTGTCTTTTACTGAGCAGAGCATGACATGTTTTCATCCAACTTTGCCAAACTTTAATGATAACATGATTGAAATTGATCAAACTGTCCAGTTTCTAACAATGGCTCATTGTATGAGACCAAGCTAAGGAGAAAATACTAAATGTGCCTAATGGAGGGAACAGAGCTGTACTACAGGGCAGCAATTTTAAAGTTTGAGATTATGCTTCTATTGAAGCTAAAACACAATTGATCCAGTATGAAAAGGTAAGTTGTAACAAGAGATGGGCAAAATGTTTAAAACTGTTCTTCACATTTCTAAAGTGTAATTTGGCCTTAAGTGTAGTCCGCAAAATCAGTTTTGTTCTGGCCAGATTTGTCCCTTATTGTACTCCAAACACACCACACAGTAGAATAAAATAACACTTTCATAATGACAGCTGTATTTATAAATGATAAATTCCACAGAATGTGGAATACAACCGGTCAGTCTGTCTGCCTGGCTATCAGGGATATGGGCTCATTGAAATGCATTGCAGAAGGAAGCATCTAGGAAAAAAAAATCAAAATCTGCGTATGTAGTATCGGGAACTGGCAGTCTATCTGTCTGTCTGCCTGTCTATCTGTCTGTCTGTCTTTTCCGAAATCTACACTGGTAATCGGAACACGTTCCACTCTGGTTGATGACACATAGGCAAAAGCTGACATAATAGTGTTGCTAGAGATACAGGCTGTTATAATATTGGGCTAGTATAACGTGTTTGGGGAAACAGGCTGGTAATGTGTGTTGGGGGATACAGGCTGGTATAGGAAGTGCTGGGGACACAGGCTAGGTTAGTGTGTGCTGGGTGCACTGGCTTATATTCTGTGCGATTACAGAGAAAGGCTGGTATAGTGTATGCTTGTGAACACAGGATTGTTTAGTGTGTGCTGGTGACAAATGCTGGTAAAGAGTGTGCTGGGAGCACAGAGTGATACTGTGTGTTGAGGTCCACAAGTAAATATATACTAGGGGAAAAGAGCTGTTGTGTATGCCTCAAGTACAGGTTATATAGTGTGTGATTGGGGCAAAGACTGACATATTGTATACTTGGTGTTACAGACTGGAGAAGTAAGAGGCACATACCAACTGGTATAACATGCTTTCCGACTTTGTGTTCTAGTCCCCCGGGAGATCCAGGATGAAGGGGTGTGGTGGGAGGACAGAAGGGGGTGGGGTAGGCAAATCACGTCATTGTGGCCCCGAGCCACGAATAAATTGCCGTGAGTCACGTCATTGAGGCTCGTCGGCAGGGCTGTATGTATGTGCATGCTCGGCAACTGCCCAGGGGCCCAATAGGCAGGGCCCGGAAAATTGTTTTGTTTATTTTATATTCTTTGTGGCATTCCCTCCTCCCTGCTGCGTTCGGTTCCCTCCTCCCTTGCTGCGCTCGCACTGAATGACGGGTGTGACGTCATCACGACCAACATTTTCTTTGAAGAGCGCAGAGAGAGGAGCCGCAAAGGCGACAGGTAAAGACAGAATAGAAGAAGGGGAAGTGTGAAACAGGTGAGATAGAAAGAGGAACAAAAGCAGCATAGTGGAGGGCACAGTGTGACATAGGGGAGACAGAACCCTCCTCCGCTGGATACAGCAGTGAGGTAAGAGTTGTACAGCATGTTTTTTAATGTTTAAGCACTGATTTTGGTTGTGTAGGTAGGGGCCCCGGTGCACTGCTTTGCCTGGGGGCCCATAATGCTGTTAAGATGACCCTGCTAGTTGGGGACAGGATGTGGTAGAGACCTACATGGGATGTTAAAATTACCGTATTAACGGTAATATGCTTAACGCAGCATTTTGTCGGGGGGATTAAATTCCCTTCAATAAGTCACAGTCCCTCAATATGAAAATGGTTGTCACTGAAGGCTCCTATAGACTGTAGATACTTGTGATTGCAATTTAACGCGTTTCTTTACCTTTCTGTAATTTCATCAGAGGAATAGCATATCCAAAAGTGCAATGGAGACACAGCAGATGAGTCTATATTGCACCTTTGGATATGCTACATAAGATTACAGTACTGCAGTTAGTGGAAGAAGTATGTTTATGGGTAGAAACTGAGGGATGCAAAGTACAGTATCCATAAATCTTACGATGTAGAATAGGATAAAGTTGTGGATTGGCATCAGTGATTGATGTTATGATCTTTTGTGAGTTGAAACACAGTGCCCTGGGAAAATGCCTGGACAGAACAACCCCTGGTTTGGGGGAATTTTTCAGCTGCTTTGTATGTAAAGCTTGCAAAGACTTTTTAATTTGTTCTTTTGCTGTGTGCCAGGTGCATAAAATGTCTATACCTGGCCTTGCTGAAGCCATTAACAGCAGAATACAAATTGTTATTTTTAGTGCATCCCAAACACCTAACAAATATTTAAAAATCCAGAATTTTGGTTTAAAATAAACCTGGAATAATTGATCCCATGCAGTAGAATCAGGCACATTAGGAAGCATACAGTAAACAAATATTTTTGAAGGAAACAACATCTTCTGAAACAGACACTATCTGCATCATGACAGATGAGAATCAATGTATGTGAAAGTAAATCAATGTGTCCTTTCATACAATTGGAATTATGCATAACTTGATGAATCCAGTGCACACAATAAAACCTTTAACAAATAACAATTTTCATCCACATAACTTGGCAGCTATATATTAACAAGACATGTCTATTTATAAATATTCTAGTATATTAAACAAAAGAAACATAGCTTGGATTATTTCTCTAATGCAGAATCTATTGGCATGAAATCCTAAATGTGCATTATGATACAATGAATAACATAATCCTCATAAAATATTAATAAATACTATCACATTCCTAAACATTTCCCTGCACCAAAGCTAATGTAGTTGTTCTGAAGGGTAGAATGTTTGATTATCCCACCTGAATTAAAAGTTAAGCCAGTAAGGCCAGGGGGCAGGTCCCTGGTCAGACTAAGGCCCAGATGACCAATCCCCCATGCCAATCACCCAAAAATTTATTAAAATGAAAAAAGTTTTTAAATAAAACCATGGAAACTGTCTTTGCCGGGCGCCATAGAGAGTTTCTCACACTGTGTGAGTGACTGCTTGTCTACTGTGACACACAGAACATCTAATGCCTGAAACAACATATTCTCCTCCCATGCTACACCCCTGACTGCATATCAAATCTCAGGGTAAATTAATTCCATGACTCCTTGAAGAAATTAACGCCTTCCCACCATCTGTACATATATATCAGTGGTAGGGGAGCTTGAAACTGAGCTGACATCTATATGTTTTCACAATTTAGACATGGCCCCTTTACAATATTATATGAAAGGGTTTCCAAAGTTAATTTATGATATACAGCCTATATGCATTTGCACTTTTTCGGCCACGGTGGTGTTTTAATGTTTGAAAATGGCATTGTGTGTGAATGCAGACATATATTTGATATTGGGTAGTTTAGGGGTCTAAGTTGGTGTTGCTAGCTTAGCATATGCTTTGCGATAGTGTAGAAGAACTTGACAAAACCAATAAATGGCAGGCAAAATAATTTGGTATAGGTATCAACAGTTAATCTTCAATCCAACATGCATGTTGCATAATAATGACCTGTTCATTGTATCAACTATAGAGAATCTGTGCATAAACAGTGGTATGGGTTAACGCTAGTACCTGAGGTCTGGAACTTTGTGACTGGAAAAGTTATTTGGTTTTGGTATCTTTCGTACATCAATGTAACTTGTCTGGCATATAAATAATTTGCCTGCTAATGAAGGGGTAATGTTTGGTATATTGCTGCTTGATTGTAAAGGATCCCAGTTAACTTTCATTAATCACTGCTGAGATATAGAGCAAGTAGAGGTAGAAAGGTAAATTACAATGTTTTAAAGAGTGCGGTAATGAGGTTGTTTTTGAACCACTGATGTAGATTATGTACATTAACAAGATGGGGTTTTATGGGCACTGCAGACTTAGCCATGTTTCCTTCTTGTGTGATAGGTTAAACTTCTTTGACCAATCACATGCTAGCTATTTTTTCTGGACATACACAATAATTTATTCACAGATCAGAACAAACATTAAGATCAGAATTTATAATACTCCTAGGACACTTAAAGTGGACCATCACTTACACACATTGGAGACAACCATTGTGTAGGCTGGACGAATATTAAGCTCAGTACATGAGTTCCCAGTCAAGTTGGTTGCTCCTTTGTAGGTGCGGGTTTACTTCTTTACTGAGGCTTTTCTCACCCCTGTTTTGAGCTGATTTTGGCGCTTTATGGGATGGTCAACATCAATAATAGTAATTTGTTTATTCAGCTCCCATTATACTTTGTGTTTTCCTTTCAGAAGACTTTGAATTTTCAGAAAATTCAATTAGTCTGCTTATACATCCTCTCACAACAAATAAGTTCTAACCAAAATAGCCAAAACCGTTTTTGTTTTATTAAAACTGCAAGAAAGTGATACAAAAGCAAACATGTCTTTTTTTTCTATACATCACAAAGAAATAAATACTTTGTTTTTCATGCTTTAACGAATTGACCTATCCAAAACAGCAAAACACATGTTTTTAGAATAAAATCTCAACTTGAGCACTATAATATTTTTTTTTTTTTGCACGGTCTTGAATGAAATGTATAAAATGTGTAGGAATAATATGGGTAGCCCATGTTTCAAAATAAGCAACCTAACACATCAAATGAGGGGACTCCTTTGTTTAATTAACTCAGGGTGGAGATCTGAACATTGGAACCCCTTCTCTCTGGACTTATTAACACTTTCTGAAGTGTAGGATGTTGTTGTCTGTTGATCACCAGATACTAACTACTAAAGAGGCACATCATTTGAAAGAGGGGACTATTACCAGACCCTTCCATCTTTCTGGGTTACTTAATGTTTTCTGCAGTGTAGGATATAATTGTTTGGTGATCACATGGGATCACTAAACTCTCCTGCCCCCTCTATCCACCCTGGCCTGCCCCAATCAGGTGGCCTCCAAATATAACCACACCCTCTCCACCACTCTTGATGCTGTCGCCCCTACCTCTTCTGTCTACCTTCGCTGCTTCAAACCCCAACTGTGGAACTCCAAATGTACCCTCTTTCTCCAAAAGTGTACTCATACCACTGAACGACACTGGAGGAAATCTCGTTGGCTGATTTCCTTCACTTCTCGTTTATCCTCTCATCTTACAGTTCCGCTGTCTTCCTTGCTAAACAATCCTTCTTTATATCCCTCATTTCTTCACAGTCCTCCAATCCCTGCTACCTTTTCACCATCTTCAACACACTCCTGTGTCCCCCTCCCATCCTCCCTAAATGCCACTGAATTTGTCTCCTTTTTCTCTTCTAAAATCAAGGACATCAGACTTCAAATATCCTACTCCATTCACTCTTCTGTTGTTCCTACACTTAAGCCCTCTATCCCTCCAACCACCAACTCCTGTACTCCTTCTGCCCTACCTCAGGTGGCGAAGTCCATTCTCTCATTTCATCCTCTCACCTTCAACCTGCCCCCTGGATCCTATCCCCTCTCACCTTCTTTGCTCCCTTTCCCCCACCATCTGCTCCCACCTCACTCACCTCTTTAATATGTCCCTCTCCACTGGCATCTTCGCTTGTTCCTTTAAAAATGCTCTCATCTCTCCCATTCAAAAATGACTAATCTTGATCCCACTTCACTCTCTAGCTACTGCCCCATTGCTCTTCTCCCATTTGCCTCCAAAATACTTGTGAGGCTTTCTGCAATCGTCTTACCACTTACCTTTTTGAACACTCCTTGATCCTCTCCAATCAGGTTTCCGCCCCCTCCACTCCACTGAAACTGCCCTGGCTAATGTCACTGACGATCTCCATTTGGCAGAAGCAATAGGCCATTTCTCTCTTCTTATCTTCCTGGACATCTCAGCGGCCTTTGACACTGTGGACGGCCCTCTCCTGCTTCACACCCTCTACTCCATTGGCCTCTCTGGCACATTCCTTTCTTGGTTCACCTCCTATCTTGCCAACCACTCCTTCTCTGTTTCTACCTCTGGTTCTCCCCCCCCCTCCCCCTTCCACCTCCTCCCTGGGTGAACTTATCAGCTCCTTCGGATTCCAGTACCACCTCTATGCCAACAACAGTGAACACTACCCTCTCATCTCCTGATCTCTCTCCCTCCCACCTCTCTTGGGTGTCCATCTGTCTCTCTGCCATCTCCTCCTAGATGTCCACTCGATTTCTTAAACTCAACATTGCCAAAACCAAACTGATTGTCTTCCCTCTATCTAGAACCTCCTCCCCCTCCTGCCTCTATCACTGTCAACAATTCCAACTATCTCAACTGTTCCCCAACTCTGCTGCCTGAGTGTCATCCTCAGTTCCTCTTTCTCCTTTGCTCCCCACATTCAATCTCTTACCAGATCCTGCCGCGGGTGGGGTACGAATTTGCTTAGCTGGTTTAAACAACAAGCAGTGGCCTGACAATAGAATTGCAAAAGTCACTTGCCCGACTTGTAATAAATGGTGACACCTTAAGAATTATCAATGCAATCCCCGTCAGTGTATTCATAAATCACGACCATCAGGAATAACGACAGCCTCTTTTCATGTCCTTTTAAAATGCGACCTGTATATCACAATTTTAAAAGTGGCAATGCCCTATAATAATAAAAAAAATAATAATAATAATAATAACAACCAAACAATAATTACTAAGGGACCAACTATTTTGAAAGAGTAGATTCCTCTTTCAAACGAGGGTACCCCTGAGTGTGTAGGTGACAGGATATTGGAGATATGGCACTTTTTATACCTTCTCCCATACCCTGCACTACAGATTTCTTTTTGTAGTGCACTGACTTAGTTCTGCCCCCTCAATGACTTCATCACTCTGCTGCCTCCGCCTCTGGCCCCCACCAACATTAACTGAAAATAGATATACATGATGCAAGTGTCACTCACCGGACCGTGAGTGCCTCTGCGCTGGTGCGTGGTTCTCTAGCCTTCCTGCCAGCGCCTGTCCTGAGCCGCGGCCGTCCGCCATCTTGATGGACTACGCATGCGCAGCCTCCAAGAACTCTTATGACCTTTGCTTTTAATCTAATTGGATGATCAAGCACCTCTCCCTATTTAAGGCACCTGTGCTCATTACATCGTTGCCTGATCTTGAGTCTCATTCCCTGTGAGTCTCTGAAGGTGTCTCCTGTGTCCTACTTGTGTCTTCAGCTTCCTGCTGATTAACCTGCTCTACTCATCGGTGGTTCTCATACCCGCTACTGACTCTTGTATCCTGCTCGTGTCCTCAGCTGTCTGTTGGATTACCTGCTCTGCTCACCTGCGGTTCCCATACCCGCTTCAGCCATTCAGCGCTCCTGCTGTGCCTGCATATCCTCGTGGACAAGCTTCTCTACTCATCAGCGGTATGCTTACTTGCTATTGATTTTCAACTGTTACCTTGCATATCCGCTTAGGACAAGCTTCCCTATTCAGCAGCGGTATCCATACCCGCTATAGACTATTAGCTATAACGCTGCATATCTGTTTGGAGCAAGTTCCTCTGTGCTCTCATTGCAGTCATACAATTATTGACTCTATTCATTCCTCCACTTATCCTCACCTGGACAAGTCCTCACCTCCTCGCAGTGGTACAACTTGCTGTCCGCAGACCACTGACGCCTCCTCTACCTACCTGCACCTGGACAAGTCTTCTCATCACAGCAGTGGTACAACTTGCTGAACGCAGACCACTGACTTCCCGCTACCCTACCTGCACCTGGACAAGTCTTCTCACCACAGCAGTGGTACAACTTGCTGAACGCAGACCACTGACTTCCCGCTACCTACCTGCACCTGGACAAGTCTCCCCTTCACAGCAGTGGTACAACTTGCTGTGCGCAGACCACTGACTCTCCCATTACCTTCTTTCACCTGCTCATGTCCACCCGGCTCTCCGTGGTTGAAACCTGCCTTCCACTATAGCTGCAAGTCGCTGACTCATCTACCAGTATAGCTGCAAGTCACTGACTATCATCAATTCCATTGGCATCCTCTCTCCATCTGCTGTTATATAGGTTCCACTATTCACCCTGCTGCCAGAGGACCGCTGTGCAAACTCCGCCCCTCTGGTAAGCATAGTCACCTGGTGAATCCTGGGCAGAACTCCTAGTGCCCGTGACAGCAAGACAAGTCCCACTTGTCCTTAACAGTGAAGGGGTTAAGCACTGTGGGCCTGATTCATGTTCGGAGGTAAGTCTGTTTGTGTACCATATCTTGCGTGAAGTAGCTCTGTCCATGTTCAATGAATGCAAATACAAACAATTCATTTCTGAACACCAATGACACTTATGATTGACTACAACTTGAAGGGCAGGATGGGGATGGGAAGGGGCAGATGAACATAGGCAATGTACAGTAAGAGCGTACTGAACAAGGTGCGGCTGATTCAAGTGCTAGGTTTCTTTAAAGTGCGCTTGTTTTCAGACAAATCATTTGCATCAGCTACAGGGCAGATGTTAGAGCCGACTGATAGTGACGACTGACATGGTATAAATTTGTTTGGAAAGTACATGTATGCATGCCACTAGATAAACGGAACATGTAAGAGAGACTATAAAAACGCATTGTATGTACAGTACACATTAAGAACATCTTCATTTATGTATTTAATTTAAAAAAATGCTAAAAACATATTTATTTTATTTAAACCAACCATATTTTTATGAATGCTTATACTGTTTACAGTTGTTCATTTATTTTATAATATAAATGTTTTTGTATGTGTTCTGATGTGATTTTATATTGCACATAGACTTGGGAGTATACTGCACTGTTCTGTACTCAGCTTACTTATACCCAGATCAAATTTGAAACGCATCTTGAGGTCTACTTTGATTTAAATACAATTGAAACTACGCTCATGTTCTTTACTCTTTTATAAGCCGACACTTGTGTGCAAGTTGCGTTCTGATTTGAATCAGGATCTGTATCTTTGTACCTGCAACAAAAAATGGACACAAATTACCATTGTTGCGAACACACTCCCAGCTGCCGTGACTTTGGGGTGTTTGCTGTATGAGGCCACACACCATTCCAGCCCGCAGTCTCTCTCTACCTATCACACAGGTTAAAGACCTACTACAAACAGCGCTCACACCCCCACAAACTTCAGGTTTGCCGCCACCTATTGAATGCAGGCAACAGGACCCCAATATACTGTCCCACACTGGCACACAAGGCTTCTAGCTACCCACTGGCTAACAAGGCCCCCACCAGCAAACAAAGGGTTAACACTTCACACTTCCAGGCTGATACACAAATGTAAATGCCAGCACGCACTAAGCTTGTTAATCACATATATCAACAAATCACACACTGGCATTCAAAGGGTTAACTTGGTCGAGCTATTTCTTCTTAACAGGCTAATGGATTTGTTAGAGTATCAAGGACGCAACATATTAAATTATAGATTTAATATACAAACGTGCAGGGCATTCAGATATTAAAAACTAATTAATCAACAATTAATAGATTGATATAACACACACAAGCAAAACAGTTTAAAATAAAAAGGATTAGATTCAGAGTATAACTTACATAAAAGTGGTATATTCTGGCCAAGGGAAATTGGCTTGGAAGATGGACAGCTTATCAATGTGAATTGATTTCCTAAGGAGTCTTACAATTTGCTGTACCTGGTCTCCGCCTTTTAAAGACACTTCCACACCTCTTCCTACCCTCAGGGGGTTGTATCCTGTGACACTTTTTTCAATCACCATTTGCATGTTGCCTGATTTATTAACGAATTCTACTATGTGGCCTAACTTTTCTGTAGAGCGTCACACAGATCCAATTTTATCAATAATACATCCCTTATGAAAAGGTCCATCTTTTGATATCAAACATGCCCAGATACAGTGCAATCGTAGAGCTTATACTCATTTCCATAACTTCTCTGTGGGGCAGAATTCTGAATTTGACATATGAGTTGCCCTTATTCATGCTGTGGAAGAATATGTGGTTAAACACTACTCTTATTGATTTTAAGTGGCATATTTTAAAACTGAATTTATTATTATAACTATTTATATATATATAAAGTATAGCCAAGTTAGTAGATGGGCTCTGTGATCCAGACACCATGCTGAGCAGTTCCTAAAAAATCTATTCAGGTATCAAACTCCATCCCAGGCCAGGCTATATCTCAGAGCAGGGGCTCTTTAAAGCTGCCACAGGTGACACTCCTATCTTCTCACACTGGAGTGTGCAAAACCATCAACTCAGACTTTCTGTCTTCATATTTTACACTTTAATAGCTCAATTTATCAACGGATTCATTTGAAATAACATATTTACACTGCAGTTATGGTTTATCCCTCATTCCCCACAATTATGTGATGGGTTAACCCTTATCAATAACTGTAAGTTCTCTATGTTCACGACAACCTTTAATGCATAATCCTCAATAGTCCTCACTAGCGGACCCCAAAAGGAACAGGGCTTACCAAATGGTGAGTGTGGCTTTATCAGGATGTGGGAAGGCTTGACTAAATCAGGGGGTGGATTAAGCCGATTAGGGCCTTATTTTGTCCTGATTTTGCATTTATCAATGTTGGGAGGAATTTCTGCATATAATATTCTTGTATAAAATTTTGAATATTTAGAATAGTTTGCTTCAATAGAATAGCTTGTTTAACTTGTTATTAATTGAGAACAATCAATTTTAAAACATCTACATAATTGTCAGACTTCATAGTTGTCTAATAAACCCATTTTGATATCTCAGTCATGTTCTCTCCCTGAGAACTGAATTTCTCATAATCAGTACTTAACCCTCTGCTTGACCTTACATTATTTCAAATGTTTCCCTCTAGTCCAACAATTATTAGAAATAATTACATTTGTGTTCTGGGATGTGACACCAAGGCTATGGATTTAGTTTAAACACCACCAGCTGATTCTCAGCCCCTTTCTTCTATAGTATTATAACCAGAGCCGTAACTTAAAATGTTAGCACCTGGGGCGAAAAGGAAAACTGACACCCCCTTGCCCTCAATTTTAACCAAATTAACCTAAAATATTCATAAACTGCGCCTCCCTTCAGCGTTGCGCCCTGGGCGGTCGCCCCTTTTCGCAGTTATGGCCCTGATTATAACTTAAGCTTTCTGCACTGGTTTGTATCCCATGAAGTAATAAGCAATTCTGCTCAATTTCACTAGAAAAGAATAAAGCTGATATATGTAATAAATAATTCTTCAAATGTCTATACAGTAAGAACATGACGATTTTACAACTCATATGTTCAGTTTCGCAGCTATGCTTGTAAGCTTACTGTTTAATGCCATATACAGATAATAATCTGCATTTATATTACTTTTAATATTCTAGTTTATTGATGTTTTCACATATTTTTCATTTTTTGTTATCCAGCTGTAATCTTGTTTTTTTATATTACACCAGAGAAAGATATTAGTTGTCCACAGTGAGGTCTTTTTAGTTTGACTGAGGAGGCTTAAAAAATCTACATCCCCTACAGTTCTGGTATACACAGATAATTTCCACGATCACTTATGTGACTAAATACGCCAGTTAATTCCATGTATTGCTGAAGTAGGAGCTCAAGTTAGATGAGTAAATTTTCAGTTTAAACAAGTAAAGATCAAAGCTTGCTTTAATCTTGGAGCATAATCATGATGAAATGCCCTTTCATCTAAGAACATTCATTTTATAGTCAATCCAAACCTTCTGTACTTTGTCAACATGTACAGAAATCCTTTCACCACGATATAAGAAAATCACTTAATTTTTTAGAACTTTAGAACAAAGCCTCACTCTGGTCAAATGTATAATACTCTGTATTTATGAAGCTTAAGATAATGTAATTATGGCCATACACGCCGCAATACCATTGACAATATTGCCAAGTGTGTGGTCCAAAAACGAGCACAATGCCTGGTAATGATCGAATGCTAATCATTTGCATGATTATCAGGCATGTCTATAAGTCATTCTGAGCTTGGGATTCATGAGAACCTTGAAACGACAAAGATTTCATGATTATAAAACAATCAAGCGAAAGGCAGCAAAATAAATTTTAGTGGTTCCAAAAACTGAACTTGAGAGGGACTTCCAGCAGTGTGCCTTTGAAACTTAGCAAACAAAGCCTACAGTTCTTAATGTTTATAGGCTAACTTTTATTTGACTCTTTATTATGGGTACATTTAATGAAACATTTTAACAACAAAGTCTAGTAATAGTATATGATTAGTTCATTGATTTTTAGCGGCATTGCAGAATTTAGTAACAAATTTGGAAGTGTTAGCGTTCCCAGCATGAAAAACATGGAGAATAGTTGTGCTTGAATACAGAATGTCCTTATTATATACAAGAACCACACAGGCAATATATAGATGCAGTCAATGGTGAAAATGCAGATACATGTGTCAGGGTTACCAGGTTAGCTGTGAAAGTGAAGCAGGAAAGACTGATGTCAAGGTATAACAGATGTAGTGGGAGACACTGTATTACAAGGTACAAATGATGAAAATCATATTCAGGTTACCAGGTTTAGTCAGGAAACATGAGGCACAGAGTAGCCAGGTGGCACGAGACACTGGATTATACACAGGAGAATCAGGCAAAAGGAGGGTCAGGCAAGCCAGGGGTCAGAAGCCGGAGGAGCCACAATATACCAGGGAGTAAGCAGAAACAAGTTCAAACGTAGCCGGTGTCTGGATCACTGGAAATAGTGAAAGATGATGGAACAAAGAAATAGTCAAAAACCAGAGAGAAGTCAGGATCCAAACAGAATTTCCATAGAGTATCAGCAGCAGCAAGACAAACACACTGGTACTGGCCTGTTGAAAAATGCAGTCTTAAAAAGGCCAGTCACAGGTGATCACAATCCTGATCAGATGATGAGGGCTTAACCTCTTGCAAGCAAGGAAATACTGTCCAAGATAAATTCTGAATGGCTACAGCTCAGGACAAAAGCATAAACCTTTTCTTTGGGGTTCAATATTACCAAAACATGATTTTATACACATATTATTTAACAGGTTCACATGGGTAGTTTTCTGGTATTGAACCAACATGCAAACTGGGATTAAAAAGTTTATTTTCCACTCATTTCAGGTGGACAACTTTTTTCAAAAGTAGAACTTTTGGGGGATGGTTGCATTATGCATTTTGTGGGGACCCCTGGGTGCAGACCCACACAGAAATCTATTAAACTCTACATCCTTTGCATCATTGCATTGCATGAATGGATTGAGGAGAAAGCTAACAGAAGAAAATTGAGAGGACAGGTATTTCTGGGATAAATACTGCCATTGCAGACAGCTAGCTCCACAATACAGTATGAGATATATTTTTCAATAAAGTAGGAAACTTATTTTCAATTCTGGATATTTTTCATGCTTGAGTCCCTGTGGGATCTACTTTATGTTTATGTGTTATGAGGTTAATTCTGCCCATATTGTTACACTCTATTTTGAACAACTTTATTTCTGTGTTTGGTTGCATAAATAGTATTCAGTATGTACCCTGAATTTACTATTATTATTTAAATTATATGTAGTTTTATATTCAAAGCAGAATGGATATTTGTTCTTGTCTTGTCATTCTTGTATTTTATTTTCCTTGTACTGCGGGCAATGTCTATACCTCTTTGCATTTCAATTACTTGTTTGCCCAAAAGCAGTAAAGGGGGTTAAGCCAGTATATACATTTATATATTTTTCATTTTCCATGGGCAAGTGCTGAATAACATAACTTCCCAATCAGAAGTGTGAACTAGCCTTAGGCTGTAAAACCTGTAAAATATAATTCAAAGAGAAATATGCATTGGCCGATCAGTCATAATGTGCTAAACATATCACAGAAACGATGTTAAAAATTCTCCTGTGAAAGATGTCCTTGTTGCTGAGGATGATAAAATTCACATCTTGCAAGATTCTTTGTTGTCATTATTCTAGTTTAGTGCTGTATGTTGTTTTTTTTGTCTACTATGAAGGGTGTAGGTGCCAACATTGTAAGATAATATCCATGGATACTTTGCTGCTGGACAAGTGCCCCCAATATGTCATGTGCGGTACTGTCTGGGTAAACCTTACAACTACAATTCCCATGTAGACATGTTTACTAAACTTGATTATGCTGTAATTGAGATTTATATGCTCATTTTTAATAAATGCTTGCAAGATGTGTTAAAAGCAGGAAGACAAGGGCAGGGAGTAGAATGAATATTTGTAGAATATCTGAAAATCTGAAATACATATTGGCTTCTAAAATGTGAAGTTAGCAATTTTTTCATTAAACATTTTATCAAATCAACTATTTCCTGTTCGATACACAGGGTAACTTTGGGAGTGGCATAGTTGGGAAGAGCCCTGTTGGTGGAAATTGGCAACTCTGAAGCTCCTTTATTTAACAGGCAGAGGTTCCATAAAGCCCTGTCTAATTAAATAAAACTGTGCACATAAAAAAGCCATCACCTGCTGTTTCATTCCATCTGGCACATAAAAATTGTCATCGTTAAATACTAGTCCCATAAACGAGCTACAGAGATCTCCCCAAGAAACCCATAAAACTTAATCATGTTTCCTATACATGTGTGCGTAAAATCATACACTGTTAGTGGTAATAACAGATTAGCATACCAGCACACTTCCTGGTATGATGTCACTTGGAAGGGGGGTGAAAAAAGGAAAGGATTTAAAAAGCACTGAAATTATGTTACAAATTGACCGTTCTTGGGGCTTAGTCTTTGTTTTGATGCATTGTCCATACCTTCTAGCCTTCCTTAGGCAGCAGATTGCTCTTGAACTAAATCACAGTGGTGGCAGAACTGTGTGAGATATAATTTGGGGGTATTTTACTCACTTTTAGATGGACCAGATTATTTTGTTTTGATTTACCATTTGAAATCCACATTTCATGCATGCCTAGGTGGGTCTGGTGAATATAATCATAAATAAAAACTGGCTCTGTTTGCTGATGATCTCCTTGTTTTTGTATCAAATGCAACCATAGCCATAGACTTTTCAACTCTATATCTAGTTTTAAAATTAGTTATTCAAAGTTGTGGACTTTAAACCTTAAATCATCCACAAGTCAAGCACACATTTTTTTTTAGAAGCCTTTCCCCTTCAGACAGCATAATATCTGATATTACATATCTGGAATATTTTTTGCCTTAATTTCATGTACAATGCAAAAGATAAAACATGATTTGGCCACATTTCTTGCCTGAGACAAATTAACAATATTAAAATAAATATTTAACTAAGAATTTTATACCTTATGCAGACACATGAAATAGCCAGATATTATTTTTCTATAGAATCCCAAGACCGTTGCTTCAAATTCAATGAATGTAAAACAGCCTAGAGTCATCATTGTCCTCACACAGCTCAGAACACAAGGAGGGGTTCCAACTCCTTATCCTTTGTAGATACAATGAAACCTCTCTGTTACAGAGACCAGTGGGCTAGCACAGATAGGTCTAGGTCCTACATCTATACATTCCAGAACATTAACTAAGGAATACTCTATACTAACACCTCCCCCTTAATTATTGAAACATATTTAATGATACAAGGTCAATTTAAAATATTTCCAAAACTCAAATTGCAGAAATTTGGAATTATTTGCCGGAGTCTGGACAAGGATATATTACTACCTTTGAGGATCTATGTACAGCTGTATACCCACTTACTATAACTGTACTTTGCTGTATATATAACCTGTTGAGCAGGGAAAAGGATGGCTTTCCCAGTTTATACATCCAACAATGGAAACAGAAACTCCAGAGAAATCTACATTCTAATCAGTAAGAGAATTTTTTTCAATTTACCAAGGCATGCTGTGTACTCTGATTGGGAGGAGTATTACCAACTTGTATCTAGTGGCGCAGTGCCCAAAATTGGCACTTACCATGCCTTATGTAGTAGTCATTGCTCCATGCTATTGTTGATGATATTATTGATACAAGTTCTGTTATACTATCTATAAATGCTTACTTCCTCAGCCCCTACCTAAGTTGCTCCCCATTCCCCAATACCCCCACCTTGTATTATTACTCACCCTATCCATCTCTTGCACTAGTCCATACATGGACTCTTCCCACATCTATTTCTGCAAATTTTTCTATTTCCCTCTCTTTTTTCCCATGGCCTTTTAACCATTTTCATTGTATCAGTTATTATATGCTTTGGATAGAAAATATCACATGTCATTGCTAAATTGCCTTTTTTGTTCAGACATTCAAAATTGAAAATCTCCTGTTTTTTCTCACAAGCATATAAGCAAAAATCACATATCAATATACTATTTAATAGCTAGATAGACACATTTAGTAGTCAATTTTTTACTTTAACCAAATATATATATGTTATACATTTATATATCAGCCTTCAAAGTGAAAAAGTTTGAGGGGCAAAGCACTAAGGGTCCACAAGAGGACACTCAAGAGCCCCTCTAAGGGACCTATTTATCAAAGGGAGAAAAGCTTTATCTCCTGTGAACAGGGCCGGACTGGGACTAAAAATCAGCCCTGGCATTTATATCGCACAGGCCCACCTGTGTTCATGAGCAGGGAAAAAAACGTGCGCTGCAGCGCAGTGGCTGCGCCGCCAAGGGCGTGGCTACATTATGTTGGGGGCGTGGTCAAAATGGTGTGTTGATACATACATTATAATAAAACAATACATATATCAGGCCCTCCCCATTCACATCACACCACCCCTTCAGACACATTATGACACCCCCAGCCCACTGTACTTATCTATGCTTCTGATCCGTCAGGGTGGGAACTTTCTCTTAGTCTCACGAGATTAATAAATCTCATGAGACTTAGAGCTCCTCAGCTTGCTCTGCAGTCTGTGCCCTGTCCGGGACTGGGAGCACAGATCCCTCCTGCTGACCAGAACTGGATAAGGCTCGGGGGGGCCAGGACACTTAAGGCAGGGGGGCTCCTATGATGCAATTTGGCTATTAGACACATTTTCGACAAATACACAGGCAATACTGTGTGCACTACTGTTAGGTGCACGCAGTTCTACCTTCACAAGCAGTACAGTGTGAAGCAGGACATATCTCCCAACTGTTCTTGTAGTCAGACCAAATCCTGACTAAGCGGGACAGTCACCCACCAAATTCAGGACAGTTGGCAGACTGTCCTGGTGTCTCCTACCTGTCTTGTCATTGTCACCACTTGTGGCTGCTGGTGTCTTTATATCAGTTGCTGCTTGTCTGGATCCTGGGATGTTGGATGGCCTATTTGGAAAAAAAATGAGTACATTAAATTTAGAAAACTTCAACCAGCACCGCTGTTAAATTAATATAGCACCCACATTTGAAAATTAGGCCTCCCTCCAGCCTCAACATTAAAATACTAGTACTTACATTTGATAAATTCATCTATTTCCCTCCAACTAACCCTGACATTAAATTAATAATATTCCCATTTAATAAATAAACCTATTTCCCTCCCTCCAAACGACCCAAGCTAGAAATTGACATTCAATTAACAGCGCCCAAACCACGCCAGCATTAAATTAAAAATCCAATCAATTTAAAATCAACTCCAATTCATCTTAAATTGATAGGCCCCACTATTAAATTAAATTGCCCCACCATCACCCCACAAATAAAATAGCACCCAATAATTAGCCCCCCACCTGCAATTCACCATTAGATTACTAGCCTACCTCTCACATTATATTAAGACCCCCCTTGACACTCACACATTATAGTCATACACCGGCCCCCACACACACATTATAGTCATACACCGGCCCCCACACACACATTATAGTCATACACCGGCCCCCACACACACATTATAGTCATACACCGGCCCCCACACACACATTATAGTCATACACCGGCCACCACACACACATTATAGTCATACACCGACCCCACACACACATTATAGTCATACACCAGGCCCCCACACACACATTATAGTCATACACCGGCCCCCACACACACATTATAGTCATACACCGGCCCCCACACACATTATAGTCATACACCGGCCCCCACACACACATTATAGTCATACACCGGCCCCCACACACACATTATAGTCATACACCGGCCCCCACACACACATTATAGTCATACACCGGCAACCACACACACATTATAGTCATACACCGGCCCCCACACACACATTATAGTCATACACCGACCCCACACACACATTATAGTCATACACCGGCCCCCACACACACATTATAGTCATACACCGGCCCCCAGACACACATTGTAGTCATAAACTGGCCCCCACACACACATTATAGTCATACACCGGCTCCCACACACACATTATAGTCATACACCGGCCCCCACACACACAATATAGTCATACACCGGCCCCCACACACACATTATAGTCGCACCGGCCCCCCCCCCCACACACACACATACTATAGTTACACTGTCACACACAAAACATACCCTGTCACAAACAAAACATACTATAGTTACACTATCACACATAAAACATACTTTAGATGCACTGTCCCACATATAACACTCTTTAGATGCACTGTCCCACATTAAACACTCTTTAGATGCACTGTCCCACATAAAACACTCTTTAGATGCACTGTCCCACATAAAACACTCTTTAGATGCACTGTCACACAAACTACCCTCCCTCACCTTGTTTGCTCTGCTCCGCGGCGCGCTCTGTAGTCTCCTTTAACACATAGGACGGCACCGATCACATGGTGCGCGTCCCATGTGATACTGATCGCCGAGAGCTTCATAGGGGAGGAGGGGAGGCGCAGCCACAAGGAAGTTAGTGTAGGGCCGGCCCCATTGCTCAGCACACAGGCTGTCATGCTGGAATTCGGCATGACAGTCTGTGTGCTGAGCAGTGGGGTCGGCCAGCTAGTAACCGGCCCATCTGGTCATCGGCCCTTCTGGCATTTGCCAGAACTGCCAGATGGCCAGTCCGGCCCTGCCTGTGAATATGCATGTTTCCACCTGAGATAGGGCATCGTTTCCACCTGAGATAGGGCATCTCCCTATCAAATGTTACCACAATGCTTTCGCTGGCGAAAACTTCATCATGCAAAGGATGGGGAACCCTATTTAACTAAGACCGTGGTGTACCATTCAGCTTCCCCAGCAATATTTTCTTTGTAAATTGCAGATATAATTGATTTTCTATTTCTGCGATAAGCAGCGATAGAAAAAAAAATCATTGTTATCACTGCAGATTAAAAAATAGAATCATAAAAGACAGAGGCCATTTACATCACTGTCATTCTGAAAGAAATGAATGGTTTGATTGCAATTTTATCTTCACTGTGAAAATCTGGTTAATGTTGTTGAAGACAGTCTTACTTCAGTAGAAATAATTCCGCTAATAAAATACTAGCCAGGCTTACAAATATTGGCAGACAGACCTACAAGTGTCCTGCAGAATAAATGTCCCATTGTTAGCACAAGTTCCTTCTCTGCTCCTCTTGTTTTTCACTCGAGTTCAGTCTCTTTATTTTGAAGGACTAATAAACCAAACATACAAGATGACACATATAAGAGATCTATTAATAATCTTTACAAATATATATATATGAAACATATAAATAAACTATAAATGCATACATGTTAAGTTTAAAAAAAGATAGATGGACAAAACAAGATTCGGTTCCAGTGGTGGAACTGTCATTGGTGCAGCAGGTGCCGTGCACTGGGGCCCATGGAGATAATGGGGCCCGCTGCATGGGGAACTAGTGAGCTGTGGACCATGGTTCCTTCCTCCCCGCTTCCCTGCACCAGGGCCCACAGCTTACTAGTAACGCCTCTGTTCAGTTATTTATATTATTGTATAGTACATACAATTTTTGTTATCCTCAGAGGGACACTACATGAAAGATGTTTGTTTTATATAGCTCACAATATTGAACAGTGCTAGATATCTAACATAAAGGTAAATTATATATTGTTTTACAAAGTTTCATCATTGCCATCCAACAGGTGAAAAACTTGAGGGATTCCTAAGGTCTCTGAACAGCAGCAAACCACTTTATTTGGGACAGACAGGACTGGGGAATATAGAAGAACTTGGAAAACTCGGACTTGAGCCTGGAGAAAATTTCTGCATGGGAGGTCCAGGAATGATCTTTAGCCGAGAGGTATTGAGAAGAATGGTGCCACACATTGGTGAATGTCTACGTGAAATGTATACTACACATGAGGATGTGGAAGTGGGTAGATGTGTGCGGCGGTTTGGTGGAACTCAGTGTGTTTGGTCCTATGAGGTAAGAAAAATCTTGAATGTATATTATGTAAGTTTATGTATATTTTAAGTAATGAATATAGTTTGACTTTCTATAAAGTTTATTTGCAAATGTGCACAATATGCACCTCCTGCAGCGCTTATGCTATTTGCTCATATATTTGCGCTAATATACTTTTTTTATAAAGGGAAGCGCATGGATTTTTGGGCCAAGATGGCCATGTCTGTGAATGGGGCAAAATATTTCAGCTGCTGATGGAAGTGTCTGTTATGTAGAGGTTGTTCCTTGCCTAGTGCTGGCTAGATTAATTAGTGCTTAATTTTGATCTTACAGTTCTATTAATCGATTTTCATGATTAAAAGATACCTATAATAAAAATGTACAGTATATGTTAAATTAGTTTATGTTATGTCTAATGTATAGCACATGTACTTTGCTCACCTTTTTCCTCTTGACATGTTGTTGGTGTGCAGAAAGCGATTTGAATGTGATCTTAGAAACCTATTGTATTAGTCCATCCAGCTTAATTACAGAAATTAAAATTACATTTGAGAACTATAACCTTTTTTAAAAAGGAATATCTATTAGCTGTATCGACACTTTCTTGCTACTGTCAGAATATATATATATATATATATATATATACACACACGCACACACACACACACACACACACACAATTGCCTTTGTTAAATAGGATTGGTTGATCTAAAAATGATCCAGGGGTCGGATTACAAATAAATGAATATTTGATCATCATGGTAATATATAAGCAGTTGAGCAGGTTATTTAGTATATATACACTTATTCTCCCATATACTAGTATTTAACATTAATTTTACGTTTCATAGTGGAGGCAATAATTGTTGAATGCAGATGATGTATAAATGACAGAGAGAACAAGGGAGGGGTGCTTCTGAGAAGAATTGTGAAGATGTGCAATAGAAGAACCTTTAGATAGCCCTAATTATTTGCAGCATCAGCAGTGATGCTATTGAATAGCTACAAAAGATCCGTATACACCCAAATAAAATTTCATTAATTTGGTCCAGTGCTGCTCTGAACAGTGAGTATGAACGTGCTAAAGATGCTATGCCCTGTGCTGCGTACTTAACATCTCCAGAACAAACCGTTATAAACACTCTGGGGAGAAAGGTAAAATCCATATTCTGTGTTTGCGCTCCAGATCTTCTTTGGGTCACAGCGTGTGTTCCTAAGAGCGAACACGGAACTGTTTCCAGTACATGGTTCGATTCTGGAATTCCTATATTATAAGCCTAATTTACATTGATTTATATCTAGTGCTGGGTACAGACCATTTAATAGTGGCTAATCAAGTTAATTAGAATACAGAATGCTGCATTTGACTGTGTATATAAATTTTATTAATGAATTACATGTTTTGTGTCTTAGTATGTTGTTAATATATCAAATTGCTCCTTTTAGTTAAGTGAATCCATCTCATTTGAATTATTCATTTTTTTTATTAATGTGATTTTTTTTAACTGGTTGAGGGCATTTTTGATTCAGGAATGTATTCTAATATACACCTTGTTCATCCACTCTCTAAATACTATTTTTATCTTAATGTTACGTCTAGCAGCTTCTGACATAACCTTCCAGAACTGGTGACAGAGGTCTTCGCCTATAGCAGCCGCCTTTACCGTAGAGCTTGTTGCGCTCACAGTTAATCGGATGCCCCCAGGTCTTAACTCTTAGCGTATATGCAATACCGCAGCAGGTGGATTAGAGGCGGTAGCCAAGATAGAAGTGATTGGTCAGAAGCAAGCCAGGGTCAGTGCTGGCAGTGAACAGGGATATTCAAAAAACAAAGCCAAGGTCAGAGCAATCAAAGAGCAAGCAGGGTCCAGAAACTAGCAAGGAGTCAGAACAGAAGTCAAATACAGCAGAGTATCCACAGCAAACATTGAAACACAGATGCAGGTCAGCAAATGCACAGCATAGACACTATAATAGGTAGGGAAGTGAAGTCCTCCCTGCCTTTTCTACATGGAGGAACCAATCAGAAGCAAAGGGGCACATATGGAGAAATCAGCCTCAGGCTGCAATAAATTGTGCAAAGTTGCGCACTTGCCTGGCTGCCCTGTCATGCCTTTGTGACGGCTGGGACAGAGAGGAAGTGACGTCGCAGTCGTCATGGCGATGACCAGGATGCGGCCCGAGTGTAAACATTGAGAGCGGCTCATAACACTTATTCTGTATAATTTGCCAAGTCTGATATAGAATTAAGCTATATATTATATTAGTTATAAACCTTTGACTTGGAATTAATAATCAGCGCTGTTTAGTTTTGGGTGCACTCTAAAAATGAGAACAAATGTGATTGCTTATGATTCCACATACAAAAATTGCAGGACAAGACAAAACAAGATTGTTTAAATGAGAGTAAATGGGCAGAGAAGGCATATTTGTGAGGAGAGAGGTTGTCACATGCTTAATGGGAACAGCATAGCATTTCTGCCCTCACTGGCTTTCTCATCATTCATGGATGCACGAGATGGAATGGTGATCTGATCGTTGATTGATCTGCCACGTGCACTTACTGCCTATCATGGAGCTTGCTGGCTCTGTTAGGTAGTGGGAACAATAAGCGTGAGGGAACAGGACTTAGCTAGCATTCATTTTTAAAAATATATATAAACTATGCCCATTATGGGATGTGGTGGGGGAGTAGGTTGGTCCTGTAATTTTAGTTATCGTATCCAACAGGATGGATAATATTGGGCGCTTCTGTGAAATCCCAATTAGGGGGAATTTAAGGGGAATTAATTTATGATTTATTATAATAGTTTCAACAGATCAAAATAAATATAAAAAATGGTTGTAAAATAGCCACAAATCAATAAACTTGGTAATGATAATTGCTCCTCTTCTATAAAATTATTGTGTATCAATCCCTAATCACTTACTTAAGAGAAAATCAACAACTATGAAAGCTCAATACTTTCATACCAAGAGCTCACACCACAGATCCAGATAATATCATATAAACCACTTCATTATAAACATAGTTAATATAACAAATGATGCCCCTAAATTCAATATATATATATATATATATATATATATATATATATATATATATATATATATATATTCATAAAGTGATTTATATGATATTATTCGGATCTGTGGTGGTATGAATACTTGGTATGAAAGTTTTGCGCTTTTCATAGTTGTTGATTTTCTCCTTTGATCCTGGAGTTGTCATGTAGCTTACATTGCTGATGTAAAATAAAATAACATCAATAAACACTAACAGAAGTGAGCTACCCAGGTATAAAATCATAATAATTGTAGAAAACTAGATTGGAAACCAAGTAATAACTCTTAAACATATAAGAGGTAATTTACCAACTTTAAAATACATGGTCGTGCAGAGCATTTCATTATGCACATATCGGTGGTAGTCACAATTTCTATGCTGGAAATTCCGGCATCAATAACAGTGACACAAAATGCAGACACATAAAATAATGACAAGTAAGAAATACCCAATGTTAGAAACAGTGACAGTCAATAAATTCCGACACCATAAAAACCTATATGTAAGAAATGCCAACACACATAATATGTTGACAGTCACACTGCTGGCATTAAGGAGGGGAATCGAGCAGTAGCTGCCAGGCCCTCCAGCTGTAAACAGTAAAAATCAGATGATTTTTTTAAAAGTGTGGGGTCCCCCCTTTAAACACTATTAACCCTAGCGCTGCCAGCCTACTGCCGGTTGCGGTGAAATCGGGGGAAAAATGCTTGGGGTCCTCCTGATTTCATAGCTACCAGCACTAAGCAAACCAGCCGGGGTGGGTGGCACTATAGCAGGGGGACACATGCGGCAGGGGTCCCCCTGCCATAATGACAACCAACCCCAGACTGTTCAGCACTGGTCTGGATTCCCTAGGGAGTGAGGGCTGCAGAAAAATACTGCAGAGGAATACCCAGCCCAGTGCTGAAAGCACTATGGCTCTTCCTACAACCCTGGAGCGGTGGGTGTAGAGTAATAACGCACAAAAATGTGAAGGAAAAAAAAAGAAAACACCATTTTAGTTTGTGGAACTACAAGTCCCAGCCAGCCCGGGCTGCCATTAACAGTTATGCTGGTGCTTGTAGAATTGGAGAACCAGAAATGCCACCATGCCCTGACATCCAGGGCATGTTGCAAACTGTAGTACTACAAAGTAAAATGTTGACACCACATTATATTAATTAAAATAATAAAATTCCTAAAATAAAACACAACACCCTCATTATAAACACATCTGTTTTTTTTAAAAAAACAAACCAACAAACAAATACTTACCAACAGATGTCTTTATCTGTTCCTCTAAGCTTGCAATCCAATAATGCTTGTAACCGTGTCCAAAACAATCCATAATATTCCCAAAGGTCCTGTAGCTGTCCAAACAAAAATCATTCCAGGTCCAGGAGTAGTTCAAAAATAATAAAGGCCAAAATAAATTATATTCCAAAAGTCCATGTAAACAATCTTCCTTTCTTTGGTCAAAAGACCCCCTTTTGTATTTAAAATGGCTTGAAAAATCTTCTTGTCTTTAGTCACAAAGAACCTTTTAATATTCCTCTGGAACTTGCTTGAATAAATAACAAACCAATAACAAACTAACAGTGCTACACCAACACCGCAACGCAGGCTGAGAAATAAACGGATGCAAAGGTCTATTTATACTGTATGGGGGTTTCCGCAGTGTAAATGCAGTTTTGCACTGTTGTGCCTGTTGGCATGAGCGAGTGGCTTAGTGCAGTGGGTTTAATTTAAGGTCAAGAGTGTGTACAAGTAGATAACAATTTTCAAATGTTGGACAGCTCCCAAGAAACAGGTAACATCATCACCTAGGAATTTACTGCTTGTAAAAATTCAACGTGGGACCTAGATTTGAATTTTATTAGATCTGACCAGTAACTTCTGTTTTTTTACATTCCTGTAATATTTCATAATGCACATTTTCATCCTTGTAACAAAATGTCCCAGATACGGACCAACTCTTCCACTAGACACGTAGCAGCCCTGTTATAACAGAATGGAGCGGTATCACCAGGCCCCCCAACAAATGTTACCCTGGGGCCTGGTTATGCTACGTTTCATCCACTTCTGCAGGCTAATTTTGCTAGACAGCTGCTGATGAAACAGGAGGATGGCCGAGCTTGCAACTGGAAGGTCAAGGTGGGCAGTGCAGGTTAATAGACAGGTCAGCATACATTTAATCAGTCAAAAAAAAGTTCTAACAACAAACAGTATTAATTTGTCGGCAACAGTCAAATGACTGAGCAGGTTTAAATCATATTTCCCAACATTGGACTCCTCTGGAATCAGACAAAGGGGCCACACCACATGGGGACATGCTACGTCCTCTGGTACCCTGGCTAGCGCTTCAGCGCTTAAGTTGAGACAGTTGGGTTGTATGTTTAAATGAAGGGACAGCATAAACATGTGCATGAAAACGTGAACTTGTGTTACTAGGTGCACCTATTGGGAGCATCCACACAGCTAGCACCTATCTGTGAGGATGCAGATAGGTGCTAATACTTGCAGCCGAGCGCACAGGAACAGGAAATGAGCGCATGAGACAATGTGACGTAAAGACATTTTAATTAAAATCTAATTTGATTCAAAGTGTTTTTTGCCCTTAATATTAAAGTCACATTAATATCCATGCTTTCATGCTGTGTATGCTAAATTACTGTATTGTACATAGTGCTAAGAGGAGGGAATGTGCAGGACTTGAGGGATTTGTTTTCCATAACTCATTTATGAATTATTGTGCTTCATATTTCACATGACAGTGCATTGTGCTATCACAGAAATACATCATTGGAAGCCAAGGATGCCAAGGTACATGGGGAGATGGAGCCCTGTCACTATGTTATATAAGTACCTTACAACAGGAGTCCACGTGTCAGTAACAGTCCATAATGTAATCCCTGATTCTCATGATTGACAGCTATATACAGGGGTTTGCTTAGCCCTGCTTAAGGCAGCAACTGAAACAGCACACTTGTAAACTACTATAAATATCTGTATATAAATTGTATTTATAATTGTATTGTTCGATTTAAAATACAAATTTTTAAACATAACTAGATCTAACGACAATGTTGATGTAATTAATTTTGACATTTGCATAAAGAACTGACATTATTTTAAATTTTAATCCTTCATTTTGCTGACAAATCTTGACTCCTTTAGGGCATACCCTTGACTATAACCACTCATTGATTGGGTAAAAAAAACGACTTTAGGGATATCTTTTCTGACAGGTAATAACCAAAACATATATAATAGGGAATATAATGTATTGTATTGCATTGTAGAAAAAATATGATATTAAATATTGTAGTATTAAGTTAAACTTTAAAGTAGGTTATAAATTAATAGCAGGGACTGATCCATCAACAGTGCAAACACTGCAACTGTACTGGGGACCAAGATGATGAAAGTGGTCTAATCACATTCAAAGTATGTTATATTTGTAAGTTTGTAATCCCTTATTCCTAGAGTTGCTTCATTTTTTGTGTGTTTCTCTTCAATCACCCAATTCCAGCTGTATTCTAAATCTTGACAGGGTTTTTTTTTGCCTTGTTCTACTGTTCCACCAATAAAAAAAGCCCTAGGTCATAGAAAATATGGTGATGCATTTAGAGGAATGTGATGATTGAAAAAACAGCCCCATGAATCAATATAATCTGTGTTTAGTTGATCTGTAACAACTCTAAATTATTAAACTATGATCTAAGTGCATAGATTCTAAATAAGTGACTAAACATGTTGTGTAATAATGATTCAATGTATTATGCATTAGTAACCATCAAGGTACTTTTACTGATTTACAAAACGATTAAAGTGTATAAAATCTAGGACACAAGATCATGGTTAAATAAAAAATACCACATAGACAGAATAGAATAAAGTAGAAATGTACCAAGGTTAAAAAAAAATTAGTTGATTACATGTCAGCGACTTTTCACAGGAAATATTATCTGTTAAAAAGCCAGCCTGCATGTAACACGCTCGTTATCTGCTTAATCAACTGCTGATTTATTTCCAAGGTAATATTGAGTTCTGCCTTTTGCTTACTATAGGATTAACTGTTATTTTTTTCTTGTTAAAGAACCTACTATTAGAGTCTACACATCTAAGCAATTGGTCTTTCTAAAAGGATTTACTTGCCAAATAAGTTGTTTTTATGGCATGGTCCAGTGCTCAAATTTGTAAACTGGAAAGATTTGATCAATAAACAACACATACAGTAATATAAACATACAAATACAGTTTGTAAAAACTAGAAAAGTATATGTGTGATGGAAATTAGACAAAATATTTGTACATACCTTATTTACCTGAATGTCAAACAACATTTTTTTCTTAGTCAAGAGTGGATGTTTTTTTGCATAAAAAGTTTATTTTTACTGACTAAAGTCTACAATCCCAAATATATCTTTTATATTATACTGTACAGGGCATAGTCATATATTTATTCCTTTGTTGGTTGTTTTTGCAGCTACCGCTTTATTTAAGATAGAGTATATGGGAAAATTAGAACTTTCAGAAACAGGTACCGTTAGATACTCTGCAAGAGCATACATAAACGCTAATAAAAGATAGGGAATAATTCTACCTACAAAATAGATCCTTTGGGTGTATTATGCTCATCTTGGGTAATCCATTTGCTTTGATTTTCCTTTTGGAAACTTGCCATTTCTGTCCAATCGGGTGTCTTCAACACTTTTAGCATAATTTCCAGATCATTCAGCTTAGATAGAATAGTTTCTGTATATCAGTATTTTGTGTGAGATTGTACATTTTAATGACAGTTATTTACATTAATTAAATTTTTCATATTAAAAATATGTTCAATTCACTGACAGTGAACATCTCCTTTAAATTTCACTTATTGATATGTAACCAAAAGGTGAGCAAATAATTTCAAATAATATCAGTCTACTTTTAAATGTATAAATTTTGCTATTTTTGCACTGTCTAAATAATTCAGTTTAGTAGAATGTGGTTCATACAATGGAAGTTTTCAATAGACTGAACTCATTACAATGCTGGTGAATCACATGCATCCTTGGTGTATCTTCCCACAGGAGATAAAGGTTTAGACTAGGCAGTGACACGAGGAGAATGAGATATTTTCATAGCATAGCGAAGACTACCAGTAAACTTTATTGTATTATTGAAAACCAAACAAGTAGTAAAACAATTATCTTAAATCTGGGGAGTAAGTAAACAATGCACATCTCCAATATGGGTTTTAAATGTGCATTCATATTTTTAGGGGGGTATTCAATTGTCCACAAGTTGGTTTTTTTAGACCGCGTTAAGTCATTTTAACACTGTTTTTTCTTTATCATTTTTGAGCGGGTTAACTTTACCCGCAATTTAATTCCATTTTTAACACTACGTTTTTTTTTCATGAAACGGTCCTCTCGCGCTCCAGTAGAAGGTCTATAGAAAGTATAGGGTGTGCGAGAGGCAGCCGCTTTAAAAGCTATTCAATTGTTTTTTAAAGCGGCAAGTTAAACAGGCAAATATGCTGTTTTATCTCGCACCTCTTTGGGGTGTGTTTAAAATAAAAAACCTCTGAAAAGTATTTGAAATCATGTAATAATGTGAAAAAAAAAGTTAAACCATGTTTATCACTAATTCCTAACATGTAAAAGTTGATTTTCTTGTGAAAAAATTATGAAATAAAAAAAACATAAAAAAATAAATAAAAAAATCACAAATTAATTATATTTATGTATGTTTTTGGTACAAATATAAATGTAGTAATGTGTTTTGACATGGTATAGATGATTCTATGGTAAAAGTAGTCAAGTAAAAAATTATGGTAAAGGAAGTACTGTAATGTAGATATTATCAATGAGTAATGCAATCTAATGTATGAAAATGTATGCAAAACCTTTTTTTGCGTTATACATGACCGCGTTAAAACTCCCCTAAAAATTCGCAAACGCAATGTTTAATGCGCGGGGGCAGAGGTCCCTCTTTTTCAATTGAATTGTACGATTTTTCGCGCTGCGCTAACTAAAAACGGTCACTATTGCAGTTAAAAAACCGCGGGAGATTTTTTTTTTTTTTACGCTGTGGGGGGAAAAAAAAACTTGCGGACAATTGAATACCCTAGCTAAAATCATGATTCAAGTGTGTGAAAGTTAGTAAGAGAATATCTTATATTTCGTGGCCAGTTGAGATAAAAATGTATCTCCGTTATTCTGACCATACTTGTACCTGTCTACCTACAACTGTATTTTAGTGTCATAGGAGTAGATTTATCAAACCTTCTAAAAAGTAAAAGTGAAGGTGTTGCCCATAGGAACCAAATAGATTCTAGCTACAATTTATCTAGTACAGTCTAGAAAATGATAGCTAGATTCTGATTGGTTGCTATGGGCAACACCTCCACTTTTTCTTTTTAGACGGTTTAATAAATATACCCCATAATATCTTATACCCTATTCTGCATAATGACTGGTACTATAAATAAGACTTTCTTATCCATGTTTAACCTGTACTCCTGTGTGATGGTAAATACTTGCCAAGTATGCCTAAAGTATGTTAATTTACACTAAGTACCTGCTAATATATGCAAATTTATTCAAAGTATCCCCTTTACACATTTAGACAAACCCACTCCTTATGTATTTATATGTTTTTAAATACCATTCTGATTATTTGTTTGTATTTGTTTTATTCTTGGAAATGGAATGTTATCGTCAGTATGTTTACAGGCTGAAGTATCCCTTGAACCTATCTGAGGTACCCCTTAGGTTAAATGCACCACATGATGAGAATCTAGGCTATAGTACATTAGATGATGAACAAAAATCACCTCAGGCATATTACTATTTACTGAGGAATCCACTGTGTAGGAGTCCACTGGAAGTTATTTCTGAAATATTGTTTTTAAATATTTATAGAAAATTTACTTGTGCTAATAAACTTTCTTCCAGCTGTGTGGTCATGATATCACTCTCCCTTGGAATTATGCTGTTTATTGCTCTCATTGTAGAAAATGAAAAAAATAAATTATATGTAGACAAACTTTAATAAAACTCTCAATAAGAATATAGAGTACCCAATGCATGACCCTAATCCTAACTAATATTTTTGTTTGCTCAAAACATCAAAATGTATATTTAGAAATAACGCTTGTTACCCTGATTGGTAATTGTCAAATATTTTATACTTTCCTCTTGACAATTAGTGAACACCTTGCCCTTGTGACATCACTCCCATCCTTGTGACATCACTGCCAGACTTCCTCAGTATAATATAAAGGTTATGTTTTGTTATTTGTGGAGATGTAACAGTGTAACAAGTGACCTGCATTATGTCATCCATGGTGCAACAATTTTGTATAAAGAAACATGTACACAAAAGCTATTTCAGTTATGTTATCACAAGAGAGGAGTGGAACATATTTCTAGCAATGCAGTTCAGTGATTTGCATAAGCAAGAACCGGGTCAATATACAATGGAGGTTGCAGATTGTGAAAGGGGTGTTTGCAGTTTTATGCTGGGGTACAAGGCTCTAAAGGGACTCAGACTTTTACCATTCTGATCTCAGTGCTGCAGTTATAATCCTGACAAGAGAAACAGGTAGTGGACATAAAAAAAATAGGAACACCGATATAATCATCATCATCATTTATTTATATAGTGCCAACATATTCCGTAGCGCTTTACAATTGGGGACAAACACAGTAAACTAATAAACAAACTGGGTAAAACAGACAAAGAGGTGAGAAGGCCCTGCTCGCAAGCTTACAATCTATGGGACAATGGGAGTTTGATATATGAGGTTAAGTCTACATTTTGCATTTTGGCCCAGCCAGACTGCAAAGGTAAAAGTGACTAATAAGCTAATTGATCCTGGCACACAACAATGTTGGTCAGGGGGTAGTTGTCTTGTGTGAAATTGTGTAACGGGTGGTAATAGGGTAAGGTAGTGAGGTTAAGAGGGTGGTTGAGGAATATTATAAGCTTGTCTAAAGAGGTGGGTTTTCAGAGAACGCTTGAAAGTTTGTAGACCAGAGGAGAGTCTTATTGTGCGAGGGAGAGAATTCCAGAGAGTGGGTGCAGCCTGAAAAAAGTTCTGTAACCGTGAATGGGAGGATGTAATGAGGGTGGATGAGAGACGCAGATCTTGTGCAGAACGGAGTTGCCGATATAATGTCAATTAATAGGATGTAGGTACACCAGATGTTGCCAGTCCTGCCTGCATGTGCAATGGCATTGAGACAACCAATGTCTGGATTTGTGTAGGAAGAATACAACACAATCCATTCACAAGAAAGTCAGTCAACTGACGCCTAGTTGACTGTGGTCTCAAGCATCCCAATCATCATCTCTCTTTAAGTCTCTCTTACAGTCATGCTCTCCATAGTCATAGGCAACCAGGGCAGTAAACTATTTTATACACAACCCTGACCATACTGGGATGTTATTTATTTAATTAATACATGAGCAACACCTGTGTTAAAGCTCTTGCTTTCTATATGTTTGGTGTCCCTCTTTTACCCAGGAGTTCCATTCTTTCCCCACTACCTGTGTAATGAGGTGTAATGAGATTGGGGTGAGAGGCTTGCAGTATATCTCAATGACCTTTTGTAGCTCATTCTGTTTATGGCAAAATAAATGGAGCATGATGCTTGCTGCGTTACTTGATATGAAGGAATAATTGTGTGTTCTGTTTTAAAGGAAACTTAAACGTTATCTGACATGCATATTAAAGAATAATAAGTGTTTGCTGGGTGATCTAGCATAAAGAAAATTGTTGAGTTGAAGCCATGCTTGAGCACTGACTTGATGTTGAAAATAGTGTTGTTTTTTTCTCACAGCTGTCCACCACATAATGTAGTTTATAAAAAAAATGGTTAAAGAAATGTTGTATTGTATTCATACATCATATTGACATGTATGCAATTCCTTGCTGTTTTCTTCTACTTCAGCATATGTTGATTAATGACAGAATATTTAAGCTCTGAGTGTAGGTGAGGACAAAGTGTACAGTATTTGAATGCTGCATTCATGAATAATAACATTTATTGGAGAAACTATCATCATGATACAATCATGATACAATGTTTACAATCTACACATTTTGTCTAAGATAGACCTTGAAACAATATAAACGTAAATAGGGGAGGGCTGGCAAATTTTAGCCCAGGGGGCAAGACTCGACTCAGCAGTCTTTTAGGAACATTTTGAGGGGAAAAATGCAGGTGGCGCAGTCACCCAGCCCAAGGTAGCAATGAATTGGACCGGCAAGGGGGACAGACGCCCCTTGGTGCCCCCTTGCTGTTGAACCTTGGTCCACCAGCTCTGAGAGCCACAAGCAGAAGTCTGCATTAAATATGAACGTACTAACGGTCATAGTGCACGGACCGCGTTACTCGCACGAGTTATGCGGTCAATTGAATTCCCCCCTTATTCCTTGGTTACCCAAGGGAGCATATTATAAACATTTTTGATTATTATTATTGTTTATTTATATACCACAACCATATCAATTTTGGCAGAAGCCAATGAACTTACCAGTGTGTTTTTGGACTGTGGGAGAAGACTTGAGCACCCGTAGAAAACCCACGCAAACATGGGAAGAACATAGAAACTGCACACATATAGTGCCCTAGTGGGACTTGATCTAAAGATCACAGCACTGTGAGCCAGCAATGATAACCACTGCCACCCTTAATTACATTTACATTTATAGAAAATCTCTATCGATTGCACCCACTGCTTTGATTGTAGATATAACAGTAAAAGAAAAAAACAAATTCACACATCCTAAACAGAAGCTTCATTTGCAGTTGATTGATAATACTGGTCAGTGAGCCCTACAACATCATCATCCCATCAGAGACACAGGTGTTTTCGTGGGAGATAGAACATCTTACTATTTATTATAGATGACCACCAGCAGTGGCTATCGCCAAATACCGGTTTGCTATCTGTGGAGCTCTGTGACAAAGGCTTCCCCATGGAAAGTACACAAAAAAAAATGCTTATTGGTTAAATAATTTTTTATATCTTTTTATTTATAATGAAATTATTTTTTATTCTTTTTTTTTTTTACTTATTTAATTTTACTAAGCCAGTTCCACTGTGCAAGGGTGAACCAGCAATGCCAGCTCACGCATGCGTATAGGCTCCCTGCAATGGTAAGCAGTAAGGGTGATAGACTACATACAATGGGTCCATGCCCTCTTGCCCGATTCCCGGCATTCCAAAGTGGGGAGTATGAAAACACATATTTCCCGCAGTGCGTTTATGTAGGCATTTCATATGCATTTGATAATGTATGATTTTTAATGTAAGTCTGTGACAAAACAGGAAGTTTTAATCTCGTTTAAGCTAAATGCATGTTGAGACACATATGTCAACAATTCTGAACTGTATCTTATTTCATTTACAATGTGCTCCCTTTGAGATGAATGTAAGCTTTCAGCTGCATTGATGTGTGTCAGGTGCATTGAAATGGAACAAAAGGCGTTCAAAATAAGCACAGCAATGCAAGATAAGTGCATGTAAGAATACATATATCTACTGTCTCATTTGGATTTCCACAGCCATTTAATGTACTTTACAATTGTTAGAAGCACATATTAAATACAGTTAAAGTTTAAGACCAGTGTATACGTAGTCTTATGGGCCTGTTTACCATGCATTTACAATGCCTTTTCTTGCAGTTAATTATCATTTCTTTTAGCCACTTATCACTCATTTTTACTACCAATTTACTAGCAATTTATCATTTGAGTTCTGCTGGGACAGCACCTCCGATAAGTGGTTGTTCCAGGGTATACATTCCTGGCCAGTGTTGTCTTTTGTCGCTCACTGTACATAGCGGTGAGAAACTTCCTTATCTGCTTCTGCCCTGCGTATGCATGGATAAAACTCTGGGCATGCGCTCATTGCCCCTGATTCTTTAAGGATCTTAACTTGAGAAACGTATTATTTTAGTCTCCTGGACAAAACCATGCTACAATGCAAGGGGTGAAAATTAGTATTATGTTTTGCACATAAGCTGAATATTGATTGTTTTTTTCATGTAGCACACAAATACTTGATAGCTTATTTGTACATTGAAATTTAAAGTTGATATTTGTGTGTTACATGAAAAAACAGTCAGTATTTAACTTATGTGCAAAACAGAATACTAATTTGCACCCCTTGCATTGTACCTTTGGTTTTGTCCAGGAGACTGAAATAAGAAGTTTCTTAAGTTAAGATACTTAATGAATCAGGCCCATTGTCATTAACAACTTCCACAGCATTAAGGAAAGGGAGGAGGACCGTGCAGCCTGGCAGTGAGGGATCAGAAGATATCCTTTTCAGGTCCTTACACTGAGGTAAGAGCTTCTAACACCATCCTCAGAAAATAGCAAACAGTCATTAGATATACTACATAATCGTCACACTGGTTCTTGTGACTATATGTTTTATTATTTTTCTGCCATAGCTAGAAATTATATTATTTATTGTCATATTTCACTTACGTATACATTGAATGATTAGCGCTGTTTTTTCTTATCCACTACTCTTTTGTGTATTAAACTTGGCATTGTCCTTATCTACAACTGCTTGCACTCATATATTTATATAGGTGATGCTTTTTGCTGACTTTTTTTTTGTTTCATATTTTGAATTAGGCTAAATCCTTCACTTCTACTGTGAGAATACACCTTTTTGTATCTGGTTATATGTCTTTAAAAATATATCAGTTACATAGAAGCATAGAATTTGATAGCAGATAAGAGCTGCTTGGCCCATTTAGTCTGTCAAATTTTAAGCTATGGTAATCTCAGACCCTATTTGATCCTTTAATCTTTGTAAGGATGTCCTTATGTTTATCCCAAGCATGTTTAAATTGCTCTACTGTATTAGCCTCTACCACCTCTGATGGTAGTCTATTCCACTTATCCACTACCATTTTTTATGAACTAGCTTTTCCTCAGATTTCCTCTGAACCTACTTCCCTCCAGTTTCAGTGCATGTCCCTGTGTTCTAATACTTCTCTTTCTTTGAAAATGTTTCCCTCCGGTACTTTGTTAAAACCCGTGATATGTTTTAAAGTTTCTATTATGTCCCCCTTCCCTTCTCTGCTCCAAACTATACATCTTAAGATCTTTTCGTCTTTCCGGGTAAGTTTTGTGCTGTAGGATATGCACCATTTTAGTTGCCCTTTTTTGTACAGTCTCTAATGTATTTATATCCTTCTGGAGATAGGGCCTCCAGAATTGAACACAGTATTCTAGTTGAGGCCGTACCAATGACCTATACAGTGGCATTACTACTTCTTTCTTTCTGCTACTGATTCCTCTCCCTATGCAACCAAGCATCTGACTTGCCTTTCTCATAGCCTTGTACATTGCTTACCTGCCTTTAAGTCACCTGAAATATTGACTCCTAGATCCCTTTCCTCCTCAGTAGTTTCCATTATAGTGCCATTAATAATATATTTAGACTTTGGGTTTGTGAGACCCAAATGCATGATTTTGCATTTGTTGACATTAAACTGTAGTTGACTATTCCTCTAGTTTACCTAGATCATCGATCATTTGTTTTACCCCTCCTGGTGTGTCTACCTTGTTGCATATCTTTGTGTCATCTGCAAAAGGGCATACTTTCCCCTCAATATCATTTGTACTGTCACCAATAAAGATGTTAAAAAGCATTGGTCCAAGTACAGATCCTTGGGGTACTCCACTGGTAACCTTTCCCTCCTGTAAATGCACTCCAGTTACTATAACTCTCTGTTTTCTATCCTGCAACCAAGATCTTATCCATTCAACCAGTTTAGAGTCCAATCCCAAGCTTTTGAGTTTATTTAACGGTCTGTGATGTGGGACAGTGTCAAAAGCCTTAATAAAATCCAGCTACATCTACACCCTCCCTTGATCTATTACTTTAGTCACCCAGTCAAAATAGTAAATTAGTTGCAGACAGCAAACTCAGTTAGTTGAAATTGATTGTTAGTTTGGGATCATGTGGGGAACATGACAAGACTTGTAAACTGTGTATCTTCAAATACATAACCATTACCGTGATTTAACGCCTAACATCTGTAACATTGAGATAAGATTAGTGTGTCTTCCATCTGATTTCGTCGGAGCATGTTCATTGATTTGCACAATATAATATATAGTGGATCTACCATACCTGACCAAGCGAATGCTAAAAGTAAATGTAAAACATCCCTGGAAATTAGTATCATTCATGTTCCTCTCTTAAGAATTAAGGCTTGTTCATAGGCATGGAAAAACGAAACCTGTTAAAAGTATAGATAGAATCAAAGTGTGTTCTTAAATCTCTCCAGCTGCGTAGTGTACTGTGTACTTGTTGATCATTCCCACAGAGCTCCATTATATTGTGCTGAGCCATACATCCCAATAGTCCTGAATTTGGAGGGACATCCCGATTTACGGACCACAAGGGGATGGGGCTTAACAGGAAAGGCGGGATTTTAAAAAAAAAATTGCCCATTTGAGTTTGGCCGGATCGGGGGTGGGGCTAATTTTGTCTTGCTTTTGGGATTCTAAATGTTGGGAGGTATGGCGATGCTCATATAAGCTGCAGGTATCATTGAAATTGACACAAAGTTAAGCAAACTTTTGCCAGAAGGTGTGTGTTCACACGTCCATTTGATTGCATTATTTTTTGACTATGCGCATCAAAACATATTTAATACACTTTTAAAATGCACTTTGAAAACATGATATTGACATCTGTCCGTAAAGACCCTTAACATAGATGGTCACACCAGTAATAAAAAACTGAGTATTAAGACAATTACTTTCCCTTAATATATCACCATATTCATTCTTTATATTCTCATTTATTAACATCAGACTTTATTTAGCTTATTTTATTAGTTATATTTACTTCTCAACTCCAAAAGGATACACTACTAATGGGTACAATGTACACATAGCACTTAAATTAATTTTTATTAGCTGCTTTTCAACCCACGTGTCATCACTGTCAGTTATAAATGGTGAAGGAATATCATTCAAGGTTAGTTGCTGTAATTCCTGTAAACTAGAGGAGAAACTAAACATCAGATAAAATGTAGAAATGAAGTGCTGGTTCTTTTTACATGAATCAGATACACCATTCGACTTTAAATAGTTCAGATATTCTATTATTTTATGTATATACTGCAATTATGATAATAATTTCTCCAATTGTTGAAAAATATTTAAGTAAAAATCGAATTTTACCCTATATATATATATATATATATATATATATATATATATATATATATAAATCAGATGCAGCTGCATCAGTAAGCACAGATCCCTAGGGTCTCCATTCTCCAGTTCTGCTGTACCGTAGCAAAATGAGAGTGGCTTAGTACATTGTGTCAGGCTTATGCTGAGTTGTAGGTTTGGGTGGTATAGCACAATCTACCTCTACACCCACCAGCCACAGACATATATAATATAGTATATAGTGTTATATAGTTATATACTTATAATATACTTGTAATATAGTTATATATAGTTATATACTTCTTTAAGTTGTAAATCTGACTTTTTGCAATGAACACAAGTCTCAATATTGTTCCTTTCTCTTAATGTGAGACACAATTATGTCAAAGTCATCATCATTAGGAAAAAAAATGCTGAAATAACAAACACAAAATAGATGAGTACAAGGAAATAGTGAGCTCCGGTTATGAGCAAAATGCCCATAATTTAAACATAATATGAAGTATAAATTGATAGATTACTGCACTTTTTAGAAATATATTTTTATTTGCTTTCCAAAATAAAACAAAACAAATGTTTAGGGGAGAAAAGGGAAGCAGGGTGTGTTGTGGGACAATATAGGGGAACGTGTTGGGGCACTTTAACTAGACGAACTAAGACGATCGTCATGAGTGCCCAGGTTCAGTGGAATATAAAACACCTAGTGAGTGATATAATATGATTATTATCTCTGCGGAGCCCCGCCACTGTGTACAATCAGCAAGGCGATTTTAAAAAAATCAAACCCCTTCCCCTTGGCTGATAATGGGGAAGGGGCAGTGCTTAATTATCCACATTATACCCGGCCACCCTTCTTTTCCTGTTTCTTACCTTGCAGAACGGACGGGCAGAACTAACAGAGCAAATGAATAAAGCAAAAGGCAGGATGAGTGAACATTAATTTTGCACCATTAGAGAAATAAAACAAAATTTAAAATGCCAGTCAGCAAATGTACAAAAAATAAGTTTAGGTGACATTTGGGCAGCGAGCAATGATTAGTTTTGACATAACCATATATCATCCAATTCAGAGGCAGAATTAGTGAGCTGTGGGCCCTGGAGCAGGGAGGCAGGGAGGAAGGAACCGGTGGCCCCGAACCTCTGCATCTGCCATGCATTATCTCAATGAGCCCCCATCTCACCAATGGTGGTTCCACCTCTGATCCAATGATGCGTCCACTATATATAGTGGTAATTCAGGTTTTAGCCAGTTTCTTAGTCAGTTTTGCAGCTGATACAGTGTGGGTAATGATTTTTTCTGTATATTGTGCAAATACCACAGACTAGTTTGTTGTTGAGTGTAAACAGTTTATTATCTGACAACTTAGACCTATCTGTACGCTTGGATAACTATCTAGGCTATCTGCAGTCCCACCAAATAGTTGTCAGATAGTAACTGTTACATATTAGAATGGTATATCTGCTAGATGTAATATTACTTGTTCCATAGCTGTTTAATCTGCAACATTTGTTTATCAACTAGTTTTACTCTGTTATGTGAAGTGTGTTGAACAAGTAAGCTTGTGTCTTATTGTGGGTACCTTGGTCATTTCTAATGCACTACTACTAGCGCTAAGCTGCTGGTAAGCAGGATAAAAAGAGCACAGGAGAGGGGTCAGTTCGCCGGTGGCTCGCAGAGTAGCCCCGGCATGGTGCATTATAGCGGTACCTAAAGATACATCACTGCGATGTGCAGCGATGCATATTTAGCTGTACCGCATCTTAGTGATGCATAGACCCCTGTATCTGTCAGAGTCTGGCAGGTGTCATGTTTCAACCTATAATGACCTCTTATGAAGACTACCTGTTCCCAGTGCAAATTGGAGACTTTCTGGACAGTTGTAAATACTGTATTTAATTTTTGCATCTCTCTTTCCCCAATCTAGCTCCCAAACCCTCTTAAATGTAATGGCACATTTGTTGTAAGTTATTGAGTATTTGTGAGTCTAGAAAATAAATTAAGCCTCTCTCCATTGGTGAATTCCTGCATCTGACCTCAAAGTTAGAACCAAAGGATACAAGTAGGCTGTTAGGAGGGTTTAGTAGAGCATCTCTTGTAAAGTGTCACATTTGAAATTATTTACGAGGGCTATTTATCAAAGGGAGATAAGTCCTACATCATGCAAAAAACAGGAGTTTTCTCAGGATTTAGAGCTTCTCTTTATTTACCAAGACCCTCGGCCTGTGAAGACTATCGCCAGAGTTAGCAGTCATTGGGCGCTCACTGCAGCGATGATTCAAATACTGTCGCTCTACTCCAATTACTAACACCATCTCAGGATGGTTTTAGCCACTGGTGTCAGCAGGAAAAATGATTTATCAGTAAAGTAAAACACTTTCTCCAGTTTTTTTTTTTTAAATAAAGTTATTTTATTTTTTATTTTTCTTGCTTTTTAAAACAAGCTTCTTTTTTTCGACTCTGGAAGCCCAAGTGTGGACTTCCAGTTCCAGTTCATGCACGCAAGCCGGCATACTGGCTCACGCGTGAGTAGAAGCATCCCGGACTTGCCTGACGAAGGTCAGACTCTTCTTATCTCTGCCAGACAGTATCACTGGAGACCTGAGCATCTGATATTTGTTTGTTTCATTGCCCAATTAAAAGATTTTCTATCTCCACCATAAGTAGCGATAGAAAATCTTATTATTGGAAGGGTTTTGGTAAATTGACCCCTTAATGTCGCCCACTGGCAACAGACCATTGAACGAGTGTAGGTTTTTTTTCATTCCACTATCTAAACCCAGTGTTCATAAAGACTAAAGAAAGTCAAAAACTTTTTAAAAATAAGCTGAAAGGGCTGTAAATAATAAAATAATCTAGGACTAATGTCTTCCAATCTGCCCATCGTTTCTCTATTTTTTATTTTTTAAATCTGAGAATATCTTATGGTTATTCTCCTGATAAAAAAATGTGGACAGCTGAATTCCTAAATGAGACATTCAGTCTTTTATCCATGTGAACTTACAGTTTAATTCAATCATCTTTTGCAAAGGGGTGGACCCATCAATCAGTACAGCTAATGACTGGGTAGCAGGTTTTAAACAGTGAACGCAGCCCACACAGCTATTATATAAAAAAAATTGTGATTCATGATAACCTTGCTTTACCTACTGATCTGAGCTGATTTTATGTTAGAGAATTAAGAAACCCCAAATGAATTCTCCTAGTGATGCCATCTGGTAAGTCTGCTTAAAAGAGAAACAAAATGATTATGCTGAATAAGAGACTTTCTTAAGAATGCTACTTATTGTTGTCTAGAGAGCATTATAAAACAGGAAGTACATTTTTCGTATCAAACTGACAGTAGGAAGAGCTTGGCCCTTGTCTGTCTTCCATCTGCAGGTTTAATTATAGAAAATTGAGCCCTCAGCATGACACTATTGGTGACCTTGTTTGAATATAATTATCAATTTGGAAAGCATAAGTTCATTCAGATGTGAAATATTTTCAACTTTGCTTGGCAACCATGGTTTGCGTTCAGATATTGTAAAATGCAAGATTTAAAAGCTGTTCTCTCTTTGGCTACACATAGTACAGGCAGCCGTTGGTTCTAACAATTTACTAGGATTCCGTGAAATCACTGAAGCATGAAATACCTTTGTGATGTCATTGGTTCATATTTAAATACAAATAATATGTTTAGTCAAAAACAGGCGCAAATTGGATAGGCTGCTCGTAATGCAAACTATAATAGGTCACACCAATAACCTATATGGTAAACCAACTATCAGAGTGAAGTTATACAAACAAGCGCCAATCCAACCAAAAAGAGATATTAATCTATGGAAGAGCAAAACAGTCCAACAGAAAAATCAGACTAAAAAAATCTAATCCTGCCTATTTCATCAAAAAGTGAATAAAAAATAATAAATAATAAATAAAAACAAAAAATCAAAACAAAAATATATCAATATCTCTAACAAACATATAAAAATACATGGATAAAAATAAGAGAAGAAGCGCCAAACATAGTGTGATACCATAAGATTATAATACATAAATTAGGTGCTTCAGTAGCCGCGTACCAAATGAATAAATAAATCAGGCTTATCTGGTTGATAATTCAATTAGATTCCACATCCTCCTCAGGAGATGTGTGGCAAATCCATGAATTCACTAGAACTCAAAAAATAGCAACATAGTGTAGTATGCCCATATAGCAATTTAAAAGATTTTATTACACATCCAGGTGCATAAGCAAATAAATGCCCATACATCAAAATTATAAAATGTAAAGCTTATCTGAGCAAGTCCTCAAAGTATAGATATCCCAAGGATCCTTCTTATACAGGGGACCGATAGCAGACAGTATAAGCGATGCCTCCTTACTCCTTAACGCGTTTTGTCGGGAAGACATTATCAAAAGGTAAAAGGTTAGTCTTCCCGACGAAATGCGCTAAGGAGTAAGGAGGCATCATGTTGAAGAGGCGATCTCTTTATATTAGTTCCGCCACTGAACTGATCTAGGATCCCTCTTATTAAGAGGTACACAGCTAAGATGACAACTGGGATGATTGATTAGTGTTTAATATCGGTGTTTCAACTAAAGAGATTATGAAGGCCCAGTGGTAACACAAAAGACGACACAACAGTGGTAACAAAAAAATACTGTTCTTTTCTTAGTAATTAGTTTGCTATCGTTTAGCAATAAACTTTAAAATGTTAAGGCCGTAAATGAAACCAGTGAGTAATGATAAGATGCAGTTTGTTTTCTCTCCTTCTGTTAGTTAAATAAAGAATATCCTGTTAGCCAGTCTCTTTAAATCTTATATTGTTTTTTTTACAAAACAGTGATATATTACAGGTATCACCTTTTATTCACTTTCTTTTTTTCATTTTAAAGTGGGTTACCATAAAACTGTTTCTTTAGAAATGTACTGTATGGTAAAGCAGCATACTGGTAACAATATTATTTACCTCCATTGATGACATGAATAGGCAACATCGTTTCTGACTCTTCTGAAAAGTCCTTCTTGAGCATTCCCTTCCCATATATCCACATCAGGTCTCTGCTTAACTGGCAGAAGCTTATTAGCTATACACGTAATTCAGGTGGGATCGATAATATGATGGAAGGGGAGGTGTGACCAGTCCCAGCATGCCCTACTACCTTAGTACATTGCGCTTCAGCAACTTATATCAAAGTATTAGTGTGGACAGTCTTGTGTCCCAATATCATACTTACCATCATTTCCAATTAAAAAATTGAGAAATATGTGACCAAAACTCCAGTATGCTTTGACCCAGAGGTGATCTGTCCAGGTACACCTACAAGTCACCTTGCCATTCTCAACACATTTGCTTTGGTTCTAATGCTCTTCACATTCCACCTGTACAACAGTGTATAAAATGTAGTAGATATATGTCTTATATGGCAGCATTGATGATTCCTTACACAACAAGTACAGATCCACCTGTTCAACAGCAAAGTGTCTATGAAAATTGTTTTGATATACTGAAAAGCAGGGGCGCACGGAAGATTTTTAAGGGGGGGGTTTCCCCTCCACCGAAAAAAAAAAAAGCCAGAACTGGCGCGCATGCGCAGTAGCTTCGTTTAGGTGTCACTGTACTATACAGCAGCCGCGGCGCTGTCAAAGAAGCGTCCGCGGCAGTGCTGTATACAATACAGTGCGCCACTGAAAAGTACATACTTGCTTGGCAACATTCCCAATTTCATCCAAATCCCATCCTGGTTTGCACATACATTGTCCTTTGTTGATGAAGCTCCACCCATTTCATGTCCTGAAAATCGGGACTGTTGACCTCTGTATATCTGTATATAAAATGAATTGTAATTTTCCCAGAAAAGCAATTCCTAAAGTCTAGCTTCTAACATTTAAAAGCAAACACTCAGAGCAGGACTCATTTTCCAATAATAATGTTGCAGCTCTTGCAGATCATTTTAATATTTTATATGCTGATATTTTATTAAACACATATCGTTAAATTCAATAACACAATGTACAGCTTATAGTGTGCAGACATTATTACATTGAGGATTGACTCCTTGGGTGAGTTTTGTTATTTCTATAGGGCATATTTAGCAAAAGATTTCCAACCATTAGAATAAGAAACCCTTTCTGTTGCTGCTGAGTAATATAAATATACGTTTTGCCTCTAAAACAATTTCATTACTGAGAAATATGCTACAATTTATACCTCTTTGTTTTTGCTATGCATGCACATATACACAGGGCCTGCTGGTGATGTATACCCTTACTTGCCAGTGCAGTAAAAAATTCATTACTGTATTTCACAAACTAATACTTTGTCCTTGTCTTATTCCACAGATATTGTGATTCTTTATGCATCCAAATGTATTAGGAAACTAATGAATTAATGTGTGTTTAAGCCCTTTAAACCTTATCTTGCTTTTGTCTAGTAGCATCTAATGTATTTCTGCTAATAATAGTACAGTTACATATTGTATTGGGGCAGATGGGGCCATTGCCTGGAACCCAAAGCAGTAGGGGTGGCTACGGCTCTGGCCCAACCTCCCAAGGGATGTGTAGTGTGCTGGAAATGGGTCCCTACAAACAAATTGGCTCATTAGTTGACTAATAATGGGGAAGGATGACTTACAGCTCCCTACTGGTCTGCACAATCACACCCCCCTATGATGTGCAATCAACACTGTCTTTTGCCATTGCTCAGCCTTGATGGGTGGGGTCCAAGAACCTTCTGCACTGTTGACCGAATTCCCCCCTGGCAACCCTGGGCAGGGCCTGTATCATGGAGAGGAATAAACTATAGTGGAGACATTTCTTGGAGCTGGTTAATGTTATGAACTTGGACAGAAGTGGTCAATTGGATACGGAGTAAGAAAAGGACTTTTACAGTTAGAAGAGTGTTAAAGCCTTATGTTTATGGAAGTCTCAGGCTCCCCCTACCACTGCTCGTATTATCTCAAAGATACAGTACAGCTTTGAAATGGAAACAACAGACACGACCTATGCCTCATCTGCATCAGCTCCCATCGTGAAATGGTTTAGATGGCATGTGTACATTACAGATGCCCCTGGGTCCCCTCAGGATATTTCTGGTCTCCCAACAGCTCATTCTCCAGCGGCTCTTATAGAACCCCCCCAGCCAGTAGATCAGCTTGCATCCTCTGTTAACCCATCTATTATGGAGTCACCTTCAGAATGCCAAAATGTAGGCTGATATGTTTTGATACATCTTTCTATTTTAAAATGTATATTGTTAATACTGTGTGCCTTATCTTAATTTAGTGATCCATCTCCCCCTGTGTGGGGATTCCTTATGTGTTTTTCCCTGTGTCTGTATTTCCTTTTCCCCTCCCCTTTTTCTTTTCTGTACTAATAATAATAATAAAAATATTGATGCAAAAAAAAAAAAAAAAAAAGCCTTATGTTTAAATGAAAGTGTTTAATTTTATCAAGTGTGTAATTTTAGAGCGTGTTACGTTCTTTCCGGGGCACATTATATTATTTTTCAGTGTCTTGCTTTCATTTGGCGTTTTTAATATTAAATGGATGGGGAAAATCTTACTAAGTTAATATAAGCAGTGGACTAGTGGTTGGAGGGGTTCATATGCAAAGAGGAGGTAGGGCTCTATAAATCATTAACAACCAGGGAGCCTGGGCCCAAAGTAATTTTCATCTACCACTGATATTACTTCCCGGTATGATATATGGAAATAATATAGTATTTCACCATTGATTATTTATTTTTAGGGTTATGTTTTTTTTATCTGTCAAGTCTGGGAAAGCGCATAGAATTCAGGACCAAAGATAATTTTTTTCAATGGTCTGAAATAACAATTTCACTGACAATTAATGTGAAAAATTATACTTAAGACCAGGTATAAACAATAAACATAATTACTTTCAATTGAGCTTATATTATTTTTATTAGTCCATTACTATGTTTCCTGCAAATCTTTATTTTTGCTTCTATTGCAATTTCTAATTCACCAGCGTTTTCATTGCTTTATGTATTTTCTGCAATTTCCAGTTTTTATTCCACTTTTTTCTAATGACATAATTTTTCACTAAGTAGGTTTTAGTTGTTAAATAACTAGCCTATGATAGGTAGACTTTGATAAACCTTGGCCTAACTTGATTAATTAGTATAATATGAATCTCGAAGTTATAGCAACAGCTGAACCCAGTGCTTCCATTATACCAATTTCTAGGCTGGAGTTCAGGGGGTGCTGAAGAAAAAGGTGCTATAAAGAAACAAAGTGGTGGGTTCATTTACTAATAGCGTGCAAATGTAATCAGTAATGAGCATTTGTGCTTCACTCGTCTAAATATTATTTTCGTTTAATTATGGGGTGCAACAATATTCCACAGTGCTGTACAGTGGGAAATTATGCATCATACATAATTCATACTTGCCAACTTTCTAAAGTTGGTTTCCGGGAGCCTGCCGGTGGAGGTGGGCATGATGGGGGGTGGGGCTCCAAAATTTGCGTCATTTTGGATCCACACCATGACGTAATGACGCAAACGCGTATTTTTACAGCAGGGGCGGGGCCAAACGCGGCGATTCCCGGTGAATCGCTGTGTTTTGGAGCTAATTCTGCCCACTTCACTAGGAAATGGGCAGATCCGGGAGATTGCCATACTCTCCCGGGAGTCCGTGAGACTTGCGCGAAATACGAAAGTCTCACGGACATTCCGGGAGAGTTGGCAAGTATGACATAATTGTACCTCACAAGTGGGAGTGGAACAGAAGAGTTTAGCTTTTGGAGCCTTTGGTTAGGGCTGTCAGAATATTATTTTCCTTCATTTTTATGTAGTGCCAAAATATTTTACAGCATTTTACAGAGAATGTTTAATCATTCACATCAGCTTGTGCTACATCGGAGCTTACAGTGTAAATTCACTACCACACACAAGTAGACACACACCAACAAAATATGGTTTATGGATTAATATTGATTATGAGGTATTATTTTATAACATACATCATACATTTATAAAAGTACTGTGCAATACAACGGATTGTCATTGAATCACATGAACAAAATCATGAATACTGAACTGTAAAGCATGCTTGAATATAAGTACCATGTCATTGCATTGCAGGGCACTTATAATGCTTAGTCCTGAGTACTCTGACCCAATCCCCTGCTATAGTGGTAACCAGACCTCACCCTCTCATTTAAAAACTACTTTCTCAATAGACCTTTTTTAGTACTTAGTGGTCCTCGTTCTATGCATAGTCACCTTTATTGAAGTTCTTGATCACTTGTCACTTCATCACAAAAATGGGATTGGTTAGCACCAGGATGGGGGGCAGTTAATTGTTCAACAACCCAATATTTTCAGGGTTAGAACAGCATTCACAGTAACCTCAGTAAATCCGCTGATTGCTGCTGATTGCAGTACACTGCTGGATTTAAACTCTCGCCTCCTTGCTTGGCCACTGTTATTTAGTATATATGCATTGTAATAAGAGTTGCTAAGCTGACATGTAATAGTGGTTCCTGCCAATCCTATAAGTCTTAATATGTTTCCCATTGAGCTAATTACACCACTTTTTTATGTTTAGTTTGACCTTAAAAATACTACATAATTTATATTGTAAAACTACCTTGATCCACGGATCTTTATTAATATGCTACCATAAAGACATGTTAGGTCAGTTTGATCATGTATAGTATAAGATTTAGCAATCTTCCTAACGCAGAGAGAGAAAGTGTTAAGACATTCCTGTTAATGTCTATATATATATATATATATATATATATATATATATATATATATATATATATATATATATGTTATAGTGTTCTTTGCAATCAATACCAGTAATGGTAGCAAAGTACTCGTTGGCATTAAAGATTTTACAGGAAGTACATTTGCATTAGAAATGCAGGATATCCTCCTAGAGCATCTTAATAAAAGATTACAGAGCTGTAGTTGTATGTTCTGAACTACAGCAGTATCTGATGTATTAGAAATGTGTTTACTGTTATAGCCGACTCTTTACAGTGATATAAGATGTTTTTCTTGTTTCTCAGTTCCTGATTGTGTTTTTAAACATATTTAATGCTCTAAAAGTTAAAACGGAAATAGTGCAGATTACAGAGTGTGTGGCGGAAAGCAAGATAACAACACCCACACACTTTCTTAAGTATGTACAACTGAAAATGAGCAGCAAAATGGTGTTTCCCTGGATGGGCTCCTGTGCAAAGGCAGGGGCGGGCTGGCCCGGGGGGCAGGGGGGAATCGGTCCCCCGGGCCGCTCAGTCTGACCCCTGTCAGCGCACAGGCGGCCGCATCACATGACACGCGATGCGGCTGCCTGTGCGCCCCCCCCGAGCTGAGACTTGCCAGCCCGCCCCTGTGCAAAGGCCCGAATAGCCAGAGGAACAAAGGCGGGTGGAATTTTATCATCACCAGGAGGGAATGAGGGGTTTGAATACAGATATTTAAATTATTTTTGCTCCTGACCCTTTAGCTTGTCTTTGTGTATATATCATACTGTCTGTCCTGATTTAGGAAGGACAGAGCCTCACCTGCATGGCAGAACTGCGGTTAATGGGCAGGTGCAAGCGGCACTGCATGTGAGTTTTAGAACGAGAAGGGTTAAGGTCTTCAGAAGTGCAAGACCGTAGTAATCTAGGGACTGATTCATTAAGGATCTTAACTTAAGAAACTTCTTATTTCAGTCTCCTGGACAAAACCATGTTACAATGCAAGGGGTGCAAATTAGTATTCTGTTTTGCACATAAGTTAAGTACTGACTGTTTTTTTCATGTAGCACACAATTATCAACTTTAAATTTCAGTGTACAAATAAGCTATCAAGTATTTGTGTGCTACATGAAAAAACAGTCAGTATATATAAGTATATTTGATTTGTTGAAAGATAGAACAGTCTATTCACTTTATTTCGGAATCTTTGTGATTATTATGCCCCATATATAACTTCAAGTATAGAAGTATAGTGATATTTTATTATTTGTAAGCAACCCAGGGTTGGACATCTTCATGTAATTGCTAAAACTAAGTCACTTGGGCTCCTTTGCATTAAATAGAATTTTTACTACCATTTACCTAACACATTCTTTTTACTTATCATTTTGTGCACCTTTCTACTAGGTTGATTTTAGTTGTGTAACGTTGACTTATGGAATAAAGAAAGCAAAATGTTCTAATTAGGATAGCAACATATTTTAATAAACGCATTATCCAACTGCAGTCTGCCACGCTACTAGAACATTCACATATCAAACAGACAGAGGACGTGTCAGGGAGTGAGATTTAAAGACTGCATAGATTGTTCATTTATTTTAAAATATTTACATGCGTATGTTAACTGATATTAGTTGTATCATAGCATTTCAAAACTAGCTTAGAGACAACAAAGATGATATTACATAGGCCTAAGTATGTTATTCAGTAAAATGTGTATGTCACAATCCAGCACTCACCTGAGCCTGTGTGACGTGTATGTGACAAAGGGTTAATACAAAACAACCACCTGGGGGCAAATGTATCAAGGTGAGAGTTTTCTGTCGGGTTTGAAAAGTGGAGATGTTGCCTATAGCAACCAATCAGATTCTAGCTGTCATTTTGTAGAATGTACTATAAATAAATGATAGCTAGAATATGATTGGTTTTTCAAACCCGCCGGAAAACTCTCAGCTTGATATATTTACCCCCTGGACTGTTTAAAAATGATTAACACATTCCCTGTCTATGCCACACACTATCTTTGCCTCACCAAATATATCACCACCATAGTTTTCTGTGAAAAGCAGAACCTCTTACTGAGGAAGCTTTCAGTTCTCCCTTTTAACTACTCTATTACAATTTACTTTCATCAGAGTTATCATAAACCAAATGATCTCCTCTGCTTCAAATATGTAGCATTCTAAAACCAAACTAAGTCTGCCATGTGAATTTGTAAAAACACAGAGGGCCTGATTCATTAAGGATTGTAGGCAAGAAATTTCTTACTTAAGTCTCCTGGACAAAACCATGTTAAAATGCAAGGGGTGAAAATTAGTTTTATATTTTGCACATAAGTTAAATACTGTCTTTTTTTTCATGTAGCACACAAATATCAACTTTAAATTTCAGTGTACAAATAAGCAATCAAGTATTTGTGTGCTACATGAAAAAACTGACAGTATTTAACCTATGTGCAAAATAGAAAACTAGTTTTCACCCCTTGCCTTTTAACATGGTTATGTCCAGGAGACTTAGGTAAGAATTTCTTGCCTAAGTTCCTTAATGAATCAGGCCAAGAGACATGTATTTTTTAAGTGTAATTTAATATGAAAAATTAAATCCACAATGCTTAAGATGAAAAACAATTAACAAAATGACATACAATGATACAATAGTTTCTTGTAAAGTAAAATGGAATAAAACAACAGGATTGATAAACTTATGAATAATCAGTTCTGGTTGCTGGGAGGGCATGAATACTGGGACACTTCTCAATGTGAAATAGACTCCCAAAAAACTGAACAATCTGTTAGATTTACAGGACATTTTAAACATGCTGCAGGTATTTGCAGCTTTGCTTCCACTTCGATGTCAAAACTATAAAGTCTGTGTAAATGTAAGCTAGTGTTCAAACATCTTTCAAGTCAGGTTTTTTTTTACAGTGGCTACAGTAGACTTCTCAATAAAATGTCCTACAAAGATATTATTACCCCACACAGCAGGTCATAAGTTCTCCTTCATTTGCATATCAAACATGACTCCTGTAAGTATAACATTTGAGAAAAGATTACATTTTCCTGTGCCCTCATTTTCCTTCATTTACACTTATCCCATCTGCTCTGCTCTTCATCTCTTAAAATGCAGCGTACAGTGATGCTAGAGCTTAATTACTATTGGTTGAAAAGGAAAAAGAGTTTCCTATAGAATGCATTGGGTCACATGTTTGGTGGCTTAAAAAGTATAGTTCATAATAGCCTCTCTGACACTAGCCTTGTTACTAAAATCCTATTTTCAGTGCCAGTTTATAGACAGGGCTGTCGGGGCATTAGCCCCCAGAAACTAAATATGGCTTTGCCCTCCTGCCACAGCATGTTAGATACTTAGTAGAAAGGGGATATAACCAAATAAACGAATTGAGTCTGTGCAGTCATCCCAAACCCTTGTACTGTACAAACAGCTTTGATGCAGAACCACCAAAATAAAATTGTGGGCACAAAAAAAGCTGTCAGACACTTGCCCTCAACCAAATTTATATAAAATATTAATTTCCTGCAACCCACTGCAGCTTTGTGCCCTGTGCAGCTGCCCCTATCATACAGCCTTAGTTACGGCCCTGCGCACAAGCTGCTTGCTCTGGCCACCGCACACATCTTAATCTGGCCCTGCTTATTATATATCATATTTGCAATTTCCTCCACTGAAATTGCTTTTCTCCTCTAAAGCGCTTGTTCCTGAGCTGTAGTGATTACTGATCTATAAAATGCTCTAGCAATAGTCAGTCTGATCTACATAGTTTCATTAAATTGGCAGGGTAAACATCAACATGTTATCTTTTTAAGGCCCCAAATCAGTTGCACGTTGTCTCCCTGGACCAGTTGTTTTTCATCTGTCGTCAGATTAGTTTGTCATCCAATGCTAATGCTTGTATCATATTTTATTACCTTAAAATTATACTCTGCTTTCTGGTTTTACATCATTCTTTCTGTTCATTTAATCAAATATATCACTCAGAGTTTTAATGGCAGTTTACATGGCAGTTTATTTCAGAGGATTGTTGGATTGTTTAAATGATTCGCTATTCTCTGAAAGTTAAAGCAACTGTTTTTTTGTTTGTTTTTTGACTGTAACTATGGAACGTGAAGGGTGTCATTTATTGCCTGATAAACCAGTGCAGTGCAGTCAGTGATTCTGCTTTTGCACATTTCTTCTGCTTGTGTGCATGAGGGTTGAGGATTTCCATGTAAATACAGAATGAGACTGGTCTGTTCAGAGTGAGCCTTAGGTACAAAGTGGGAACAAACTGCCCCAGGCCCGTCACTAGAGGAGCCAGTGTAGTCCTAGAGAGCACGGTGCTGCTTTATTTCTAATGTGTGTGTCTGCCTGGTTGGGACTGAGATACTATACTATGTAGGGTGTGCAAGAGGGTACGTCTCCCCTCCTTCATTGAATACTCTAACAGCTTCAACCCTGCTGCTGTGTCTGTTGGACTGCACTACACTCACTACAGTCCACTGATGTATCCTACATCTGTCAGAGGTGCAGAGCACCACTAACAACAGTAGGATTCACAGGTACTCTGCAGCTTTCTCTCCCACATGGAGCAGCAGTGGTGTAAGTTGCTGTAAGGAAGACTAAAGTGCATTGGACTCCACAGCAAGTAGGAAGATGTGCGGTATAGAAATATGGCAGTTTACTGGTGATTTTGGAGGAGTGAAGGTGATAAGGAGAGAGTGGGGAGGTCTTATGTGACAATAGGAGGGAGTTTGGGGATCATATCTGACAAATGAGTGTGGGGAGCATAAGTGACAAGGGGTAAGTGGAAGGCATAAGTGAGAAGGGGAGAGATGGTTTCATATGTGATAAGGGGAGAAAGGGTTGGTCATGTATGTGGGTTGGTATAGTGTTATATAACTATGTATCTTGGAGTGGGGTTCAAGATGGAAACTGTGCAAGTGGTGGGTACTAACTTGTTGGCATTCATGAAGGTTAAAGGCTGACGGTGAGAGGGGGTTCATGCATGAGGGTCATGTGGGGATGGGTGTCCTTACTATTAATATCTATCCAACACACTCCTAGGCACCATGATCTCTGATATCATCCATGCTTAAGTGTCTACTGTGGTTCAAAATTGCAGTTTTCAAGCTGACATAAATGTTTATGTCAGTGCAAAGGGATTTGATATGATGCTTTTTGAGATCACAACATGGCTGGATTTCCATGCTTACTCAAAGGAGGTGTACACTAAAAGTTTCAGTGAAAGTCAGTTTGTGGCTGGATGCATAAACAAAGCTCTTAGCAGGCATATGTGCACACAGGATAGCAATGCTTATAGGCATACCTGTGTATGTGTGACTGCATATAGCATAAATAGAGACTACGGGCCTCATTCATCAAAGCACACATAGTGAGCGCAACCTGCGTTTAGTATTAAACACATGTATTTTGGCTTTGCGCACTCCCGAAGTCATTAAGGCACGGATCTCAACATCTGTGTGCTGTTGAAATCGGGGGCAGGTCTGTTTTGCTCTGCTACACAAGACGCTATGTGGATTGTAAATTCGGAAAAGGATGCACAGGGGAAAAAAAAATGATTGAACTAATGTCACCTGTTAATAATATAGGCATTAATGATAAAGTTTTTCTCATCATGACATACATTTATTAGGATGTTCTTAATGTCTACTGAGCTTAAAATACATTTTTTACAGTTGCTCATGATTGCAAACACATGTTATAGCATGCATGCGAGACTGTCATCACTAGAACTCAGGACGTAGACTAGCCCTGTAACTGGAGCAAGAGATACGGCATAAAAACAAGTAGTTTTGAGATGGCCAGAGCTGGATTCAGCCTTTGCTGCGTGTGATTGAGTGTGGCACTGTTGTGACTGTACAGTGACTTTGGCTAAACGCCCCTTCCCCGCCCTGTTCACTCCCCAAAATTATAAACTGTAGTAAGTGTCCTTTACATTCAAAGATGGAGCGGACAGGGCTTCATTTACCGGCGTATGTCCCGGTTCTGGGTATGCGCAGAGTGACTTTGCATATGAAACGCTCAAAATCGGTACACACATGTCTTGATGAATCAGGCCCTACAGATTTTAGTTTTGCGGTTTTACAACAAGGACCAGACTCATTTCAAGTTGTTTTAGTTTTGTTTGATTTTTTTTCTTTATTTATAGTGGAATAATTTCTTATATCTGTGTTTGTATATTATACCTGCCAACAGTGTCAATTTTTGACAGACTGTACTTAATTCTGGAGGTCAAAAGGAGTGTGAACTTTACGGGAAAGGGTGTTGTATAGGTAGATGAGGGCATAGCTTTGTTTAATTGAACGCATAGTATATTTGTCTTTATTTTTTAATCAGGAGTGTTGAGAGATATGGTACAGTATTTGTCAATATAAAATATTCCCATTCTTAAAAAGAAATCAAATAAGATGGTTTGTATGTAAATTATATCTGGCATTAAAAATCAGAATTCAGCAATATATTAGAAACAACTTACAAATCATACTAGCCATTTTTTCCAGAACTGCTTAATTTTACTTTATTATCTATTTATGCATGTTCTCACACCTTCTCCTATGTTGGTAGCCTTCCTCTAAGGCCACTGAAATGGGGAATCAAACAAAACATTAATTATGAAAGTTCAATTGCGTTTTAGTAGTTTGTTTAGACAAATTCTTAAGTGAGGCTTTAAATTTGGTTTACAGGTGCAATAAAATGAAAAAATAATTTTCCTGTCAGACACCTGGGGATATATTTACTAAACTGCATGTTTGAAAAAGTAGAGATGTTGCCTATAGCAACCAATCATATTCTAGTTATCATTTATATAATACATTCTACAAAATGACAGCTAGAATCTGATTGGTTGCTATGGGCAACATCTCTACTTTTCCAAACTCACAGTTTAGTAAATCTAGCCCTAAGAATACAAAAACCAAAAAACACTAGCAAATGTGAATGTAGGTGTATAAATCTAACAGTGCTTGTCACACTTATCTTTCTTATAAACAATTTGAGGCTCATTGACAAAATAATACAAAAATATTGTGTTCAGCTAAAAGCATTGTCTACTTTTACATTTCATGAAACAAAAATGTAAAAATAAAAAATTATTATATATGCCATACTTGCCAACTTTGGCAAGCTGGCCTCTAGGAGATCTGGGGCGGAGGGGTGGGCGTGTGGGGACGGGACTCAGCGAATCGCGTCATTTGCCCCCACCCTGTCTGTTATCACAATTTCTGGCCTATTATGCATGAATCGCATCCAAAACCAGCCCCCGCTACTTAACTAATGAAGTGAACAGAAATTGGGAGTTTGCCCTGCTCTCCTGGGAGTCTGGGAGGACTCCTAGAAATCCGGGAGTCTCCCATTCTGGGAGAGTAGGCAACTATGATATATGCTTACATCTGTTTATTGTGAAAGTAACAGCACCACTTTAAGGAAGGAACACTATTTGTGAAAAAAACCCAAAACAAAATGTCATTACTTAAATGGGACTATGCTGTAGGGTGACTGACTGTTTCTATAGTTACTTTTGCTCCAGTGACATCATCACTCCTAGACCAAATATAAAATGTCAGCAGTATCAGTATTTTCTCTATCAGCGATATCTTGAATGATATAAGACCATACAATTCTTTTATCTATGTACAAATCGTTGACGGTAGTGTAGCTATAAAAATTACAAGAATATTGGATCTCATCTTGTGCGAGGTTCTCCATGGCCATGAACCACCTATGTGGTTAATATTCCTACAATCTACAGTGTAGGAAACTTTATGCCCTATGCATAGCTGCAAAAACCTGAGCTTCCTGAACAATAATAATACATTTCTGGGCATTTATGGCAACCCAATGCAAATACTATTACAAATATGTATAATCTGAACCAGTAAAAAAATAAATATAGATACATCATGCTATGGCAACTATGGAGATCCAGGGGCAGGTGTGCGTGTGGGGGCAGGGGTCGGCGAATTGCACCATTTGCACCATTTCTCTCCACCCCTAAATGGTCATCACAATTTATAGCCTATTACAGCAGGGGGCGGGGCCATGATGATGCATGACTCTCGTCCTAAGCTCCACTTTATATAAAATGGCTCTAATTAAATGTTTATCTGAATGTTTCACCCACTCAACCAAACTTTTTTTTATCACAATATCCATGTGGTTATATTTTGTGCTTTTTTTTCTTCTCTAATAGGAATTATTGTGTAATATTTCCCGTTTGATCTCTGTTCCAGGAGTGGAACTTGGGAAATATTGTAGCTGTAAATTACCACATTATTTTTAATCATCAGAATTCAGTAGCTTAGAAATGGTGACAGAGGTCAGTAACGATGATCTTGGTTAGCAGAGACCAGGAGGTAACTTAATTATCTGTTCTATGTTATAAAAATGACACACCGTTACTTTAAAGCTATCACTTTTAACCTCACTCATTTTGTGTCAGTCCATCTACCATGACAGTCTGCAATCACTAATAAAATTAGACCATGCGATACATCATAAGTGCTGGAAGGGACAGTTTTGTTTATTTTGCTTTTGTTTTACAGGAGACAGCTTGGTGATTGCAATACTTTTAGAGGTGACTTTGAGCGATTGTCGCTTATAAGTTCATACAGGGTCACCTGGGAGAAAGGCCTGTGATGTGCCGTTACTTACTGATTTTGCTTGGTAGCACAGCAAGGCTATTCTGTGACTTCAATATTTTTCCAGCTATTCTTGGCTCTTGTAGTATAAACTGGCACAATGCCAGTCTGAATGATGTGAGTCTGAGTTAAGCCAGGGATAACTGTAAAAGCAAGAAAAGGAGGATTTGTAAGCTAATATAATGCACAATTCAAAGTTGGGTCAAGTTGTCATGAACTGAGAATTATATTGAATCTTTGCATTTGAGCTTGAGTGGTGCTGAAAACAGTGTGCAGTGTGTGGTTCATTTTTGCCATTTCCAGAACTAAATGTTCTCAGGTCTGACTATTTTATCATACAGATAATTTATACTAATTTCTACGGTGCAAAAGTTTGCAGCATTGTGAGGTAAAATACTGAGAAAAATTCTTAGTTTATGTTTATTTCAGATTTTAGAATATGAACAAAACAACCTTATGTGTTGTGTTGTTATAAAGAATGTTAATGCTAATATCAGGGTTTTCCCCCAATAATTTTCAATCTTACCCTCAGCATTTTGTTCCGATTTATCTAATTTTTCTGCCGGAACGACAAATTCAAAAACATTTGTCCCAGCGAAGTACTTTCCCCCTCCCACTGATGTCTTTAGCATCAGAGGGGAAATATATCTCTTCCATGTTTCGCCAGTTTGTATGTATTGGCCATGCATTCACAGATTCACACTAGGGAGAGCTTACAGTCTTTGGCAGCCATAGAACAAAGTTTGATATGTTTAACGCCATCTGAAACTTGGTAGATAGCTGTCCCCATGAAGCCCTTACAGATGTATGGGGACAGCAATACTAATCACTAATTTTAGTGAAAACCTGAGAAATCTATGATTTTACAAGTTTTTGGTTTGATAAATTACCCAGATACTTAAAGTTGACATAATCAGCTTTTTTTTTGCATGATTTTGTGTAAAAATATTTTTGTATAAATAGGCCCCCTAGTGTTTTATCTCCCACGGGAAATTATAGAAGATCAGCCAGCAACACCGTGTTACAATGCTTGAAAAATCGCTCCATATATCTTTTAGCAAGAATAAGGTGCACCTATGAGAATTAGTACATTTTGCAAGTATTCACTGTATCATTGCTTAAACTGTCTCTTATTATTAATATCCACCAAGCTTTCTGCTACGACTATGTCATTGTGCAGCACCCCCTAACATACATTTTGGAAATCCCAGTTTGCCATTCTAAAAAAGATGGGGCTTCCCGCCCTAATTACAGGGGAACACAGGTTGTAATGTCAATGGAGGAAAGTATTAGTGGCTCCGTTTTCCTGTTTATATATTTTTATTATTTCAAGATTTTTTTTTGTGAACTTGAATTGATATATAGTATATAAAACAGTATAATTATTATATACAGTGCTGTCTATATAATCTCCATTTATGGTTTTACATTGTTTCGTGCTACTGTGTGATGTTGATGCTAGTGAAAATGTTGATCGTTTCGGTTGTGACATTATAGGCACAAATAATCCTTTCCATTAGGATATTATTACCTCATTCTGAATATATAACACAACGAGGGCAGAAACATAGGAAATGTCAACTGAAGAAGATTTCTTTCAGAGTTTATAGTGCGATAACTTTGTGCTTTGTGAGAAGCACTGGATACATAACTGTTTAAATTGTATATTATTAAATAAGCAAATGTATAACGCAAATGTATTATCTACTCCCACCAAGTTCTACAAATATGTAATGTTTCGGCTTTATTAAATGTAATGAAGTGTGGAGATTGAACCTAGATTTAAGCAGAATTTTAGCACTGGTTACTCCAATAAAACATAAGTGACCATTGGTAAATCTTATTAGTTAGCATAATGATCTAAGTGTTATACTTTTTTAGTTAGAGGCTTATAGCTTTACCTATTAAATGCCTCATTGCTCAACAATTGAGAAAAATATTTTAGTTTGGACTTTCATAGCAGCATAAGTGAGCTCTATTTATTATTTTAGTCGTTCAAAGTTTCAATGTAACTGACTACAGTTATACCTTATGTGCTCTATGCTGTAAGTTACCTATAATGTATGAAATGGGGATTCTAATGGTGGACCACCATAGTAGCGGTCAGCAATGGGGGACCATTGCTTACCCCTGCTGTGGGGGGTCTGGGTAAGTATTGGAGGGGCCATTGCTTACCCCTGCTGTGGGGGGGGGAACAATGGAGGGGTCATTGCTTACACCTACTGGAGGGGGGAGTAAGCAATGGGGTGACCATTGTTTACCCTTACTATGGGGTGTTAAGCAATGGAGGGGCCATTGCTCACCCCTACTGTGGGGGGGTTAGCAATGGAGGGGCCATTGCTCACCCCAACTATGGGGGGGTTAGCAATGGAGGGGCCATTGCTTACCCCTACTGTGAGGGTCCACCATTACAACCCCCATTTAGTGGACTGTTTGGGTCTGTAGGAATAGGCAGCAGTGGAACATTATGTCAGTCCCACCTTTCCTATAATGCAGCTTTGGATCACAAACGCAATCAACTCAGTGCAATAATGATTGGGGGTGGAATTTTGAATGCCAGTTGTCCATATCAACAAGAAGACCATCAGGATGCGAAGCCATAACAGCAATCTACTGTTGCATATTTAAAAGTGAGCCCTACAATTTATTCAAGTCAATCAGCACAAAGGTTGGGGATCCCATAGTATGAACCTCTACAATTCATGATTTTGAGTGCTGACCACATAACACAAAGTCCAAAGATCTATCCAATTGTTGCTGGATCTGATCTCATGCACGACCATTGGTGGGATTCCTATTGTAGAACCTCCACCTTAACTAATATCATCATCATCATTTATTTATTTATATAGCTCCACTAATTCCGCAGCGCTGTACAGAGAACTCATTCACATCAGTCCCTGCCCCATTGGAGCTTACAGTCTAAATTCCCTACTATAGACACACACTCACACACAAACAGACAGACAGAGAGGGAAACAGACAGACAAAGAGGAAGAGACTAGGGTCAATTTTTTTGATTGCAGCCAATTAACCTGTATGTTTTTGGAGTGTGGGAGGAAACCGGAGCACCCGGAGGAAACCCACGCAAACACAGGGAGAACATACAAACTCCACACAGATAAGGCCATGGTCGGGAATCGAACTCATGACCCCAGTGCTGTGAGGCAGACGTGCTAACCACTAAGCCACTGTGCTGCCCATATAAAGTTTTCCTATCCTCTCTTAAAATCCTGTTTGTTTATGTGTTTTATTGATGAATGAATTAAGTCATTTTATTAAAGGAGGGTGTAACATTCTATGCAACTGCTATTTGGCACAACAGCACCTGTCCTCATAATGGATTTTTTTTTAAATATCCTTATTTACATTTTAAAATAAAGATATATAGGAATGTCATATACAGCAAAATATTGTAGAATCCTGTGGACCTTCTACAAGGTTCTGAACGGATCATTTATAGTTATAGAGGAAGGGGATGAAAAGGCAGAAAAGTGAGGGCAAAGAAATTAAGGGTCCAGTTACTGACTCATAGAGTAGGGAGGGGGAGAATGTGAGGCACACGCTCTTCCATCATGTGACCTCCAACGATTATACACAAAACTGGAAAAAAGTGACTGGTGATATAATCCTAATTTAGGAGACATATAATCAAGTGTTTCCTAGTAAGGGGAAATTGTTAATAAATACAAAGGTTCCCAGATTTGATGACAAGTTTTGAGATACATTCCATAGATGCTGTATACCATATTCTTTATAGTTCACTAATGACTAGCTTGATGAGGATTTAGTTATATGTTGTTTTATAAGCCACCATCCCTCCTGATCCAGATATTTCCCAATGTCACATTCCCATGCTGCTTCAATTAATTTAAATAGTATGGTGTTATAAAGCAGAGATATTGCTCCGTATCATCCTACAGAACATGTGCATGTGCATTTAAAATGTGGTTGGATGCATAATTTAATTTGGGATTAAATAAAACCCTTGATATAGAGATATTTAATTTTAAGTGATTGTGGGAGCCCATAATTTTCAGAAGACCGCAAAAAGGAGTTTGGGACGAATTCACACATAATTTGTAATTATATACTATATTTAATAATAATCTGACTTGTGGATGTGTCCAGAGTGGGGAGAGAGGGGAAGCATATTTTGCTAGCTTTAGTTGTTTATTGAAATTATAACAGCTCTCCAACTTAACTTGAATGGTCGGAATTGAGTTTGACGAGACTGGTCAGCATATATGTCCCTAAGATGTTAAAGGACAAAATTGAGACAGTGGTCCTTTAGAAAGACATCTTCAATAGCTAACTAATTCTGGTCCACATGCCAGGACACAATATCATCAGCAGCAGCTATTTATATAGCGCATTAATTCTGCAGCGCTGTACAGAGAACTCACTCACATCAGTCCCTGTCCCATTAGAGCTTACAGTCTAAATAACCTAACATACACACACAGACTGAGAGAGAGACTAAAGTCAATTTGATAGCAGCCAATTAACCTACTATTATGTTTTTTCAAGTGTGGGAGGAAACCAAAGCACCTGGAGGAAACCCACGCAAATACGGAGGGGAACATACAAACTCACACATATATTGTCATGGTCGGGAATTAAACTCATGACCCTAGTGCTGTTAGGCAGAAGTGCTAAACACTAGGCCACTGTGCTGCTCAATGGCTTAATTGAACTTTATGATAATATATTTCAAAGATATGTAGACCTAGCTCTCTAGATTTAGTCTATTTAGCTAGACAGGATAGCTTAAGCCTGGGTTTTTCCCATTCCAAATAAATTTGCCACTTATTTGTATTGATTTAAGAAAGGTTCCCGGAATTGGTATTAATGAAGTTTGATACAAGTATAGTAACCTCGACAATACATACATCTTAATAAAATTAATTCTCCCAAACAATGAGATGTAGAGGGGCCTTCACATATTTATATTGCATTTTTTTAGAGATATTTGGATGGGAGTGGCTTCAAAACAAATTTATTCATGTAGTTGTATAATTTGAAAAATGTTGAGGATAAAATGACTAATTGTCCAGATTGCTAATAATACAGTTAGTACTCAGTTAGTACTATTGGTTACTGACGGGATGGTGGGTATGACTTTATAATGTTGCATAGTGGACCCCATCAGTATTTTGCTGTAGTGCCCAGACAGTTACACCACTGGTATGCGTGTCACATTTGTACATTGTTAGGTTTTTATTACATTGGTATTTGTCTCCCATTTAAAGTTTATGTAAATAATGAATATGCACTACCTTGAAGAATGAATAAAAAAAATAAGATGAGCAAAGAGGCTCTGAGGCGAAAATACGTCCTAAATGTGCATCCTCTACCCCGTACATCTTATTTAAACATTTAACAGTTAAAGCGGCGCTGCCTTGTAAAGGAAAGTTTCCCTTTACAGGCAGCGCCGATTTAAATTTAAGCGCTGAAGACGCCGATCTCGCCGGAGTTGAAGAATCCGGACATTGATACATTTACCCCCCTGATATCACCCAGATCACCGACTGCTCTGTGTATCACAAGATCACACCTACTTCCTGGTAGGGCACAAAGGAAGTATTAAACATATACGGATAGGAAATTAGCAATAAAAAGTATCAGATGAACGAGTTAGTTATTCTGCCCACAGATATTACAGTTCTTTATTAAAAACATGGTAAAGAAATATAAAGGTATTATCTGAGTATGTAGTTCTAGTTTTAAAGTCTGGGCTTAGTTGTTTCTTGACTATGTAGCTTCATAGTGTAGTTTCAATATTTTTCATCTGCATAACATGCAGTCAGTATAGTGAGACTGTGTACGACCCTGTAGGAAATACAACGGGAAAGCCATTAGTAAATTGCTTTAACAAATTCAAGTAGAATTTCTAGATAATTATTTGACTCTCGTTGCTGGCGCTCATTTTGCTCAGTTGACTAATGGCTTCCTTTGTCTGCAGTAATGTTCATTTCCCAGAAAATGCAATGACGAGCTGCTTGTTTCCTTATTATTTTACAGTTTCTAAAGGACACTGGCTGTTGCACAGCTTGCGGTAATAAAAAGAAAAACCCAATGTGGCATTAAATTCGCTCATGACATCTGAACTTACCTCTATGTATTCAGACACATGTGGCCGGCACAGTGAATATTACATCATCGCTATGGCAAATTTCAGAAAATTGTTTATTAAACAAACTTAGTATAAAACTGTTTGTAGTAATAACTGTACAGTAAATTGTCTATATTTTCCTTTGGCAACAATATGTCTGTTTGAACTTACTCCAGTAATAAACAGCCACAGCTGCACACAGTTATACAGGAGAGGGTCTTGCTGAGTACATAGACCCACAAGTGATCACAAGCTCGTACATTTAATTACAGCCTGTAGAAGATTTAGTTTCTAATGTCTAATTAAATGCACCATCTCTTTGTGAGTGAGAGCATATGGGAAATGCTGCTGTGTCCATCAGTTCTTAACCTCCTAATTACAATACACCCAGATTAACTTGAATGTTACGCTCCAGCATTAGATATCACTTTTTATTCAGCTTAGTTAATGCCTAATGATGTGTAGATGTGGCCTGAACAACAAGAAGAGTCCTGGCATACCCAGGGCTATCAAATGTTTGAAACAGATCATAGACGGTTCTCCTAATATGTTTGTGTATACCTTGCTGAATAGTAAGTGAAATGCGATGCCTATTAGTTGCGAAAAATGGGTCTCGTGTAAAGTTGGACACAATTCCATTTGTGTAGCAGAAAGCATGAATTTCACCACCCACAGATATGACTTTCTTGAGTTTGTATGCAGTCAGTCACATCTTACATGTACGGCACCTTATGCTTATAGAGACGGATCGGTTGAGACAAGGGGTGTACAAGTGTAGGCCAAGTACAATAAGGCCATGATCAAGTATATGCATCTGATGTATACCAGGGCGCAGATACTCCTGTCAGGAAACGTATACGTTGCGGGTGCTCTCCCCCTGCTGAAAGTCACTAACTGATAATGACGGCGATCAGCTGAGCTGCATCCCACTCAGCACATACTACGTAGAATGTGTCTTTCTCCCTGGACGCAATTTACACATGCATTTTAGATGGGAATTGCATCCAAATCTACGTGAGGCCCAATGAGCATACCGCAAAAGCAGCGGTCTGAATGCTTACAGCATTATATTGGTACACTTTCACCTGGGCAGTGAGACTTATGTGAGCAGCGGTCTCAATACAGAGCTGCAAGCTCTGTGCTTAGAGCATTATATTGGTACAGTTTCAGCCGGTCTGTGAGGGGAGCGGTGGATATGGTAGTTTTTTCCCCCCCTAACCAGGGAAGCAAAAATGCAGAGAAAAACCTTCAGTCCTTTAAAGGTCATTCTGTGGGAATATGTTTTATATATGTTCCTATAATTATAATACTAAATCACAGCTTTTTTTGAAAACACTATTTGTACAGTCCTGTCATATATGCTTCAGATTATTTCCATAACAGGTAAATGTGACCAAATGGTTATGTTTCATGCAGGGATATATATGGAAATTGGTGCACCATAAAATGTTGCTGTAACCTATACCAACCAATAGACTATTGCTTTAATTTTTTTTGTATGTACTAGAGAAGTGACAGAATTTGATTGCTGCTATTACAGTAATTTGAAGGTGTTTACTTAAAATGATCCGCTGTCGCAATTTTCCTTACAGATCTGAACGAGCTTTCTGCTTCATGTAGAGGTACGTTTGACAACACATTAACCCTACATCAGTTTGATAGAAGTCTCACATCCCTATTTTGCAGTGTTGGGGAACCCTGGCTTTCTGTTCGCGTTTAACCCTCTACTCGCAGCAAGATTCTGGCCCTGTCACATAAAGACACGAATGTACAATTTACAATATCCCATAAGATCAGCGCACTCACCTCTTGCTGCTGAGAAGATTCTAATGATTGAATTAGTTACGTATCACGCCTGCTTGAACACTGGCGATATCCAGGATGAACAGGAGATGAAAATTTTATTTCAAGAGGGGCTCAGACCCACGTTTTAAACAATGGCTTGGGTCCAGGGCCAATTAGCAAAGTTTAGTGAACAGTGTCTTTGTCAAATCATAAAAAAGGAACTTTCAGATATTGAAAACATTGTTATGCGGCTTCTTTTTCAACTTCCTATGCTCACAGTGATTCAGTCTGTAAAAGTGTTAGTGTAGACCAGAGTGACCCACTATGTCACTAAAAGGAATTAAGGAGTTAATAATTGCATGTTCCTGAGGTTTGATAAGGTAGCAACAAAACAGTGCAATGCAAAAGGCTAGATCCCAGTACCCCCCAGATCCCAGTCTGTCTCCATAGCATTTAGGATAAGGAGAGACAATCAAGATACAAAATGTTCTGGTTATGAATCCAGTTGTTACATAGTTTTTGTTAGGGATGAGCGCACTCGGATTTATGAAATCCGAGCCCACCCGAACGTTGCGGATCCGAGTCGGATCCGAGACAGATCCGGGTATTGGCGCCAAATTCAAATCTGAAACTGAGGCTCTGACTCATAATCCCGTTGTCGGATCTCGCGATACTCGGATCCTATAAATTCCCCGCTAGTCGCCGCCATCTTCACTCGGGCATTGATCAGGGTAGAGGGAGGGTGTGTTAGGTGGTCCTCTGTCCTGGTAGATCTCGTGCTGTGCTGTTTAGTTCTGTGCTGTGCTGTTTAGTTCTGTGCTGTGCTGTGTTCTGCAGTATCAGTCCAGTGGTGCTGTGTGCTGTGCTCTGTCCTTCTGAGGTCAGTGGTGCTGCTGGGTCCTGTGCTGTGTCCTGTTCAGTCCAGTGGTGCTGTGTCCTGTGCTCTGTGCTTCTAAGAGCATAGTTATTTCCCCAATATTCCCCTGTGTTTAAAAAAATAAAAAAAAGTTATTTAAAAAAATACCAAAAACTACTTTAATTTTTTTTAATTACCACAAAATTTGCACAACCAATCCTGCAGTATAAGCCCATTGGTACTGCAATATTACCAAGTTCACACATTCAGCAGTAAAAGTCCAGTGGTACTGCAATATTACAAAGTTTACACATTCTGCAGTATCAGTCCAGTGGTGCTGTGTCCTGTGCTCTGTCCTGCTGAGTTCCGTAGTGCTGCTGGGTCCTGTGCCGTGTCCTGTTCAGTCCAGTGGTGCTGTGTCCTGTGCTCTGTGCTTCTAAGGGCATAGTTATTTCCCCATTATTCCCAAGTTTTTAAAAAATAAAAAAAAAGTAAAAAAAAAATTACAATTAAAAATTAAAAAAAAAATATATATAATTATAACCAAATTTGCAAAACCAATCCAGCAGTATAAGTCCATTGGTACTGCAATATTACAAAGTTCACACATTCTGCAGTATCAGTCCAGTGGTGCTGTGTCCTGTGCTCTGTCCTGCTGAGTTCCGTAGTGCTGCTGGGTCCTGTGCCGTGTCCTGTTCAGTCCAGTGGTGCTGTGTCCTGTGCTCTGTGCTTCTAAGGGCATAGTTATTTCCCCATTATTCCCAAGTTTTTAAAAAATAAAAAAAAAGTAAAAAAAAATAAAAAATTTAAAAAAAAAAAAAATATATAATAATTATAACCAAATTTGCAAAACCAATCCAGCAGTATAAGTCCATTGGTACTGCAATATTACAAAGTTCACACATTCTGCAGTATCAGTCCAGTGGTGCTGTGTCCTGTGCTCTGTCCTGCTGAGTTCCGTAGTGCTGCTGGGTCCTGTGCCGTGTCCTGTTCAGTCCAGTGGTGCTGTGTCCTGTGCTCTGTGCTTCTAAGGGCATAGTTATTTCCCCATTATTCCCAAGTTTTTAAAAAATAAAAAAAAAGTAAAAAAAAATAAAAAATTAAAAAAAAAAAAAATATATAATAATTATAACCAAATTTGCAAAACCAATACAGCAGTATAAGTCCATTGGTACTGCAATATTACCAAGTTCACACATTCTGCAGTATCTTGTGCTACATATAATGGTGACCAAAAATTTGGAGGATAAAGTAGGGAAAGATCAAGACCCACTTCCTCCTAATGCTGAAGCTGCTGCCACTAGTCATGACATAGACGATGAAATGCCATCAACGTCGTCTTCCAAGCCCGATGCCCAATCTCGTAGTACCGGGCATGTAAAATCCAAAATGCCCAAGTTAAGAAAAAGTAGCAAAAAGAGAAACTTAAAATCATCTGAGGAGAAACGTAAAGTTGCCAATATGCCATTTACGACACGGAGTGGCAAGGAACGGCTTAGGCCCTGGCCCGTGTTCATGACTAGTGGTTCAGCTTCACCCACGGATCTTAGCCCTCCTCCTCCTCCCCCCCCCCTACAAAAAATTGAAGAGAGTTATGCTGTCAGCAACAAAACAGCAAACAACTCTGCCTTCTAAAGAGAAATTATCACAAATCCACAAGGCGAGTCCAAGGATGTTGGTGGTTGTCAAGCCTGACCTTCCCATCACTGTACGGGAAGAGGTGGCTCGGGAGGAGGCTATTGATGATGTAGCTGGCGCTGTGGAGGAACTTGATGATGAGGATGGTGATGTGGTTATTGTAAATGAGGCACCAGGGGGGGAAACAGCTGATGTCCATGGGATGAAAAAGCCCATCGTCATGCCTGGTCAGAAGACCAAAAAATGCACCTCTTCGGTCTGGAGTTATTTTTATCCAAATCCAGACAACCAATGTATGGCCATATGTAGCTTATGTAAAGCTCAAATAAGCAGGGGTAAGGATCTTGCCCACCTAGGAACATCCTCCCTTATACGTCACCTGAATAACCTTCATAGTTCAGTGGTTAGTTCAGGAACTGGGGCTAGGACCCTCATCGGTACAGGGACACCTAAATCCCGTGGTCCAGTTGGATACACACCAGCAACACCCTCCTCGTCAACTTCCTCCACAATCTCCATCAGATTCAGTCCTGCAGCCCAAGTCAGCAGCCAGACTGAGTCCTCCTCAATACGGGATTCATCCGAGGAATCCTGCAGCGGTACGCCTACTACTGCCACTGCTGCTGTTGCTGCTGTTAGTCGGTCATCTTCCCAGAGGGGAAGTCGTAAGACCTCTAAGTCTTTCACAAAACAATTGACCGTCCAACAGTCGTTTGCAATGACCACAAAATACGATAGTAGTCACCCTATTGCAAAGCGTATAACTGCGGCTGTAACTGCAATGTTGGTGTTAGACGTGCGCCCGGTGTCCGCCATCAGTGGAGTGGGATTTAGAGGGTTGATGGAGGTATTGTGTCCCCGGTACCAAATCCCGTCGAGATTCCACTTCACTAGGCAGGCGATACCAAAAATGTACAGAGAAGTACGATCAAGTGTCCTCAGTGCTCTAAAAAATGCGGTTGTACCCACTGTCCACTTAACCACGGACATGTGGACAAGTGGTTCTGGGCAAACGAAGGACTATATGACTGTGACAGCCCACTGGGTAGATGCATCCCCTTCCGCAGCAACAGCAACAGCTGCATCAGTAGCAGCAACTACAAAATGGCGGCTCGTGCAAAGGCAGGCAACATTGTGTATTACAGGCTTTAATAAGAGGCACAACGCTGACAACATATTAGAGAAAATGAGGGAAATTATCTCCCAGTGGCTTACCCCACTTAGACTCTCATGGGGATTTGTGGTGTCAGACAATGCCAGTAACATTGTGCGGGCATTAAATATGGGCAATTTCCAGCACGTCCCATGTTTTGCCCACACCATTAATTTGGTGGTGCAGCATTACCTCAAGAGTGACAGGGGTGTGCAGGAGATGCTTGCGGTGGCGCGCAAAATTGCTGGACACTTTCGGCATTCAGCCAGTGCCTACCGCAGACTAGAGGCACATCAAAAAAGCATGAACCTGCCCTGCCATCACCTCAAACAAGAGGTTGTGACGCGCTGGAACTCCACCCTCTATATGCTGCAGAGTATGGAGGAGCAGCAAAAGGCCATTCAGGCCTACACAGCCACCTACGACATAGGCAAAGGAGTGGGGATGCGCCTCATTCAAGCGCAGTGGAGACTGATTTCCGTGTTGTGCAAGGTTCTGCAGCCATTTGAACTTGCCACACGAGAAGTCAGTTCCGACACTGCCAGCTTGAGTCAAGTCATTCCCCTGATCAGGCTGTTGCAGAAGCAGCTGGAGAAAGTGAGGGAGGAGCTGGTAAGCCATTGCGATTACACCAAGCATGTAGCTCTTGTGGATGTAGCCCTTCGTACGCTTTGCCAGGATCCGAGGGTGGTCACTCTTTTAAAGTCAGAGGAATACATTCTGGCCACCGTGCTCGATCCTCGGTTTAAAGCGTATGTTGTGTCTCTGTTTCCGGCGGACACAAGTCTACAGCGGTGCAAAGACCTGCTGGTCAGGAGATTGTCCTCTGAAGAGGACCGTGACATGCCAACAGCTCCACCCTCATTTTCTTCCACATCTATGGCTGCGAGGAAAAAGCTCAGTTTTCCCAAAAGAGGCACTGGCGGGGATGCTGATAACATCTGGTCCGGACTGAAGGACCTGCCAACCATTGCAGACATGTCTACTCTCGCTGCATTGGATGCTGTCACAATAGAAAAAATTGTGGATGATTACTTTGCTGACACCATCCAAGTAGACATGTCAGACAGTCCATATTGTTACTGTCAGGAAAAAAAGGCAGTTTGGAAGCCCCTGTACAAACTGGCTCTATTTTACCTGAGTTGTCCCCCCTCCAGTGTGTACTCAGAAAGAGTTTTTAGTGCAGCGGGGAACCTGGTCAGTGAGCGGCGAAGGAGGTTGCTTCCTCAGAACTTTGAAAAAGTGATGTTTATAAAAATGAATAATCAATTCCTCAATGAAGTACAGCACTGCCCTCCAGATACTACAGAGGGACCTGTGGTTGTGGAGTCCAGCGGGGACGAATTGATAATGTGTGATGAGGAGGAAGTACACACTGTAGGGGGAGAGGAATCAGAGGTTGAGGATGAGGACGACATCTTGCCTCAGTAGAGCCTGTTTAGTCTGTACAGGGAGAGATGAATAGCTTTTTTGGTGTGGGGGCCCAAACAAACCAATTATTTCAGCCAAAGTTGTTTGGTAGGCCCTGTCGCTGAAATGATTGGTTTGTTAAAGTGTGCATGTCCTATTTCAACAACATAAGGGTGGGTGTGAGGGCCCAAGGACAATTCCATCTTGGACCTTTTTTTTTTGCATTATATGACCAATCAACAGTCGTTTGCCATGTTCAAAAAGTAAAACCAAATTTAACAAAATTCAAGAAATTAAACCAAAAGTAAAATGCCCTGTCATAATTTAAAACAAGAGGTATTGACGTGCTCTAAAACTACTGTATTGTTGTTTATATTTTATAAACACTACACTTGAAAGCTTGAGTCTTTCAATAAAAAAGTAACTGTCCATTGCACGAATATTTGCAACAGGGACAATTTTAGGGTTAAGAAAGTCAACTAATAACACTTCAACGCTGTCTGTCTTTATAAACACTACACTTGGAAGTTGGAGGAGGTATTGTGGCCCCGGCACCAAATTTACTACCGGGGCCACTCCACTGTGCAGTCCATATTTAGGTGTATCAGATATTAAACAACGGTGACAGTTGATGCCCAATTTTTTAATTATATTGTGGCCTCGGTACCAAATTGTGTACCGGGGCCACCACACTACGCAGTCCATACCCTTTTTTGGTGGAATTCGGACACGTGGAGGGTTTTTTAAATATATTGTGGCCTCGGTACCAAATTGTGTACCGGGGCCACCACACTACGCAGTCCAGATACTTGTTTGGTGGAATTCAGACCAGTTGAGGGTTTTATTATTATATTGTGGGGACCACTCTATCTATACCACACTACAACTCTATACCACTCTATTTAATACTTTAATTCTATTTAATACTTTAATTCTATTTAATACTTTAATTCTATTACTAATTACCATAAAGAGGAACTGCCGCTTCTATTTAATACTTTAATTCTATTAGTAGTTACCATAAAGAGGAACAAAATAAACCAATTTTACCAAAAGTATAATATGACTTAGACTTACAAACACTACACTTGAAAGATGGTGCCTTTAAATGAAAAAGTCAGTCTTCATTGCACGACTATGTGCAACAGGGACAGTTTTTTGGTTTACAAAGTCAACCAATAACACTTCGACCCTGTCTGTCTTTAACATACTTGATGGGATCTCAATGACAAATTGTCTGTACCATGTTTGGAGGAGGTATTGTGGCCCCGGTATCAAATTGGGTACCAGGGCCACCCCACTACGCAGTCCAGATACTTGTTTGGTGGAATTCAGACCAGTTGAGGGTGTATTTATTTTATTGTGGCCCCGGCACCAAATTTACTACCGGGGCCGCTCCACTGTGCAGTCCATATTTAGGTGTATCAGATATTAAACAACGGTGACAGTTGATGCCCAATTTTTTAATTATATTGTGGCCTCGGTACCAAATTGTGTACCGGGGCCACCACACTACGCAGTCCATACCCTTTTTTGGTGGAATTCTGACACGTGGAGGGTTTTTTAATTATATTGTGGCCTCGGTACCAAATTGTGTACCGGGGCCACCACACTACGCAGTCAAGATAGATAGATGCGTATCATAGATAAAGTACATTCAGTGGTGTGGGGCAAATTGAAAAATATTCAAAATGCACTGACATTATCAAAAACAAGAGGTTGTCACACGCTAAAACTCCAACGTGTATATGATGGAGAGGATGGAGGAGCAGCCGTATGTGTAGTGTAATGCAGACCTGTTGAAGGTTTTTTATATATTTTATTGTGGTGCCCAGTGCCCACTCCTCTAGGCAGTCCAGGTACATTTATTGGTGCGATTCATAAAAGTTCAGGGTTTTTAATATATTGTGGTGACCCACTCCTCTACGCAGTCCAGGTACATTTATTGGTGCGATTCATAAAAGTTCAGGGTTTTTAATATATTGTGGTGACCCACTCCTCTACGCAGTCCAGGTACATTTATTGGTGCGATTCATAAAAGTTCAGGGTTTTTAATATATTGTGGTGACCCACTCCTCTACGCAGTCCAGGTACATTTATTGGTGCGAATCATAAAAGTTCAGGGTTTTTAATATATATTGTGGTGACCCACTCCTCTACGCAGTCCAGAAAGATACCTTGTTGCAACGTTTTGGACTAATAACTATATTGTGAGGTGTTCAGAATACACTGTAAATTAGTGGAAATGCTTGTTATTGAATGTTATTGAGGTTAATAATAGCCTAGGAGTGAAAATAAGCCCAAAAACTTGATTTTTAAACTTTTTATGTTTTTTTCAAAAAAAATCCGAATCCAAAACCTTAAATCCGAACCGAGACCTTTCGTCAAGTGTTTTGCGAGACAAATCCGAACCCCAAAAATAACGAAAATCCGGATCCAAAACACAAAACATGAGACCTCAAAAGTCGCCGGTGCACATCCCTAGTTTTTGTGTGTTTAGCTCATTTGAAGCTGGTTATTTAAAATTTTATGACCGTTTGTATTTTCTCTATATTAGTGTGAGGTAGAGATCTTTGTTCTGTGTATTGCCCACACTCATTCTGCCCACCTTTTCTGCTAGGTGCGTTTAGGTAACTGACATTTGTCAGGCATTACATTGCTTCCAAAGTGGCATGAAATCTGCAGCTCAAGTGAAACATTCGCCATTTAACATCCTGATTTGCTAGACTGTTAAGAGAGCATGTGAATAATTTTATGATTATTTTATTGTTGCTGCCGAATAAAGTGTAGGACGGTTCTTAGGCTGTGGTATTTAGGGAAATCATCTAGCTCTCTGGTTTCTGTGAAAGCTAATATCCATAGTCTGCAGACTTATATCTGTGGAATGAAAAAAAAATAAAAAATACCCTATCCTATGATCAAGCTGAATAGTTGTTGCTGCAGCTAAGAAGTTTTCATTAAATGCCAATGTGATATGTGAGGGATAAAACAACTTTATATGCAGTATTTCAAGCTCTTATTGAAAATGAGCTAGACTCAAAAGAGGCAGAATTGAGTAAGACTGATAGTTGAGACATTCCAACCACAGGTTCTCCTAAATTAATCTGTATGTTATCTCCTGGAATTCCAACCTCTTCCGAGATCATAGAACTAAACAGGGTTGTTTTTCATTGTTTTTTCAAGATATTTAAAATTGAATTTAAACATTTGGGGGCTCATTTAGAGGTATACACGTTTGCGCTCTGAGTGTACGTAAACAAGCTGCTCACAACATGAATATTTAGTGTCCGATTACCCTATTCATACACAATATAATAATGTAAAAAAGTGTAATATGCAAAAGAAAGAATATTGTTTTGACAGATATTAATACATGCTAAAGTTGCATTTCTAACATAAACTTTAATGAAATACAAATACAAACAAAAAAGACAAATTAAATAAAATACAAACATCTTTTGTCTTCACCCTTTAATATCAAACAGGAATCTTCTTTCCTATAGTAGTCTAAATTGAATTATCAATATAATTGATATAACATAGCCCTGACACTAATGAGTAATTAAGTACTTTCAGCTGGAGAGGTCAGTGCACAATCATCCAATCAGAAGCGGCTAATTCATCATCTTGCATATCATTGCACAAGCCCTCCATCACCTACAAGAAACACGCCTCCTAAAGGAGATATATACTGATTATATCTAATTATGTCACAATTACGTGAACATGCCCTTACCGTACTGAGCTTATGGTTGCCTGCCCCTGTTTGACTTCTTCAAGTGTAAGGAGACATAAGTCAACAAAACATACCTATGCATACGCATTTTTGGTGCACATGTACAGTATTAAAATACATAAAATTAAGTACATCCAACTATAAATGAGCCCCATGGTGTACACCATTATTGACCCAGGCAATTGGTGAGACATGTATGTTTTTTATTTATTATTCTTTATTTTTTATGAGTACTCATATCCTAGGAGTTAAATTATTCTTAAATAATATCAACCATATTAATGTGTATAATACATCAATATCATACTTTGTTTCTTTTCCTCTGCTATTGCAGCACGGGGTACTCCCAGTGAATTCAGCCTCTCAAAAACATTTAGTCAGAAGCTAAAAAGCCTAACTACACTCTCAGTTTAAAGAAGATCTCCATGAAACTCCATGAAACAACAAAGTACCCCACGACCCACTAGTAGAGCCACAGGGGTCCTACGCTGCTGGGTGTTTTAGTCCCATTATCTTTCCATTTTTAAGGTCCCTGTGGTTTGGAGGAAACTCTACTGTCTCTTGCAGATCTTTGATCCTCAAGGACTCCAGATTGTTGTTATCAAGGTGATTTGTACAGTCATCTGCATCGACAACCTCCTTCTGCAGCAGTTTACATGCAAACAGCCTGTGAGATGGGTCATGGTACTGCAGGAGCCACTGGGCATGATTTCATCCTGTTTCCCTGCAGGAATCCCAGCCAGGAAAGTCCAGGTTTCTTCTAAGTTGGGAAATGTACTCATTACCAAAAAAGACTTGTACAATTTTTTTGATTAAGTTTTTTCTTAAACTTATATTACACTTTTTATGTTATAAAACAAATATATATTTACCTATATCTATCTTGGAATTTCAGATTATGTTCCAAGGTTTTGTTTATGAAAATTGCCAACTGAAGACCGTTAAACTCCAGTTCTAACTAAGTTTGGTTCTTTTGTCCCTTTGCATTTGTTATTAAAAAGACACACTAGACACAATATATTTTACATGGTGCTCAGAGTGTTTGTTGCATTGCAAGATTTTGTAAGCAGTAGTCCACATGAACTGAAAATGTAAAAAAACCCAAAAACATTAAAAGTAAAATCTGGTACCATATGATTCCTTACCAAGGGTCCAGTGATAAGGCTGTCTATCTGGTCCCCCAACATTTATTATTATTATTATTAAATATTATTATCATTTATTTGTTAGGCGCCACAAGGTGTCCGCAGCGCCGTACATAGTACAAACAGTAAACCATACAGGGTTAAACAGTACAGAACAATAAACACAAAGTACCAGTGCTTCAGAAACTCCGAGACAGACAAATGGAGTAAGGACGGAGCAGAAGAACAGGTGTGGAGACACGAGGGAAGAAGTGCCCTGCTCAAACGAGCTTACATCCTAAGGGAGGGTGGACGAAACAGACACAAGAGGGAGCGGTGATACCAGGGGAGAGAGGGAAGAGCGAGCAGAGTAGGTGAGGGGTTAGGTGGATGATTGGTAGGCTTTAAGGAACAGGTGAGTTTTAAGTGCTCGTTTGAAGAAGTACAGCTTGGGAGCGAGACGGATGGAGCGAGGGAGGTCATTCCAGTGTAGGGGGGCAGCTCGGGAGAAGTCTTGGATTCTGGAGTGGGAAGTGGTAATGAGAGTGGAAGAGAGGCGACGGTCAGTGGCAGAGCGCAGGGATCGGGCAGGAGTGTGAATGGTGAGGAGGTCGAACATCACTACAGTTCAGTTCCACTAGTCCCACTAGCATGGTGCTGTCCACTGCAACCTTGTTCTGTCTATAAAAAGACGAGGTTGGCAGAAGTGAGAAATGTGCAACAGACTTTGCAGGTTTCTTATCTACCAACCCAGATTTTTTTTTGGACTGGCAGACAATGCAATGCCAAGGTGAATGGCGCACACACATAAAATTTCGGGGCACCCACTGAGTAATTTAAACAGTAAGTAATGTTTTAATACCAGGTTATTAAAAATTTCCTTTTTAGGTAGAATTACTCTTTAAGAACAATAGATTTGTGGGTGTAGTTAACCATAAAATGAATGTTTAACAGTCTTGGTAAAGTGTTGGAAGGCAGTAATCCAGATATAGCACTTTCTCTATCTGCACTTGGCATGTCCAAAACGAAATAGATTTTTTATGGCATAACTGAACATATGGATCCTTACAAAATATGGACTTGAAGCCGATAGAACAATGCACAGCATCTGTTTTACATTAAAACTGAAGTGATATGAAAGACAGGAACATTAAAACATCATTTATTTCAAGATAAGAGCTAAGGCTGTTGTAACGAAGGATGCAATACAATATCATATTTGTAATGTAGAGCTGTAGTTAACAGTGGTGCCATATTTAACAAAGAAACACAATATTTTATTATCAGTAAAAAACAAGATTTAATGGGAAAAAGACTTACGACCCCTATTTACTAAAGTCACGTTGGCTAAATGTAGAGTGTGTGTGAAGGAAAAACACATTTAGAAAAATCGCTTCTTTTTTTTCTTATCCAACATTATATTTTAAGTTGGGCACTTGACATCAATAACTTGACTCAACACAGAAAGCTATTAACTAGTCTGTATGTTGTTTCTTCAAAGCAGCGCTTGTCTTTTATGGAATGTTTCCTTACAGTGGTATAACTTACCTCAAAGCCAGATATTTTTTGAGTTCAGATTGGAATAAAGAAATGAAGTTCTGCTATACGATGATAAGGTAAAAACTTAACTTTTTGGAAAATGCAGCTATAAATACATACCATAGAACATCTAGGTTAGTCACTGTCACCTTCACACAAATAATAGATTTCCTTCTGACATTTAGTAATAACTGTAAAATTTCATTTCATATAATTTTGAGGCATTTGCATTGAGGTAAATGGCAGAGCACAGTAAATGTAGTTCATGCTAATAATTACGGTAGTGCTCTTTGAGCAGGAGCTATGTTCAAGTTATCGTCATATGCCAAACATAAAGGTTAATGCACAGGCAGAACAGGGCAGTAGGTGCTCTGATACGGAGATATCTTTTTGGTATCTTCGGTTCTTGTGACATTTCTATACATAATAATCAATACTTGAAATTACATTTTAATTATATTTCTAAACATATATATTACATTACAGAAATGGAAGTTGCTTAATCAATTTGTAGGTTCACAGCAGGTGCTTGAAAGGGTGGGGTTATCCTGAAAGGAAAAAATACAGATAAGAATCTCCCAGCACACAGCTGTGAACAAATTGACACCAGTCTATCTGTGTTATGGCTTTTACATTGTAAGCTCTTTTCGGACAGATTGCCTTATCTGTACAGTGAGACAGAATTAGTGGTGCTATATAAATGTGGAAATGATGAGGTAGTAGTAACGAAACAATCTGAATTAAATATTATTGTTTTTTAAAAAATCTCCATTCTTTATTGTTGAGCTGTAAAAAAAGAAAACAAAACAAAACACGCTTAGCTATTTGTTCAAACATATATTGCTTCAAAAGGGTGTACTTTGTTTACCATCATCATCATCATCATCATCATTTATTTATATAGCGCCAACATATTCCATAGCGCTTTACAATTGGGGACAAACATAAAAAAATAATAAACAAACTGGGTAAAACAGACAAAGAGGTCAGAAGGCCCTGTTTGCAAGCTTACAATCTATGGGATAACCCGTTATCCCATTTGACGGGATCAGCAGAGGCATGAAGTGTTACCTAACTTTACATTGTCGGAAAATCTTAATGGTAGGCTAAACACAGTACTAGGCAGAGGATTAATACTTTTTGGTGGCAGATGTGTGGTGGCCGGGGGGTAGGGTTTACTTGAATCACCAAAAAGTATTATGGCCATCAGGGGTGTAAACTGTGGAATAGATAACTTGCTTTGGGAAAAGGGCATGTGGTTAATCATGATTTGTGATCAACTAAAATATGCCTCAAAAGGAATACAATTAGGAAAAGGGTTTCATTTCAATACTTACATTCACCCATCACCACCTGTGTGGCAGCCACACAGGCGATGTCCCTGGATCCTCCTCCAGGGCCACTCCCTTTACCACCTCCTCCGATGCCTCCTCTGGCGCCTCATCCACCTCCTCTTCCGACTCCACCACCTCCTGCAACTCCTCCTCCTCAACCCTGGCCTCTGGGTCGCCACATCTCTGACGGCCTCTTGGAATAAGTATAACACATGATTTTCTATAAAAATGTTCTCCCTGTTTCACAGTTACCTACATGTAGTCATATAATAATGTGAGCTGACATTGTGAAACATGCATTTAGCAACAGAGATAATTGAGTTTCTTTAAACAGAAACCGCAAAAATTAGACACACAACACTTTCAAATGGCCTATAGCAAATCTTGGTTTTGGCTTAGGTGACATTTTTAAATGTAAATTACTATTGTATTTTTCCTGCAAAATAATTATAGAATATAAATAGTGACAGATTATGGAGACATATTACAGGAGGTATTTAAGTAAGGACTTGTAATATGCTTTAATCAGCTTAGGCCAACTGTGATCGTTGTCCCAAAAAATTGTCTGCTCAAATATTTGCAATATACCTTATATGCCACAGTTAGATTAGAAATGTCTGGAAGTGAACATCACCACGTTGCCTTAGTGGTTATCACTTCTGCCTCCCAGCGCTGGGATCAGGAATTTGAATCCCAAACATACCTTATCGGTCTGGAGATTGAGCCTCCATCTGTAATGAAACTAAATGACATGTTAACCCAGAATTAAATTAACAAAAAACCGGTCCAAAAGCATGTGCCATTGGAGGGGGGAGTAACATTTGTAATCTGGAGACAGCTTAACATTTGGTGTAGGGCATGTCCTTTGGTAAAATATAAAAAAATTGTCAAAAAAACAAGTATGTGGATTACACTATTTTACACCATTAATAGAGAACTCACTTCTCTCAATCTCCTCCCGTAGCTCCTGCAGACGCTGAGGCTGCCGCCGCCGCAGATCACTCCAACGCCTTTGCAGTTGGACAATGGAGCGCCTGCGGTGTAATCGCCTCCAAATGTAGCGGCACACCCGCTGGTATGCCCACGATTTTATCTCGTTCGAGATATACCTGTTGCAGACATACTGTCCATTCCCTGGGCAAGGACCCGCAGTTCGCGACAAGCAAAAGTACTTGCCCTCATTTTATCTCTGTACTCTGCTCAGTGATTGGTTCTCAGAGCACGTGTGGACGTGCTGAAGTCACTCGCGGATCTTTTCTACACCTGTGTGCAAAATGTCTGCCTATCATTCATTCATCATATCCTAGCAAAGAGGGGGCGGATAGTTGAGAAATGTGCTCCGCTTTTCGCAATTACTGGCAGTTTATAACAGGAACTTGTAATTGCAGGCACTAGATTCATAAGTGTGATAGTTTTTTTCAAAGCTGAGTTGTAAATGTAAGTGTAGAAATAAGTTAAACTTTTTGAGGTAACTGCCGCAAAAAACAGACAGTAATTTACTTATTGTTTAAAATATGTGTCTGTAATTTAAAATATCACTTTGTGATATGGTTTTGATAATGTTCAAAGTAATACATTTTTTGGTCCCTAATTTACCTCATGAATATGGTCCTCCTATCCTCCTCACAAACTTACTGAGTAATTAATTTTAGGCAACACAGAGGGCATAGTGGTGTTATTGACAGTGAGTGAGATTGGAGGCCACTTGGTGACTTTGGCATGAGGGACAAGAATGAGCTCTGTACAGAACATGATTTGCATTAGCTATCGTTGTGACATCCTTGGGGCGAATGCAGAAAGACAGTGGTTTTCAACAAATAGTGCAGAAAGAAATAGGTCAGGGAAAGCAATGTACATTTGGGTGTCCTCGGCGTAGAGGTGGTATTGGAGGTCAAATGACCAGATTAGTACCCCAAGACAAGAGATGTTCAATATTAAAGTACAACATTTAGAAACAAAAGGAGCTTTGTGAGACCTCAATAGAGAGTGAGAGTGGAAGGGAGAATGTGCCAGAGGTGGGTACACTACAGGAGCGGTTAGAGAGGTAGGAGGTGACCCAGGAGAGAAATGTGTCTAGATGGACAATGAAGTGAAGGATGTGTAGGAGAAGAGGGTGTTAAACAGTGTCCAAAGCAGCAGAGAGTTACAGTAGAATGAGTATTGGAAAATAAATCATTTTTATTTATAAACACAAGTTCAGTAATCAAATGAAACATAAAATAAGATCAAACTGAAAATACAAACTCCTTTGTAAAAAAAAATAATTCAAATACAATACACATGCATGTTGGTTTGATCCCATTGGTTAGAGGTGTTGCAGGGCAGGTCATAGTGGAACCCATAATGGCTGTCTTCTTTATCTGTTTAAAATATTAGAGAAAGAAAAAAAGATCAACCTTAGGCCATTTTGAAACAAAATATTACTGGAATGTGTGTACTTTGTACACACCTGTACTTTCAAGCTGTAAAAAATACACTTAAAGCATCAGAAAATGTAACAAAGGTCCCCCAATAACTTAAAAGGAATAACCTTGTTAACTATAGATACTTATATGCTGCAAAAAGCAAATCCTTCATGTCTTTTTCTTACTCCATAAAATGATCCTTGCCTCATCTCCTTTGTGCTCCAGCTGACAGCTAGGTCATAAGGTCTGTTGGAATAAATTACAAACATTTAGCTATTTACTAAAATGGTGTCTGTTTCTCACTTATCCTCAAAATAAAAGAAAATGTAAGGTATCTTCATATATGATTAACAGACTATGCTTAATTACAGAATATTTTTCAGCTGAGGTAGACTTGTCCCAGCTAAGGTGTGGTAGAACATCAATGAAAGCCTTTAGTTTGATCTATTTTAAACTAAACTCTAACAATCAAGCTTCATCATTATTTTTCTAAGTGCTATGGCTATAAAGTCACATCTGATAATCTCAGCAGGGGCAGAGGCAGCCTTACAGCATGATTTCAAAGGTAAACATTTGTTTAAGTCAAAACTCTCTGGTGCATGCATTTGTATATGTCTATAAAAATGAAACAGGCCTTTACTTTCATCAATAAACAATTGTATTTTTAGGATATCCGAGAATTTTAAAAGTGTGATATAAACCATATTATAAAAAGATTTTACCTTGCAAATCAGTGTTGAACCTGAAGTGGCTGGGGATCTGTTGGATGACATGCAACATGGGAAAGGGCAAAAAACACTAAATAATTATCTTAATAGATATTAGATTGAAAAGCTTCACAACATTACCCCCCCCCCGCCCCCCCCCCAAAAAAAAAATAATTGGGCCAAATATTTATAAGACAAACATTACACACATTAAGATGCACATTACATATGAATATAGAGATGCACTGTTATTGTGCATCACAAAATATCTTACAAACACAAATATTTAAAGTGTCTATAAAAGATTGAACTAAAATATAACTCTCAATACAAATAAAAGACCACTATACAAAGCCACACCAGAAAAACACATTAGAGTCCTATCCAACTTCAAGTGTGCAGGAAGCAGTCTTTTATAGTGGATTTTAATAAGACAAGTGTATGCAAGTGTATGACCCACTGTGGTATCAGATGATGATATCTGATGCTGGGTCTATGCAACGCTAGTTATGAAAATCTGTTGTTTCCCTTTATACTGATGAAAAAATGTTTGCGTTTATTTCTGATTGCAAATTATACTGAGATGCATTAGCATAGACTTTCTTATTTTAATTTTTATAAAAAAAAACATGATCCTTTATGTCTGTTACTAAGAAGGTGTGTGCAATTGTTCATTTAATTATGCTAATTAATACTTTAGGTTGCCACTAGTGTCTGTGCTGTGTTGTATGTGTGTTTCAATCTGCCTTACTGGTTAGACAAATGAGCTCCAACAGTAGGGTCATGAATCCAGAATCATGCCTCTATCTGTGTGGACTTTGTATATCCTTATGTTTCTGTGGATTTACTCCAATGTGTCACTTATAGAAGAGTACGCTAGTATATGTTTTGGCGTTTGCTCTGTCTATAGTATACTGTACATATTTATGATTGCAAATTATTAGCCGTTACATCCGCTTCCACAGTTATTTACAATTCAAAATTACAGATGACACATTTTTCATGTTAGCGAACAAGAGAATGTGTGTGTGTAATTCTTTATTGTTTATCCTTAAACCTTCATGTTTTTGGGAGCACTCTAAGCTTGGTTTATGGTTTCTGTGGTTTATGCACTCACATTATTTATGTTTACCTAATAGGACTTTCAAATATGGTGATTGTCATTCAAGTCTATATAATGTATATAATGGTCAATCAGCATGTTTACTTAGGGGTTAGACAATCCACTTTTCATCAGTGGGGTCATGAGTTCGATTCCTGACCTATTTTGTAGAATATGCCTATATTGCATGCTGAAATTTGTGTTAAGCTTCAACACAGACAAGCACCTGTTCCACAGTTAATCCAAACAAATAGAAAAAAAACACAGATAAAATTAATAAGTTTGTTATGAGAGAAGTTCATGCTCAGCTTTTCCTTCTATATTATGCACATATTGTTTCAACTCGCACGTTGGCTTAGTGGTTAGACAATCCACCTTTCAACAGTGGAGACTTGAGTTTGAATTCTCACCAACGTCCTTATCTCTCTGTAGTTTATATATCCTCCCCATGTTTATGTGGATTTCCTATGTGTCCATTACGCAAGAGTGTGCTTGGTTTAAGTTTGCAAAATTTATCTATACAATTTTAGCAAATTAAGCTGTTGTGCATTCATATTATTATCAGCGTATTATTAGCTGTTTTTTACAAATATCAACAAAGGTATAGAGACAACAACCACTTTACATTGCAATTTATTACAACTGTGGTTGTAATAAAAAAAGGGTTGTTTTTTAAAAGGAATCCACATTGTTTAATGTTCGATATAAATAGACAATAAAATAGAGAAAAAAATAATGTTTTTGAGGGAAGTGTATTAAAATGTGTGTTGTGCGTATTTAGTGTTATGCACGTTTCGTCGCTATTCAATAACGATTGTCGAATCTCGATTTGTGTTTCCAACACACAAATATTTATTCTCAAAAGGTAGCAGAATAATTCAAAAAAAATAATAATAAGTGCAGCCGTTACTTATCGCAGGCGCTCTGGATCCAGTGAACAGTCATTCAGGTCTGAAGTCTGTGGTCAAAGATGACTGCTCACTAGATGAAAAGCTCCTGCTTATATGCAGTCAAGAATACAGTGAAACAATGCAGATGACGTGGCTTGCTTCTATTGGTCCAGGTTTCAGGAGGGTACAGGGTGTTGCAGATCATAGGCTAGTTCAAACCAAAATATCCAAAGGTGGTGGTCATCTCTCCAGGGGATGTGTTCCGACTTTCCCGCCAAGAATCCAGTCTCAACTAGTCTATTAGCCTTTTATAGTCAGTATCACTTTAAAGGTTTATTCCCTAACATCAATAACTAGAGTATGCAATGTGCGATCTCTTCATCGAAGGAACTAGACAACTGCTGATGAATAGGGGATTAAAACGATACCAGACATGACACATTTCCTTTAACCTGAACCATATGTTTTATTAACATGCATATAACTTATAATATTAAACATGAATACTACTATATTTCGACATAAATAACTATGTGTTGCAACTACAATTAATGTGTACTATTTACAAATGTGCGTATTTGTGCGAATGTGTGTAAATTTGTAAAAACTGTACTTGCCACGTGTTGCGGCTGCGTACGCCCTTCCACGCCGTAGCGTGCTCTACGTATCTTTTCAGACAAAGACAACCAAGTTTGCTCAATATTAATTGAAATGACTTTATCCAATTTGCTGACTTCGACATTAGTTGTGAGTGTTTCAAACAAACAATGCTTTTTGAACAGTTTAGTGTTGTTATTCAGTGCTGCTGCTCTAGCTGCTTTGGACTTAAACATGATCCCGAGCTTCCTTAACTTAAAGCAAGATGTTAAGATAAAACTGAGCATTTCTTTTTAGCTAACCGACGGATCCGGAGGTAAACACCTACTCTTCTTAAGTCAGTACAAATAACATCTGCTCTTCTTAACTCGGCACGGATCTCCGCCCATTCCCCTCCTTTTTATTCTTAAGTGTTTAGAGAACTTCTTAAGTTAGGAAGGATTTTCATTTAAGTTAAGAAATCTTTAGCATATGCAATGGATCTTCCTTCTTAAGTCCCTTTTCTGGGCATGCACAGAGAACATTTTTGTAAGATATGCAAAAAATAGCAGATAAGATCAGTAATGAATCAGGCCCAATGAGAGTGACAAGTCCATTTAATAAACCCATACACGAAAGTTAAATAAAATAAATAATTGTTTCTCACAAAGTGTAAATCTTAGAACACCATCTAATAAGTATCAATGCAGGTTTGGTTGTAATATCCGGAACTGTGCTTACTAAATCTCCAAAGATATTGAATGTAGCATTTTATATTATGGGATAGAAACTAGTATTAAGAGCAGTGATGATCTCTAAGATTAGTTTTGGTGCTTAGAAGAGAGATTAAGATATATTTTCTCCCAGTGCTAAAAAAAAGTAATCTTGTTTTCTTGCATGTAAATAAATGTTCTAGGGCAATATAATGAGAACCCGAACCATTATAACATTTATGGCTGTGGAATGTACTACATTTGCGGTCAGTAATACACCCAGTAGTGTAATAATTTTCTGTCATGTTCAGTTTATATTTTATCAATATTGTAATAGCTTAAAGAACACAAAACAAAGTCTATCTTTTTATTTTGTAAAAAGCTAGAAATCAGGAACCTATAATGAACCTAAGGCTATGTACTGTACACAGTGTCATTAAAATGATTATTTTAAAATGAGTTTCTAGTGCAAGTTAAGTGCAAGTGAATGGAGGTGAAAGAAAAATTACTGAGACAATAAATATCTGCTTTTTAAGGTGCATTTATAACTGACATTGTGCTTTGGTGCTGTTTCATCAAATGCTTCATGTTCAGTTTCAGTGCATATGGAGCTCGTCAATGCAGTTAAAAACTTAAATTATTGTCTACGGGAGTGCACTATAAAGACAATGGGATGCAGTTCAGAAATGTTTTCATATGCAGCTCCACATAGACAGGATAGTGACTATGTTTTGTCACAGATGCATGTTTAAAAAATGCAGACTGAACGCATCTGAATGTATTAATAAACGCAGTGTGGTTTATATGTGTTTTGCTCGCGTTTTTAACATGTGATAAAAAATGCATTACAATCACTGATGTGTACGTAGGCGAAGGAGTCTCCATATTATTTTCCTGTCCTGCAGTCAGTGGTGTAACTACCATTAGTGCAGCAGGTGGGGTGCACCTGGGTCCATGGAGATAATGGGGCCTGCTGCACGGGGAATTAGTGAGCTGTGGGTACCGGTTCCCACCTGCCCGCTTCCCTGCACCGGGGCCCACAGCTTGCTAGTTCCTCCTCTGCCTGCAGTGACATGTGTATTAGCATCTAGGGGGAATATGAGATATGAGAAGGAGTTTCTCTTTTTTATCTACTGCGGTACTAATATCAATAAGTTTTGCAGCCGTTAGTGATCCTATAACAACCAGATGATCCTCTACTTGGCACAGGAGAAGTAGAACAGGAAAACTAAGTTGCATTGTCAAACTAAAGAATTACGACTGTAGACATGTATTTTATAGTTGTGGCTTGTTCCAACTATGTAAAAATGTGAATCCCTGGCACTTCTGTTGTAAACCAACCAACATTTTAATGGAAAAATTTAAAGAAAATAGATCCTCCCTCCAGTCCACCCAAGGCACACCACGTGTCCAACCAATACCAAAAACATATATTGATGACACTTATCTATTATAAAACAATATGCACCGACTGTTTGTAATTGCTATTTTATCCCTGGTTGGCTTTGGTGCTATGGTCCATGTCAGCAAATACATATATATCCAGTAGCCTAACATAGGGCCTGATTCATTAAGGTACTTAGGCAAGAAATTAAGTAAGTTTTCTTATGATTTCTAATGAATCAAGCCCGTAGTATTAAATACCTGAATAAGGCCCAGGATCCAGCTTGGTTTAAATTCATGACTTCCACTTGTTAGCCAGCTCTCTATATTGGCTCATTTATTGCTCTATAAACCAGGTATTGCTTTTGATCTGGTCACACGGATGTTACAAACAAAAATGCTTCTCTTGACTTCCTATTGATTTGTTCTTGACACAAAATGCTCAATTTCACATATTTCTATTCAGTGCAAGAAGAGGGAGAAGAGGTAATTGACTGACTGACTCATATTAGGGTACAGAAAATTGTTTGAAATTGTTTTTTGTTGCAACCTGCTGAGAACTAAAGTACATTTGAAGCATTTCTGCTGGAAACAAAACATTTCATGGCATGTATTTAACCCTATTGCGTTCAAGAGTGGAGAGAACCTATATGAAACTGTAATAGGTTGTTCAATCTGTCCGTGTGACAAGGGGGAGAAAGGGTTACTGACTGCTGAAACGAGAAATTTTATTTCTCAGTAAGTTGCTCAATTATTTACAGTGTCATTGGGTTTCTATAGATTCACTTGTTCATTGTCCTTGTAAGGCATTCCCATATCTGCGAATTGATGTTAAAATATCAGTTGACAATTACATTAAGTATCACCTAATAATGTGTTTTGGGCATCACCGTAACCTAGTTTTCTGTCCGTTGCCTTTCTTTCAATTGAAGATTATAGGTTCTGTTCTTCGAAGAAGAAAAACATAGAAATGGTGAAAAACAACAGCAAAAAACTGTACTTTAAACTCCTTTTGGAATACAAAAAAGGTTTTAAGCATAAATTTCTATGTTGCTACTTCCTTTGAGAAATGATTAGCTGGAGACAGGAGCCACAATTATATAACTAGTTTCAGTTGTATTATATTTGACCACTGTACTTTATACATATTGCCAAAATGTCAATACATTTTGCATGGACAGTGTAGTCTGAGGTGGATCTGAGATAGAACACAGCACTGACCTAATATGACATGACAAGACATGATCATCGTACAATTGTACTCTCTACAAAGATATACGACACTAAACCTCCCACTATGACCTGACCACAAGACCTGACCATAATACAATTGTACTACACTCTATGCAGACATAGAACACTATACCTCCCAGTATGACCTAAACACAAGACATGACCATTATACAATTGTACTACACTCTATGCAGACATAGGACACTGTACCTGCCCAACATGACCTGATCATTGGACATGTTCATTTTATTTTATTAAATACATTTTTTCATGTATAAATCATAAAATGACCCTTTACAATCAAACTAACTGAAGCGCCAGTAAGACTACTTTATACTCAAATATATTATCTTAATTTGAGTAACTGACTCTGTTTGCTAATGGTTCTTATTAATATATGCAATATAAACCAGAGTAAGGCTTTCTTTATTTTGGAAACCTCCCATGAGCAGAGTGCAGTGTTCCTAGTGTTAAGACACCTTAGTGTTAATCGTCAGGAATGCCATTTCTGCGCTCATGTAGCTTTTCCCGAAACCAAGAGACTGAAATGCTGGTTGCATATGACGACAAAATTCTTTAAAATTACACCTGGTGCTTGTATAATATACCACATACAATGAGCTGACTGTTTAACCAAATCAGTAATGTACGGGTAAAGCAGTACCGCAAAGTTGGTTTGAAGTAATCGTGAAACACACAGCTTTCAGTATCAATGGGCCAGAATTCTGGGGACAGAATTAGAAGTTATGACACACCATGTAGTTAAATCCAAGACATTTAGAATGTTTTTTTTAATCAGTAAGTTAGTCCTCAATGCATTTTTTATTATAAATGTGTGTATTTGCAATTCTGTTATTTTATTATGTGCACAAATAAAATGAAAGGTTCTATTTATGTGTTCTCACAAGCTGAATGTAAAATACAGTATCAACTTAATGTTCTTTTTCCAAATGTTACAGTTCTATAGCATACAGATGTCAGTGTTGCAAGCACTGTCACAAGTGTATATGCAAACAACTTGATTTGCATGATTGCAAGGGAAATGGACTGACATTTATATTGACACTTAGCATGTCATTATACTGCATATTCACATATACATTGAAGGAAATATTAATCCGTTATATATCATGCATAGTTATTTGCTGATGATAGTGTCTAAATCTCTTTCAAGTAATATAAATACAGCACTTACTAGTGTAATTATAAGAATGTTAAAAGATACTGAGAATTTCTGTGACTGTATAAAGGCTTAAGGCCACAGAAAAGAGTCTGCCGTGACTACTAATACCCTTATAATGTACATTAGAGTGTATGCTATCATCATAATCAACATGTATTTATATAGCACCAGCAGATTCCGTATCGCTTTACAATTGGGAACAGACAGTAATAAAACAATACTGTGTAATACAGACAGTGAGGTAAGAGGGCCCTGCTCGCAGGCTTACAATCTATGGTATAATATACCGGTGTTCCTAATTTTGAACCTCAGAACTCGCCATCAGTACGGATTTTGTTTACAAAAGTTTTATATGAATTAAACATGGGGTAATTTCTGAATGCAAAAAAATGTGGTTGTGCAGAATTGTTTTTTTTTTTAGACTTTAAGGGGCATATTCAATTAGCTTTTGGATTCGCGGTAATGCGCCGGAACGGCCGCGAAACGTAATACACGGTACCACAATAACGTGGATTTTCGTTCGCAGCCCATAGGGTTGCGTACGAAAATCCGCGTTAATACGGTACCGTAATACCCGCAAGAACGCGCACTTTTCGCAGTAACGTGCGTTACCGCGAATCCAAAAGCTAATTGAATATGCCCCTAATTGCGCATATTGTAACGTTCTGCAGAGTAAATCTATAGGGGCATGTTCCACATTTATTAAGTAATAGTCCATTGGAGCACACATTTTGAGCCATCATTATTGACAGAAATGGGCATGTCTGTAAAAGTAAACTACTCACCTTAAAGTACTGCCTAATATCAAATTTAGACAACCCCAGTTAGCAATATTAATATTTATTTATTTTCTACTTTGATTGAGAAACACCTCAATTCACTCAGATCCTGTCCCAACAGAAACAGTACTCTGAAACATTTTTAAAGATTTCAGTTTATTTTTATTTTATCCCAGGTATGCATATAAAGTTAGTGTTATTTTCTACAAATTTTACTCTCATTTTTTCAAAATAACATACTAGAACAATGTGTGCGCCGCCGCGGCGCTATCACAGGGGTGCCGCGATCACCATAGCAAAAAAAAACAAAAAAAAAACTTACCCATCATCCAGCGCTGGATCCTCCTCCTCACTGACTGCCGGGCGTGACGCCATCACGTCCGTCAGCCTCATTGAGGAGCAGCAGCAGAGAGGACTTCAGGAAAGAAGGTAAGTAAAGGAAGTGAAGGGGGCACAGAGAGACAGGCTGAAGGGGGCACAGAGAGACATGCTGAAAGGGGCACAGAGAGACAGGCTGAAGGGGGCCACAGAGAGACAGGCTGAAGGGGGCACAGAGAGACAGGCTGAAGGGGGCACAGAGAGACAGGCTGAAGGGGGCACAGAGAGACAGGCTGAAGGGGGCCACAGAGAGACAGGCTGAAGGGGGCCACGGAGAGACAGGTTGAAAAGGGCCACGTAGAGATAGGCTGAAGGGGGCACAGAGAGACAGGCTGAAGGGGCACAGAGAGACAGGCTGAAGGGGGACACAGAGAGACAGGCTGAAGGGGGACACAGAGAGACAGACTGAAGGGGGACATAGAGAGACAGGCTGAAGGAGGGGGACAGAGAGACACGCTGAAGGGGGTCAGAGACACTGAAGAAGGGGGACAGAGAGACACGCTGAAGGGGGAGGGCAGAGAGAGACACTGAAGGAGGGGGATAGAGAGACACTGAGGGAGGGGGACAGAGAGAGATGCTGAAGGGGGGTCAGAGTGTGAGCTGATGAAGAGGGACACAGAGTGTGAGATGGCGAAAAGGGGGACACAGAGTGTGAGATGGCGAAAAGGAGGACACAGGGTGTGAGCTGATGAAGAGGGGGACACAGTGTGAGATGGCGAAGGGGATACAGAGTGATATGGTGAAGGGGCGCAGTGATATGATAAAGGGGCACAATGTGATGGTGAAGGTGTCTAAATACATCTTACGTCATTTTGACCCAACTACTTAAAAAACGGGACTACCCGGTAATTATTTTTGCTTAGGGGTGCCTTGGAAAAATTATGGTGACCCTAAGGGTGCCACGAGCTGAGAAAGTTTGGGAACCACTGTACTAGAGCCTACAAATGTACACTGTGCACCTATACATGATGGCAATATATCTAGGTGGACCAAAAATGTAAATTCTTACCTTGTGGTAATAAGAAATGTCTTAAGACCATCTAATACTGAATTATGACTTGCAAATAAGATCCTACAATTATAGATAGGAATTTGCAGAATTTAATTAACAGGTTTTTTTTGTTGTTTTAAAACAATTTGTCCTATGATCAGGGTACTGAATGCTTGTAGTTATTTAAGACTCAATACCGTGAAAGCATCTTCCACTAAAAATTAATTTTAGTGTGGCTTTCATAAAGCAAACAGACAATGTATAGTGACAGAGGTTGTCAAAAGATGCTACAGGGGCCATTTGTGGCCCTCAAAATACTGCTGTCCTCTAGATGAATTGTATTTGACAGCAAATAATGTTATGTAATGGGACAATGAGTCTTCATGCTCATTGACAAGTATTACCAGACACTCATGCAACATGTTGCGTAAGTTATATGAACATATTGTACTGTTACTGTGATGTAATTTTAGCCTGAAATCTCCTGGGATGTGACTTGTTATACAGTAGACAATGAATAACAATATTACCTTATCTGATTGGCCAAGAAGCCATAAAAAATGATCATATTGAACATCATCATTTTTTGAGTTGTCTATTAGAAATTAAATATTTTTTTTGTTACATTTTCTTTTGTGTTATAATAGCATCAGAGCATAAATCTCAACTACAATACATTCTTGGTGAAGTTATTGTTAGCAGCAATTTTGCTGCAAGCTTCTTTTTATGATTTCAGCTTTATAAGTTTTCCCATTTGAAAGATATATTGACTATACCTAGTTGTTGACATTGCACTTTGTTGTTGACAGCTGCAGGGGCTGAGCCATGAAACAGGATCAAGGTAAAGGTTTCCTTTTGTGCAAGTTATTTTATTTAGTTCTTTTACGTCATGAATGTTTTACTGTAAAAAGAGATATACCACTCAATAAAAGTGTGAATGGAATGAAGGCTATGAGAAATAAGTAATCATTCACACTACCGTTTTTGAAGAATATGCTGAAGCTGTGTTCCAGACAGAATGCACCTGGAGCAAACTGCTTTATCATGCTGACATCAGGAGTATTGATCCCGGTGCCTGCATTCTTCTGTTGTTCACAAGGTGTAGTATACACCGCAGACCAATCTATAATGCTTGCTCAAATTTAGGGAGCTTTGCTTTGAATTATATTAATCTGCTGCTTGCGTTAACAGCATAGGTGTACAGCCATTGGGATCAATGATTTTCATAACGGTTTACTAAAACCACTTTCAATCTGGAATATGGCATGAGCAATTTTCTGCACAATCACTTGTCTGAAAGAGCCTTTAGGGGCCAACAAATTCAAATTGACATGCTTAATTTGATTCAATAGATTAAATATTGTTTATAATTATTGTATTCTGATATGATGTATTTCAGAATATACTGTCATACTCCTATTCACAATACCCCCATATAGATATAGATAGATAGATAGATAGATAGATAGAAATAAATATATATATATATATATATGGACAAAAGTATTCAGACGCTTGACCATTACACCAACAAGGACTTTAATGACACTGTATTCAAATACATACACTTTAATATGGAGTTAGTCCCCCTTTTTGCAGAAATAACAGCTCCACTCTTCTTGGAAGGGTTTCCACAAAATGTTGGAGTGTTTCTGTGGGAATTTGTGCCCATTCATTCTGTGGAGAATTTATGAGGTCAGGCATTGATGCTGGACGAGAAGGCCTGGCTCGCAATCTCCGTTTGAGTTCATCCCAAAGGTGTTTGAGGGGTTTGCGTTCAGGACTCTGTGCGGACCAGTCAAGTTCTTCCACATTGAACTCATCAATGTGAGTTCAATGTGTGTAGTCCTTGCTTTGTACACTAGAACACAGTCATGTTGGAATAGAAAAGGGCCTTCCCTAAACTGTTGCCACAGAGTTGGAAGCATAGCATTGTCCAAAATGACTTGGTATGCTGAAGCATTAATATTGCCCTTCACAGGAGATAAGGGGCCTAGCCCAAACCCTTAAAAACAGCCCTATACCATTATCCCTCCTTCACCAAACTCCACAGTTGGCATAATGCAGTCAGGCAGGTAATGGTCTTCCGGCATCCGCCACCACCCAGACTCGCCCATCTGACTGCCAAACAGAAGTGTGATTCGTCACTCCATAGAACACGCTTCCACTGCTTCACAGTCCTGTTTTGGTGTGCTTTACACCACTCCATCTGATGATTGCCATTGGTCTTGGTGACGTGAGGCTTGCATGCAGCTGCTCGGTCATAGAAATCCATTCCATTAAGCTCCCGCCACACAGTTTTGGTGCTTACATTAATGCCAGTGGAAGTTCGGAACTCATCAGCTATGAAATCAGCAGAGTGTTGGCAACTTTTATGCACCATGTGCCTTAGTAGTCGTTGAACCTGCTCTGTGGCTGAGTTGCTGTTGTTCCTAAACGCTTCCACTTTTTAATAATATCACTTACAGTTGACCGAATATCCAGAAGGGATGACATTTCACGAACTTATTGAAAAGGTGGCATCCTAACACAGTAACAGGCTTGAAGTCAATGAGCTCTTCAGAGCGAACCATTTTGTATCGCAAATGTTTGCAAATGGAGACTGCATTGCTAGGTGCTTGATTTTATACACCTCTGTTGTCTGATAAAAAACACCTCAATTCAATAATTAACAGGTGTGGCAAACTGTGTGTGTGTGTGTGTGTGTGTGTGTGTGTGTCTGTATGTGTGTATATATATATATATATATATATATATATATATTATTTGTGTTTTGATATTATGACCTGGGTTGTAGTTCCACAATATATATATAAATAACATGCACTGAGGAAACTTATATTTATCTTCTTATTACGTACAAATCTGATATATTATAACTTCTATCTAATTTTAAGACATACAATACACAGTGTGTTTTGGAAAGGTGGATAGATGGACAGTGAGGTGAAGTGTGCTGGTTATGACTGAGGTTTGAAGGAAAGTGAGACAGACTTTGCTATGTCCACTACATTAAGGAATGGAGGAATGTAGAAGGATATTCAGCATTTATTGAAAACATGTCGGCTGAGGTGTACCTTGAAATAAAGACACAAAGAAAATAGCATTTAATGATGCATACAAATTTGATTCATCCTGGATAAGATTACATGGCTAAAGTAATTGCATTGTCAGTATTCCAAGTGACATAAACGATTTTATAAGTTATGCCATTTATGTATTCATTTTTACATGTGGTATCTAATATATAACATTTTTATCATTGATGAATTACAAATTACATGAAATATGACATAGCATTTCTATATTTATTCCATTTGCCCTATATTAGGAGCAATATAAATAATGTAGGAAATGTATGAAAATTAAATAAAAATAAAATGTAGTAAAAAAGTGAGGATTATGGGATTCTGAAATTTTTACTAGTCCATACCTTCAAACAATGCGTGTTTTGGACTCGGAGTAGCAAGAGTAAGCAGCGCAGTCATGTCATGGTGGGGGTGGGGGGTTCTCGGGTTGTGACCAGATGACATTGAGGTGTGCCTTATCCCTTGGGATGTGGCCTGTTATACTGTAGACAATGAATAAACTGATATAATTTTGTTCTTTTCCTGCAAGCTTTTTTAACTTGTGGTTTTTACTTCTCTATTATTTTTAACATTTGAAAGAAATATCAATATCACAAAGCCAACTTGTTGACAAATTGCAGTATATTGATAGGTTATTCTAATAATTGAATAGCATTAGACAAAGACCTGATAGAAAATATTACTTTTATGTGAATGATAAACAGACAATATTCAAGACAACAACCTCTGGGAAGTTGCTTAGTAAAAAAATATTATTCTGCATATAATTTATATATATACAGATATTACCTACCATGGTTGTCAATCCTTTAAAATATTTTTATTGTAAACGTCATAAATTTACAAATGACCATAATCAAATTTAAAATATGGTGGCAAGATAAAGGTATAATAGCTATATACGCGTAAATGTTAATGAACAAAAATAAATAACAAACATATTTGACTGTTTTTATCATATTTAACACATATGTGCAGCTCAACTTTGTGTTAGTACATACACATGGGGCTAAAGTATATGAAGCATGTCTGCTGTGCTGAATTGCTTAAGCAGGCAGTGTTGGCTAAAACATTTCCTTACGCAGTATACTTATAATTGATTGTATGTCCATGTCTATCTGTATCTATATTTTGGAAGACACTGGATTAACTAGTCTTATGCTTAATGACATGTACTATGAGACAGAAACAGGCAAATGCTTTTTATTGGTGCAGAATTGACAAAATAATAGCAAACTACCTGCCAAAGGATACATTCATTTCAAATCCTAGTGCAGGTTGTCAAACCAATACATAACCCAACAAAGATGTGTATACTTACGGAATTGTTGGCAGTTAAAATTTATGACAGTGATAAGCTTAGGATAAGTTGTGTATTAGTTCACTGTGTGCACTGTTTTATAGACAGCAGCAGTATAAGAAAATGGAATTCAATTCTATAACCAATGTAGGACCCAGGTGAACAACATTTGGAGAATTAAACAATGGTTAAAAGCTTGCAAAGACAGAGCTATTCCAATATATGCATACAACTGCCATTGCCCAATTCCTCTGTTGTGTTTGGACTGATAAACAAGCCTAGGGGGTAAATGTATTAACCTCCGGATTGTTGAACTCCCGTAAAGTTTCCCTTTACAAGGCAGCGCCGCTTTAAATTTAAGCGCTGAAGACGGCGAACTCGCGGGAGTTCAACAATCCGGAGGTTAATACATTTACCCCTAGGTATCTTTCTTGCTAGCAGAATGGACAGTCAGACTGGAAGATGATTGCCATTTTGCAATTTGGCTTCTCTATACGGAACCACAATAACAATCCAAAGTGACAATCAAACAGTGGTGGCTATTAGACTTGTGCACTGAACTTCTGGAACTTATCTAATTTTGCTACAGCTCTTTAGTCAAATTGGTCTCTGATCCTCTCCAGTTGCATATTCAGCCCACAATTAGGGAGAATGCTATTTTATTTAAGCATACTGTATATGACCATGTTTTTGTTCAGAGTTGGATGTAAAATACACAAAAAGTCAGATTAATGTCCCTACCTAACCTTTACCATTCTATCTAACTATGCCTGGATATGTTGAAATTGAAGAACCTTCTCTCTCCAGATGGAGAGTATTTTAGGCAGACATGTGTGGTTGCCTTTCCCCATCATCACATCATCTGCCAATTTCAGCAGCGCTCACAGGGAGTTTTCACCACTGGCTGGGTGATAATGCGGAGGTGGCTATGGGCATATATCTGTTACAATGCACTCTGCTGAAGAGAAAAGGCGCTTCAATGGCAGCATAATCACTTACCATTTATTACACTGCTAGTAATGCTTGTAATTCTAAAGAGATTAAAATCCACTGGTGACTTACCTATTCTCAGGTATATATGTCTTTCAGGTGGATGTCAAAAATGTATTTTACACTCTTGTTGCCATGTGCATGCAGCCAATTAATGGAATAAGAAGTGAATGTTGTACTTGAGTGGGTAAAGGTTGCCTTTATCTCTTAAAATAGTGACATGCCCAAAATACTAGCAATTGTCTGCCTCTGAAGCAGTTGCAACATTATATTGTACCTGCTTTCTCTGTACGTCTGTACCATCAGCTGATTGATAGGTTACTTGTCTTGTTCCATTCTTAAGAATAAGTAGGTAGTATGAAGGACAATAATGCTTCAGTGAATTGTCTTTTACCACATTAATAATGATGCACGCCTTTGTGGAACAGACACCCTGCAATGAGGAATCCTTTGTAACAGGCAATACATTCTTCTTTTTCAGCAAGATAATTATCAGGAAGTAGAAATCAACTCTGGTTCCCCAACTCATTAGCGGCTACTTAGAGAGATAGTAATGCACATTTTATATACGTACTATATGCATCATTATCCAATTTGACAACACCAGAAAATTGTATCAATTATATTGTTTACAAATGTAACCCCTTCAGTGTCACCACAGTCTTCTGTGCAGGAAGGTTGCTTAGCACGTTATGAATGCAAAATAATAACGTTGAAGAAAAAGGTACCCAGTGATCTCAGAGGCTGAATACACATTTCCAGCTAGAAAATATGAGGTTTTGGTAAACCAGACAAATATTATATTTTGCTTCTCTACTAAGGAGCTGCTGAATTCAAAACAAATTACAAGTTCATACAATATGACAAAATATTTTGTAATGTTTATAAATGTATGTAACATGTACCCTACACTTGTAGAATTTAAGATACATATTTTAATTCTATGCACTCTTACTATGTAGCTAAGTGAAAGCTACTGCAATTTATTATCTGATATCAGTGTTGTGAATAATAATCACAAAGCTCTGCTTACTAAATAGCAATGCCTATGGGTCATTGATATTGTGCAGCTCATACCACAATAGAGGTTGTAAGGTCCGATTGCATTAACCGGTCGTCACTGCTTTATAAGAGGTAATTCATGTATATTTTGAAAGATGTGTGGAAGGTTTGTGGGCTGGAGAAGGCTGCAGGTGATTGGTTACTTCCCCACCCGTCTTTCATATGTCTTCCAGGACGATCACTGACTAATCTGTGATAATTTTATTTCATAAGGATATAAATAATTTAATAGACTGCAATGGTTAATATAAAGCAGAGGTGATGGAGTATTTTGGCACACCAAGGAGTATAGAGAGAAGTGCGTACAACATTGCAGCCAAACCTGCAAAAATAAATTTGCCCTCTGGTGTCTAAAGATAAGAAAAATTAGATAAGGGCAGGGGTAGGCTGGGGGGCAGGGGGCATCTGTCTCCCCGGGCTGTTCCCACAGTGGGCTACCTTGGGCTGGGTCACTGGGCCACCTGCATTATTTTCCTTCAAAATAATCCTAATAGACTGCTGAGTTGAGTTTTGCTCCCCCGGGCTAAAATTTGCCAGCCCTCCCCTGGATAAGGCAGATTGTAGATGGAGATTTTTTAGGATTTAAATTGTGAGATTTACTATGTTTACTATAAAGTACAAGAGATAAAAAGGTTCATCTTGTCATTGCAGTAGGGGGCTCATGAAAAATGTATCTCAAGTTCCTGAAGGAAATTTTCATCTGATGCAATAGACTATGTAGTATTTTTTTGTATTCCAGCTTGTATTGTGGTTTTCTGTTAATATGCTTCATTTTCAAATAATTTAAAGCTTTTTTTAAATATGCTCTTTTATTTCATCTAAAATACTTTTATGCATGTACCTAACTACTTGCTAGTTTTATATTCTTTTTGTCACATATAGGCAAAAGGATCTAGATGCAAACTAAGTGACACAAAAAAAACCCACAATTTTATTATTTATTTGCTTAACAAATGAATGGTTGTCCTTGTGTGAGAAACTGTCTCATTTGAGATACATTAGGCCAGGGGCAGTACATGTCAAAGTCATTTATACTATAGCTTGCTGCAGAATGATTTTGTGTCTCATATTATGCTGAGGTAGTTAGTTAAGCTTTTGGAGGGGTGTGGGTGAGTGTACCATGTTTGCCCCTGCACGTTGCCAACAACAAGTGTTTAGTTAGTGCATAAGAACATTTAAATTGTTTTTTAAAAATTATTTTAACTTAAGTATTTTTACCCCTTCTGTTCCATTTTATGCTCGTAAATACACAGAGGGATTAAATAGTAAAACTTTGAATTTTATTTTACAGTTGAAATTTTATTTTTGTTCATAGTCATTTTTTTTATTGTTAGTGGCCTCTGGTTCAGATCTAATAAAACCTAAATAGCTTTAAAGGATTTTAAAGCTCTCTTTGTTTGGAATTATTTCTTATTATCTTTTAAACAGTAATTGGTTTGGAGTTAATGGTAGTTTTACAGGACAAGGAAATGAGCAGTGGCTGTAAACTGAGATTAGTTTGTGCATCTTACACCTTTTCCATTTAATCAGTTTACATGCTTAATGCGCTGATGCACTCTATACTCTCTTATAGAAAGCTACATGTAAAATTGCTCGTAATTTTATATATTCTGTCTCCAAATTGCATATTCTGGACTGTTCTGTCTGAATTTATTTATTTGTGTGTGTGAGTGTTTTCACTTTAAGTAAACAGGATGACAGTTACCTTTGAAGGAGTTTGGATTCCAGGAGAGAATAGCAGGCAGTTTCTATTTCTCATCAGGGCAGTGAGAGCATCTCGCTTTTAAGACTTCACACTGCTTTCTATTGTTTCTTATTTCCTCATGTGAGTCATAACATTTGTGTAGTAGAAAGGAACTAACTACATGTACTCTTCTTGTTTTTTGTTTCAAGTTTGAAATTTGATTATAAGATCACTCATCCAAACATAAATATAATTTTGAAAAAGTACCGTAGAAGTTGCTATTTTATTTTCTATAATAGTCCGTTCTAAAAATAAATGTCCCCAAGTTTTGCACCTGTGAGCCAAGTTTGTCACAGTAGAAGCACTTCCATAGTGCTCTGTTGTAGAGCAATGGGTGTCATGCAAAACAAATGAATGGAATGCTTGGAAAATTAGCAGTATTATGTGTGATCTAGCACCTGGTTTTGGCAACTTACAATGTGGAGAAGTTTTTTAAAGAAATGAAATGAGTCTTCTATCTGTCCAAATATTTTTATGTTAGTTTTCTATCATTTAAGTTAAATTAGGATTTTAGTAATTGAATTGGGGAGTAATTTTCTCCCTATTCACATCACAGATTTTTAGCAGTAATTGTTAGCTATCTTATTATATATCTGAAGTCATGTCCTAGTTATACTTACCAACTCTCCCTGAAAGTCAGGGAGACTCCCTGAAATAGGGGTGATCTCCCTCACTCCCTGAAGAGTCTGCCATTCTCCCTGATGCTGAGCCAGTACAAGATGTGAGTTGGCTTTGCCATCTGTGGCATGAAGACACTGTTTAGAAATTGTGTCCTATGTCCATGTATTGATGCCTATGGAGGTAGCCATTTTCATGGAGACCAAGATTTAATCAAAGACTGACAGGTAAGACAACATGACTTCAGTAATAGAGACAGAAATGTAAAAAACACTTCAGTCTCTAGAAATTCATTAGCTGCTTTTCCTTTGCATAGTTGCCTACTGTCCAAGAATGTCCAGGAGACTCCCGAATTTCTTGGAGGGCTCCCAGGAGAGCAGGGCAACCTCCCAGTTCTCGCCCCCACAATAGATAAGTGGCGGGGCGAGGATTAATGGCGTATTGTGTCATCTTAGCCAGCCCCCTAAACGATTGTCAGAATTTTGGGCAATTACAGAAGGGGGCAGGGCCAAAATGATGCGATTCATCAAGCCCCGCACACCCACCTCCCCTGGGATCTCCCTGAAGCCAAGGAGGAAAATTTGGCAAGTGTGGTCCTAGTACTGGAAATGTTACACATATAAGGGATCATGTAGAATTAGAGGCAATTCCTGTCTAAAAGAAGCCGCAATTTGCATTAAAAAAATGATACATTTTACATGAGTGTGTTGAGCCAGACGCATCTAAGCTGACGGTCATGACTATCAGTTTGTAACTTACACCAGCGCTAGAGCACCCATAAGTTTGCCATATCCCCACCGGCCTATATGCGCCCGAGTCTCAGTCTACATAAGTCACATTTGCTCCAACACACCCTTACACGCCACCTCCTTACATGTCACCTCCTTACACGCCACCTCCCTACACGCCACCTCCTTACACATCACCTCCTTACACGCCACCTCCTTACACATCACCTCATTCCAACATTCTACCTCGCTAATGTCACGGGCCGCAAGGGTTTGTAAATTCAAGATGCCGCTCAGTCTTTATTTGGCTGCAACCGTAACTAGTGCTTTGTGGGCTTGTGCAGAAGTAAAATGCATATTATACACAGTATAAGTCACATTGTATCCAACTCTACACGAGCCCCATATTGGCCAATATAAGATGCTGTTTACGCTTGTATATGAACTGTACATTCCCTTTAAGAGCACTGAATATCTTTTATCTTATTCTTGCAAGATATGAATTATTAGTTTGCACCAATGTTATGTCTGTAATGTTTCTTCTACGGATGAGTGAAATAACCATAGTTTGGTTCCCAAGATGATTAGCAATTTTGAGCTACTAGTTCTATGTTCAAATAATTGATTCAGAAATCAATTTTTAATATATTTTAACAATTTTTAAATAAATAAGAAAATAAAAGTAATAAAAAGTAATGTATGATGTTTATTTGTACTAATTTGTTTTATTTATATATATATTTTTTTTAAATCACCCTTTAAAAATCAATTTTATTCAAGTAAACATTTTAAACTTTTTTAAGTTGTCCACTGGACACAAAATTCTGATAATTATAGGCACTTGAAATCTGCCAACATGGCTTCAATTCAATTCTGCTAAAATAATTTCTGCTGTATTGTGACGTTATATCACCCATTCTTCGTAGGCCATCATCATCATGTTATATACAGTTGTATAGATGTATCCAGGGCCATCTTAACAACATTATGGGCACACGGGCAAAGCAGTGCACCGGGGCCCCGAGATATAGATATAGATATATAGATGTATACAGATACAGATATAGATATACATATATAGAGATAGAGATAGAAAGATGTACTTGCTCAGTGACCCTTGTAGGTTTTTTTTGAAAGTTTTCTCTTGCAGGATTATTTATTCTCATTAAGAGCCGTGCCTATGGGGCCCCATTGCTTGTGGGGCCCCCGGGCAGCTGCCCATCGTGCCCAATGGAAAAGATGGCCCTGGATGTATCATTGTATCTAGAATTTATTATAATCCACCTTAGTTCCATGTCCTTCCTTATATAATGTTTTTATTTGTTTTTTCAATTAATAATGGGCAACGATATGAGCTACAAGTATTAGAGAGTGCATGTAGCATTGTGCACATAGTCTTGCTGCAATTTTCATGTATGGAATGTATGAGATTAATGTGCATTGAAGTGGTAATCATAGCTATATGCAGATTGGAGTAGAGACTCATTTTCTGACTTTCATCGCAGTATGTGTAAAGAGCCCAGAGCCCTTTCTGACCTCATAAAGTAGTAGCGAGTTTTAGGGGCAGTTCTAAGGAATAAAAAATAATTTGGTGATTTAAAGTAGCTGCTGCTGAATTATTTCCTAAGGCCATCAAGAATGCTTAATGAATTGCCAGACTATAACTTTAGCTTAATTTGTTCAATTTGTATTTAAAGCTGTGTTTTTTTTCTTCTGCCAAGCTATAAAATCTCCATAGTACCTTACAGTCTGCCATTCAGTTCCAAGTTGCAGTTTCTGGGTACTCCTTAATGGGAAGTGTCTGTTTTAACATTGTTATTTTCTGCTTCTTATGGTCAGGGCAATATTTAGAGTTGACATTAAATAAGCAATTTGTGAACCCCCACATACTAAGAGCCTCCCCTAAATTATTTTTGCTGGGAAAATAGGTGGTTGGTATTTTGTGCACCTTGTTCATCAAGAATTAACATTTGCTGATTTCAGATGACATACACATTACCCTTATATCATGCTTATATGCCAGAAATACGAATGCACTTTAAGTCTATCTTCTCTCTCTTATTTGCTCTTTTAGAGACAATACAGAAGTGGAAGTTGCTCAATCAATTTATAGGTTCATGGCAGGTGCTTGAAAGGTAGGGGGAAGCCAGCAAGGAGTAAATACAGAGAAAAATCCCCCAGCACTCTGCTATAGCCAGCAAAGCAGTTGTACATAAAAGTGCAGAATTCTCAGTTGCACACATTTTCAAATGTATGGTAAGCCACCCACTCCATCAAGGTACTTCTGCCAATAGGGTGGTCCTAACTCTAAACAATGAGAGTCCCTATTTTTGGGCCATGCATATGTGTTTTAAATTGAGAGCTAAGTTACCAAGAGGTACCTCAAACTCCTCCAAATGGCACTCCCCATCAGCTACTGACACCATAACATGCCTCTCGAGCAAACAATGCAGAAGTGGAAGTTGCTCAATCTATTTATAGGTTAGCTCTTTTAGAAAGTAAAGTTTTACCTCCCCACTCCATCACAGACAGCTTCAGTGGGATCTTATAAAGATAACAAGATGAGAATGCAGTTATTTGAGTTGCTGTGACATCACTGTCCCTGTCTATTAACCTGATAATCTACACTGGATTTCTGCACAGCAAACAAGAGAAGTATAACGCTCTCTTACAGGGCAACCGACTGCAGAGGAGTGAAAGAGAGCATGGTGGACATTGTTAGCTAACTATTAAAATATCAAATGTCCATTTTTGAACTTAGCAATACAATGCCGTTGATATGGGCAGCACGGTGGCTAAGTGATTAGCACTTCTTCCTCACAGTACTGGGGTCATGAGTTCAATTCACGACCTTGGCCTTATCTGTGGGGAGTTTGTATGTTCTCCCTGTGTTTGCGTGGGTTTCCTCCGGGTGCTTCAATTTCCTCCCACACTCCAAAAACATACTAGTAGGCTAATTGGCTGCTATCAAATTGACCCTAGTCTGTCTGTCTGTCTGTGTGTATATGTTAGGAAGTTTAGATTGTAAGCTCCAATGGGGCAGGGACTGATGTGAATGAGTTCTTTGTACAGCGCTGCGGAATTAGTGGCGCTATATAAATAAATGATGATGAGGATGATGATTATGATGATGTACCAATATTAAATAGTGGCTTTACTTGCTTTTTAAGGTATGAGATAAAGAGAGTCCTTACAGATAGAAAAAATGTGTATGTGTGTTTAGGGCTTGTGCACAAATTGTTGGGGCAGGATTGTTTTGATTGCGGGGTGATCCTGGGCAGATTGGGCATTCAGCATGAAGTCTGTGATAGTTGCAATAAAGTGCAGTGCTCCCAAAATGCAATTTCTTTTTTTCAGGATTGGATGAACTGAAAGTTGTGTGAGTAAAGTGTTCACAATTAACGGGGGCCCGCAGTGCTTTTTAACCATGCAAAACATCCAGAGCTTTACACCAACTCTGGAGTAGTATGAGTCAGTACTAAGTCACTACTTTGAATGGGACACTGTCAGGGTGGACTGACAAGACTCGACTCAGTAGCCTATTTTAAAGGAAAATGCAGCTGACACAGTACCCAACCCACGGTAACCCACTATAGGATCGGCAGATGCCCCCTACCCTCAGTCCAGCCTGCCCCTGGACAGTAAAAACTTGGTTTAATTTATTTAAATTCTACAAATGTAAGATTGTGATACATGAAATAAAGACTATACCAATTCTCCCTTACTTTCTTAAGTAACTTAATATACAAACATTGTGGGGAAGGTGGGGGCTTGACTACTGGTGAGTCATCCTGTCTACTGCTGCTTAATTTCATATTAAAGCAACAATCCCACATAGAAGTTTTTTTTATCCTTGAAATAGCAAGTTAAGTACCTTTTAAGCATGCATAGTAATTTTCTTAGCTGTCCTCCTACAATTCATTGTCTCTATTTCAAAATCACTATGGAGGTGAAATAAGTATGGCTGCCAGTCTTGTACACAGACTCATAGCTCTCAGCAAGTGTCAAGTGAAGGCAGAGGGAGGAGATGGAGGGGGAGGATTTTACAGTGTACATTGCAGTCCGAGTTCGGAGGGGCAACCCAAAGCCTCTCTGCTCACTACATCATGTGCCATGTGACTGTGGTTGTCATGGTAGTCACATGACACTATGAAAACTAAACAGAATTATAAATCTTAAATAGCAGCTGAAGAAGCAAACCAAGGAAATAGTAGTTACACATTTTTTTGTTATAACCTGCCACAGTGATTTACGTTTAAAAACACACTTCTTTTTTTCCATGAGATTGCTGCATTAAAACGTTGTGTTTTGTAAAATAGCAAAGCATAATATATTAAATTACAAACTCAATGACAAACTGACTGCTTTATGAAACATTCTAAAAAAGTATATGATAAACAAATGTGTACATTAAGCTAGGACCACACTTAGTGGTACCAAGACAACTTTTATTAGTAATTTTAAACCACACAAACAAGTTCTGAAATTAAAGCTCACAAATATTAGTGGTCACTTATAATTTCAGAGTTTTAAAATGATCCGTTTAGTGAATATGTTTACTTCACTCTTTTGGGCTCGATTTGCTAGCATGTTTTTATTTATTTTTCTCTAAGCCAGGAGAGAACATTAGAAGCCATCAGAAATGCAAATAGATCTCCTGTATATTTTGATTGCTAATAGATCCAATGCCAACTGGATATGTTATTGTCAACCTACATTGACATGTATTATTATTATTATTATTATTATTATTGTTTTAATCTTCATTTATAGAAAGCCACATGAGGTCCACAGCACGGTACAGAGTTCTATCTTCCAAAGGGTGTCTGTTAAGAGGACCTCCCTGGTGCCACCACATGGTGTTCGGGTTATGGGCGGACCTGCATCACTGATCAGATTTGACTTTGAAAAAGTAATATTTTATGAAGAAGTTAAACATATTTATCACAGTAAACGAATTAAAGGCTAACCTCATCAAAGTCAGCTCTATATTAATCCCTTATAAATTAAGAAAAAAGAGTCCCAAATTGATCAAATTGAACATCCGAAATTAGAACAGCCATGGATGTCTAATGGTCCTTGAATTATTTATTAGCCTTTATTAGCATTTCTACACATAACACTATGGTTACTGGGTGCATGGTGCAAACCATTGTTTGACATATTGCCGAATAGTTGGATCTTTGACCAAATTAGAAGTTAAATGTAGCCTATCATACTGTGAGTGACTGGATCACAAGCAAATCTGGTCTCCCTGTGCAACACTTTGAAGTCGGAATCTCACACTTGTATTGGTCGTGGCCATCAACTGACCTGATCTTCCACTCTGCCTCAGAAAATCTCATTTGACTGTAGTTGATTTTTAACTGTACATATGGGTCTCACACAGCTGAATGGCTGCATATTCATCTAAACTTAACCTCTCTTATGTAATTTATGTCAGATGTTTATCCATACTTGCCAACTTTGGCATATTCTTCTCTGGGAAGGGGGAGGGGAGAGGGGCGTGGCCCCGCACCCTAGACGCGGAAATCACATCTAAGCCCCGCCCCTGCCAATTGACTACTGCAGTGAATGGGAGTCGGGAGGTTGCTCTGCTCTCCCAGGAGTTCGGGAGGAATCCCAGAAATTCGGGAGTCTCCTGGACATTCCGGGAGAGTAGGCAACTATGTGTTTATCACCGTCTTGTTAATAAAGCTTGGTAAATGTTTATGCTCTTGTAACAATTATTGTTTATTTTTTATGCTACACTGTTTCTAATTTATTTATTTTGTGTTATTATTATTATTATTATTATTATTATTACTACTATATTTTTTTATATTCAATATTTATGAAGCACCAACATTTATGTTACAAACTTTAATAATTCTGCCATTATATTTGGTAACAAAAGTGTTAAAAACATCTCCATCTCTTTTGTATTATGTCAGACACTGCCAGATTTTAAGTACATTTTGTCTTTGAATTATCCTTTCTGTTCTTCTGCTGTATAATTAATAGCCACTCAACAAAACCATAATACAGCAAATGAGATTCAGGGAAGCTTTAAGGTCTTTGCTGCAGTCAGGATGAAGGGCAGTTAATACATGGAAAAGATTTTGCTATATTTTCTTTGCTCAGCACTGTGTGTAACACAGTAACTGTTTCCAGCAGCAGTTCCAGTGGTAGATTAATGTGGCACAGTAGACACAATTGATATAGAGGAGACTTGAGCTCAATAAAAGGTATGAAGTTAAATTTGTTTTTAATGACCCCTCCCCCAACACCCACTTTCAAAAATTGTTCAATGGGCTCTCTGTTAAACAATCTGTCACATGTTTGTTTGCTGGCAAGCTGTAATTTGTAATCTAGTGTCCGCAGCACAAGTAAGGAAATACGAAGCCCTTTAGGATGAAAATACACATCAGTTATCATGTTAATATTCTTATGTTTTTATTGTAAAAAAATATAGTATTGACACAAGTCAAAGACTCCTAAGAATTATATGTGTGTTCCTGTAGAATGCTTTGCAAGAGGTTAACCGTGTAATTCCCCTGCTAACTGTCACCACAAAATAGCCTATTGCCAGTTATCAGCCACTTCTTCTCAGTCTATGTGCCTGTGTTATCTCTGGCATGTGTAAGCACAAAGCCTAATAATGACATAATAACATAGTATGGATTGGTATTGGGCATGCCCAAAATTTCTGTCTGGAAGACCACCCCTGTTTATAGGTGTACAAGGTGTTCCATCTTCCAACTAGTACCCCATTCATACTGCACCAAAAACCCGGGTTTTTGCAGAGGCACGCTGAAAAACCCGGGTCTTGGTGCAGTATGAATAGTCCAACCACAAAATCCCGGGTCTAAAATCCCGGGATTTAGACCCGGGATTTTGCGAGGGGTAATTCCCGTGTTGGACCCCGCTCGCCTGCAGTATGAATGGTGCAACCCGTGTAATTCCCGGGTCTCACCATTCATACTGTAAAAAAAAAAATTGTGAAGTAATTTCTAATGGACTAGAAATGACATCATTTTAGTACCCAGAGGTCCCCCTGACAGCCGGCAACGCACCGGAGACACCGCTGGCTGAAAATAAGTTAAGTACACATTTGTTTTGTATTTTTTAGTAATTGAAATCTTTTTTTTCACTTTTTTTCCCTAAAACCCGGGTCGGGCAGGTGCAGTATGAACCCGCCCGACCCGGGAATCTTCTTATCTATACTGCCCTGTGCCCCGGCAATATCCCGGGTTAACAACCCGGGATATTGCCGGGGCGGCAGTATGAAAGTGGTATAATCTAACAGCCCCATGTTGCCTGGAAGCACTAGTGCTGAACTTCTGGATCTCATCCAATTTGGCCACCCATAGAAAACAAAACACAAGTTTGGTGACTTCTACATTTAGTAATCAATTAGAGCAATTTACTAAAAGTTTATATTTTATATAAGAAGACAGTCTGTTAATAGATCGATGAGAGTCCCGATCTGCAATGCAACTTTGCAAATAGTAATAAAGCTAAAGAATGATTTTTAGTACTCTCTGTATCAGGACTGTTCTGTCCCCATCTCTGAGTATCTTGCAGCCATTAAATAATATGGCACCACATTGACGCCGTTGTCAGCTAGTTGGTTTAGCAGGGATGTGTTTGGGCAGGTTATCCTTGAATGAATAGCTCCTTTAAAGGCAACAAGTAAAACCCATGAAATATATTGTGTAGTTCAACACTTATTCATATTAATCCTCATTTAGTTTTGCACTTAAACATCAAACAATAATAGTCAATCAACTAATAAAAAAGCTTTTTCACTGTTTTATGTCTAATTCATGTAGCCAGAGTATATGTACTGACTAAGCCAGTGATTCCCAAACTTTTTCAATTCGCTGCACCCTTAGAGTCACCCCTCCAATATAATTACTGAGCATTCCCGTTTTATAAGTAGTTGGGTCAGAATAACGTGATAAGTATTTAGGTCAGGACAGAAATACTTAGTAAGTTGTTTGCAAAAATAATACACATAAATCCAAGGGAAAAGAATATATATATATTTTTTTTCAATTATATTTCTGTCAAAGAATAATTTACAGCTAATATTAAGAGGAATAAGATCAAAGAAAATAAAACAACAACATGTACAAAAATCATCACACTGTGCCAATCACGATCACATTGTGCCCCTTCAACCTCACACTGTGCGCCTTCATCTTCACACTCTGTGCCCTCCTTCATCCACACACTCTGTGCCCTCCTTCATCCTCACACGCTGTGCCCTCTTTCATCCGCACACTCTGTGCCCTCCTTCATCCGCACACTCTGTGCCCTCCTTCATCCGCACACTCTGTGCCCTCCTTCATCCACACACTCTGTGCCCCCTTCATCCACACATTCTGTGCCCTCCTTCATCCACACACTCTGTGCCCTCCTTCATCCGCACACTCTGTGCCCTCCTTCATCCACACACTCTGTGCCCTCCTTCATCCTCACACTCTCTGCCCTCCTTCTTACACACACTCTGTGCCCTCCTTCATACACACACTGTGTGCCCTCCTTCATCCACAATCTGTGCCCGCCTTCATCCACACTCTGTGCCCTGCTTCATCCTCACACTCTGTGCCCTCCTTCATCTTCACACTCTATGCCCTCCTTCATCCACACACTCTGTGCCCTCCTTCATCCTCACACGCTGCGCCCTCTTTCATCCGCACACTCTGTGCCCTCCTTCATCCGCACACTCTGTGCCCTCCTTCATCCGCACACTCTGTGCCCTCCTTCATCCACACACTCTGTGCCCCCTTCATCCGCACACTCTGTGCCCTCCTTCATCCTCACACTCTCTGCCCTCCTTCTTACACACACTCTGTGCCCTCCTTCATCCACAATCTGTGCCCGCCTTCATCCACACTCTGTGCCCTGCTTCATCCTCACTCTGCCCCCTCCTTCATCCTCACTCTGCCCCCTCCTTCATTCTCACTCTGCCCCCTCCTTCATTCTTTTGCCCCTCCATTGCTGTTTCCTATCACAATTCCCCCCCCCCCCCCCCCTGTTTCTTTACTTACCATACTTGGCCTTCTTTCTACTATTTGTTCTGTCCTTTCTTCTGTCTTCTTACCAATCCGGCGGCGCCCGAGACCCGAGCATCCTCCTCTCTTCTGCCGCTTGTCACTGAATATGTCGGGCGTAATGATGTCACGCCTGACATTCAGCGAGAAGCAAGGAGGGAGGAGAATGCTGGGTCCTGGGCGCCGCCGGATTACATATACATATATATATATAAATACACACACACACACACACACACACACACACATATATATAATCTATATATACAAATACATACATATATACTCAGCACTCTCCAAACACATACTTAATGTTGTACTAGTTACTGTTCTATATTAAAGACAGGGAATGTTAGTCCCACATATTGCAATATATATTAAGCTGACCAACTCAGTTTTTTTTATGTATATGTTGCCTAAACTGAGTTAAACATACTTTTTTTTTTCATCTTTTTCACAGTATGACCTAGTTAACCTTGCAGTATGATCAATGAATTCATTATGGAAAAATATTTTTGCTGTATATATTTATCTTATTAATTTAAAGGAGCAAGATATTTATTTTGAAATCTAGGTACAAATGAATAGTAAATTATTATACCACACAATAGTTCAATAGTTGTACATCATTATTTGGGCCTCATTTAAGGAATGTACAATTTTACACAGGTGAGATTGAAGTTTTAAGATATTCACATTACCTTTGATGTAGAGTGTGTTTGTGACATCATGTGTTTGTATGTTCATTCAGTTCACCTCAGGGCTCATTCACACATGTGCTCTGGGAAAACTAACGTGCACTTTAGTGATGCATTTTCACTCATTTTCAATGCTCTTTTTATGTGTTGTGCGTTACCCATACAATCTATAGTACTGATAGCCCACACTATCGTATGAGAAATAGAATGTGTTGCGTTACAAAATTTTAAAACCAAAAATTGTTTCTGACTAGCTATGTAGTTTCGCAGAACCAGATTTAGTTTATGAAAACTTTGTGTCCCTGACAAGTAAACTGCAATTGAATTACTTCAGCTCTTAGGGCTATCTTAGGAGATGCTTGGGCTCAAAAACGACCTGCCTTCATCATCATCTATTTATATAGCGCCACTAATTCCGCAGCATTGTACAGAGAATTCACTCTCATCAGTCCCTGCCCCATAGGAGCTTATAGTATAAATTTCCTAACATACACAAAGATTAAAGTTAATTTGATAGCAGCTTATTAACCTTTTGGAGTGTGGGAGGAAACCCACACAAACATGGAGATATATACAAACTCCACACAGATAAGGCCATGGTCAGGAATTGAACTCATGACCCCAGTGCAGTAAGGCAGAAGTGCTAACCACTAAGCCACCATGCTGCCTTCCTGACAAACCTTTCACATTGGTACCATAGCTTCTGCTGTAAGTTTGAGGCTGCAGAAAAACCCAACAGAGTCAGTTCATTCAAACGTCTTTTACGCTGTAAAGGTGTGATCCTTCACCCAATGCAGTCTGAGGTGGCTATTTGGAGCTTTTCTCCTAACCTGCCTGCAAATGCCTACGATCCCTCGGACGTCTCCCTGTCTCTTCAGTGTCCAATGGCCATAAGAAGCAACTGGTGAAAGCAGGAGATGAGGCAGTGGTGAGTGCTTCATATGAACTGCTATCTGCCATCTATGTTAAATGCTGCCTGAGGTAGTTACATAATAAGAAAAATACTAATAAATGCATAACATTGTTCCTTACAGGAAAATACTCAATCTTGGGCATATGAGAACACATTTGGCAGAATATTGTAATCATTTTGTTAACATTTATATCATGGTTGCCTACTCTCCTGGAATGTCCGGAAGACTACCGAATTTCAGGGAGTCTCCCCGAACTCCCGGGCGAGCAGGGCAACCTCCCGCATGCAGCATTCTTCGTTAGTTAACATAGTGGGGGTGGGGCTTAGTAACGCGATCATCTGTTGGATGATCGCCCACTGTTGGAATAGGGTAAAATTATTTTACCTGTTTAGGGGGCGAGGCCAAATGACGCAAATCGGCGAGCCCCGCCCCCACACGCCCACCTGCCCCCAGGATCTCCCGGAGCACACCAACCAAAAGTTGGTAAGTATGATTTATATTATCTTCTGAGTTGATATTTATGTTTGCTTGTTAGTTATCTCCAAATTGGTAATAAAATAGCATGTTACCGTTGAATCATTGAGCAGTTCTCTTATTCAACCAATTCAGAAGGTTGCATCTGCAATATGTGTATCATACACATATTGTAGATGCAACCTTCTGAGCAATAAAGTTTAAATGAACATCATACACAGTGTATGATGTTCATTTAAACTTTATTTCTAATGCTCATTTTGTCTTTAGGATCTGTAGCTGTCTGCATTCTCTGAAGATTTTTTTTATAAAATACATTTAGGATTGTTTTATCTTCTTAATGTCTCTTTCTTTGTATGATTGACTTCAGAACAGAAGTTAATGGTGCGTAATGCCAACCTTTTATGCTAAGGATTTTGAAGAAGAAAAAGTTAATTATTCACTGACTTCCCTTTCTTGTAATATATCCATTAATAGCTTCCTTTTTGTCATTAGAAATGTTTCTTTGTTCCATTACACCCCACCCTTATTCTTCTTCAGACTGTGGAATTCCATGTGATTCTGCCAGATGCTGAGGTCTGGTACATTATTAAACTGTGAAGGAAAGTATTTTAGAAAATGACTTAACCAGTGGAAGTGGTTGTTGAAATAGTTGTACATTGCAAATAATTGGAAAGAGGGAGGGGCAGCTACTTCTTGTTTTGTCTGTAGATATGTATAAATCTCCTGTCTAGCAAGCACATTCTTTGCAGCTGTTAATTGTGGAAGCTGTTGATAGTCTGGTTAAATCTGTGCTATAGAAATTGACAGGTTTGACTAATTAAACACTAATATCAAACATTTTAATTAATTAGAGCTTCAGTAGCCAGAGACCATATTGTTTTACATCTGTCTATGAATCATGCATGTCATTTCTTTGGAAAAAAAATGTATTTAGTTTTTTTACATTATTTCCTGGCTTTCTGATTCCCATTCCAAGGGGGTTTTCCACCTTCCCTAATTTATTATTTAACCTCTCTTATTTATTTTATTTGTATCCATCCACAGGTTGCAGATTGCTGTTATTGAGAGCAGCAGTCCAGATAGGCAATATAAGTATTAATTGCCTATTAGCGCCTGAATCGTTTTATTCTTTATTATTTAACTCCTGTTCTCCCACACTAGAGTGGGTCAACATTGGGAACCCTGCCATTTGTTCAGTTTACTTTTTTCAGGGGTCCCCAGTAAGGGCACTTACATTCACTGGGGACCGCTGGTGGTAAGCTTCTGAAATCATCCCCTAAGCACTGGATGAGGGTTTCAAATGAAAACTGGTTTCTGAATCGCAGCGTGCTACATCCGTTCAGTCAGAAACATGCTTTATTTTCTAGCCATGTGTCTTATCCCCTAGAGAGGATTACAGAGGCTGGTAAGCAGAAGTATGTACTAATTATAATTTTCGGAATACTGCTCAGTTGTGCAATTGGCAGAAGTGGGAAGGGTTCTCCACCAAACTTTGTGTGCTAGAAGAAGGTAGTGGATTTAAAATGTATAACAGTAAGGTGGAAAACCCCTTTAATGTCAATGGGTTTCTTTGCAAAAGAGAGGGAGAAGCATAGCAGATATGCTGGAATTTATATTTCCACAAAAGCAGGAGTCTTCTGGGGGTGGTGGTAGGGAAGTTATCTTTGGGAATATGAAGATAACATCTTTCCCCCCCTTACCCCTGTAGTGAAATATTTCAGCCCTTCTCATCACATATTAACTCCCCCCCCCTCCCCCCCACATCACTGTAGTACATATTTGCCTACTTTTTAAATCTGTACTCCGGGAGATCGAAGTACAGATCATGTGACAGAGGGTGGGAGGGGACATGACGGCGCCATTACATCACTATAGCCCAGAAATTCAAGGTATTGAATAACAGGGGCGGGGCTTTGTGGCACGAGTAAGCCCTACCCCAGCTATTCAATGCCTTGAATTTTGGAATTTTACAGGGCTCAGGAGATTGTCTACTCGTCCGGGAGAACTCCCCGAAATTCGGGAGCCTCACGGAAATTCCGAGAGAGTAGGCAAGTATGCTGTAGTAACACTTCACTTGCCCCCATCACCTCTGTAGTAACGCATCCCCCCCTGGATCAACACATTCCCTTCCCCTCATCGCAAGACTAAGTTCCGCTGTAGTAGGCTTTCATTGTGATTCTCAAAGCCAGTGTGAGACACGGTATGATATATTGAAGGAATACAGACATAGATTAATAGTATTAATAGTATTTCGGTTCTGGTGTTCAGGTCTCCCTGTATCTGTCCTGATTCCCCCGGGTTACATTTGAGTCTGGGTCAGTATATCTGAGAGACTGGCCCCCCAACGCCCACTGGTACAAGATAATGATAATGCGTTAAGATTAAGACCTTACTATATGTTTCTTTCATGTTTCCTTTTTACTTTGTAGAGCCACTATTCTCATATATTTTAATATTAATTTTAATGTATACCTATCCCTGTGACAATTTTGCACCACCAAAAATATTATACCCCACCAAAATCCTTGCGCCCTGACCTGCAGCCTAATCAGCCTATTGGACAATCAGGCACTGGACCCATCTCCAGAGCATTGGGACTGGTCCATGCATCCGTTTTGCGGTTGATGTGATGCTGCAGAGGGGAGTGTGACAATGCGAACCAATACGAAGTTGCAAGCATGGGGCAATATATGGCTAATAAGAGAGCACATTACCTTCCACTCAGCTACAAATAATAATATAAATAGTATGTCAAATGTATCACATTTTTAATAGTCATGTTTGCACAAACTAAAGCATGTTCGTTTTATGTAGCTTGCAGTACTTTATATTTTGCAGTAACTGGATGTATTAAAGGCTGAAAATCTAAATATAGCAATCTGTCTGCAAAGTGCTACAATTTCTGTGTGATAGCTCTAATTGTCAGCACCAAATGAGGTTTCGACTGCAAGAAAGGGGTTGTGGCCTTTTCCAAAGTGGGCTTGATTTAGGCAGATCAGTTCTTGTCTTGGATGGATCAGCAGTGTGGTTTATTGTGTGCAAATATTCCAATCAGGATACAACAACAGAACAGAGTTTTGATTTTGACCTTAATTGGTGAATTTCATAGAGAGTCATGCAACAAATATATGTGTTCTGCATACAAATAGGCCAATTAAAGGCCAAATCTCAATCACTTTTAGTAGTCATATAATTCTTCATCTTTTTATTTATTTTGTGTAAACTCCTTATATACTGCGCTATTCCTCTTTATTCCCAGAATAGAACATGCATCTTGGAAGTGAAGATATTAAAAAACAACTAGTTCCAGTGTAATTCATTAAGCTGCTAATCAGCTGTTCTGGCTGTATTCAGCAGATACATCCCATTGACTTCAATCATCCCCCTTTGACCAGAAAAGGCCTAAATGGCCAATTAGTAGTCTAATAACACATTTCTTCTTATTATTGGCTTATTTATGAACAGAAATACATGTCTGTTAAACCTCTTTCACAGATTACCTACGGTAATAAATCATTGTAGGATTGGTCAACAGCAATGATCAATTAGTATTTGTATGCAACACTGCTCAAGAGTTTTGAACAAAGGTCAGATTCCGTATTTCCAAGTCACCAGCTAGATAATGATCTGGTCGCTCTTTATCTTATACTAGAGTTAGTAAAACAAAACAAAACATCATGGAAAAACAACTATATCATGTATTACATCACTTCCTGGGAACTGTAGGTTTAGATCCCTTTTCTATCAAGATTCTGTTCTTACTTCTATGCCTATAATATAATCTCTCAACATGTTTATTCATCATACAGGCAGGGGCAGGAGCGGGGGACAGTGGGCATCTGCCCCCCGGGCCTGTCCCATAGTGGGCTATCTTGGGCTTAGTCACTGGGCCACCTTAATTTTTTTCCTTTAAAATGTTCAAAATAGCCTGCTCAGTCGAGTCTTGCCCCCCGTAAATTTGCCAGCCCTCCCCTGAGTAGAGTTATTGCAGTAGTACAAGTACCCCCACATTACTATGGACAGCATGGTGGTTTAGTGCTTAGCACTTCTGCCTTACAGCACTGAGGTCATGAGTTTGATTCCAAACCAGGGCCTTATCTGTGTGGAGTTTGTATGTTCTCCCTGTGTTTGCGTGGGTTTCCTCCTCTACTCCAGAAACATACTGGTAGGTTAATTGGCTGATAACAAAATTCTCCTTGGTGTGTTTGTGTATGTTAGGGAATTTGGACTGTAAGCTCTAATGGGGCAGGGACTGATGTAAATGACAAATGTTCTCTGTACAGCACAAATATTGTCTGTTCAGTGGAATAGTTGGCGCTATATAAATAAATGGGGATGATGAATACTTGTTAAATTGGCATCCCAATACCAGCAAGGGGCTAATGCTGGCCATAGTAGCATTTTTCTGGTGGTAATCCTTTAAGTGACAAAAACCCTATTAATATGGTTTTGGCATGATTAGTAAGACGCATAATTTAACAAAAGTTTACTATTTAGAAACTAGGAAGACAGAGGAGCACACACACAAATGGAGGGACAGAGGCACACACTCAAGTGGGGGGTGAGAGTAACATGGAGGGCAAAATGGAGTCAGGTTGGCAGAGGAGGAGAAAGGAAGTCAAGTCAGTAAAGCAGACTTACTTTGAGCAGACATGGGCTGCAGCACTTCTTCAGAGGAAGCTACTTCTTCATTTCTTCAGAGAAAAAGGAAAGGAGTGCAAGGCAGGTACACGTGGGGACAGGAAAGTGCTTGCTGCTCTTCTTTAGTGGAAGTATTTCTTCAGAGGACCCAGTGGGAGTGGAAGGGAGGGAGATGTGGGGGCCAGGAAAGGTTCTTCCTGCTCTTCTTCAGAGGAAGTATTTTTTCAGAGGACGCATGTAGAGCAGCTTGTCCAGATATTTTCCCAAATAATTGAGCATGGGAACGTTGATGTCCCAAAGTGCCTCCATGATATCATGGGGGCATCATCGACCTACCGTTAAAAACTCAAGTAATGAAAGAGTTTTATGGCCAATCTGCCCGATTTGAAGTGCTAGTGGAGAAATGATGCAGCTCATTCTTCATTTCTGATAACCCATTTTACAAAAGAAGCTGTAGTTTAGTGGGTGGAAAGCATGAAAACATGTGCTTGGTAATGGTTAACTCTGACACAAGTAGGGGCTAGGTAAGGGCTGGCAGAGAGGCTGGGCCTCTCAAGTTTTTTTAAAAAATGGACTGTCATGGAGAGGTTTACTACACAGTATGTGCATGGGATTGCAGCTGTCAAGCTATAATAGCTTTATTCCTCTCAATAAAAGTTATTGTACACAGATTTCAATGGACCACATCTGCTTGCCCACAGACCAAATGTTGCCATTCCTCCACTAGTAATAAGCCTATTAATAAATTAATTTATATTTTAAAGGAGGGGGTAGGGGCTTGCTACATGGCAAATATTTACAGACATTAATGGGTGCCTAGTAATCACAAGTGTGTGCAGTCATGGCCAAAAATTTTGAGAATGACATAATTTTGCCTAAGGATACAGCCATTAATAAAGAATGGTACCAAAACATCCTCCAAGAGCAACTTCTCCCAACCATCCAAGAACAGTTTGGTGATGAACAATGCCTTTTCCAGCATGATCGAGCACCTTGCTATAAGGCAAGGGTGATAACTAATTCACTCGGAGATGAAAACATTGAAATTTGGAGTCCATGGCCAGGAAACTCCCCAGACCTTAATCCTATTAAGAACTCATGGTCAATCCTCAAGAGGCGGGTGGACAAACAAAAACCCACAAATTCTGACAAATTCCAAGCATTGATTAGGCAAGAATGGGCGGCCGTCAGTCAGTATGTGGCCCAGAAGTAGATTGACTGTATGCCAGGGCGAATTGCCGAGGTCTTCAAAAAGAAGGGTTAACACTGCAAATATTGACTCTTTGCATAAGCCTAATGTAGTTGTCAATAAAAGCCTTTGACACTTATGAAATGCTTATAATTTTACTTCAGTATACCATAGCAACACCTGACAAAAAGGTCTAAAAACACTGAAGCAGCAAACTTTGTGAGAACCAATACTTGTGTCATTCTCAAAACTTTTTGCCGTGACTGCACAGGAAGAAGGTTGTGAGCCTAGTCTGAAACAATCTTACTTTATGCTCTATGGACAGCAAATGCTGTATATTAAAATAATGGTAAACTGCTATATACAGTCAATACAATTTGCTGAAATGTTGACAAGATATAAATTAGAAATCCTTCACCACATTGTGCTATAGCAGAACCTTTACTGTTATTATTGAAAAGAAAAGTCACAACATTTGGTATTGTGCTCCAGACGTCTGTCTTTCACATATTAATGTGTAATTGCTTCCAGAAGACAGAGGTGAAATCTGCAAGCTATCAGTGTCTTGTTCAATTTCTGTGTACATACTTTTGTCATTGAAAAATAAAACATTTCTCAATCCAGATGCATAATTTAGCTATAGAAATGTCTGATTTCAACTATAACGCATACTTGCCAACTTTTCCTCGTTGGCTTCAGGGAGATCCCGAGGGAGGTGGGCATGCGGGGGCGGAGCTTGATGAATTGCATCATTTAGGCTAAGATGACGCAATATTTGCGTCATTAAGCCTCCCCCCCCCCCCCCCGCCACTTATCTATTGCGGATCGAGAACCAGGAGGTTGCCCTACTCTCCCAGAAATGCTAGAGTAGGCAACTATGCGTTAAAGAAAAGCAGCTAATGAATCTCTAGAGTCTGAGTCTCTTTTACATTTCTGTCTCCATTACTGAAGTCATGTTGTCTTACCTGTCTGTTCTCCATGAAAATGGCCACCTCCATAGGCATCATTACATGGACATAGGACACAATTTCTGAACTGTGTCATCATGCCACAGATGGCGAAGCCAACCACGTCTTGTACTGGCTCAGCATCAGGGAGAATGCCAGACTCTTCAGGGAGTGAGGGAGATCACCCCTATTTCAGGGAGTCTCCCTGACATTCAGGGAGAGTTGGCAGGTATGCTATAACGTTATTACTTTTTTTAAGGACAGTGGTGGCCGCATTATGTCTATGTCATAAAAGAAACGTTCGGCTGCCCCCAAGTCCTTTTCACCTCCCCTCCCCTAAAAACATCATTGTGTGCACCTGCCTCTGGTGCTTACAGCATCCGTTTTCCAACAGTGAGCGGGGACATACTTCCTATCTTCCTGCAAGTCTGGACAAATCGGAACTGTCCTGCCGAAATCATACAGTTGGAGGTATGGTCATACATCAATTCCATACATTTGTACTAAACATGGGTTTCACCCCTGTTGGAGATATTAACTTACATAACACATATTTCTTGAGGCTTTTTTGACACTTTTCTCACTGGCATGGAGAACTGCTGCTAGGCTGATGGGTAGCTGCATGGTACCATTTGTTGATCCAGCATGAAGTTAAGGCTCGGAGAGTGAGATTTGAGCTCTAGCATTGATGATGTAATGTTGCTACTCTGCTCAAGCAAACGTGGCCTCTTGAGCTGACAATGCCCATTAAATCCACTTCAGTGTCTTCAGGCTTCTATGATTTACCATACATGACTTAAAGCTGCTATTTACTAGGATCAGTCCACGCACTCATTCTAATGTAGCTAAGTGGATGACATTGTGCCAGCTAAAGCAAAATGGATAATTGGAATAAGGAAATTATTAACTTACTCTACTACAGTCTCTACCACAGACACAGTTTATCGATATCCTGCTTAAAATATAATTTAGAAGAAAAAAATATTGTATTATTATGTATGTATTATTAGTATGGATGGAGGACACACTAATGAAAAGAGTAATGTTAGATTGACATACAATTGTGCTGTACAACACATTAATGTTAGTTTATTATGAGAGCAGTGAATATTAATAGAATAAAGTCATGTAGGTCATACATGGTATCAATACCAGACTTTTAAAGGCTTTCATTTCATTATATGACATTTTTTTCTGTATGACGTATTAGGACCAGATGGCAGGTATATGTATAGAATGATATAGACCGCTACATAATGGTGATTAAATCAGATGTATGTTATTTATCTAGAAAATGATTGCCTGCCCAGTTATATCACAAATCTGTTTTTTGTGTTAATGTAACATTTAAATGGTTAAATATTAATAAGAAGAAATTGAAAATATGCCCTTGTCGCCATTTGGCAAGAACGAACCATTTGCAAAGAACAGCAGTAGGAGTGGTATAAGCTAATTAAACAATCCCATTGCTTTGACAATTCAGCTTCCATCTGCTGCTTCAGAAGTAATCTTTACACATCCTCTCAGAAATGAAGTGATAGGTAAATAACACATTCAGTGAAAATACAGATCGCACAGGTTTAACAATTAACAGTCCTCTGATTATTCTGTCAGGGGTCAGCAACACTTGCATCAGTTAAGTTCCAGAACATCTAACTTAATTAGCCTGTGTAATCTCATACTAATGTTAACGTTATGTAAATTAATTTTAATTTAGATATTGCAGATCGTGTTAATAAGTGTAACTAATGCAATGCGTACTTACCATGGAAAACATTAAAATTGGGTGGCCTTAAATTGATATACTAGAAAGCTTTTTAAGTGATCTGGAATAAGATTGTGTTAATTTGGCAGTGCACACTGTGCTTGGACCTTGTATGTTTACTTTGGTGTTTCTAATTGGATTTTGTAATTTTGCATCATCTTTCCAAGTATTTCCGTGCAGTAAGAGCTGACCCTCATATATAGTAAGAATAAATACAGAAAATATAGAATAACTTACACTCACAGGGGCATATTCAGTTAGCCACGGAGTGCCTCTGGAACGGTTGCACAGGGGTGCGAGAAGAAACCCGTGATGTTGCGGTACCGTAGTACCGTAAAAAGTGCGCAACTCATTGAATTCCCCCCATGATATTCTATTTGCACCCATAAGTCAAATGAGTTTGACTTCTAAGAATAATTGTTAATATGAGACATACTGCAGCTACTAAGATACATCACTTACGTTTTATTGTCATGAGTGTCAAACATTTGACTTTGTTTATATGTTTCCAAAGTTACTGTCAAGTTATATTACTTCCATTATAGCATTATGTCAATTACTGTACATTGTTTTCATGTCCCTATAGTTATTATTTGTAAAGTTCTTTAGTTCAATCATTGAGTTTTGTGGCATAATAGGGTATCTATTCCTGGTGTTTGTATACATTTTACATTCACTGGTGTCAGAGTTTGAAAAAGCATCTATTGAGCTGTGAAATTTTGGGATTTATCTGTCTGTGTCCTGGTTCGCGAAGTCCTCATTTTGAAAGTGCTGCATTGTTGTAGTGTGTAGATAGTAGTAAGGGAATTCTTTGGGTTAAGTCTATTGGATGCAAGAATTTAAATGAGCTTTAAGTCAATTTCCTTTTTAATTTTGAAATATCCTCTGAACTAACACTTTATAAAATAATAATTATAATAATATTAAGTGGACAGGATATTCCCATTGTTAGGGAATTTGGACTGTATGCTCCAATAGGGCAGGGACTGATGTGAGTGAGTTCTCTGTACAGCGCTGTGGAATTAGTGACGCTATATAAATAAATGGTGGTGATGATGATGGTGATGATGATGGTTATATTACCCAAAGCCTCCTAAATTTGTCAGTTTGTCATGCAGTAATGCCTGGAAAAATCTAACTTAGAATGGGTCACAGAAATATGTATTAGGGGTGTGTATTACAGGTGTATTGACACAAATGTGTGAGGCAAACAAATGTGTCTGTTCCACTGTACATTTCTTCTTGAGTAGAAAGGGCTGTGTAGAGATAGGTGAATAGATTTTGATTTGAGCACCATCTGATCTCAACCAATCCAGACACCACAAACCAGTATGAAAGTCATTGATTTGACTTAAAAAGTCACCTTACAGGAATAATTGTGAATGTGTTTAGAAAACGTACTAGTAACTGTCCGAAAGAACACCCTACGTCTACATACATTATATCCAATTGCACACAAGGCCTCATCCCTAGCTAGTCAGACGTTTTACTCCATGAAAATCATGCCTGTTGGAAGGTGTGCTTTCTGCATGCAGACACATATTGTTACTTCTTAATGATCTCAATACCCAATCTAAGGTAGAAAGGTCAATAAAGTTACAGAGCAAGGGTGTAACTACCTAGTGCTGGGGGTGCAGCTGCTAGGGAGCCCACAGCTGAGGGGGACCCATCTTCCCTGGCAATGTTCGATTTTCTCTATTGGGCAGTGCATGGGGGCCCTCTCACAGTTTCCCTATGGCGCTCACATGCCCCTGTTGCAGAGGGCTGGTCGAAGTTGTATGTGGCACTTAGCAATTACTACTTCCCATCAAAGTGGTGTAAAATTCACATGTTAATACTTTCACCTTTGCACAGACATGTTAATGCTCATTGTCCAGACCATCAACATATGCATACCTCCCAAGTGTCCCGATTCCAGCGGGACAGTCCCGATTTTAGTGGACTGTCCCACTGTTCTGCCCAACTTACAGTTTGTCCCGGTATCGGAGCGTCACACTCCGTTTCCATAGCAGCCAGTTTCCCCGGTGGTCTAGGATGAAGTGGGGCAGGATGTCTGTCCCAAAAGCGCTACTGCGCATTCGTGAACTGCGCAAACAGGAAGTTCTTGGACGGTGATTGGGGTTGATGGGGGCGTGGCTTATTTGTCCCTCTTTGGGAACTCCAAATGTTTGGAGTTATGCATGTGCCATGGTATTTATTACCACGTGTGCACTAGTTGTACATTAAACAATCATTATTTTTAGGCCACTGATACTGAAAATGTGTTTGGCTCTCTGTTTTCTATTGTGTTATTTGGAGCAGTGTTAAAAGTAAACCCTACAAGCATCCTCTGACAAAGTCATATCATTACCCTAACTGAGAATTGTTGCTGGTATGCCCATTTTTCAGCTACTTTTATTTTTAAATGTTCATATGTTTTATATAAGCTTATCAAGCAATCACACACAGAACTAAATGCAAAACATGTCAAGCCCTACATTGTTTTCTCTTGATACATCTTTCTTTTTTTTTTTTTAAACTCCCACATCTATAAAAATGTGAAGCAATAAACACCCACCCATACCCAAACAAACCTGGAGGCTGAAACTACATGAAATGACGTAAATAATTGATTTCCTTGGCTTTGGACTGATGATGCTGCTTTGCTGTAGGTTCCAGATGCTGCACAGTTGGACTTATTTTAGTTGCATTTGTATTTTAGGAGAGGCAACAGGGCATGTGGTAGACATAGCTATATGAAACTATCATGTCTATTATGTTTTATGTGTAGGATATTCCCTGTTAAGCCGCATCCTCCACCTCGCAACAGATACCGGTAGTAATCACTGATATGCTAAAAACATACTTGCCAACTCTCCCGGAATGTCCGGGAGACTCCCGAATTCCAGGTAGGTGTCACGGACTCTAGGGACAGTAGGGAATCCACCCACATCTGCCCACTTCCTAGTGGGCAGACTTAGAGCCGTAATGATGCAATTCTCAGGAAATTGCATCATTACATCACGGGGGCAGGCCAAAAATGACACAATTTGACAAGCCCCACCACCTCCGCCCAATCCGTTTCCGGAGGAGCGTTCCTGGAGAGGCACAAAATGTTGGCAAGTATAGCTAAAATGATTGGGAGTGGAGTGTTGCAAATGTCGAACTGTTAGTGATGACACAATTCAAATTCTGACGCAAGAATTCAATATATTTTGGTGAATTCTGGGGTTTGCTTTTTTCATGATTTTAGTTATCTTAAATAGCAGTCTAACACAATGAGCATAAAGAGGGACATATTAGGCCTGATTCATTAAGGAAAGTAAAGCAAAAAAATTAGTAACTTTGATCCTTGGCAAGACCATGTTGCATTGCAAGGGTTGCAAATTAGTTTATTATTTTGCAAATAAGGAACATACTGGCTGTTTTTTCATGTAGCACACATATTACTTGATAGCTTTATTTTTACACTGACATTTAAAGTTGATCTAGGACATGCCCTACCCAATTATAAATCTGTCCCCACTTTTTAAATTTACCTCCCCCTCCAATGCAACATGGTTCTGCCAAGGTGCAAAGTGACTCTTTTTTTTTATTTTGCTTTACTTTCCTTAATTAATCAGGCCATTTTCTGTAGCCTAATCCTGTTTTAAGATTAGCTAAATCATCGTCTTTATATAAACAGAATGTTCGGGATCTTATAAAACTAGACTGACCCCTCTAGTGCTGAGTAGACCCCCCATTCCCTAAACACACCGCTTGTTGCATGCGATAGACAGGTCATGGGGAGGGCATTTCCAAAAGTGTAAAATTCCTTTTATAGTACCAGCATACAACATTGTTGTTTAAATAATGTGATTCAGTTTCATAAAAATGCCTGTATAAAATGTTTAAGGAAAAATGAATAACGCAAACAAGTCAACATATTAATATAGTGTACCGTACCCTCAGAGGTTTGTCTTTGAATATAAATACTAGCGTTGGATATTAATATTATGCATCTTTGCTGTCAGGGGGTAACATTACAAAATTTTGTTTATGTTTTTATACCTTCAGTATGTAATCCAGACTGTCCTCGTGTGTAGCTAAACTAGATCTATTGCAGCTATTATATTTTATGTACCCAGCTTAGCTGCTGTAGTATTGTAGATATCCTCTGGAACAGTAAATAACACTATGTAACATTTTACAGTACAAATGTGATCTCACTTTATCAGACTGGTGTCAGCATTTGACTCAGTTACATTTCATTGTGTCAAAAGTAGCACTTGTCCTATTTGTTTTTGTCATATTTGGCTCATGTACACATTATAATGTGTATACACAAGCAAATGTTGTATTGACACAAAATATTCTATTTTACAGCTGTCATCCAATTGTATGTATTGGACTTCTCAATATATGTAAGCAGGGGTGGGTATGACATGAGGCAAACTGAGATACATGAGGTACCTGTCTAAGAGGGAATCATGTACATAGGTGCCCGCAGTCAATTGTCCTGTTCTGCATTCACACAGAGGTTAACAAGAGCTGTCGGTTCTCACAATAGTTTTCTAATTATAACTGTGCACTCTGTAGTCATGCTGGAGAGCCGGAGGTACTGAAACATTGACATGGTACTTATCCAATCAGAAGTCAGATGTCGGGTCAGATGCCTCTTCTGCTTTGGCTCTCCAGCAGAAGTCCCTCTCTCACCCAAAATGTCTCATGTCTATTATTTCAAACAGTTTATTTTACTGCTGCAAAAGCAAAAATGTGTGTTTGGCAGAGCAACGACAGTGACAACATCGGACATATAGGGGGCAATTCAATTCAGTGCAAAGTCCTGTTGCAGCCTCATGTGGTGAGACTCCACGGGTTGTTAGGGTACTAAAAATTAAGCAATGTTTTATGTAACGTCATACCAGGAAATACACGCATGAGCACATCATGCGATGCTCCAACAGGACATCATGCTGACTTGAGTCTCCCCCATTTATAGTCAGATGTCGCCATACCATACACCAATGCTCTGCAACCTTTTCTCACCCTCTGTACACATAAGTCCTTCCCAGAATTCCTCGGCACACCATTACACAATATGAAACATTCTATTTGAAGTGACTGCAGACGTCCCTCCTGTTACGAAGAACTAGCACTCTAAGCCCGGGGACAGAGATAGCCACTGATTGCCGACGTTGTTGTGCTGTTAGTTTACAGTTAATGTGGGAGAGAAAGGAAGAGACTGCTGGAGGGAAGAGACGGCGAAGATCAGTGGTTAAAAGAGAGAAAGTTATATGAACATAGCCTCACCAAAACGGGATAACCACAGCAAGTAACAGGAAATAGGCAGTGCTAGTTCCATACCCAGGGAAAGGATAAGTAGGGAGGAGGGCAGGATTTCTGGGTACAGGGGAAGTAAGGAACAGAACATATGCGGGAGAGAGGAGGGGCAGAAATTTAGGAGCGTCTCAGACTCTCAGGAAGTACCTAAAGCAAGGACGAGAGAGACCTGAGGTCGACACGCGTGTGACCCACAACCTGTGTAACTCGCCCAAAACCCGCAACCAGCGACCTGCAAAAAAAACAAAAACAATTCCGCTTGTTATAAGCAGAACTGGCAACTATGGCAGCAACAACTTTTTTTCCTCGATGGAGGTATTGCGCCGTGACACACTTAGCCGGCACATTGGTTGCAGCGCACTGCCATATACTATATAACTACAAATATTTATGTAAGGTAAAGTATGATTTCAGTTGTTGCCATATAATTTAAATTGCTGCCATATCATTTTTTCAACATCGATTCTAGTCTTTATAGCACGTTGCAGCTATTATGACATAAAAGATTGAGTTGCATCAACTATTTGTATGCAATTATTTAGAAGCTATGAGTCGTATATTCAGTAAAATGGCTGTTGCCTTCCAGCAGTACTATACCTTGATAACTTTGACTGTGAATATCAGAAAAATGCAGTGAATGAATATAAAACTAATCACAAAAGGAGTAACTGTGCATTGGTAGAGAGATATGTGATGGAGCACTATTGTTATAGAATAATGGCACGATCCAGCACCTCTGAACCGATGCTGACATTCTGGATCACACAGTACTAACCCTGCTCACTCAGTAGTGTTACTATTTTAGAGCAGCATTGTTAGATGTGGGCAAGCATCTCACTCAATGACAGTTATTAGATTGGGTCATTATTTTAAAGCATACGTGATTCATCTCTATAGCTAACTCCTTGTTATGGGTAAAATTTCCCTTTAATAGCAACATTAACATTCTGATGCTGATATTTAGCTCACCTTTACAAAGGCATCTTTCATGATCCTGTTCCTACTTGCTGCATTCAATTTCTTTTATCTCTAATTGTTTTAAAAGTGTTCCTGAAAAATACATTGTAAAGTGAATATTCTAAGCTGGCAATTTAGACATATAAATCCTTCAAGACGACTTAAATGTAAAGAACTGAAACTGGCACAAGATAAGTCAAACCTAAACTGACTTCTTCATACTTGTGTGTGGTTCACAACGATCTGTCATGTGAAACTAGGAGCTTATGCCAAGACTGTTTTGAAATACACTGCTTAATGCTAAACTCTGCAGCGTGGTAATCAGCAAATGCTCTGTTGAAAATGTGACTATTTTTCTTCTTAATTCCCTTAAAGTAGGTCAGTTACAAAGTTTTGGAGAATCCACTCATCCACTCATTTTCGCTGTATCTACTCCCCAGCTCACAGTATGACAATCCAGTATAACGGTGTAACAATCTGTCCCTTCCTCTTTAATAGAGCTGTATGGAGATCTATTGGAGTAGATAGGAGAGCTTTAGTCCTGCCGCAGGGAGAACCATGGTGTGATCGCAGCTCGCTTCTGGTAATGGAGAGTTTTAGGGGGTCCCACATATTTTCTACACATGGGGAAGCAAAGCATGTAAATGAGGGTTGTCAATTTCCATTGAAGGAGTTTTCAAATTTAAAATATATATTTTTAAGATCAGCAGTTGTCTTTTATTTCAAGCCGCTGTCAGCTCTCCTACTGTGAAAAGAACTGGAGATGATTGGAAGTGGCCAGCAGAGGTTCAAATTATGTTAACATGTCTCCCAGTTTAGATGAGACGTTCTAAATTCTAGTGGACTGTCCTGCCATCCCACCAATCACTTATTTCTTTACCGGCAGAATGTTGGGTGGATAGCGCAACAGTTGGGTGCTGCATGGTTGTGTTGAGTGGAGGCGAAGAGGGTTGTCGACAGCCTAGCACTACAGAAGCACTAGTCATGCCCTTGGGTGACATGGTACTATCAAAACATGATGCAGCCACGCAATGAAAATGATGCAGTCCATACCCCTTTTTGGAAGGTGCCTGGTTAGATCCAGATTAAAAAAATAATGATTCAATGTTAAGAGGCGTTTTGTAATTGGTGGAACCTGACTCAATTAAAATAAAAGACATTGATGTTAGGGGATTAAAGAATATATATTTTAAAGTAGAATTTTTTTTAACTTTTAAAGTTTATAGTTTTAATATAGATTGCAAAATATTGTATATGAAAAAAACAATAGAATATTTGTTTTATATTTCTGTTGAGTGAATTTGTTTTATAATAACCTGTTCATTCAACCCTGCTTCATCCCGCCTCCTCCACTCTCTTCTTTAACGCTTGCAGTCACCTAGCTCACCTTCTCAACCTATCTCTGAAGGCAGAAGAGAATATTCTGGTAGACAAACACCCGCACATCACTCCCATTGTCCAGAAACCATCTCTCAACCCTGCCTCTTTCTCTAGCTACCACCCCATATCCCTACTCCCATTCCTTTCCAAACTTCATAAAAGTTTAGTCCACAACTGTTTAATGCAGTTTCTCACTGTTCACTCCCTCCTTGATACCTTACATTCAGGCTTCTGCCCTCTCCACCCCAAGACAGCCCTCACCAAGGTGACTAGTGATCTACTCTTGGCTAAGTCGAAGGGCCACTTTCCCCTGCTCTTGCTCCTTGATGCTTTTGACACATTTGATCATTCTCTTCACCTTGATGCCCTTCACTCCCTTGGCCTTTGCAACACAGTCCTATCCTGGTTTACCTCCTAATGCTCTGATCATTCCTTCAGTGTCTCTTCCTCTGGTGCCTGTTCCCATCCTGTCCCTTTATTTTTTGTGGTTCTCCAAGACTCTGTTCTTGGCCCATTACTTTTTCCATTTACACCTTCCCTATTGGTCAACCCATCAGCTCCTTTGACCTCCAATATTACTTGTATGCCAGTGACTCTCTAATCTACCATTCCTCCCTTGACCTATCTCCCTCCCTCCACTCCCATGAGTCCAATGGCCTTTCTGCCTTGTTTTCCTGATGGTTGGATACTACTTCAAGCTTAAAATATTCAAAACTGAGCTTATCATCTTTCCCTTAATGTTAATTGTGTCACCGTCTCCCCTGTTCCCCATGCACACTGCTTGGAGGTCATCATTGACTCTGCCCTCAATTTAACTTTCTACATCTAGTCCCTTGCCCATTTCTGTTGCCTCCATTTTCACAAACATTGTCAAGATTCTCCCTTTCATCTCCCTGAACATCACCAAGACCATCATCCATGGTCTTGTCATCTCCCGCCTTGATTATTGAAATCTTCTCTTCTCTTCTCTGCCTTGCCTGACAAATGTCTGTCCCCCAAGCAATCTGTGCTGAATACAGTCTCACAACCTAATCTTCCTCTCCTGGTGTTCCTCTTCCTCTTTGGCTGTCTGCAAAACCTTCCATCCATAATACAATTCAAGCTGCTTACCCTCAGTTATAAAGCCCTCTTTAATGCCTCTCCCTCCTACATCTCTGACCTTGTCAAGGAATACTCGCCCACTACATTCTGTCAATGAACGTCACCTCTCCTCATCACTTATCACAATTTCACTCTCCCGCCTTCAGGACTTAGCTCACGCTGCTCCCTGCATTTGGATCTTCCCGCCTAATCAGACTTGAAAACAACCTGTTTCAAACGCTCATAGCTCACCTTTTCACACTTGCCCATTGCACTCCACCTCTATCATCTCCGTTTACTACCCTAATCCTCTTAATGATATTTCTCATAAGTTTGGCCCTCTCTATCTCCTCATCCTCTTTGGAATGCTTCCTTTGTTCTGATTGTGTCTTCTCATGTAGTAGTTTGCTCTATAAGCTCTTGTACAGATTTTTACTGATTCTGTTGTTTTTCTTGTCCCTTTTTATTGATTGTGCGGTGTGACGGATTCTGTGACACCATATAAATTACTTAAGATGTTGATGATGATGAATATTCATTAAACATTCTCAAACATAAGATAGTACTTTGTAACTTTTTGTAGACAGCACCGGTATTCATAGAAAATTATTATAGCATTTATTGAGACATCATAAAAAATACTGACAACAGATAACGATCCCAATGATCATCAGGGGGAAATCTATGAGGACTGAAACGATCATTGGGATCATTATTAGTATTTTTTTGGATGTCTCAATAAACGCTTTAAGATTTTTCAATAATTACCTGTCCATTTCCTTTTAGGAACCCTGGTGAGTCTATTTATACTTTTTAACCGTGCATAGTGATATTTACTTGTTTTGTTACTTGTGAGTGCAACCTGGCCATGTTTTATGTAATATATATATATATATATATATATATATATATATATATATATATATATAGATATATATATAGATATAAATATATATATATTACATTTATTTGAGGGTACTTGGTAAAAATGTAAAAGCATAATGATGATATGTGCTGAGTATTTAAAGACACTGGTGGACTTGTATATTTAGACATATGATATTATTTGGTTATATATTTAGACATAAGATATTATTTGGTATTATTTAAGTACTTATAGAATAACAGTGTACTTCATAAATATGTATGGAGTACTTCCTTTATCCTGTGTATTTTACACACAGCATGCAATCACATTGGAATATAACAATAACTTTTGGGTTATTATCAAGACTTTTCTATAAAGCACATTATTGTACTATTGTGTATTGTGAATGGATAACATTAATACTTATATATTAAAATGTCCTCTGGGGTTAAACCTGGTTTCCTATTTTAGTTTCTTTTTCACCTTAAGTGAATTTGCAGTATTTAAGAAATAACTCTTTTCTCCAATCACATCTGCTCCCCAAGTATTGGCTATTCGCATTACTCTTATTTATGGGGCTGCTTTCCAGGAAAGTCTTCATATATTCCAGGAAGACGAGAAACACTTTTTCCTCTCATTTTTACAGCATCAACTAAGGAGCTTTTTCATTTTTTTCCCAGAAAACATTTGTCTAATTAAATGAGTCATTCTTTATGGCAGTCATTGTCTGTTACTGAATAAAACTATAACAGTACAGTATCATTTTTATGATATGATCCATAAATCATTGTCTGGGGTCCAGTTTGTTTGAAAGCTTGATCTATGGATTTGTCTTTAGTATTGACATGTCAGGGAATACCATAAATCACAGAATATTTCACAGCACTTAGGGTTCTTCACGCCAGAGTATTTATAATACCACAATGTCTCACTCTTCCCCATATTTCACATCAATACCATCTGGGAATGTGACACATTATGATTTGAGGGGACCAGAAATAACTGCCACGGTTTGACACACAATAATCTAGAATTTAATTTACATTGCAAATAATAGCTTAATGAACTTATTTACTGGTAGACGTGTTACCCATCTGTGGGAATACTAGGAAAAAACAGTATGTGTGTATTATTTGAAAATTAAGTAAACAGTTCCAGATGGAGAAGGAATACAAGCATATCTTACTACTGATTTCAGAGACTGATATGTAAATATTCCTGTGTTTAAAGGAGAACATCAGCATTTTGTTTTCTACACAACGTTTAATTTCCATATAACAAAACTGTCAGGGTCGGAGTTTGGGACCCACAGAGTTTGGAGGAACCTTGCACATGCTGACACCTGTAACTGACACTTCAGTAGAAGATTGTCACTGCTGATGATTGGACAAGCCTGGAGGGAATGGGAAGGATAGCAAAAGACTTCTGTCTCTAGCAACATTTTATAGTGGAATGTACCTTGAGGCTGATCTGAGTACAGTTCCTGAACTTCTAAATACCCATCATTTCATTTCTGCATTAACCTTGTTATACCTTAGCTAGAAAATTGGTGAACCAGCATTAAATAGGAATTTGTAATATGATGTATTATAAGAAAATCTATCTTGCAGTAATGGTTTGTCCTGACTAAATCTACAGAATGTGTGGCTGCGTCATAATTATAGTGATTTCCTTATTATACGTTGAAAAGTGTAGCTGGAGCATAGGTTTGCAGATATTAATAAAACTGTATTACATTTCCTGGTCAGCTGATTTCAAGGGTTATAAATCTTACAGTGGGTTCTTTATCACTCCAGTCGTTTCTGTAATTCAGGCACCATATAATACTGTCAAGAACAATTCTATATTGTTCATTCAACTTTACAACCAGGTGTTTCTTAAACTAGTCCTCAGAAACCCATTCAGTATATTCTAATTTAAATTCAAGGAGTATGTCGGACCCGAAGCCGTGTTCTGTCATTTGCCAAGTGCAAAGATAGAAATATGCAAACTTGTTTCCAATGACATAATTAAAATAAACATATTAGAACAAATATATATATTTATATATACTAAAATATTGTACATATAAATATACAAATATTAGATAACATGTTGTAAGCTGCACAACTGTATTGTAACCCATAGCAACCAATCAGATTCTATTTTTTCTAATGCTGTTTAGATGGTCAAGGGGGTCAGTAGAGGTCCACTGTTAGCTGTAAGTAGTGGTTACACATCAAATGCCAACACAATCACGTTTGATCATACATCATCACTGGCATTTTTCGTAGTAGTTAAAATAACTATATTAAAGCTGCCATGACTTACTTTGTGATTTCAGAGGCCCAAGATTCGAGGAGACCATGAGTTCAAGTTTTGCTTCCTAATAACACATACATTTAAATACTGGCAAATGGACCATACACTTTCCCCATTTTTGTAAAGAAAAGCAAGTCAAGCTTTTCTTCAAAATTGAAATGCAATAAAAAAAAAGACTCTTCTTAAATTAAAGTCTATTTGCCGAAAAGAGAATTATTAATTTAAATAGTGTATTCAAACTACTCCCATTTTGATATTGCAACATTTAAAAGCAAGTTAAATGACCCAGACAAACCATGGAAAATGTGAATAATAATGATGAGTTTTTAATGTAAGAAGAACATTTTCTTTTCTCTATTTCTGTGAAATCCCCTAAAACAAGAAAAGCGGGTATTATTAAATATTTGGCTTGGCTTTTCTCTTGTAATAAAGCAAACAATTCTGATTAGTTTATATTGGAAAAAAAAGTGCTAACATCTATATTCCACTGGTGATGAAATACGGCTATAGGGAACAGTAACAGTGAACCTTCTTATAAAAGATAATTAAATGTCTGTTCTTCACTCCTCTCTTGCTCTATACATATATATGTTCATTTTCTGCAGTCAATGAGAATGAGCCTATCCATGAACACAAGGGTGTTTTACTGTACATAATATAATATGTCTCTGCAGTATTGGAACAGCAAAATATTGCACCGTAATTCTTTACCGAGACACCAAAGAGAAAAGAGGGTGTTAATGCACTCAAAACCTAATACAGGCTTTTAAAAGATGGCATATTAATTTATTTACTTAGTTACCTAGTATTCAGTTTAAGGGGTCTATTTATCAAGCAGTGAAGAGCCAAAATGGCTCTATCACAGATATTTATTTTTTAACAAAGGGTCAATCTAGTTATTGGCACTCTATGGGGACAGCTGTGTTAGACAATGTGTTGCTTGCCTTTAACATGACACCAGACTGAAGCCTGCCTGGCTTCTCTGGACTCTCTCCGGGCCAATGCACGATGTGAATGCTCTGACATTTGCTGCACATGCAGAAAGCACTTCCTCCTTTTGCTGGAAACGTTAGCCTGCCAGGGAATAGTAAAAAATCATCATGGAGGAGAGGGTCTTCACTGCCCTGGCAGCCCCGACGTGGCAAATAGCGGTGGTGCAATATTCTGTATTGCTGTGATATACAGTGATACTGAATGATAATTATCGCCACCCCACGGGCCCCAGTAATAAATAGACCCCTAAGTTTCCGTTTCAATAAATTACTCTGTTGAACATAGTTTAGTGTTTGGTAAAATGTGTTATCGTTATTTTGATTGTCACTGACTTTGATTACTACTTAAAGTATATTAATACTTGGTTCAAGGCCATGTTTATGAGCTGCTAAATATGCCTCTGTAGCGAGGCTACACACAGCATGCAAACTTTTTATCACAGTCTATCACAGCCCCAATATACCCCTAGTTTTTTTCTAAGAGGGACTGAACTGCCCTCCTCTCCCACAGTTATTTGCACAGTAAGTAGATTGTTGTTGTTGTTGCTCTTTTCTATTTAAAATATAACTTTGCAAGCTCCTGCCCTATCATTTACAATGAGGAAGGCGTTGGTCACTATACAGTCTATCCAAGTACTCAGCTGCCACTACCATCTTCCTCTAGAGAAAGACACACCCGGAAAGACAACTACACACTACAGAATTGTTCTTCAGATGCCAATGATTGGTTATTGTTCTAGCTGTCATCAAATTCTGCATAATACAACCACACAATCAACAGAATTCCTGTTGATAGTGGAATATTACACATAAGCCGATGACCTCAGAAGTAAGACGCTATTATCGTTTATAATAAAGAAAATAATTTATAAAAAGAGCAGTATGATGCCACTTAAACATTTAATAAACCGTCCCAGCACAGGAACCAGCAGGGTTGGGTCCATAATTATAGTGATAACTAACTCCCAGACTAGTCGACACAGGGCTGGTGCCTCTAGTAGAGGTTAACCATCCTGTGCTAAAAAGTACTGGGACTCTCCCAAGCTCCCAAGGCCTCGCCCCTGGTGTTTGGGGGCCTGAGTAAAAGAAAAGAAACCAGGAATTGCACCCTTTTCCATACTAGTAGTCCTTGGATAATAGACAAGGGATTCATAGGATTTCTGATATTATACTGAAAAATTATAAATTTATCTTAATTAAACAAAATACACTCACTTCCCACCTTTGTTCAAAAATTCTCTATAATAATGTTTTTAAAAAAACGTTCTGTTCTTGATCCATTGTCCACCATTGACCACCATTTATTCACCATATCTTTAACCCACTGAAAAATAAGTTGAAATAAACATACTTACACCTCCTACATAGTTTAGGTCTTTCTTCTACCATGAGATTGATTTTATTGGCCTTGTACTTCCCGAGTTTGAAATAATATTTTATTGTGCCTCCAAATGTACAAATTTCCTTCTCCAACAATTACTAAAATGAATTCCTTCTTCAATAGCTGGTTCATTAATTAGCATCAAGAACACACTTTAATTTTGATCTATGGTAAGCCAGCTGTTAGATTTACTTTGAAAAGATGTGTGCCCACTCAGCACTCAGGTGGGGAATATAGACAGATAAGGACAGTACTGTGTGACTAGAAAAGAGGATGTTTAGCTGAGATGATTTTGAGAGCAGTTAAGTTTTATTGACATTTTATGGTGCATTAAAACTAGGGATGAGCGCACTCGGATTTATGAAATCCGAGCCCACCCGAACGTTGCGGATCCGAGTCGGATCCGAGACAGATCCGGGTATTGGCGCCAAATTCAAAAGTGAAACTGAGGCTCTGACTCATAATCCCGTTGTCGGATCTCGCGATACTCGGATCCTATAAATTCCCCGCTAGTCGCCGCCATCTTCACTCGGGCATTGATCAGGGTAGAGGGAGGGTGTGTTAGGTGGTCCTCTGTGCTGTTTAGTTCTGTGCTGTTTAGTTCTGTGCTGTTTAGTTCTGTGCTGTGCTGTGCTGTGCTGTGCTGTGCTGTGCTGTGTTCTGCAGTATCAGTCCAGTGGTGCTGTGTGCTGTGCTCTGTCCTTCTGAGGTCAGTGGTGCTGCTGGGTCCTGTGCTGTGTCCTGTTCAGTCCAGTGGTGCTGTGTCCTGTGCTCTGTGCTTCTAAGGGCATAGTTATTTCCCCAATATTCCCCTGTGTTTAAAAAAATAAAAAAAAGTTTTTTTTAAAAAATACCAAAAACTACTTTAATATTTTTTAATTACCACAAAATTTGCACAACCAATCCTGCAGTATAAGCCCATTGGTACTGCAATATTACCAAGTTCACACATTCAGCAGTAAAAGTCCAGTGGTACTGCAATATTACAAAGTTTACACATTCTGCAGTATCAGTCCAGTGGTGCTGTGTCCTGTGCTCTGTCCTGCTGAGTTCCGTAGTGCTGCTGGGTCCTGTGCCGTGTCCTGTTCAGTCCAGTGGTGCTGTGTCCTGTGCTCTGTGCTTCTAAGGGCATAGTTATTTCCCCATTATTCCCAAGTTTTTAAAAAATAAAAAAAAGTAAAAAAAAATAAAAAATTTAAAAAAAAAAAAATATATATAATAATTATAACCAAATTTGCAAAACCAATCCAGCAGTATAAGTCCATTGGTACTGCAATATTACCAAGTTCACACATTCTGCAGTATCAGTCCAGTGGTGCTGTGTCCTGTGCTCTGTCCTGCTGAGTTCCGTAGTGCTGCTGGGTCCTGTGCCGTGTCCTGTTCAGTCCAGTGGTGCTGTGTCCTGTGCTCTGTGCTTCTAAGGGCATAGTTTTTTCCCCACTATTCCCAAGTTTTTTAAAAATTAAAAAAAAGTAAAAAAAAATAAAAAAATTTAAAAAAAAAAAAAATATATAATAATTATAACCAAATTTGCAAAACCAATCCAGCAGTATAAGTCCATTGGTACTGCAATATTACCAAGTTCACACATTCTGCAGTATCTTGTGCTACATATAATGGAGACCAAAAATTTGGAGGATAAAGTAGGGAAAGATCAAGACCCACTTCCTCCTAATGCTGAAGCTGCTGCCACTAGTCATGACATAGACGATGAAATGCCATCAACGTCGTCTGGCAAGCACGATGCCCAATCTCCTAGTACAGGGCATGTAAAATCCAAAAAGCCCAAGTTCTCAAAAAACAGCAAAAAAAGAAACTTAAAATCATCTGAGGAGAAACGTAAAGTTGGCAATATGCCAATTACGACAAGTAGTGGCAAGGAACGGCTTAGGCCCTGTCCCGTGTTCATGACTAGTGGTCCAGCTTCACCCAAGGATCTAAGCCCTCCTCCCCCCCCCTACAAAAAATTTAAGAGAGTTATGCTGTCAGCAACAACAAAACAGCAAAGAACTCTGCCTTCTAAACAGATGACATCACAAATCCCCAAGGCGAGTCCAAGGGTGTTGTTGGTTGTGAACCCTGACCTTCCCATCACTGTACGGGAAGAGGTGACTCCATCCAGCATTTGCAGCACGCCCTCTGCATATGCTGGAAGGATCACCCACAGTCCAGTTACAGATTTGGCTAATGAAGGTGTGAATGTTGTACACTGGGAGGAGGATATTGATGTAGCTGGCGCTGAGGAGGATGTTGATGATTATGATGCAGACAGATACCAAATTGCATTTCTCAATTTCTATTTATATTCTAGATTATATAACGGCTGAAAAGTTTTCTGTTTTACTCCTAGTGGAGAGGGGATCTGATGCAGACAGATACCAAACTGCCTTTGTCCATTTCTTTGTATATTTGAATTGCTAGTTCTACAGTCTATGCAGGCTGCTTTATTTATATTCAACTACAAGTGTAGGGCGGGGGGGGGGGGGGCATAGATAGCCACCAAAGTAACGTGGTCCATTTAATTTCACTTTCTAGCTCCACAGTCTGTGCAGCCTGCTTTTTTTTATCTTCAAAGTATTTATATTTACAAGCCTTGCAATCTAAATTAACTAGAGGTAGTGACGTGGTAGAACTCCAAAAGGCAGTTTGGAAGCCCCTGTACAAACTGGCTCTATTTTACCTGAGTTGTCCCCCCTCCAGTGTGTACTCGGAAAGAGTTTTTAGTGCAGCGGGGAACCTGGTCAGTGAGCGGCGAAGGAGGTTGCTTCCTCACAACGTTGAAAAAATGATGTTTATAAAAATGAATAATCAATTCCTCAATGAAGTACAGCCCTGCCCTCCAGATACTACAGAGGGACCTGTGGTTGTGGAGTCCAGCGGGGACGAATTGATAATGTGTGATGAGGAGGAAGTACACACTGTAGGGGGAGAGGAATCAGAGGTTGAGGATGAGGACGACATCTTGCCTCAGTAGAGCCTGTTTAGTCTGTACAGGGAGAGATGAATAGCTTTTTTGGTGTGGGGGCCCAAACAAACCAATCATTTCAGCCAAAGTTGTTTGGTAGGCCCTGTCGCTGAAATGATTGGTTTGTTAAAGTGTGCATGTCCTATTTCAACAACATAAGGGTGGGTGTGAGGGCCCAAGGACAATTCCATCTTGGAACTTTTTTTTTGGCATTATATGACCAATCAACAGTCGTTTGCCATGTTCAAAAAGTAAAACCAAATCTTAAAAAATTCAAGAAATTAAACCAAAAGTAAAATGCCCTGTCATAATTTAAAACAAGAGTTTTTGACGTGCTCTAAAACTACTGTATTGTTGTTTATATTTTATAAACACTACACTTGAAAGCTTGAGTCTTTCAATAAAAAAGTAACTGTCCATTGCACGAATATTTGCAACAGGGACAATTTTAGGGTTAAGAAAGCCAACTGATAACACTTCGACGCTGTCTGTCTTTATAAACACTACACTTGGAAGTTGGAGGAGGTATTGTGGCCCCGGCACCAAATTTACTACCGGGGCCACTCCACTGTGCAGTCCATATTTAGGTGTATCAGATATTAAACAACGGTGACAGTTGATGCCCAATTTTTTAATTATATTGTGGGCTCGGTACCAAATTGTGTACCGGGGCCACCACACTACGCAGTCCAGATACTTGTTTGGTGGAATTCTGACACGTGGAGGGTTTTATTATTATTATATTGTGTGGACCACTCTATCTATACCACACTACAACTCTATATACCACTCTATTTCATACTTTAATTCTATTTCCTACTTTAATTCTATTTCATACTTTAATTCTATTTCCTACTTTAATTCTATTACTAATTAATTACCATAAAGAGGAACAAAATAAACCAATTTTACCAAAAGTATAATATGACTTAGACTTACAAACACTACACTTTAAAGATCGTGCCTTTAAATGAAAAAGTCAGTCTTCATTGCACGACTATGTGCAACAGGGACATTTTTTTGGGTTTACAAAGTCAAACAATAACACTTCGACCCTGTCTGTCTGGGGTCTCTCAATGACGAATTGTCTGTACCATGTTTGGAGGAGGTATTGTGGCCCCGGTATCAAATTGGGTACCGGGGCCACCCCACTATGCAGTCCAGATACTTGTTTGGTGGAATTCAGACACGTGGAGGGTTTTTTAATTATATTGTGGCCTCGGTACCAAATTGTGTACCGGGGCCACCACACTACGCAGTCAAGATAGATAGATGCGTATTGCGTATCATAGATAAAGTACATTCAGTGGTGTGGGGCAAATTGAAAAATATTCAAAATGCACTGACATTATCAAAAACAAGAGGTTGTCACACGCTAAAACTCCAACATGTATATGATGGAGAGGATGGAGGAGCAGCCGTATGTGTAGTGTAATGCAGATCTGTTGAAGGTTTTTTATATATTTTATTGTGGTGCCCAGTGCCCACTCCTCTACGCAGTCCAGGTACAATTATTGGTGCGAATCATAAAAGTTCAGGGTTTTTAAGATATTGTGGTGACCCACTCCTCTACGCAGTCCAGGTACAATTATTGGTGCGAATCATAAAAGTTCAGGGTTTTTAAGATATTGTGGTGACCCACTCCTCTACGCAGTCCAGGTACAATTATTGGTGCGAATCATAAAAGTTCAGGGTTTTTAAGATATTGTGGTGACCCACTCCTCTACGCAGTCCAGGTACAATTATTGGTGCGAATCATAAAAGTTCAGGGTTTTTAAGATATTGTGGTGACCCACTCCTCTACGCAGTCCAGGTACAATTATTGGTGCGAATCATAAAAGTTCAGGGTTTTTAAGATATTGTGGTGACCCACTCCTCTACGCAGTCCAGGTACAATTATTGGTGCGAATCATAAAAGTTCAGGGTTTTTAAGATATTGTGGTGACCCACTCCTCTACGCAGTCCAGGTACAATTATTGGTGCGAATCATAAAAGTTCAGGGTTTTTAAGATATTGTGGTGACCCACTCCTCTACGCAGTCCAGGTACAATTATTGGTGCGAATCATAAAAGTTCAGGGTTTTTAAGATATTGTGGTGACCCACTCCTCTACGCAGTCCAGGTACAATTATTGGTGCGAATCATAAAAGTTCAGGGTTTTTAAGATATTGTGGTGACCCACTCCTCTACGCAGTCCAGGTACAATTATTGGTGCGAATCATAAAAGTTCAGGGTTTTTAAGATATTGTGGTGACCCACTCCTCTACGCAGTCCAGGTACAATTATTGGTGCGAATCATAAAAGTTCAGGGTTTTTAAGATATTGTGGTGACCCACTCCTCTACGCAGTCCAGGTACAATTATTGGTGCGAATCATAAAAGTTCAGGGTTTTTAAGATATTGTGGTGACCCACTCCTCTACGCAGTCCAGGTACAATTATTGGTGCGAATCATAAAAGTTCAGGGTTTTTAAGATATTGTGGTGACCCACTCCTCTACGCAGTCCAGGTACAATTATTGGTGCGAATCATAAAAGTTCAGGGTTTTTAAGATATTGTGGTGACCCACTCCTCTACGCAGTCCAGGTACAATTATTGGTGCGAATCATAAAAGTTCAGGGTTTTTAAGATATTGTGGTGACCCACTCCTCTACGCAGTCCAGGTACAATTATTGGTGCGAATCATAAAAGTTCAGGGTTTTTAAGATATTGTGGTGACCCACTCCTCTACGCAGTCCAGGTACAATTATTGGTGCGAATCATAAAAGTTCAGGGTTTTTAATATATATTGTGGTGACCCACTCCTCTACGCAGTCCAGGTACAATTATTGGTGCGAATCATAAAAGTTCAGGGTTTATAATATATTGTGGTGACCCACTCCTCTACGCAGTCCAGAAAGATACCTTGTTGCAACGTTTTGGACTAATAACTATATTGTGAGGTGTTCAGAATACACTGTAAATTAGTGGAAATGCTTGTTATTGAATGTTATTGAGGTTAATAATAGCCTAGGAGTGAAAATAAGCCCAAAAACTTGATTTTTAAACTTTTTATGTTTTTTTCAAAAAAAATCCGAATCCAATACCTTAAATCCGAACCGAGACCTTTCCTCAAGTGTTTTGCGAGACAAATCCGAACCTCAAAAATAACGAAAATCCGGATCCAAAACACAAAACACGAGACCTCAAAAGTCGCCGGTGCACATCCCTAATTAAAACTAACTTGGGGTCTATTGTGTTCACCAATTGTTAGTCCCGAGTCACCTCCACTGCTAGGTCATTGTCATAATTACAGCCCTGTAAAGTCCGCTCACAACTTGTTTCCACATGATACAGGTTCATTAGATGAAATGTGACAGGTGTATCCACCCTTTAAGACAGAGCTATGCAGGATACTGTACTAAAAAGTCTTCATTTTCTGATTGTTTTGTAATAAATATATGTCAAAGCAAAAATACTGGTTAATTGATTTTGATCTATTATAGTTCAGTGTCTTAGCAAATAAGTTTATATGACTTTATGGCAGTTATTCTTCCCATTTCAGCACAGTTTACATAGAACAGAGTATAAATTATACCAAGGCGCAGTATAAAACACATTAGGCTTAAAACAGAACATTTGACAGAAGGAACTCTATCTGACACATTCCACACATCTGCTTCACATTCAGAATTCCTCTTCTTAAGGCAAATATTTGGCTATCATGCTGATAAAGCTGGCATCAAGAAAAAGACTGCTTACTTTAAGCTGTTGTTCTGCAGCTACCATTCTAATCTTCATGTATTATCACCAAAGTATTGGATTGTAACCGCTGTTCTGGGGATTATGGCTAAAGACTAAGAGAAAATCTACATTTATCCATTGGACATTTTGTACAAAATAATTATTCCCCTACAGTCAGATTAATGTAGCCCTGTGGATCTCTATATCTACCCTATAAGGCAGTTGTGACTTGGCTCTCAGACAATTAGCATGTAAACAGTGTGCATCACTTAAAGATCACATCTCCTGGCGACAGTGTGTAACAAGTATGTTAATTATTACAGTCATTTTGAGCTGCATTTTGCTAGTAAGTAATTTCTATTTTTATACATAACATTTGCCTTTGGAAACATGTGTCTCTAATATCATGGGAAATGTTTATCCTGCTCAGGTCAATAGTTTATTCAATTTCCTTACTGTTAAAAAATGTATTCTGCATTATTTTATGGAGAGTAGTACACACTTCAGGATTTGCCCAGTGTTGTTCCATCATTTATAGTTCATTTATAAAATCAAATCAAACGATACGATGCGCTGTGGAACGATAAAACATGATCGTTGGGGCATACGAAAATGTGATATAGGATCTAACGGTCATTTATCTTGTGGTTGGCAAGATAATCGGGTGAAAAACTTGTTGTGTGTACCCAGTTTTAGCTGGAGGAGGGGCGAGACTCAACTCTGCAGCCTATTGGGAACATTTTAATGGAAATATATGCAGATAGCCTAGTGACACAGTACAAAGTAGCCCACTTTGGGACAGGCCCCCAGCCAAACTAGCACCTGGATTGAAAGGGGAGTTACTACACTGTAATACACAAAATGGTACGTACATTGGCGCTCCCATTCTTGAAACACAGAGAACTTCTAAATCACATAATAAAAAAGAAAGAAAACCAACATAGCATAATAACGTAAAACATCAAGTATAGTCCACCACCACTATGGGCATGTACGGAGTGTTCAAAACTGGGTGATGATAATAAGTTTCAATACAGCACCCGTGATCCTTCCTCCAATTTCCTCCCCCTCAGGGTATGAGCTTACATTCAGGAAGTGAAATATAGGCCTGTAGAATAATTCTCCGTTTCCTTACAGACGTCTCAGCACGTGTGTTGTCACACTCCACTCCAAACATATAGAAATATACAAAAGAAGGAAACAAAGCAACCGCACTGGTGCATTATCTCACAAATACATTTATTCCTGATAAAACAGTGCAGCTAGTAAAATCAATGAATATGATCAGAATCAATAAAAAAGGCCCCGTACCAAATGTCCAAGATAAAAGTGCCTGTATACAATAAAACACTGCTGCAGTTTAGGTCCAAAGTACACGATAATGTCACCTGGGCATTTGATCATCGGGTCATCAGCCAACGCGTTTCAACTCGATATCCTGGGTCTTTATCAAGGCATGTCGGCCTTCTACTCCCAAAGATGGAAGGAGCCATGGGACAGGTAGATGCTATATAGATGCTATATATACTGTACTAAAGAGTGCATATAGGAAATGGTTAGAGTTCATATATGCGTTTTATATATGCACATCTAACAACTAAACAAAGCATAAAAGTGGAATTACTCTTTAACTTTGTAATGTAGGCACTCCTTGCTGTTCCTTTTCTTTGACTGAAACCCCAGATAATAAAGAGAAAACTGCATCATTGTGAATCATTTTATTTAATCTATTTTTGTATTAAATTGTTCATTATAAAACATTTTCTATACTCCCTGCATAAATAAGCGATTTCTGTCTCATTTATTGTGAATTTTCTTTATTTTATGTGTCATAGCTTTATGAAATGTCACAAATAGCAGTTGTATCTTATCTCGAGCTGTTGTTTCTTTCAAAGATCAGATAGAAAAATGTTAAGCAAACAATGCTTCTGTTGTGTGTATTTTGAGTCTTCCTATTGAACACAGCATCCTAAGCTGCCTGCTAGAACCTGTATTGTATAGTACTGCAGCATCAAGCACATAAAAAAGACTTTTATAAAATGTGTTATTTGTAAACAGGTCAAGTGTAGAAAATTGTTATATCATCCCTATGGGATGCAAACGGAAGTATGCGGTGTAGCGGTATCGGGAAGGAGGAAGGTCGTGCGTTGCCGCGATCCCGGAATCTAATTGAATATGCCCCTTTGAATGCTCTGCAAAAATTATACAACCTTTTTCTACATTGTTAACGGGCATTTCTCTATACAATCCTATATATTTCCATCAAGAAGTTACTAAATTTAAAATGCCAAATTACACATTTTTGTACAACAAGGGGACCATATTACAGATTTTAATCATATAAAAATGTTCTAAAATAGAACATAATAAGGGCTCTTCTCAAAGAAGATTATAGTATTAATGGGAAACAGAGCCCGAGGAGTGCACGTCTTTGGGTGACCAATCATGGCCGTAGTCAGTGGCATAGTATATAAAAATATACCAGTATAGTCGCAACAGGTAGGTAGTAGGTGGTGCTATTGTAAGCTCCAAAAGGTGACAGCAACATTTTGATTCTCAATATTCTGCATTTTCCATTCCGTTTCTTACCATTTTTTCATACCTGCTATTGTGATCCATTTTACCTAAGATACAGTGCTCTGCTTCTGTTTTTTCACACTGTTTTCCCAACTGAATTAACTGTGACTGTATTAAATAATCATTGCTACATTTTTTTTACTGGAAACCGTAGAGGACATATATCCAGGAACAGCTTTTAGTAACAATGCTATACGTATTACATTATGTTAGCTTGCCAGCAACCCGTCTGCAAATACATAAAGTTCATGCCAGCAGGGATAGCACATTTACTTAAAGGTGGAGATTGTAAACGACACATAGAGCTGGTAAACTATACATCTGGTTTAAGTTTCAACAGAGGAAACATTGTTCAGCTGGTAAATATAGCCCAGCGGTGCCGGTATACTATGTTGCAGTTCTGTTACACACTGTGCAGTGTTGTACCTCAATCCAGTGGGATCCTAAGGCTAGACTTTCAGGAGTGGATACTAAAATAAAGAAATTACAATAAATGTCGCTTCATATGAGTAATTATTACAACACATTATTTTGAAAATAAACCTGTTATTGTTAGTGTGTATGTAAAGATACTGTATATATTAATTGTTTATTCTAAACTTGCAGTTTCCTATAGAACCAAATTAACAAATATTTTACTTATCCATGTATGTCATTCTTTAATCATACTTGGCTTTAACATTGTTGGTTTTTTTTTATAGTCTTTTAATGCACAAAATATACATTAAGGCTCATTTGCTAACATTGCATATTAGTGCAAAATTTGAACTGAACCCCAGCAACCAATCAGCAAATAGCTTTCCTCTTTGTAGTGCAAGTTTGGTTATGAAAGCAAGTGTTTGATTGGTTGCTACAGTTTAGCGCAACCTTTGCACCTTATTGCAGTTTTGCTAAATGAGCCATTTTGCAAACATTTTAAATTTCTTTGAAACATACCTGTTGGTGGGGGGGGGGGGGGGGCATGGTCAGCTGAACACCATCTTAACCAGATGCTTGGATCCTGAGCTCTCTGCCTCTGAACCCTGCAATTCCAACTTTTGGGGCCTCTTACTGATCTACCTGCATCCCAAGTGCCATCTGAGGCCCCCTAGCATAGCTGGACCCACAGACTGTTGCGGCCTGGACCGTTATTGAGGCCTAATACGCCAATCTCCACTACTACCCAGCTGGAATGGGTGTCGCACCCCTCCCAGCTTACTCTATTGGTGCCCCCATACTGCTACTGAACAACCTTAAAATATGTGGCATTCTGGAGTCAGTATCTAATTCTGAGCTTTCAACTTTTGTTCAAGAACTTTTTCATAAACTGCTTCCGGGTGCCTCAGATCAAGACCTGCTATTGGATCACATACACAGATTGTCGAAGCTAAGGTCTGGCCTGGAGTCCTTCCTCTGTGACACACTTATGCGGGTCCATTTCTATCACATTAAGGAGAGGATAATGAGGGTGGCTAGAGCTTCTGATTCCGTGGAAATTCCACAGGAACTACAACTTTTCCTTGACTTTTCTCCAGCCGCTATTGCCAAGTTGTGGTCCTTGCACCCTATCACCAGAGCCCTGCACGACCAAGAGATTCATTACCACTGGGGTTTTCCACTGAAATTGATTATTCAACATAACAACTCCACCCATATTATTGCCTCCGTTGATGATGGAATACAACTCTTGCAATCTTGGGATGTACATTATATTCCTCTCTTTATTCAAGTTTGTACTGAACTAGCAGGACCGGCGGTACTGCCTTGTTGCTCTCTAGGGCCCCTCTGGTCAGGGCCTATTACAGTGACTTTATCGCCAAGATGGCCTCCTCCCATGGAACAAGGCGCGGGTCCCAGGCTGGTAAGCGGGACCGAGTCCAATAGATTATCTCTTATCTAGTTAATTTGTTACTTATTTATATATCTCCAAATTTCTTCTACATTATGATTACTTGAGTATTTAATTTAAACGAACCTATTGGGATTTATGTCAGGTTAGACTAGAGATAGATTTTATACACTATACATGTTAGTTTTTCGTTATCTTTTTCTGCTAATCATTGTGGGCAGGTGTTGTCATATATTGTTTCTAGGTGGGTACAGATGGCAACTACATTAACCCCAGGCCTGAGGTTATTTCTGTTATTTTCTGTTCTTCAACTCTCCGTCCCTCCAAATGCAGTTTGTTCTAAATTGCATACGGTTTGCATCTTTTAAGACTGCAATACAATTTGTGTTTGCAAACCTCATCCGATTGATGGTAGTTCTAAAATTGCACAATAAACAGCATTTTGATACATCCCCCAAAGTGTTGTTGTTTCTCACAATAGAAAGTATGATGAAAAGGGGCTTCAATCCTTGTGTGGTTTTCAAAATGTGCATTGTATCAAAGTAAAAGCTGTACCGGCCTGGGGGCTTTTTCAGGAACCATGTTTTCCTTTTTGCTATTGAGAATCGGTGTCATGTTTTATTGACAAATATGTACGCTTGGGCTTAGTACAGTATATTTAGTGGAACCCACTTGTTTGAAAGTGGAACCATTCTTTTAACAATATGTGGTTCTTCTGAAACTGATGAGCCACAATGGGCTGCATGCTTTGCTGAGCACAGGCTTTTTAATATGAAGAAAAAAAACCTCTGCATTAATACCATAGTTGCCTACTCTCCTGGAATCAGGGCCGCCGAGAGGGGGGGGGAGCGGGTACAGTTTACCCGGGCCCGGCCATGCCAGGGGGCCCGGGCCGGGCCCTCGCTGCTAATTAAATTTATTTTTATTTTTTTATTATTTTTCTCTGTTGCGCTATTTTTTTTAAAACTTTTTTTATTTTTTTTTCCCGCGGGGGGGGGGGGGGGGGGGTTTATGGGAGCTGGAAGAAAAAAAAATAAAAATAAAAAATACTCACGTGATCGCGCGGCGCCGTGTCCCTCCTCTCCTCCATTCACACTGACTGCTGGGCGTGACGTCATCAAGTCACGCCTGTCAGTCAGTGAGGAGCGCCGCAGCCAGCAGGAAGAAAGAAGACAGAAGAGGAGACAGAAGAGCAGAAAAGAAAAGAAAGAAGTTGACAAAAGGTAAGTAAAGAAACGGAGAGGCAAGGGGAGGAAAACAGGGAGGGACAGTACTATAAAGAAAGGGGACAGAGAAACAGAGGAGGAAAAAAAGGAGAGAGCCACAGAGTAATAAAAAAAAAAGTGGGAGAGAGGAACAGAGGAGGAAAAAAAAGAGAGAGCCACAGGGGAATAAAAAAAAATTGGGGAGAGAGGAACAGAGGAGGGAAAAAAAGTGGGAGAGAGGAACAGAGGAGGAAAAAAAAGTGGGAGAGAGGAACAGAGGAGGAAAAAAAAGTGGGAGAGAGGAACAGAGGAGGAAAAAAAGGAGAGAGCCACAGGGGAATAAAAAAAAATTGGGGAGAGAGGAACAGAGGAGGGAAAAAAAGTGGGAGAGAGGAACAGAGGAGGAAAAAAAAGTGGGAGAGAGGAACAGAGGAGGAAAAAAAAGTGGGAGAGAGGAACAGAGGAGGAAAAAAAAGTGGGAGAGAGGAACAGAGGAGGAAAAGAAGGAGAGAGCCACAGGGGAATAAAAAAAAATTGGGGAGAGAGGAACAGAGGAGGGAAAAAAAGTGGGAGAGAGGAACAGAGGAGGAAAAAAAAGTGGGAGAGAGGAACAGAGGAGGAAAAAAAGGAGAGAGCCACAGGGGAATAAAAAAAAATTGGGGAGAGAGGAACAGAGGAGGGAAAAAAAGTGGGAGAGAGGAACAGAGGAGGAAAAAAAGGAGAGAGCCACAGAGGAATAAAAAAAAATTGGGGAGAGAGGAACAGAGGAGGGAAAAAAAGTGGGAGAGAGGAACAGAGGAGGGAAAAAAAGTGGGAGAGAGGAACAGAGGAGGAAAAAAAAGTGGGAGAGAGGAACAGAGGAGGAAAAAAAAGTGGGAGAGAGGAACAGAGGAGGAAAAAAGTGGGAGAGAGGAACAGAGGAATAAAAAAAGTGGGAGAGAGGCACAAAGTAAAAAAGAAGGGGGAAAAGCAGCATGGAGGTCGCAGTGTGAGCATAAGGGGGTACAGTGTAGTTGTGATGAAGGGGCACAGTATTGTGTGTGTGATGGCACAGGGGGCTTGTTGCAATGTAGTGTGTGTGAGGTAGGTGGCGGCTAATTAATGGGCGCTATTTTGTTTGTAGGGTGATGGTGAGGCAATTTAATAGTAGGGACTATTAATTTAAGATGGGGTGGTTTGGGGGCTATTGAATCTTGGGGTGAGTTTAGGGAGAATGAGGTCTATTTATTAAATGTGACTATGAATTATTTAATGGCAGTGATGGTTGCGGGAAATAGGTATTGCTGGGGCTGTTTGCAGGAAGTGAAATAGGTTTATTTATTAAATGTAAATAGTATTATTTTAATGTTGGGGCTGGAGGAAGGCCTAATTATTAATCGTGGGTGCTATTGATTTAACGCCGGGGCTGGCTGTAATTTTCTAAATGTAGCCATTTTTTTTTCAAAATAGGTCCTTCAACATTTCTGGATCCGGACAAGCCACAACTAAAGAAACCAGCAGTCACAGGTGGAGAAAGTGAGAAGAACAGGTAGGAGAGAGCAGCACAGTGTGTGAAATGTTGTGATTCTAGTAGGGACAATACCAATTTTTGGTGAATGTTGTGCCCAATGTAAGGTGTAGGCCAAGACTGAACTGTTTGTGTACACACTGCATTGTTTGTATACTACACTGTGGTGGTAGATGTCCTGAAAGTCAGGAGTGCTTGAACATATGTGACGCTCCGTCGAATTGAGAGCCTAGTGGTTTTTATGTTAGCCACGCCCCAATGGCACGTTTGCCACGCCCCAAAATGCATGACCACACCTCCCAAAATTTTTGCACCGCCGTTTGGCTAGCTACGCCCCTGAATGCATGACCATATATCTAAATTTTTTTGCGCCGCCGTAAGGCGGCGCAAAAAAATTTTGGGGCTTATTTGACTATGAGGGGGGCCCCATGAATTTGTTGTACCCGGGCCCTGAATTCTTCTTGGCAGCCCTGCCTGGAATGTTCGGGAGACTCCTGAAATTCTAGGAGTTCTCCCAGGATCCTAGGAGAGCAGTGCAAGCTCCTGCATACATGCTCAAGTACTTCCCTAGTGCAGTGTGTGGGGACAGGGCTTGTACTACATTGAAAATTGGGGCATTGAGCAGCGAGACTTAATGATGTGATTCACACGGCCACACCTCCCCGCACTAGTGCCCAGGGTCCCTCCTTGGAAATTCCCGAAGGGGAGAACGAAAATGTTGCCAAGTATGATTAATACTGTATTAATATCTATTAAATGAGATTTGATGAAATTATTGAGCATAACATCTATAAAAATGTTAGTACTAAGCATCTTAGAAAGAATTGATGCTGTGTGTAATATTTGTATAAAGGAAAATAAATAGTAAATCTGTAAAGTTGCCAAGTTTAAACTGAAACTTTTCCCCACAGACTTATAGACTGCTGAAAAGCAATATAGACATAATATAAATAGCGAATTAGCACATTTGCTACAACTAACTCTTTATTTTGCTGCATTACTTCCAAAATAGGATAAACAAATTTACCAGGTAACCAAATACAGCTCATTATTAAAAAAAATTAATTACAGTTAGAACAGTAAATGTATTTAAAATGTAATCATGCACATACATTACTAAATTGCATGTTTTATTTTAACTTGAAAAGTGCTTTATTTCAAAATTTATTGAATCACAAATAAAATGTTATTTGTTTAATGTAAGCAAATAATTCATAACACAAATATGAAAAATATATTTTCTGTGTGTAAATTCTGATCAAGAAACCAAAGACTCTTTCAATGTTTCTAAATACACGCTGTTAGTTGCTATGTATATTTTATTTTAACTGGTGGAAGTAGCCATTGAGTCTGTCTCAAATTTCTACTGGGGTTCAAGTACCACCTGTAGCGAAACTCATACATGCCAACTCTACCGGAAAGTCTGGGAGACTCCCGAAATTCGGTCAGTCTCCCGCGCTCCCGCGAGAGCTGGCATTTCTCCCGCATCCCGGAATTCACCAAGGTGAATCACGCCTTTTTGGAGGGCGGGAGGGGGCGGGGCGAGGCCAATCACGTCATTTTGGCCCCCACAACGTACATGATAGTTTCGCGGGGGGGCGGGGCCAAAATGATGCAATGGGCCCCTCCCCGCCCTCCAGTCATGCCCCCTCTCCCGGAAACAAGTTTCCAGGAGTAGGCAAGTATGGCGAAACTGTACCCTATATCCAACGTCCCACAACAGAAGTCTAACATAGCTGACAATAAAAGGGCTCCTATTAGACCAAATGTAGATGTTGTGTAATAATCAGGGTGCAGATAGCAGCTTACCAGTAATCTCCAACACACAGTTTATTCAGCATAAAGAACTTCTTACAACAGCAGCAGCTAAGAAGTAACTTCCTATTCATAAGTGCTCAGTGTTCTTTTCTAAATCACCACCTAGGATCATAAACCGATAATACACCAGTTGATTACTGTAGAACAGCAAACTGGGGTCTTCTCATAAAGAAAGAAAAATGACTTACACCGATTTGGCTCTGGCACCATTTAATGCAATATTAATGCAATATATTTCTACTTAAACTTGTGTTAATAGTCTAAAACAACTTTAAGTTCAAAGATACACTTGATAATTCTCCGCTTTATTCAGGGTCAGATTATCCAAAAGGTTGCCTCCAAGGGTGCAAAGCTTTTCTTTAGGGGGGGGCGGCAAAATTTTGGGGTCCAAAATTTTGAGGGAGAGGTATAAACTGAAATTCATTTTAAAATATATTGTTCTCCAAAGTAAAAATAAAACATGTAAAAAAACATATGTAGTAAGGTTTTAATCTTGACATATTTCCATGGGAGAGTCTTAAGACAATGTGTTATCCTGTGACAGGTGCATGAGGATAAGCGAGTTGGAGAAGATGTGGCAAACAGGGCCATCTTAACAACATTATGGGCCCCCAGGCAAAGCAGTGCACCGGGGCCCCTACATATATATATATATATATATATATATATATATATATATATATATAGATATAGATGTATAGAGATACAGATATAGATATATAGAGATAAAGATAGATAGATGTACTTGCTCAGTGACCCTTGAAAGTTTTTTTTGCAGGTTTTTTTTTTTTCAGGATTATTTATTCCAATTAAGAGCCCTGCCTATGGGGCTCCCATGTCTGTGGGGGCCCCGGGCACCTGCCCCTCGTGCCCAATGGAAAAGATGGCCCTGGTGGCAAACACCTTCACATCCTCACCCTCAGTAGCATTCGGTCATGCCTCACTTCTCTTATACAGTTCTGATTTAATGAAAACAAAATGACAAAGATTGCGGGGACCCTTTTAAAATGCTGAGTGGAGCTGAGTTTTAAAAACACATAGCATAAATATTTGTGGGGGTAGGGGTATAGGAAGATACAGGTAGGAATATAGTAGCCAGATTTTAAATTAAGTACAAGCTTGTTTCTACCTACTGCGTATTAGCCTGGTGTAGAAGACAAAGGGGTGCTATGAGTGTATTAGCCTTGTGCGACCTGAACCCTTGATCAGGCCCTGAGAAATACCATACAATAAAATATATAAAACAATTAACAATCAATCCCCAATTGAAACATCGTAAGTGGCGTAGCATTAATCTCATATCAAAGAGGAAAACAGTATATCTATATACGTAACGATATAACATAACACAACAATATAACACGACATAACAATAACAAAAAAAATATATTAATATATAGCACATATCCTATCTAATAATGATCCACTATACATATATATATATATATATATATATATAGATATATATATATATATATATATATATATATATATATATATATATATATAGTTGCAAAGTTGCAAATATGCTTGCAGTTCAGTTCATGTGCTTGTGGGTGAATATAGTGAAGTAGTTAAATTAAATATAACGGCAAAAAGAGTTTGGCCTTTCTCTCTGAGCCGCTCTTGTCTAAAATATAAAAGGGTCTATTTATGACCCATTGCATATGGCTTATGTTAATTATCATTTCTTAGTGCAATGATATAAAATGAATTAACCTGGAAATTTATTAAAATTAATCAGTCGGGACAGTGGCTCAGATAGGAGCCCGTCCCAGCCAATAATCTTACAGGTTATGGTCTTGCACAATTTCCGATGAGGAGGAGCAGGAACCCCGCTGGGAAGACATCAGAAGATCCCTCTCCAGGGATACTCTCCCCATAGGATAGAATGGCCGATGCCATCTTCATGTCTGGGACTTTCTGATAATTATATTTGGGATGCACAGAATCCACTATTCTAGGACTTTTTTGAATCCTGAAGCACAAGAAATAGATTCAACCAAATCCCAAACTGAGTTGTAATCCTATTAAAAACTTACAAAGCAATAAAAAAGGTTATGGAAACTGTAAAATTTAGCTAGAGGTAAGGTATAAAGAAGCTATAGTTAATTAGATACATGGTTATACTTACAGATGTGTTGCCTGTTTGATTGAAGCTCTAGGGAAAAATAACATCAACTATTCAAGTATTCAGGCCATACCACAACCTTTTTCTTTCTATGTATGTCATAAAAATATCAAGAGTTCTATTTTGCTGCTATTTAATTAACCGTCGCACTAGTTATTTTTGAGAAAACTGTGTCTGAGAAAAATGTATAATTTCTGTAATTTAGTGTTGAGTTTACTGTTCACCATTTGTCCTTCTCTCCCATTGTAATTGTTGTTTTCTCTCTACCCTATAATAAATAATTACCACCATTTGTCCACTTCCCCTGTATTTGTTGTTGCTTCTTCTATTTGTTGTTGTCCTCCTCTTTCCCATAAATGTATTGTTGCCACCATTTGCTCCTCTCTACTCCCTGTAATCCTCCTTTGCCCCCACTGTAATTCTTGTTGCCCCTCCGTTGTTTTCAGTGTCACTACTTGAATTGTCTTCTACTAGTCTTTGTGTCGTACTTGTAGTCGAACGATTCTCCGCCCCCCTCCACACGACTCTGACTCTGCTCTGAGCTACTAATGATGGCACAAAATAAAATAAAATCAAAACTCCCATAATCCTATGGTGGGTACATGCCACTACCATGTTGGTGTTAAACAGATTGATTAAAGAGGAGGCAGAGACATGCTGTCATGTACTTGTGGATACACTTCATAGGATTTTTTATGTAAAATAATAAATGGGCTCTTTTGAAATGGTGAAATGCTCTGATCTAAAATGTCTGATGAACAGAGGTCCTTAAGACCAATCTTTTGTTCAGCAATCATCTACCTCAGCTTACACATTGCCTGATCTAATGATATGAAATTTTTGGATATTATATTACTGTTGTTTATTGTTTAGGGAGTTTCATTTTGTTTTGTTGACAAATTACGGAATATGTCTTTTAGGTACTTGAAATTATAGTCATTATTAATATAGACAGAGAAATTCACCTGGAGTTCTGGACTTACTGTTCTGATTTCATGCAGCAGTATATTATGGGGTCTATTTACAAAGATGCGATGACCCATACAAATGGAGAAAACAGCAGCTTTTTCCATAAAATGGCCATCACATGTCATTGCATTATTTACAAAGGGGTCAACAGCCATAACCCATTTAACATTGCTGAACGTAGTCCCCATAAATTAAAATGCGCATACCTCCAAAGTGTCTCAATTTTAGCGGTACAGTCCCGATTTTAGAGCTCTGTCCTGCTGGGAACATGTTTGTCCCACAAGTGGGAATGTTGGGGGAAAGACAGCTACCTGGGGGCGTGGTCAGGGTACAATGGGGCAATTGCAGCGTAGCCACATCCCACTGCCGTCGACAGACATTTTGGGAGGTATGATATGGAGACTGTGAGAATCTATCCAATTTACAAAGCAGCTAAGCTTAAAATCATAACACCATCTCAGGATCCGTGCACAGACCCCATAGAAACTTGCGTTTATGTCTCAGAGGATATTGCACAAGAGAACTGTACATGCCTGGATATTTTGCCTTTGCATGAGCAGAAGATTAATAGGAAGTAAGAAACAAGAAGTTGCATCTTATAGGACCATCACGTCTAGCCCAGGGGCCTCCATTCCCTTAATCCGGCCCTGATTGCAAGGCAGGTAAGTTTTACGAAATACCTGCAATACAACATTATGCATCACAGCATTATCATGTGATACATTTTTGTTGCCTATAGCAGTATACTGGGCTGAATTAATAAATAGAGCCCAGTGTGTGTTGTTCTTAGCAGATGAGGATATCCCATATAAGTTCCAAAAAGGAAGCTGCTTATTTATTTTGATTTCTTCCCTAAAGACACAATCAGGTCTTTCCCCCTCCTCTTTCTTCTCTGCTCTCTGTCACATTGTTGCTGACATGTCATATCACCTGGTTGAGAATGCCCTGCTTCCTATCATTCCACTTATTTTTATTTTGCAGTAACCTGGGCTAAATTCATTTGTTGATTTAAAAAAACCTATACTTATTAATTTCATAACTACTTGATGAGGTAACATCGATAAGAAAATAAGTGGGAAAATCAGGAGCATTGGGAAGTGAGCAATGCAAAATTATTTATATGCTCTTTTGTGACACCTGTCACCTATTAACAAACTTAGCAGAAGTAAAATCAGTTCATAGGAATTAGGAACAGACTATCACTATATCGTCATCATCATTATTTATAGGGTCCCACAGATTACGTAGCAATCATCTAACAGATATGACATACATCTTACATATATGACAGATATTAATAGAATAAACATGTAAAATAAAATAAACAGGTACATGAATACAAATAAGCATAACATATACATGAATAGTCATTGGCTAGCAATTACAGCTATCATGGATACCAGTAACAACTCCAGGCATGTGAGTGAAGATTTAGCGACATCAGGGTCGTACGAGGTGGACAGATATAGGAATTACATTCTACATTCCTATATGCTGCATTGTGTTTCGTAGTACACTACACACATCCACTCATTGACCTTCACATCTTCAATGACAAGGTTAATAGCAAGCTAGTGTTTTTTATAGAGAAGGATGTAAGATTGATTTCACCTGCTGTTTGCTGCTCAAATAGATTTACTAACAGCATTATATTTAGAAATTCATTTATCAACCACACAAGATCAGACATGTTGTTTTTCCAGGTCTGTTCTATTGCATTAATTCTTGTACCTGACTAATGAATCCCTGCTGTGGAATTATATAGTGTAGGTTAAGGTACCGGCTTGTACATACTTTTCATTTCATACATGTCGTTTTCTCTCCCTGGTCATGTTTTAAGAATGATCATAAGTGAATTACTTTTTTTGACTGGATCACCTCCTCTTCAAGACTCCTTAGTCAGTTTTCAAAAGCAATAAACAAGACACAGTTAATGAAGTCAAGGGTTACAGTGAACATATACAACTAATAGTAATAAATAAGCAAAACGGAAAACAAGTAGAAATCCATAAAACAAGGACTGTAAAGAGTCAGGTTTTACAATGTACAGGGGCTTAGGAAACAGGGTGCAGGACACCAAACAGTGTAAGGGGTCAGGAATGTCTTGGCTGGGCAGACACACACCTGGAACTTTAAATACAAGAGACTGTGGGAAGGTTCTATAAACAAGATCCAGTACCATCACACAAGAAAGGAGCATACAGGAGACTTGGGATATTCAGAGGCCATGAAGTCAAGTAGAACAGGCAATAGAAGGCCTTGATCGTCCAGAACTGATGAAATATACAGTATATTTACCAGAAATTAGATGCCAGCATTCAGTCATTAGTCAGACACACACAACACTAGCTTCAGGCAGTCTTCTCCCTACAGCACAAATGGCAGACTGCTGTATCTGTAAAACAAAAGTGCCACCTTGGGACGGCCACATAGACAAGGCGTCATTAGTCACTGCTCTGTGATGTTATGCTCATGTTTTTGCACTGTTGTGCCTGTTTAGACAAGGCAAGGCAATATATTGTTGATTGCAGTGGGAGCAAATTTTTGCTACTTATGATGGATGACGTTGTCTGGACATAAGCCAATTAAGCTTAGATATTTCAGATATTCGAATAACTCAAGAGGTAGGGTCTACATATACTTGGAAGTGATCCCAATATAGAAGGAAATATTTTTAACTGAGGAAAACAGCCAGCTTTTAGTGCAACAGTAATCAAACCTCAGCCACCACTTTCAATGGCACTCTGTAGGTGTATTGTATAAGGGAGCACATTAATATTTGTACATAAATCAATGTAAATAAAAATGTAAAGTGAGAGATCATCATCAGCAGCTATTTTTATAGCTACACTAATTCCGCAGCGCTGTACAGAGAACTCATCAAATCAGTCCCTGTCTCATTGGCGTTTTTCCCTAACATACACACACAGCCAAAGAGAGAGAGAGAGATTAGGGTCAATTTGATAGCAGCCAAATAACCCACTAGTATGTTTTTCGAGTGTGGGAGGAAACCCACACAAACACAGGAAGAACATACAAACTCCAAACACATAATGGTCAAGAATCGCACTCATGACCCCAGTGCTGTGAGACAGAAGTGCTAACCACTAAGTCACCGTTCTGTCCTATGAAATAAATAGATGAAAGAAAGTGTTCTCCCGAGAAAATGTTGCCAGCCGGGTGGCATTAACATGTAGCCATCCGGGTGGGGGCAGTTGTAATACTTTGCAATAATAATGAAAAATTTTTGGAGATTATTGCCCACACCTGCCAGGACTGGTCAGATTGGTAGTCCGTGGTCTAACACACATTACTGGCTGCAGTGCTCACATAGCGCAGGTTCTAATAGGTGAAACAATGGTTTATTCTATTATAACAGGACTCTGTTGGGCTCCAAGAACCGCGTGGCAAGTAAAAACAGCCAGGAAATAGGTACTCAGAAGAACACTGTTACCATATTGTCACAAGTTAATTTCAGCCATGGACTATACCTGCAAAATGTCATGTAATGCATCTGTTTTGTTAAAATGTGGTACAATAGTGGGCACCAATGCATGAAAGAAATAAGCACATCTTCACAAAACAATTAATTTAAAATATGTTGTGCCTTTTTATCTATCATGCAAAGTCCCCAACAGCATCCAAAGTACAATATGAGCTTTACTACTGTTTGGGGGTGGGGTTGTCATGTCATGTTTCTCCTAGATAATAGGACATAGAAGAAGATGTTTATCATCTTACTAAAAGTCTGGTAGTTGGGATGCGAGTTTGAATCTTGTATTCATCAGTGTATAATATTAGTGCAATAATTCAGCCCATGACTAATTACCAAACAGGTTCTTCTGGATTGCATTTGAACTGTATTTGGAAAGCAGAATTTGGGGAATTTTAGATAATTTTTGTCTACCTTTAGCCTCTATATATGGGTACACATGGGTTGTCATTTTTCTAACAGAGCTTGTGGTGCAATATATATTACAAGATAGATAGAATGTTAAGTTTGATACATCTTAGATGTTGGGTTATGTCTCTGAATTGAATTTACGTAATGAACCTAACTGTTACTACAAATGTGCATGCAAACATTTACACATCGCATCCTGGCAATGTTTAATAACATGATTAATTCCTCATTATGCTCCACAATGCTTTGGTTAAGAAAGTAAAATATCCCGATGATATATACAGAAGCTGCTTTTCTAACTGTCTATTCCATTACGCATATTTGGAAATATTCCATTATTTGAGTACTTTAAAGTAACATCCCTGGAAGTGAACCAAGAACAACTTTCTGTAAGGAATTAAGAAATCTAATTAAGATCCTGTAAAAATACAGCTCTCTTTGTAAGCAAACATTTGCAATTTTTAGATAAGATATAATTGGGAACATGATATCTAAACTAGTAGTTCTAGGTTCAACAAATTATTCATCTGAACTCTTCCTAAAGAATAAAATGTAAGGGTGTCTGCAAAACAAAATAAGACTATGATATATTAGAGTGTGATTGTGACCCCCCTGGAGGCGGGTGTTGAGAGGATCATACCTGGTCCCTGGATGCTCTTCTTTCGGCCACGGCAGTAGGACAGATTTATTATGCAGGAACAATATGTCACTAAAATATTTCTGGACAAAGAATGATTTGTAGTTCACAGGCCTGGGCTAATAGAAATGTCATTTACGGTTCCTTATAGTGCATTTAACTTGGCCTTTGCTATGGGCAACACTAACGGGCCTTACTTCAGAATGACACAGGCAATAACAATATTCCTATATATCAATATTTCTATAATAGTTTTATTAGAACTATGCTTTACAGTACTCTGCGTACTTTTTATGATAACCGTCACTTGACCAGAGACTCAACGTTTTGCGCTGTGGCCATAAAACCCTAATGCTGGAATGTTTGAGGTAACATAAACTAAGAATACAGTAATACAGTTCTAGTCCTTAGTACCATAAATAATCTTCTTTCAAGCAATACACCACAAGCAAATGATATCACAGTAAATGAATCCCCTTTAGAGAAGTCCATCAGCAGAGCTAATTAGCATAAATGTTTTCACTGGCCAGACTTTTGTTAAGTGTACCTGTTAGAACAGGACAGGAGGCACTTTTATCATAATGGAGGCACACAATCATAATGGCAGTCTTCTAACTTCAGTACAGCGATCAAAAACAGCGGTTACTGTCTCATGCAGTGTGTTGCCAGGGCTATGGTCACTGTGCATTAATCTGCTCTTGCAGGAGAAAGTCAGGAGTGATGCTTTTTTTTGCTAGCATATTCAGGTTATGTCTTGGGATATATTCTGCAGGTATGTACTGGGAGGTTGGGTAATGTACTCCACTTGTTAAGCAAATGTCTGTAAATCTAGCTCACAGCTTTAAAAAGTAGGATATACTATGTATTGAGTGAGAATACACAGTCAGTTTGCTTAAACAGACCTGTTTCCTGTTGTGTAGATAGTTTTCAGCTCCATCTTCACTGGTGTCAGCTCTTGACTTTAGTGACAGTCTCTCTATAGCCACTACAATTAAGTCTTTGCATATGCAGTATTCTGGCTGGCAACACACCTCAGCCCTCTGCAGCAGTCTAACTCTCAGCAACAACACTTGCCTCACTTTTTCTCTCAACAGCATAGCAGAAAAACGTATGTATTTTCATAGTGTCTCTTTAGCACTCACTCACTCTCTGAGACTCCTCTTCACAACAGTTTCTTTCTTAAAAACCCTGGAACTTTCCAGCAGCCTCAAAGCCTGGGTTTTTCCCTGGGTCCTAGAGTCTCTCCTGTATCACGCTGTGACACAGTCGTGTTCCACAGGGTCCTAATGCACCACAGTTTCACATGGTCTTCTGTGGGATCAGCATAAAGTCTTCAAAGACTTGAATATCCTATATCTAAATATTATATGATACTTCATGTAAGTTTTTAAAGATATGTGGTATGGAGTCATATTTTGGCTCTCGTCTTGACGATTATTATGTTATATTATTTGTTATAAACAATAACAATTTAACTAGGTTCTAAGGGTTTTTTTCGGGTGGGGTACGAAATATGAACGTGAAAATTCTGACAAAAGTTAAATAGCCAATTAAATGGCAAATGTGATTATAATGACATCTATAAAATACAGACTTAGGTAAAAAGTAACATCCATAATTTCTGACATCCCTGGGATAAATAACGACAGCACAAAATGCAGGCAGGATGACTGGAGACACTTAAAACCACGACACTTAACGTGTCGACATTAAGGGGGCAATGAGAGGACCCGCCGGCTGTCTAATCTACAAGCCATACTAAAAAATATCAAAAAACCTGGTAGCCCCCCTATAAACACTATTAACCATAGCGCTGGCAAGGTTAATAGTGTTTTTATCAAGCACCCCCGCTCTTTTTACTAATATTTTTTTAGTAAGGCTTGTATTTTCACAATATGTGACAAAGAAAACAACATTGTTATAACATGTTCTGTATCACAGAGATGTCAACACTAAAATGATTGTAAAGTATGCTAAAGGAAGAAAAGGGGAGATAGCGATTAGTAATTTTGGAGTTGAAAGGGCCACAACCTTACTCTGGCCTAAGCAGTATGGTTATATCATGTTTTGTGGTCTTGTAATCTCATGCAATATTTTTCTGATTATCTCTTTTTATTGACAATGTCTTTACTTTTCATGGTCTATTAGCAGATTTAATGATGGATTGCACACATAGGGGGGAAATCAATTGGCCACGTTACTGGTAAAAGTAACACGGCCTGCACATTATTACCGTTATTATGGTAATAATGCACTTAATTACTGTTATTATGGTAGTTTAAACGCCGGCTTTTTGCATGCAACTCCCTGAGCTGCGAGCAGAAAGCCGGGTTAAAATTACCGTAATAACGGTAGCAGCTTTAACGCCGCGCTAATTCAGGGGGAATTGAATTCCCTCCATAGTAGTGTAATAACACACTGTAACTTTACCTCTATATGAGAAAGTTTATGTATTGTATTGCCTACCCAGCTGCACAACATACTTGCCTGTGTATTGAGATATTTTCTCCAGTATCTATGATACTTTGCATGTGACCTCCACAAACAGGAAGTGTAAACCAGGTCAAGACCTGCCTTACTACCTGTACATGGAATGATAATGGTGTCCTCCACAATACACACCAAGGGGGGTATTCAATTGTTAGCGTTAACGGAAAAAAACGAGCGCTCAAAAAATCTTAGCGTTAATACGGTAATTACTCGCGGAATTTCAGCTCGCCGCTGAAATTCCGCGAGTAAACTACCGTATTAACGCTTTTTCGCGTGCAAACGGTAATATTTTTTGAGCGCTCGTTTTTTTCCGTTAACGCTAACAATTGAATACCCCCTCAAGAACCTGAAAATATAACATAAATGCTTGCATTGCACTGCTCTGACAGCAGAACACAAATGTTTATCCTCAGCCAAAAATGTTAATGACAGTCTACACATATTCCTTATTCTAATATAATAAATTATTAATGATTGAGAAGAGGACAAGGGTCATACGTTATTATTTTCCCCATTGAGACATGGCTCCAATTGCAAATTTGACCTGTTTTTTGGATCAACCGAACAGAGCTCATTTGTATGAAATTAAAGGTGTGCGTGCTGTATTTTACATGGCATGTTGTGGCCACTATGACTAGCTCTATTATATAAGCAAGAAGGGTTTTAGTAAACCTATCCATATTTAGTGTATTTATACCAAGGTGGTATAAATCTGTTGAACAGTGTAGAATTTGTTCCAACCATATATTTTTTAAAATTAAACTAAAAGCTGTGAAAATGGTTAGTAATATGATTTTAAAAACCTGTCAAAAAATCCTCAATTTGCAACCTTGTTCATTTTCAAAGTTTTATATTAATATGCTGTAAAATATGAACTTGATCAAACTCTTTTGATTGAGGACACTAGAAAGAGTCTCTTGTTTGACTGTCTCCTTTGATCCCTTAATACTTGTAGAAATAAGGCATAGCCTATTTTATGTTCGTAGGATAGCAGATTTCAAAGCTGGAAATTCAGGATGTGACATGTGAATAAAGCAAGGGAGAGGGAGCTTGTCACATGGCTTCTAAGACTCCATTTCTGTCAAATGCCAGAGATAAACCCACAGCTATAACTTTGATGTCCTATCCATGTTCCACCTAAAATTATTTCACTTTCATAAAAAAAAAGATGAGTTGTACATTTGAGCTATAAATACAGAGCCGAGCGTTGGCTTGTAAATGGGTCTTCAAAATCGTTATAGTATTTCAACATTAATTAAAATTTTCAAGCCTTATATTAATTTTATTTGACACACGGGTGTTTAAAATATTATTAAAAGAGAATTTACATTAAGTCAAAGCTACAATTAAGATATTACTTATAACTCCAAACACTTGTAAAGTACTTAACGCATAAGCACTGAGCTTCTGAAGTTGTTCGTGTTTTCTTTGACTGTATTTGTCCGATCTCCTTGCATCAAAGGTCACTGACTTAGACATCAACAGATGGTGTATTCAGAGCAGATAAAGTAGCAATGGGAAGAGGCAAACATACAATAAATAAATCTAACAAATGGAAATACATATTTTACGCTTTGTCACAATATGTTCATTTTGCATGTTGACATATTAAAGAGCAGTTAGGATTTTATTATAAAAGGTAATTACTGGATGTGGCAAAATGTGTGTGGGAAAAAAGCTCCCTTTTTCTTCTATGTTATCTTCTGGGACCAGACACGGGTAGGGTCATGAACAATTTTTTCTCGCTACAGTAATGTACCTGCTTCGTCTCACAAATACAAGAATGGAGGGTTTATTTACTAAACTGCGGGTTTGAAAAAGTGGAGATTTTGCCTATAGCAACCAATCATATTCTAGCTGTCATTTTGTAGAATTTACGAAATAAATGATGACTAGAATCTGAATGGTTGCTATAGGCAACGTCTCCACTTTTTCAAATCCGCAGTTTAGTAAATCTACCCCCAAAACTTTGTTTTCTTGGTTGAAATGAACTTTAAGGGGTGGAGCATTATTGAAACTTGCTATTATAGCTTGTGTCTGCAGAACCATTTAGCCTGGCAGTATTTGGGCCTCAGCCACTACATTCGCCTTGATGCCTTTTGCTGTCCAATCTAGGTATGGTTTATACCAGTGGGCGCAGTAGGTGGTATGCCATACCGCCACTTTAATGCCTTCATTGTAAAACTATAAAATTCCTTTCACTTACATTCCTATTATAATTTTCATACCACCATTTCTGAATTTCCAGTTTGACCACTGGTTTATACAGGAAATCACATTGCTGACAAATCCAATGTAAATAAAACATTGACATGTACAATTGGGACATTTGAAATAAAATCTGTGTCCCCTAAGTCTGATTTAGTTAAGAAAATGAGGCTCCAACAAGCAATAGAGACAAATGTTCCTTACTAAATATGCTGCTGCTTTCTATTTTGCTCACTTGATGAATGACTCCCATAGGGTGTGTAATGCTATAAGTACAGTACAAGTTTAGATCAGTTGGTTTTCTTAAGATAATTCAGTAAAAACTATTGAATTAATCTTTTACATATGTTCTATCTTTATTCTGTCTTATTGCCTTCATTTGACTACAGAAGTAGTGGAGCCATCACTATTGGCAAGATGCAAACAACAAAATTGTACATTTTTCTGGATTGATTTGGCTAGAGAAGTGGTGGTTGCAGTTCATTTGCTATATAGATTCATCTAATTGAATGGGTTCCCTCATCTGTGGCTCGCAGTAAACAGTGAATAGTGAATAAGATATATATGTATATATACTCTATATGGAATTTGACAGAAAGAATGGATGAGTCCTTTATAATAAGAAATTAATATACTTTGTTATACGGTACAGATTAAGGGCTAGATTTACTAAGCTGTGGGTTTGAAAATGTGGGGATGTTGCCTATAGCAACCAATCAGATTCTAACTATCATTTTGTAGAAGGTACTAAATAAATGAAAGCTAGAATCTGATTTGTTGCTATAGGCAACATCCCCACTTTTTCAAACCCACAGCTTAGTAAATCTAGCCCTAAGAGTTAATCTCTATTGGACTGCTGATAAAGTTAAAGAAACCTCTTACTATCCAATGTTTACAGCGGTAATGGACTATTTTATCTCATGTGCACCATCGAGTTTTACAAACAGAGACTTTTATATTTAATACCTGCTTTTTTTCTCTTTTGTGTATTTGAGCTCTGAATTTTATTACTGCTTGTTTCTCCATTATCCTACGAGTTATCCATAATTTGATATATGGTTATATATAATTGTTTTTTAATAAAATATTTTAATAGAATATTGTGTTGGTGGTATATAATTGTCGAGTAGAATATATATATTTTGTACTTTTATTCTCTAGTTTATTTAGTGCCATGTTCTCCCTTATGGGTGCCCTAATTCACCACGACTTTGGGAGACAATAGGCGGATGTATTATGTCAAATTAGGTAATTTTGTTTTATCTATACCTTAGTGAGTCTGAGAGAATAAAGTAAGACCTGGTGGGCCTGAGTCAGTAAGGAAAGTAAGGCAATAAAAAGGAATAAATGTTCTCTGGGACAAACCATGTTACAATGCAAGGGGTGCAAATTAGTTTATTATTTTGCACATAAGTTAAATATTGGCTGTTTTTTTTATCTAGTACACAAATACTTGATAGCTTTATGTTTACATTGAAATTTAAAGCTGATCTAGGACATGCCCAATTCCAACTATAAATCTGTCCTCACATTTTAAATGTACCTCCCCTCCAGTACAACATGGTTTTGCCCATGTGCAAAGTTACTCCTTTGTTATGCTTTGCTCTCCTTAATGACTTGGTGTAACAGCAAATAATACCAAATTGTTGTTTTTTTTTTCTTTTTTGTAAGGGATGGTGGAACTCTACAGAAAGCTGGACGAAAAAACACACATACAAAATACTATTTATTGTTTTGTGAAGGTCCCATTGGTGTTCTGGTCTAAGACCTTATACAGTCCTTCTTTCTGAAGTTGGTGGGTAAATAAGACCAGAAGTCCCCCCAAATTCATTTCAGTACATGGATAATGTAGTGTGTGGTGCAGTGCAAACAATACTGGGCACCAGGCCATGTCAATTCAAGTACAGAGTAATACACTTTTTTAAGACTCTTTTTCTTCCAGCACAACAAATATAACAGTTGCAAGGATATACACATTTAAAACCATACTTGCCAACTCTCCTGGAATATCCGGGGACTCCCGAAATCCGGGTAGGTCTCCCGGACTCTCGGGAGAGCAGGCAAGTATCCCACATACCGCAACGATTTGCGGTGAATCGCATCATTTTAGCCCCACCCCAGCAGCAAAATTACACTTTTGTTGCAGGGGTGGGGCCAAAATGACTGATTGTCCGCTCGCTGCCCCCTTCCACCCTCCAACCAAGCCCCCTTCCAGGGATCTCCCGGAATTCATTTTTCAAAGGTTGACAAGTATGTATAAAACGCCAATCTCCTCCTGCACATTGCTTCTGCAGATGATTATACTATGTCCACTCCTCACACTCCTGAACAATACTTTGGGGTAAGTATATTTCCAATTCCAGTAAGTTACATACCAGCTGCTGCTGCTGGGAGCAGTAGTTCCACAGACACCTCACACAGGTTTCTCAGCTTCACTCAGCTGGCCCGATTTGCAGGCACACAGGCGTTCACCTCACAATTCCCCCAGACCTTCATCCCAATATCCAGGGACTCTCCTTTTGTGAGGCGCAACCATTCCCTCATCCAGGGACTCCTCTGCACGGCACCATGCAGCGACCCCTCCCCCTCTCTGTATGTTGGCACTTTCCAAGGGGGCTATTCCATGGGAATACCTGTTAGAAGAGGCTCTCCATCCTTTCTCACTGCCGTTGCCAATAGCTGACTGCTGTGGTAGATGTTACTTTTAGGGTACCCCTGAATGCTGGAATTCCTCTTGCTAGCTCCTTACTGCAGGGCCTTCTTCTGCTGGGGCTCTTCCCCCTCTCTTACTTTGTACTGGTTGTTATTACAGCCACTCCAACATGTTGGAGCTCATCTCAATCCATGATCAGCACTCCTGTGGTGTCTTCTGGAAATTTGGGGATCTATATACCCCCCTTTGGGGTACTTAACGTGCCCATGAGGCATCCGCAGCGTACCCTACTTACTCTGTTGGGAATCCGGGACTACACACTTTTCTTCCCGGTTGCCTGCACACATTCTCTGCTATTTACAGGGAAACCAGCAAATAAGTTCTACCATTTCTGCCTCCAACAGCAGTGTGGCACAGTGGTTAGCATTGCTGTCTCACAGTGATGGGGTCATGGATTCGATTGCTACCATACACTTGTTGGTGTGGACTTTGTATTTTCTCCCTGCGTTTGCTCTGGGTGTTCCTTCCACAGTCCAAAAACATACTGGTAAGTTAATTGCCTCTGACAAAAATTGGCCCTAATGTGTGTGACAGACAGGAACTGATGTGAATGATTACATAATATATAGATTTTTATAGCTATATAAAGAATATTATTATTACTATTATTATTATTATTATTATTATTATTATTATTATTATTATTATTATCATCATCATGTTCCTTTTGAATAAAAGGAATAAATCGATATTTTTTTACCTCACAACTAAAAATGATAATAAATTTGTGCTGCTGGAAAACTTGTGTCACTGCACTCACTCCCTTACATTTATATAACATAAGTACGAAAGCTAATTAAAGAAGGTATAATGTATTACTACCTGTGGGATCTACCCCTGTGAATACGCCATCCTAGACGAGGAAAATTTGGCCTTTTCATAAGTCCAGGGGGTAAATGCACAACCTGCGATTTTGCATTTCAGCGTATTTCTTGGGCGAGTTTAAACTCACCTGTGTATTAAACGGTGAGTTGATATAAAATCGCCAGTAAAGTGTTTCTTTCAAAATCGCTATTCTTAAAATCGCTGCAAATCGCAGACTCAATGTTTTGCCTCTTTAGCAATCTGAATTAAAAATCACCAGAATCATCACGCTGGTAAGATTAATAGGCAAGATTAGCAAACACATCACAGTTACACTGCTGGTCAATGTTAATATAACAAGAGGCACAATGGAAGTTTAAATAAAGCATGTTTTTTGTTTTAGAGGGACAAAAAAAAATTCTAATTATATTACGGGGGACAAAATATTTTATGAATTAATTAGTTTTGCAAATTTCTGTCTGTAGTTAATTTTTTTTTTCTTTTGTTATCTTGGCTTACTGTCTAATTTCCAGTGGGACAATATTTTTTTTTCTCATGATACAGCAACACTGTATATTTCCAGATGAGGACACCAATTAAAATACATACTTGTGGCACTGCCTCTTTCTACTGCCCCATCTCACCTCCTACCTCCTCTCTCTTCTCCTCCCCACTCTCCCTAGCCTCCTCACCTCTCTTTCCTCTCACCAGCCGGGCAGACAAACACACAGGGGAAAGACAAACCAAAATCAAATAGACTGACAAAGAAAACACAGAGGAAAGACAAAACAACAAACAAATATACTCACAGAGAAAACACAGGGTAAATAGAGAAAACACCGAAAGCAATCACTCACCAAAAAACAATATTAATAAACACACAGACAATAAGACAACAAGGGCAGCTAAACGATAAAAACACACAAATTCACCTCTCTCTTGCACTGTCACCTGATCTCTCTTTCTGCTTCTGAAACCCCTATCAACTCAAATAAGGAATTGCCTTGCTGGAAAAATCGCAGTGTGATACATTTACCCCCAGGTTTGAATATATAGAAATTAATATTGCAACGTTCTAGTACAGCACAACATAACTTGTTTTATTTGCAGCATGTTTTCTATGAGTAATACATGCGTAATTGTTTGGAAACTGGACAACAGATTAAAGCCAGTTAGTTGCATTCTCATGACAAGAAAACATATAAAATGATGCCATAGGATTTCATGCCAGCATTTTATATACAAGTTATCCTGAAAAATGCATTCTGCGATTAAACCATTATTCCAGGCACATACTGCAGTTGAACTCCGAAAAGAAAACATTACGTCAAAGTACCAACATATCAGGACTCTTCATGTAAACTCATTAAAGAGCTCACTCTTGAAAAATACATACTACAGGGCAAATGTATAATGCAACCCTGCAAAGTGTTTTTGTCATAAATTCTGTAACAAGTTGTATTGCTAGAGTGCAGTATTTGGCGTGCTCACTTATTCAGTACGATTGTATATCTGTTTAGCGCGTCATGTTGTGCAATCTCCTTGAGCCCTGTGGTTTTCTCATTGGGAAAAGTGACTTACTACAGTCTGTGAATAAGGTACTAAAAATGTCCAAGATGTGTCTGTCCAGAGTACATAATGATTTTTGCAAAGTTGTTTCTAGTGCATGTTTAGTTACATGTAATATACTTTAGCGAGGCCCCTTTACATTCACAGTGCTGCTGCAGAGGGACATGACAGAGCTAAATCGGGATGCTAATGGTACTATTCTGCTCTTAATTACTAACTTGGTCCGTGACACAAATTACTATACTTAAATACTGTTTCCTGACCATCTAGATAATTCATTCAGTGCAGAGTATTCCATATATAGATTCACCAGTCTATTCGATAACAGCTCAAACTTCAGCTTTGAAGAGAGACTACACCAAATATAGTCACTGTAGGAAGTGCTATGATGATAAAAAAGACAGCTGTGCTCGTTGGATGGAATCTGACAGATTTAATAATATATTCGCTTCGTTTTTTCCTTTCCTCCATAGTGATATATTCAAGACTGAATTCTGTGTCAGTTCTTGTTTTTACCTTTGCACATTGAAGTGTTAGAATAAGTAAATAAACTGAGCCTGAGCAGGGGGATGAATGGTAATGTGAAGTTTGAAACTAATACTGAGGAATAAAAGCAAAATTTCCACATCTTATAGAAAGATAAAATAGAGAGATAAAATGGCTTGCTCACTTGGTAGTTTGGGAAAAATAAATCAAAAATGTGATTGTTGAACTATAAAGCAATGTAAATTGTATGATAAGCACTAATGTTGATGGCTAACAGATTTGCTCATTAACTGCTCTCATTAGGGCATCTTGGTTCTGCAGAGTTACAGTGAACAGAAGATTTTCTTCAAGGAGTAGTTGTTTTTGTGGCCTCTCATCCGCTGGCAATCAAGTTCACTATACTAGCATTTTTAATGTAAGTACTACGCATGAAAACGGGGTGGAAAATGGAAACCATTGCTTCCAATCACCCCAAACCAACCCGCAGTTTAGACACTACGGTACATTACTGCAGATGTGCTTTCTGTAACAATTTTGGAGGCATTACTGTTGCATAATATGAATTGAGGGTACTTCTCTGTGATAATATGAATTGAGGGTACTACTCTGGGATAATATGAATTGAGGGTACTACTCTGGGATAATATGAATTGAGGGTACTACTCTGGGATAATATGAATAGAGGGTACTACTCTGGGATAATATGAATTGAGGGTACTACTCTGGGATAATATGAATTGAGGGTACTACTCTGGGATAATATGAATTGAGGGTACTACTCTGGGATAATATGAATTGAGGGTACTACTCTGGGATAATATGAATTGAGGGTACTACTCTGGGATAATATGAATTGAGGGTACTACTCTGGGATAATATGAATAGAGGGTACTACTCTGGGATAATATGAATAGAGGGTACTACTCTGGGATAATATGTATAGAGGGTACTACTCTGTTTGATAATATGAATTGAGGGTACTACTTTGTGGGATATATTGAATTGAGGGTACTACTCTGGGATAATATGAATTGAGGGTACTACTCTGTGGGATAATATGAATTGAGGGTACTACTCTGAGGGATAATATGAATTGAGGGTACTACTCTGGGATAATATGAATTGAGGGTACTACTCTGGGATAATATGAATTGAGGGTACTACTCTGGGATAATATGAATTGAGGGTACTACTCTGGGATAATATGAATTGAGGGTACTACTCTGGGATAATATGAATAGAGGGTACTACTCTGTGGGATAATATGAATTGAGGGTACTACTCTGGGATAATATGAATAGAGGGTACTACTCTGTTTGATAATATGAATTGAGGGTACTACTCTGTGGGATAATATGAATTGAGGGTACTACTCTGTGGGATAATATGAATTGAGGGTACTACTCTGTGGGATAATATGAATTGAGGGTACTACTCTGAGGGATAATATGAATTGAGGGTACTACTCTGCGGGATAATATGAATTCAGGGTACTACTCTGTGGGATAATATGAATTGAGGGTACTACTCTGTGGGATAATATGAATTGAGGGTACTACTCTGTGGGATAATATGAATTGAGGGTACTACTCTGTGGGATAATATGAATTGAGGGTACTACTCTGAGGGATAATATGAATTGAGGGTACTACTCTGCAGGATAATATGAATTCAGGGTACTACTCTGTGGGATAATATGAAATGAGGGTACTACTCTGTGGGATAATATGAATTGAGGGTACTACTCTGTGGGATAATATGAATTGAGGGTACTACTCTGTGGGATAATATGAATTGAGGGTACTACTCTGTGGGATATGAATTGAGGGTACTTCTCTGGGATAATATGAATTGAGGTTACTACTCTGTGGGATAATATGAATTGAGGGTACTGCTCTGTGGCATATTATGACTTGAGGGTACTATTCTGTGGGGTAATATAAATTGAGGGTGCTACTCTGTGGGATAATATGAATTGAGAGTACTACTCTGTGGGATAATATGAATTGAGGGTACTTCTCTGGGATAATATGAATTGAGGGTACTACTCTGTGGGATTATATGAATTGAGGGTACTGCTCTGTGGCATATTATGACTTGAGGGTACTATTCTGTGGGATAATATAAATTGAGGGTACTACTCTGTGGGATAATATGAATTGAGGGTACTACTCTGTGGGATAATGTGAATTGAGGGTACTACTCTGTGGGATAATATGAATTGAGGGTACTTCTCTGGGATAATATGAATTGAGGGTACTACTCTGTGGGATAATATGAATTGAGGGTACTGCTCTGTGGCATATTATGACTTGAGGGTACTATTATGTGGGATAATATAAATTGAGGGTACTACTCTGTGGGATAATATGAATTGAGGGTACTATTCTGTGGGATAATATGAATTGAGGGTACTACTCTGTGGGATAATATGAAATGAGGGTACTACTCTGTGGGATAATATGAATTGAGGGTACTACTCTGTGGGATAATATGAATTGAGGGTACTATTCTGTGGGATAATATGAATTGAGGGTACTACTCTGAGGGGTAATATGAATTGAGGGTACTACTCTGCAGGATAATATGAATTCAGGGTACTACTCTGTGGGATAATATGAAATGAGGGTACTATTCTGTGGGATAATATAAATTGAGGGTACTACTCTGTGGGATAATATGAATTGAGGGTACTATTCTGTGGGATAATATGAATTGAGGGTACTACTCTGAGGGGTAATATGAATTGAGGGTACTACTCTGCAGGATAATATGAATTCAGGGTACTACTCTGTGGGATAATATGAAATGAGGGTACTACTCTGTGGGATAATATGAATTGAGGGTACTACTCTGTGGGATAATATGAATTGAGGGTACTACTCTGTGGGATAATATGAATTGAGGGTACTACTCTGTGGGATATGAATTGAGGGTACTTCTCTGGGATAATATGAATTGAGGTTACTACTCTGTGGGATAATATGAATTGAGGGTACTGCTCTGTGGCATATTATGACTTGAGGGTACTATTCTGTGGGATAATATAAATTGAGGGTGCTACTCTGTGGGATAATATGAATTGAGAGTACTACTCTGTGGGATAATATGAATTGAGGGTACTTCTCTGGGATAATATGAATTGAGGGTACTACTCTGTGGGATAATATGAATTGAGGGTACTGCTCTGTGGCATATTATGACTTGAGGGTACTATTCAGTGGGATAATATAAATTGAGGGTACTACTCTGTGGGATAATATGAATTGAGGGTACTACTCTGTGGGATAATGTGAATTGAGGGTACTACTCTGTGGGATAATATGAATTGAGGGTACTTCTCTGGGATAATATGAATTGAGGGTACTACTCTGTGGGATAATATGAATTGAGGGTACTGCTCTGTGGCATATTATGACTTGAGGGTACTATTCTGTGGGATAATATAAATTGAGGGTACTACTCTGTGGGATAATATGAATTGAGGGTACTATTCTGTGGGATAATATAAATTGAGGGTACTACTCTGTGGGATAATATGAATTGAGGGTGCTACTCTGTGGGATAATATGAATTGAGAGTACTACTCTGTGGGATAATATGAATTGAGGGTACTTCTCTGGGATAATATGAATTGAGGGTACTGCTCTGTGGCATATTATGACTTGAGGGTACTATTCAGTGGGATAATATAAATTGAGGGTACTACTCTGTGGGATAATATGAATTGAGGGTACTACTCTGTGGGATAATGTGAATTGAGGGTACTACTCTGTGGGATAATATGAATTGAGGGTACTTCTCTGGGATAATATGAATTGAGGGTACTACTCTGTGGGATAATATGAATTGAGGGTACTGCTCTGTGGCATATTATGACTTGAGGGTACTATTCTGTGGGATAATATAAATTGAGGGTACTACTCTGTGGGATAATATGAATTGAGGGTACTATTCTGTGGGATAATATAAATTGAGGGTACTACTCTGTGGGATAATATGAACTGAGGGTACTACTCTGTGATAATATGAATAGAGGGTACTACTCTGTGGGATAATATGAATTGAGGGTACTACTCTGGGATAATATGAATAGAGGGTACTACTCTGTGGGATAATATGAATTGAGGGTACTACTCTGCAGGATAATATGAATTCAGGGTACTACTCTGTGGGATAATATGAATTGAGGGTACTGCTCTGTGGGATAATATGAATTGAGGGTACTGCTCTGTGGCATATTATGACTTGAGGGTACTATTCTGTGGGATAATATAAATTGAGGGTACTACTCTGTGGGATAATATGAATTGAGGGTACTATTCTGTGGGATAATATAAATTGAGGGTACTACTCTGTGGGATAATATGAACTGAGGGTACTACTCTGTGATAATATGAATAGAGGGTACTACTCTGTGGGATAATATGAATTGAGGGTACTACTCTGGGATAATATGAATAGAGGGTACTACTCTGTGGGATAATATGAATTGAGGGTACTACTCTGCGGGATAATATGAATTCAGGGTACTACTCTGTGGGATAATATGATTTGAGGGTACTACTCTGTGGGATAATATGAATTGAGGGTACTACTCTGTGGGATATGAATTGAGGGTACTTCTCTGGGATAATATGAATTGAGGTTACTACTCTGTGGGATAATATGAATTGAGGGTACTGCTCTGTGGCATATTATGACTTGAGGGTACTATTCTGTGGGATAATATAAATTGAGGGTGCTACTCTGTGGGATAATATGAATTGAGAGTACTACTCTGTGGGATAATATGAATTGAGGGTACTTCTCTGGGATAATATGAATTGAGGGTACTACTCTGTGGGATAATATGAATTGAGGGTACTGCTCTGTGGCATATTATGACTTGAGCGTACTATTCTGTGGGATAATATAAATTGAGGGTACTACTCTGTGGGATCATATGAATAGAGGGTACTACTCTGTGGGATAATATGAATTGAGGGTACTACTCTGGGATAATATGAATAGAGGGTACTACTCTGTGGGATAATATGAATTGAGGGTACTACTCTGCGGGATAATATGAATTCAGGGTACTACTCTGTGGGATAATATGATTTGAGGGTACTACTCTGTGGGATAATATGAATTGAGGGTACTACTCTGTGGGATATGAATTGAGGGTACTTCTCTGGGATAATATGAATTGAGGTTACTACTCTGTGGGATAATATGAATTGAGGGTACTGCTCTGTGGCATATTATGACTTGAGGGTACTATTCTGTGGGATAATATAAATTGAGGGTGCTACTCTGTGGGATAATATGAATTGAGAGTACTACTCTGTGGGATAATATGAATTGAGGGTACTTCTCTGGGATAATATGAATTGAGGGTACTACTCTGTGGGATAATATGAATTGAGGGTACTGCTCTGTGGCATATTATGACTTGAGCGTACTATTCTGTGGGATAATATAAATTGAGGGTACTACTCTGTGGGATAATATGAATTGAGGGTACTATTCTGTGGGATAATATGAATTGGGGACACACCTGTGTGGCATAATATGAACTGGGGACTACTTTGTGGCATAATATGAATTGAGGGTACTGCTATGTAGCATAATATGAACTTGGGGGGGGGGCACTACTGTGTGGCATAACGTGAACATTTGTTTGTTGGTCCCATTACTATTAATATTATTGTATATACACAACTGGCACACCTGGGCTTGACTAGATTTTGTCACTCACCGGACCATTAGTTCCTTTGGTTCAAGACCTAGGTCTCTCTCTGCTCTGCCGGCGTCTGTCTTGTGCCGCGGCCATCCGCCATCTTGACCAGGGGTCTGCGCATGTGCAGACTTATAGGACTGATAAAACCTTGTTACTCTCCTCATTGAATGATTAATTACTTCTCACTATTTAAGACACCTTCTGCCCTACTACCTTTGCCTGTTCCTGGTCCTCATTTCTCTGAGGTAACCAAGGAGTTCACTTCTCTTGTTCCTGGTTCGTGCCTGCTGTGGACGCTACCTGCAATCTGGACAAGTCTCTACTCCACGCTAGTGGTAATACCTGTCAGCTGCAGATCGTTCCACGCTACCTTGTATCTTACCCGCAATCTGGACAAGTCTCTACTCCATGCCAGTGGTAATATCTGTCAGCTGCAGATCGTTCCACGCTACCTTGTATTTTACCTGCACCTGGACAAGTCTCTACTCCACGCCAGTGGTAATACCTGTCAGCCACAGACCACTCCACGCTACCTTGTATCTTACCTGCACCTGGACAATTCTCTACTCCACGCCAGTGGTAATACCTGTCAGCCGCAGACCACTCCACGCTACCTTGTATTTTACCTGCACCTGGACAAGTCTCTACTCCACGCCAGTGGTAATACCTGTCAGCCGCAGACCACTCCACGCTACCTTGTATTTTACCTGCACCTGGACAAGTCTCTACTCCATGCCAGTGGTAATACCTGTCAGTCGCAGACCACTCCACGCTACCTTGTATTTTACCTGCACCTGGACGAGTCTCTATTCCACGCCAGTGGTAATAGCTGTCAGCCGCAGACCGCTCCACGCTACCTTGTATTTTACCTGCACCTGGACAAGTCTCTACTCCATGCCAGTGGTAATACCTGTCAGTCACAGACCGCTCCATGCTACCTCGTATCTTACCTGCACCTGGACAATTCTCTACTCCACGCCAGTGGTAATACCTGTCAGCCGCAGATCATTCCACTCCATCCTGTATGTTACCTGCAATCTGGACAAGTCTCTACTCCATGCCAGTGGTAATACCTGTCAGCCGCAGATCGTTCCACGCCATCCTGTATGTTAACTATAATCTGGTCTAAGTTTTTACTTCGCATCAGTAGTAATAACTGTCAGCCGCTAACTTCTCCGTTACTTTGTATTATTGGCAACTTGAATAAGTTTTCCTCTACGTTAGTGACGTATCCATCTGTTACAGTTCATCCGCATACTAGTTACTACTGAACTACCTGTTCCCAGTGACTACTGGTCATTATTCTCGCTGTGTCAGTACAGCTCCTACTACCCAGAGACTATCTACTCTCCTGGCATTCCTCCTTCTACCCTGCTCAAGGAGATCCTTGCTTCCATCGTGTATAGCTGTATCCATCAATTTACCATACTCTCCAGCGGGCCGCACCCTGCACAGTGGAAGCCGCTAAAACCCATACTTCCTTGCGGGAGTTCCTGGAGAAGACCAGCCGCTGTGTTAGACTCTGCGCCTCTGGTGAGTAAAGCTCTATCTGGTAAATTCTGGGTCGAGACTCCTAGTAACCGTGACAGATTTTAGCCAGAATACTAACAGAAGAAGGTTGCCAACAACTGTTATAGAGGATAACTATTGAAAACACCAGTGGTAAAGTGTACAGAGCATTGTTGCCAGTGTCTTCAGAGACAAGGCATCCCTTGTAATACTCTATCATAAGACTTTGGAGCGCTATAATCTAGGTCATATCAATGTTTCCTCCTTTTAGTTGCAGCACACTGTTTTGCATTATACATATACCTCTTCAATAATATCAACTCATCAATACCGACAAATAAGAATAGATGTTGCAAATTGAATCTAAGATGCAGAAAAAAGTGACATTTTATTGTGCAGTTTGTCAATATTGATAGATAGTGACATAAATGTCAGAAACTTAGGTGTAGCTGCCTGATATCACAGTGCACTGCACATTATTTAAATAGATTGTTCCAGCAGTAGAGAACTGAAAACTGAATTAGACATTAAAAAATATGATGGTGGATGAAAAGAATAGGATACTTAGTTTAAATGAGTTTGATATGCCTAAGTCTTAACTAGCACAATAATAAGTAGACAAGAAGCTGCTGTAGGTAGCCATGCATTTTGATTATCATATGTCAAATTGCAAGTGTAGCTAAAAACAAAAAAAGCAAATAGCTGCATGAATGTGTACTAACCTCTTCTGGTGACTTCAGGTCCCACTTGTCTCTTTCTCCTATTTTTCTTTCTGTAGTTACTATCACTGTAGGTCATGAGTAAATCAGGACTAATGTTGACCATGTGCATTATTATTGGACGTTACGACTGGATCAATGGCAAATTTAAACGCTCATCTGGAGGGCCAAATAGCACAGAATGCCAGCCCTCCACACACTGCTCTCATATGCCCATGTGGCCATTGGTAGATCAGATTTTCCATCCAGGATGATCAAAATCCATAGCCATTTATGTTACAGTTTCAGGCTACTTTGGTGGAAAATCAACAACATTTAAACATACACAGCATTAGAGTTGATTTAATTGTAATACTCAATGCTGACAATGCTGTATTAAATAAGAATAACGTCTAACCACACTACTAACTTTGTTACATGAATGAAAACAGAAGAAGTTGTAACGAAGATAAATGTATTCTAATCCTCGTAGGGGATTGGTCTCTAAAATCCCTTTGATTGGTTTCTTTTAAGCCATATTTTGCAGCACGGTGGCGTAGTGGTTAGCACTTCTGCCTCACAGCGCTGGGGTCATGAGTTCAATTCCCGTCCATGACCTTATCTGTGTGGAGTTTGTATGTTCTCCCTTTGTTTGCGTGGGTTTCCTCCGGGTGCTCCGGTTTCCTCCCACACTCCAAAAACATACTGGTAGGTTAATTAGCTGCTATCAAAATTGACCCTAGTCTGTGTCTGTCTGTGTGTGTTAAGGAATTTAGACTGTAAGCTCCAATGGGGCAGGGACTGATGTGAGTGAGTTCTCTGTACAGCGCTGCGGAATCAGTGGCGCTATATAAATTGATGATGATGATAATTTATCTTAAGATAGATTGGCATTTGCATATCTTTCTGTCAATTCAAGACATAACTTAATTAGATCAAAAATGCACCTTTATGGACATTAACTCCTCTGCTATGGCATCATGACTAGAGAGGAACACCTGCCATTAGGCTGACGTACATGTAGAATTTACAAAGCTAGCATTACAAAGTAATGGGCTCGATATTTAATGGAAATGTCTTCTTAGTATAAAGATGGATGTCCCTCTGTTGGTTGTTACCTGTATACAACTGCTGAAATCCGTCACTCTGTTCAAGTCTCCAGTATCTACTCTGCCACTGTGCAGAAATGCCAAGTGCAGGATTCTCTTTAACACTGTCCCATCTATGTATGTTTCAGGGGTTTTTTTTTTTCACTTTTTAGTACAATACCAAAGCATGGAATGATGTCTTTTGTTTGTACAAAATAATAATGAAAGCACATTTTTGTTTGCCCATAGACATTAAACAGTCTATACTGTATATCACCATTCCACATTAATGGGTTAGGAAAAAACTGTTTTAATTTCTGAAAAATTAAATATACTAAAAGATATCACTGGTAAACCTTCCATTTAATTCAGAGTTTTGCTCTATATAAATGAAAGATTTAAGCAATTCTTTATGCAGAGCCTTCTGGTACACTAGAAGACGATAGCTGTTCCAGCTGGCAGATCTTGATACAGGAAAAAAAAATCACTTCTCTAGGCTTTGAGCCAGGCAAGAGAGTGGCTTTCTGTATTGCTCATTCTAATAGTGGGTATGGTGATAATAACTGTTCTTACCAATACTAGCCACTGCCAGTCAGCTACAATACCACATTGCTGCTCAAGAGTTCTGCTTATCTTCAGTAAAAAAGCAGCACAAAAACTATGTAATAGAGCTATAATAAGGACATAGGATAGGAAGAGATAATAAAATGGTCTTCACTATAGAATATATTTAATACAACACACAAATGAAATTTTAGGTGAGTAGTGATCACTTATTTTTAGCATTTAATGGCATTGTGTCATGTGATTTACTGTATTTTCCTTGATGATTTCTTTTTCACTATGATATTAAAGGCAAATCGTACATGAATATCACCAGCAATGATTTTCAGGGACCCATGATGATCAAAAGTTTAAAAAAATCTCAGATACTATTGAAAGTTGTTTTTAGGCAATTATTTATGGAGATTCTTGATACTTTTAAATGACTTCAAATAACTTGAAATTTTCTTATAATTTACATTACAGTGCTCATTAATGTCTTCTAGATCCTACAAACTACACTAATATAGACTGTACTGGCTAAAAATGGGAAGTCTGTAAGATATAACTTTAAAAAGAAGAAGTCTATTTGCGATAGAGATAGCCATGATTGGCCAGCTCTAAGTTAAAAGGAAGTTCAGCTGTCAATTCCGCATCTCTGATGAAACCGCAGTATGATTATGTGGAGAAACGCGTTAAGTAAAGATGTATTTGGCTGGAAGAACGTAGCGTGAATGGTCACAGATGTTCTTATTGAATGTTACAAGTGGCAAAAGAGAGACCCGGCTCCCGAAGCTGCTAGAGATCCACATCAAATAATTGAGCCGTGAAAAGGTAATAGATGGGGAGCTGTGTGTTATGTACTGCTGGGCAGGGACTGGATTAAGAACCACGTTGGGCGGATACCATCTATGCCTCCGAATTATAAGGGGATGTTATTTACTGCCTTAAAGTCTAACAGAGGAACTCCTGCAATTGGTATTTGTAGTGACTTTTTCAATTTTATGAGATAAATCCATGACAAAAATGTAATTTATTTAATTTGTGGAAATATCAATGTATGAGCTTATTCCGATGTGTGCACCACCGGAATTATTATCCCATTTATCTTATGATTGAAGGGCAATTGGGTTCTTCGTCTATTTTTTATTTAATCAGATGGATTTTACTTTATTTTTGTCTGCTGGATGTTAATAAAGATGTAATTTTTTAACGATTACTTGGATGTGTGGAATATATTTTGGGAAGCTTGTTTGCTTTTTCTCTTTGAAGTTTTTGGTGGTTAATTTATTGCAAAGTAATTTATTCCTGGAGCAGCGGCTCTCTTCCCAAATAATTAAGAAATTGAAATAAATATAAAAATAATTATAAATTATCTTCACTAAGATTGATTCCATTAGAATATTTTCAGTGGTTTAATTTACAGTGTGTAATTACGGTTTTAGGTCAGCACTAATTGAAATTCTTTTGTGGATACTAGATTGTATTTTTCTCTAAGATATAATCGTAATACAACCTTTTAATGAACAACGTTCACCCTTAACTTCTCCAGTTATAAAAGTGGAGATATTCGGGTGCATGTTTATTAAAATGGTGCTATGTGCACACATGTACTGAAACCCATAGTGACCAATCATATTCTAACTGTCATTCTGTTGCCATTTAGAAAATGAAAACAATAATTTTATTGGAGGATCTGGGTTACACTTTGCACCATGTTATTAAATAATGCCCTCATTCTTTATAGCAGAGCTACTTAACCTATCGGTCAGGACATAAAAAGGCACATGGTCCTCTAGTGGCAAACCTTTTGGGGATTACCAACAAATGATTGAACTTTTTCTTCCTATTTTAAAATTATTAATTACAAGTATATAGTTTTATAATCATAAATTACAGCATATTTTCTAAGCATTGATATAAGTACAGGTGAAAGCCATTCAAATATGATTATCATACTACAACTTACTGCAGTAATTCCCGATACTTGAAAGATTATTGACTGTGGACTGCACTGCCTGTCAAGTGGTGGCAACAGAGTGTTTGGGAGATTCCAACAGGTGATTTCAGGTAGATATCCAGGAGATATTAAAACAGGTAGTTGTAAGTAACTAGAATCGGCAAATTAGTTTAAGTGGGGTTATTATTTCATTTGTAGGCAATGTTAAAGTATGTAAAAATTAATACAGTATTCAAAATTCAACATTGTCTCTAAAATATGGATCACAGCGTTAAAGGGTAGGAAACTTGTGTCTATAAGTGCATTGTACAGATGGATATAGGTTTTCTCTTGGTTTCTTTATTTTCTTTATTTAATATAACTGCCATACAGACCTGTAAAAAAAAATCTATTTTTACATGTTTGTACCTTTTATATATTTTGTAGAGTGTCTTCAGAAAATTGAATTTTGTAATATAACTGCATTTTGAGCATCAGAATAACATCTCCTTGTTTTCCCTCTTAAATTCTATAAGTGGAAATGTTTCAGTTTTTTTCTAAGCAAAATGTGCTTGTAAGAGGTTCAAATTGCAGCATAATGATGCCTTATTTTTAGATAAAATACAAGTACAGATGGGTGGTTGAATTTAGCTATTTTCAACTGCACAAATGTATGGTACAATTTGGTTCTCTGCTTTTAACCCTGATATGATTCCTTTCACAAGAGCTCACAGTCTGGATGTACAGTGCTGGCTTTCAGCAAAATGAAAGCACCTTATTGTGATCTCTCCTCTGCACATCTGACGTCTCTGAGGTGGGAGGGATTCATTGACCCAGAAAGTATTTGATGGCAGTTATTGGGCACTAAAGGGAAGCTGTCTGGCTCCACATGTTAAACTATGTCCCACCAGAGATGAAAGAAAGAAAAGCAATGACAGCATGGTGAGCTTCAAACCCCCACAAGTTTGATGAATTCTTTCTACAAATATTTTACATCAAACATTTCCATTTTAAAACAATGACGGTTTGTTCCGCTTGAATCATTGCTATTATTGTTACAAATAGATTGTCTTGTTAAATAAATATTTCTAATCTTAACATTTTTTTAACAAATGTAGTTTTGCTGCAGACAGCATTTATAAAAGGTCAACTAAAGAGCAGCAAGGGTAAATTTAAGAAGAGATTGGGATACAAATGATTTTATGTGATCATTTGTCCATAAACACTACCTGCACTATTCACAAGATGATTATATAGGTGTAGCCAGGTTTAAAGGGATTACTGGGACAAGGAAGCATCTGTCTCTTGGAGTACCTACATCTTCACCCACCTGTGATCATGCCGCACTCACATAATTATCACATTCCCATTAAGCCTTGTTCCATCTTTATTCCCTTATTTGCTGGTTATGTTTAGAACTTTGTTATCACTTTATGTTGGGCTTGACATGCCGGAAACTGTTCTCCTTTTCAGTCTGTAAACCTTCCTGTGCATGTATTGTTTTTGTGTGCTACAACCCATCTGTTTTGGTCTTGGAGAGATAGCTATTGCTGTGCACACAATCATCTACCTTGAACACATATTTGTGTTCATGTATGTACAGTTATCGTTAGTTCGTGTAGTGCCACTTGTTACACAATTCTTTCCTTGAAATATATGTTCTTATCAAGTATTTAATGTGGTAATGTATTTTTTCCATATGAGGAAGTTTCCCAATCAACACCTTGAAACCTACCTGTTTAATTATAGTTTACTCTAATCCCACCGGTACATTAGAATCACCGTCCGGACCTCCACTCTGAGGGGTCTATTTAATAATTTGCCGATTTTTACCCCATAAAGTATCATATGTCATTGCATCGATGTCCGGACAGCGGATCCCGTAGAAGGCTGTTCCAGGGATGTCTTCTTTCTACTGAAGACTCCGGGTTCTACCCCAGAGTTTTTTCTGCTCATGTGCAACTTAGTGTCGCACGTGTGCAGTGCCATTTGCCGAAAACAGCACAGGGGAGAGCAGCAATGCTCCCGGAGAGGGATCCTATGATCCCTTTCTTGCAATGTTCCTCCACATTAAATGAACATTTTACTTAAAAATGGCTAATCCATGCAGAAAATACAATTTCCACATGGTTTAGTGCTTCATATATAGGCCCCTAAAGCAGATCACACGATTCATGACCGTTGATCAGATATTGCAAGAGTGTGTACACTCCCACAATCATGTTTTATCATACTAAAACACATAGCATCTGTTGATTTGGTTCTCTAAACCTCCTAAAAATCACGATCAACGATGGAATGATGTCTTTTCAGCAGATGGTTAGGAGAGGCGTCGTTCACAGATTAAAAGGTAAATTGCGTAGGTGTGTACTCTTGAATCGGCATGCTCATCGGGACGTTCAATCGTTGGTGAGATCGTTACAGTAACATCTGAAGTAGCATCTGAAGTAAGATTGCCTAGGTGTGTACCTAGCTTAAGTCACGCTTCCTCCTCTTGTCTCAGATTGTATTACTAGATTTATTATATCTATCTTGTATATCCCCATGTTATGTATGCTCTAGTTTCCCCACTGTCCGGCGCTGTGGAGCACTGTGCCTTAGAAATCTTCAACAAGGAGAAAAATAATGATACAAAACATATATTCAAGAGAAAGTGACATCATTTCAATTTTCCTGTAGTACAAGATAAATCAATAAGGTAGGAAGTGACCCCTGCTGCCTGAGAAAGTACTAAAATAACCAGATCTAGCTATAACAACCTCTTTAAAGGTCAGCCACTTGAACCATGTTGCGGTAAACTCTGCATTTCTATCCCATGTTTTCTAGGTGTCATCCCCCATATGACATATATAGATCTAATCTATGAAACCAATCATTAATCAACAGGGGGGGTTAGCGGATTTAAATTTAACCGAGATAGTGGCCTTAGCTGCATTATTGAAATGCTCCTTAGCCGCATTATTAAAATGCTTTTGGAGGGATTGCTTATATGAAGAAATTGGAGCCTTAGTCATATTTGGAATCCAGAAGTCTGGACCGTCTTGCACTCCCTCTCCAGAATCTCCATTAACCTACATCCAATGTTGGAGCTTCGGACATTTACCCCGTATATGCCAAGGATCTCCTATGAAATTATCACAGTGCCAGCATTTATCTGAGAGTCCAGGGAACATCTTACTAAGGATGCTTGGACATCTGTGCCAGCTAGTAATCACCTTATATTGAGTTTCCAGCACTGACACGCTAGCTGTATCTCTAAATCCTGCTGCAAGGCTTGTGTAAATCTGGTAGGGAAAGGCCGTAGGTCTTGTGTTCCCGAAGTGGGGAGGTAGTATTTTCAAGCTAAGACCTGAAGATCAGTACATGGATTAGACCGGTTACTTAATGTGAAAGGATAATTATTGGTAAACTGAGCAGGCTAGAAGTGCAAAGAATCTTTGGGAACAGAGTCTTTAAAAGAGTTAAAATTTAGGGATCAAATACAATGTTTGTGGATTTACTTAATTTATAAGTACTATATGTTCCTCAAAATATATATTTATGGATCTGCCAAGGTCATTTGGAATATATCTATGTTTTTTATATCTCTCGAAAGATTTGCTAGTTTGGTAAATCAGTAAATTGTTTTGTCCAAAAGTAAAAGGTGCATTCTACAAAAGAGGAACTGTTAGACTCGGAATAATGCACGTTTATAAGTTGATACAATCAATTCCCCTTCGCACCCTACTTGTACCCTCACTTTAATTAGTCCTGTAATTTGCAATGATATAATTTTAGGAACACTGCAATAGCTTTGCATCTTCAGAGGAAGCTGCTTGATAGACGTGCTGTCTTGCAGGAAGGAAATAATAAGAGCGGATTTTCATTCCACAGATGCGTATTAAGATAAGGGTACATGTTAGTGTCTATCTCCTATGGCCATTTATACCCAGGTCTAAATTAACAGCTTATGGTCCTGCTTACATTTTTAGCACTTTAAAAAAACATTAATTTTAAAACAAAGCAAATATATGTTTACAAAATAAAATGTATGTAGTTGAATTACTGTATAGGAGTCTGGTACTTAAGATGAGAGTACTACTATAGATCTAAGGTAAAATTAAGTAAATAGGTAGAGAACTGGTTGAAGGATCTAATACAAAGGAGGACTATACTGATAGACAATTTTCCCACTTGTAAAAATTACAACCACTAGGAATCACCCCCATACAAAAAATTGGGAACTTTTTGTGCCAACTATCTTATCTTCTAAAAAGCTATTTTCTTTCAAATTCATGTAGTAATTTCAGTCAATTTTAAAAAAGTGATTTCATGATGTTGAGAGCTTTTACCATTCATTTTAATGGTGTTTCCAACATGTAGCTCCATTGAATATGAAAAGCTCTTATAAGAAATAAATACATAGATAAATATGCAGTGTGCTCTCCCCAAATCCTCAATCAGCCACATTAGGGAAGACCACAAGTGTGGTCTGCACAGAGCTGGTGACTCTTTGTGAAGGGGGAGGGGGTCTGGAAAAAACAGCATGATCTCCATTCACTACTAATCCTGCACTGAAAAGTGCTAGATCTCTTCCCAATTCCCTGGGCTCTGGGGGGTGGAGTAATCAGCAAGATTGGGGTCCCTGGAATTGCAATTTTGCCACCCCAGTGATCCAACTATAATGGACACAGGTCTCTAAGACTTCTGTCCCTTATACCAAAGAATAAGTGTACAGACATGATTTTAAAATAAACTAACTAAACAATTAAGTGAAAGACTCCACAAATTTCTCACTTACCACTTTATCGATCATATTTAATATTGCAAATCTTCTTTTCTTCTTTTGCCTTCTGCCTTGATCTGTCATAGTCCAAATGGTAAAAAGAAGAAAATAATCCCTATGCATCCACCCCCTAGCACTACACTCCTCCAATTGATGAAAGCAAGGCGTCCCCAAGCCTCACCTTCACCACCAGCCAATCACAGGTGGCCAGTGAAGGAAACCACTGGAAACACCATTGAACTGAATGTGCCACTAAAATGGATGGCTCTGTACATGCATAAATGTTTTTGTTTCCCTTCATCTGCCTTGATGTAACTCAGTTTGTTGGTTTTCAAGCAATCACACAGTCAGAAATCAGTAAAAACATGTTTAGTGATTTCCACAGCCAAAGTCAATCTTTAATAGATTCCCCCTGTTCTATAATAAATACTGAGAAATTGCAGTGATTTTAGGTTGTATGGTGATATTTTGGGAGATTTGTTAAACTGATGATTTACAGGTCAATTTGCCTTTAATGGATTTGTCTTTAGTTTAGATGATTATCAAGTCGACCTGTAAATCACAAAAAGAAAAAAATAGCAATTTTTATAACTGTCTGTAAATCGACCTTTAGGAAATCCTCCCAAAGTATGGTTATAAACAGAACACATTTCGACTGCATTGAAGTTATTAGGGATCAGTATTGGTCCAGTCATTTTAATCCTTTCTTTATTAATGCCCTTTTAGATGGCTTAAAAACTACGGTGTCTATGTTTACTGATGACACTGAGATAGGGTTATTGAGGTAATGCAGGATAGTCACTTGCTACAGAAAGATTTAGCCATGCTGTTAAATGACAGATGAAGTAGGTAACTTACCTGTTAAATTTAATAAAATATGGGAAAAGTGAGATGGTAATGGATATAAGAACACTAGTTAACAGAAGACTAATTTACAGCCAAGGGCTGGCTGAGACAGCGGGGCATTTTCCCAGAGGGTCCTGGGGCCTTAATATTTTAAAGTACAATAAAATATTCAGCCATGCAGAATAATTTAACTGAATAACCAGCTTATTATTATAAAATAACTATTTACTGATGAGGCATGGGCAGCACGGTGGCTAAGTGGTTAGCACTACTGCCTCACAGCACTGGGGTCATGAGTTTGATTCCCGACCATGGCCTTATCTGTGTGGAGTTTGTATGTTTGCGTGGGTTTGCTCTGGGTATGTTTGCGTGGGTTTGCTCTGGGTATGTTTGCGTGGGTTTGCTCCGGGTATGTTTGCGTGGGTTTGCTCCGGGTGCTCCGGTTTCCTCCCACACTACAAAAACATACTAGTAGGTTAATTGGCTGCCGTCAAAATGACCCTAATCTCTCTCTGTCTCTGATTGTGTGTTAGAGAATTTAGACTGTAAGCTCCAATGGGGCAGGGACTGATGTGAGTGAGTTCTCTGTACATCGCTGCGGAATTTGTGGAGCTATATAAATAAATGGTGATGATGATGATAATGATATTCATATAAAGCACTTCAAATCAGTAAGACACACTTGCAGGTAACAGGCTTCTGAAGCAGCTGAAATGTCATCGATCTATAATGCTATTAAACCAGGACTCTACACATACAATTGTCCATATAATTGGGAGTCCATTGTCCAAAGTAGACATAGTTGTTTCGATTCATTAGAAAGATTTAAATCCAAGGTAGCTACCATTTATTAAACACTCACATTATGAGGATCGCTCATGCAGTAGCATTACTCACCTCGATAGTAGCCATTCAGGTGAGAAGTTCTTCTTCAGTGTGAGAGCAAACAGTCCATAGATGTTTCAATTAATCCTCTGGTGGCTGCCTTGTATAAGGAAAACTCTTTGTTCCTATTACCAGTATGGTAGATCTCTTTTAGCGTTAGTTTGGTCAGTTTGCTATATATCTACCCACTAGGAACTTAAATATTGGTTGGGGGAGAGTGCTCATCCATGGTCAGTGAACACAGATATCGGAGCAAAATACATTTACCCATTCATTGATCAAGCACCTGATATTAAAACACCACAAATGATGAAAAAGAAATGAAAGTAAAAAGCTGGTTAATCAAAAATGCAATGTAGAAAAATCACAGAGAGGAGGTTCAAGAGGCGTGACACCAGGATTAGCATAATCATGGCTTTGTCCCCGACTGCGCATTGACACGATTCACACCGTTACACAGTGGCGGTGATGAAGATGCAACTCTCTCATCAATCGCTCGTCCACCGAGAAACAGAACATTCTGGCAGAGTAGGTGAGTATGATAAAAGTGTAGGGAGTAATATTTAGTGGTTAGCACTTCTGCCTCACAGCACTGAGGTCATGAGTTCGATTCCCGACCATGGCCTTATCTGTGTGGAGTTTGTATGTTCTCCCTGTGTTTGTGTGGGTTTCTTCCAGGTGCTCCGGTTTCCTCCCACACTCCAAAAACATACTGGTAGGTCAATTGGCTGCTATCAAAATTGACCCTAGTGTCTCCCTTTCTGTCTGTCTGTGTCTGTGTGTGAGTGTGTGTCTATATTAGGGAATTTAGACTGTAAGCTCCAATGGGGCAGGGACTGATGTGAGTGAGTTCTCTGTACAGCTCTGCGGAATTAGTGGCGTTATATAAATAAATGATGATGATGATGGTGATGATATTTTATAACAAAGCTGCAGTAGAAACTCAGTTTAACACTGAACAATGTTTTACCTCTATAATTCATATACAAATGCAGGGGTTAATCTTGTAAATAGTATGTCTTCAATGTAACAGAGCATACACTGTCACAAAACTTTGTAAGGCAAATAGTACAGTCTGTCAGACCATAAGCTTAGCTCCGTTCCATTGCTCCCATTTACATTTATATAACTGTCCAAATGTTTAATTCGGCTGTACAGAGATATATATACCTGGCCCAATGCGGTAACCTGAAAATGACAGGTTTCCAATCTTGCCAGACATGTGGGTGGCCAAAGTGGGCACATCTGTCAGTACAATGCTAGGGGCCAAGTTTCTGGGCTACATTGGGGACTGCTAGTGCAGTCTACAATGATTTATCTGCTGTCAGGATCTGCAGATACGCCCAAAACTGATGTAATCAAAACCTTCAGACTTTATGCTCGTCTTGGGCCCATACATGTCTTTCAATGGGGAAATCTATTGATCAAGAACTACCATGATGCCTGTTCTGTTATCACCATCTCAGGATGGCAGTAACACAACAAAATAATGTATAAATTGTTTTATTCTGTCAATAAAACCTTCTTAGTGCATAAATGCTTTCAAATATTTTTGTGTATTTTTGAAATAAATTTGATCTTTGTTCAAAATGTTATTTTAATAAGTTAAAATCTGGGCTTTCAGCTCCACTGTGAAAGCTGGCTCACATAAATTACTGTCATGATTATCGTGGCGATCAGGAACATTTTGATAAATATACCCCTTAGGTAGACAGAGTGCTTAAAGTAAAAAAAAATATCTAACTAATTAATAATCCAAGTTTTTATTCATGAGATCAGGCAAAGACAGTGTGTACCATACATATTTCTTTTTGGTTTGAGTCTGCTCTGTATACCAGGCCAGACATGAGATTATGGTAATCTCAGGTAAGGAGACGGCGATGGGTGAGAAGGCCAAAAGTTAGGCACAGTGGCTAAGTGGTTAGCACTTCTGCCTCACAGCGCTGGGGTCATGAGCTCAATTCCTGACCATGACCTTATCTGTGTGGAGTTTGTATGTTCTCCCCGTGTTTGTGTGGGTTTCCTCCCACACTTCAAAAACATACTAGCAGGTTAAATGGCTGCTAACAAATTGACCCTAGTCTGTGTGTCTGTGTGTGTGTCTGTGTGTCTGTGTGTGTGTGTGTGTGTGTGTGTGTGTGTGTGTTAAGGAATTTAGACTGTAAGCACCAATGGGGCAGGGACTGATGTGAATGAGTTCTCTATACAGCGCTGCGGAATTAGTGGCACTATATAAATAAATGGTGATGATGATGATGAAGGTTGTGGCCATCAATTTTAGATTATTGTATGGATGTTTATGTAGAAACAATATTCTAATTACTGGTAATAGTCACTCAAGGGGGTAAATGTATTATGCTCTGATTTCTGCAACTCGCCAATATTCGGCGAGTTTGACAACTAATTTTAAAACGTCAATGTCTTTAAGGGCAAGTTTTGCCTTTACAGCTGTCAAACTCGCCGAATATCAGCGAATACCGTAACCGGAGCATAATACATTTACCCCAAGGACTTCAGTGTAAAGGTGTGTTCCACCCTTCACTAAACATTCCTGTTTATAATATATATAGTACAAGAAATACAAATAAACTGCAATCCAATAATACATTCCTGTTTATAATATATATAGTACAGTAAATACAAATAAACTGCAATCCAATAATACATTCCTGTTTACAATATATACAGTACAGGAAATACAAATAAACTGCAATCCAGTAAAACATTCCTTTTTATTTAGCGTAAAGGAATGTGCATTTTTTTATACAAATTAGCCAAGTTTTATATTAAGAAATCCAAGTGTTAGAACATGATGTAATAATGAAACAAAAGCACAATTACCTTCTACATTCCTAGCACATCTTCCTGAGTATTCTCTGTGGATGCTGCTCATTTTAGCTGGCTTCTTCTGGTCTCTCTTGACGGCCTCATGGGGTATCTAATGTTGTTTAACCTAATAAATCGCAGTGAGAGTTTGCAGCACGCGAGTCAGAATACACACTTACTATTCTCCTAGGTGACATATTACGGCACTTAGACAGCTAAGCACACTTGCTTTGTTTTAATGAAGGGGACATCAAAGGGCTTTTTTTCACATTATGCTGAAATTGGACGATTAATAAAAAAGAAAGTGTTGCGGAGGGTAGGCTGGAAACTATCTTGTTGTCTTTATTTCAGATATATCCATTTTTCGTTTTCCCGCAGTATGAATGACATAGACTTTGTGTGTGTGCTGAGAGAGGCACACTGAGAAATTCTTCTACAAAGACTTTTAAGATTGTACAACTAATATTAATGTCAGACCACCCACTGTAAAAGATTATATACTTTCAGAAACGTGATGAAGGATTCAAAAGTGTTACAATAGCTAGTGTTTTTCAACACTTGCTTTATGTAACCTATAAATCCTGTGTTTCTCTATTGAGCAGTTGTCATGTGAATTACACCCACAACGTTCTCAAACATCTTAATGGACTGTTAATCTGATCTATAGACATGTTTTGTGATCACATTCACAACATGCCAACTGCCATGTCCTTTACTTACTAAAGGGAACCATTGGAACAGTCACGTTTAAGTAGGACGCTCTATCCATGTTTTGTCAATGACACAATTTGATGGGTGAGGATAGTTATGTGAAGCATAGATTGATATAACTTGTATAGGTTGTAGATTAAAGAAAGTTAATTAATTGTAAAAATGTTAAAAAAATATTTTTTCAATATTTTTGAATATTTTTTAAATGCTAAAACATTGTTGTAATGCTTTCTGTTATCACCATCCAGAGATCATGTTTTATAATTTAACAGTAATTTACAGTAACTTTATAGCTACAGTAAGTGGTGCATCTTTTAATAACTGTCTGCTTATGCAAAGAAGAAAAGAAGAACAACTTATGTTCAGCGTAACAATTACCATTCCAGAAAAAACTGCAATCATCTGCAGGCAAACATACTTTCTATCTGTATCAGAGGCAAAATTCAATTTGCTACAGAGACAACGATCATGCACAGTTTTGGACAAGTTTAGATCTCTGTATCATGCCAATCATGCACATGGCTTTCAAGCTGAGCCAACAGCCATGAATGTACAAAAGCACATTTAATCAGTTTTGCAAATTTCCAGAAACGTCTTAATAAAATTGGATACTTCGCTAATTGTTTAGAATTCTTTTTAAACAATTGTCCAGGTTTTTAATATGACTATTTATCATGTTCTGTATGTGCATGGTACATGATATAATAATCAGTCTGTACAAAGTTACAAAATGCAGCCAAGGACATAAAAAGAGTACAAAATAAGCTAATTAGTAGTAGGCAATGAGTAAAGAAAACTCTGTATAAACGTGCTAATCGTTGTTAAAGGTACAATTATGAGGCGCAGTGGAGAACATTTCCAGAAGTGCAAATATGCAGGCTTTCATCATGAGTGAAGTTTTATGACATTGTGAACTTATTTTAGTGTAACTGCCTGTTTTTAAAGAAAGCTTATACATCTGCAGGATGGTGTCACCTGTGGGATGGAATGCAGAATTTATCATGTTTTAATGGGAGGAGCTGAACTAACGCGGGTAAGGCGCACTTATGCGCTTGGCATTACTCCCGCATTATAAAAACTTTGCAAGTAAAGACTTTCGTAAGTTTGTTGCTTTTGTGTGTGTTTTTGTTTTGTTTTTTACTTCATGACCAAGGTCAGATTTGAATATGCAGGACCTACCAGGTAACTTTAATGGCCATTCAATGTTTGTGCGTGATATTTTCCAGTATTATATGTTGGGCTGGTATTAATTAAATAAGATAATTTGTGTAAGTGTGCTCTACCTGCATAGTTTCATGTGCAAGCTTGCTGAGAAAAGTGTACTGCACAGTCAATACTGCATGAGATATCTGTCTTGTTCAGCAGTCTCCAGAAAACTGAACCTCACATTTGTGTATGTTTTAATTTGCATTTTAAAATAAACCACTTTTCAGCAAATTGCAGTAGGGTGACTATAGAAGCACTAAGACCTCCATCACATCACACTGTAAAATTCCTCTTCAAAAATAGAACTATTTAAAAATCCATAGGCTTATACAGTGCAATTTGTATTTGCAATTTGCAGACACAATTTAAATGCTTGTAGAGTCCATGTGATATATATGTTCATCTGAAACCATATAAAAGAATATAGCACGGTACGCCTGCTAACAATCCTGAGTTGAGGTGTTGAAAAGGTGTGTGTAGCAGAAATGGACTTGGCTTCGCCAGGTCTTGATGTGGCTTCAGAAAATCTTACAAGTGGCCTATTTTGTCCCAATTTTCCTATCAGGAATATTGGCAGGTGTGCTCCTCCATCTGAAAACCTTTAATGTATGGGATACAGTAGCCCTTATTGTAAATTATAAGAATATTATAAGCCACAGACGAGTCCTGGACAATAAAAAGACACAATGCCTCAGTTCAAGTGCTTTAAACATGTCACAGGTGTCCAAGGTGATTTCTTATATATGTAATATTTTACACTAAGGGATGCATTATTCCTTATAATACACGCGTTTCATAATAAACACTGACGTGTTTATATCAGAACGCAACTTGTATACAGATATTATTTACAGAAGTTTATTATATTATTATTAGAGATGCCCAGGCTCAGTTTTCTGAAAACCGAACCCCCCCGAACATCGCCAATCCAAGTACCCAGCCGAGCCGGCTCAGTACTTTACCACATCCTCAGATCTGAATCAAGGCAAAATGTCATTGTTGCGTTGTCGGATCTCACAGGTTTTGGATTCCATAAGTATCTCCCTCCCCAGGAGATCCAGAGTCATTGCTCACAGAGAAACAAGAGTAGCAGTGTTCTTGGCACTCTCCATTCGCCAGTGACATTGCTCGGTGCCATTGCTCACACAGAAACAGGGGTAGCAGTGTTCTCGACAATCTCCATTCTCTAGTGCCATTGCTCAGTGCCATTGCTCACACAGAAACAGGGGTAGCAGTGTTCTTGTCACTCTCCATTCTCCAGTGCCATTGCTCACACAGAAACAGGAGGGGTAGCAGTGTTCTTGTCACATGACAAAAATTGACTGTAAATGACTGAAAATTAATGTTATTGAGGTTCATAATAATGTAGGAACAAAAAAGAGAAAAATTATGTGATTTTAGCATTCTTTAGCAATTAAAAATAAATAAATAAAAATCCAAAACCAAAACCAAAATACGTGAGGGCGGTTTTGCCAAAACCAAAACACCAAGTTAATACAGATCCAAAACCAAAACACGGGGGAACTAATTATTATTATTAGAGATATTTCTCTTATTATACATACATATTACAAAAAGATACTGAAGAGGTGAACATACCGCACATAAATTCATGTAAGATTGAACCTTTGTGAAACCGTAAGATTGAACCTTTGCGAAACAGCCTGTTTCACTGTGAAACTCAAACTCCACGCCAAATGTCCTCACAATTTTGCTCATCTGTAATTACAACAATGCAGTCTGTTGTATAATACAATAATAAAAATGTTTTCATGTATCATGTCTAATATTTATTTATAAAATGCCAGCAGCACAGTAGCAAACACAAATGGGTTCATGTGAGTAAGCAACAGAAGCTAAGGACCAGATCTATATATCTAAAGTACATTTAATAATCACAGCATTTTCCTAAATCTCGTGATCAATTGCTTCCTTCCTGCATATGGTGTTAACAAAACTTAAATTCTGTAAATTATTTGTCTGGCAAGAGTCCATTGTTTTATTGCCATCAAGGGAGCAGATGTTAGCGGCTTTGAACAAATGTCCTTGTTTGTAAATCTGTCTGTAGACATTACTTCGTGCTTACATTTATTTATTTTCAATAATAATAGAAATATTAAATGTAAAAAATAATTCTGAATAGAACAGTAAAATATGTTATTGATCAGAATGTCAGCGATAAGCAGTAGAGATACAAACATTAATTCAGTTTATGTAGAGAGACTTCCAATAGCTTCCATGTATATCTTGTGCTCACAATATTCCCCTACAGGGGCTTCAGTTTGAGCCACCTTTAATAAGTGCTGTCCAAATTTTTCAACACCTCATTTATCTCTGACATACCTCTCTCAGACTGTGTTCAGTTTAAGCTATCTCGCCTCTCATAACCACCACTTTTTTTCTCAGAGGAGTTCCCTACGGTCTGGTAAACCACAGCTTGATAAATTTAACATTTTTGTATTTTTTACATTAAAAAATCTTGAGATGGCAATGTGTAATGTGGTAATTTTAACAAATCATCAGTTTGGCCTTCAGTAAATCTGGCGGTTTGAAAACCACCAAAAATATCACTGGAAAACTGGTGGTTTCACTAAACCTCACTTTGGTAAATACCCCCCTAGCGAAAAGAAACCATGGTAATATATTCTGCAGATCAGGTTTTATATTTAATCTGCCTGATGTATACAGAAATCAGGCGGTAATAGCTTATGTCATATAGTAATACACTTGACACTTATTCCACCAAGACATTACTTAATTAACCTCTTTAATTGAATTGAAAGTAAATTGCAAATTATTTCTCATGTTACTGCAGGGATGAATGTTGTAAGTGTGTGGCTGAATTAATTACAAAATATGTGTTTAACCATCGTGTCATTAGCTCTTACCTTGTTTGGGCAAGGCTACATAGGCAGTTATAGCCTATGCTCACTTGTGTAACTGTTGATCAAAATCATATGCAATCAGTTGGTAAAATGGGACACTTATACTCCTAAGGGGTATATTTACTAAACTACGGGTTTGAAAAGTGGAGATGTTGCCTATAGCAAAGAGCAAAGAATACATGACTGGGTAGTACTGGATGGTTACAGAGGCTAGCAATATTGAGTAAACCAAAAAAGGAGGGAAGAGATGGTTAAAAAAGGGAGCGTGGATAGGGAGATGCTTTGTTCTCCAGATATGGGTAAAAAAGGAGCTATAGAAGATGAGGGGCAGCACGGTGGCTTAGTAGTTAGCACTTCTGCCTCACAGCACTGGGGTTGTGAGATCGATTTCTGACCATGAGCATGGCCTGTGCTTGAGTTTGCATGTTCTCCCCGTGTTTGTGTAGATTTCCTCCTGGTACTCCGGTTTCCTCCCACTCTGCAAAACCATACTAGTAGGTTAATTGGCTGCTAGCAAATTGACCCTAGTCTGTGTCTCCGTTTGTCTGTGTGTGTGTTAAGGAATTTAGATTGTAAGCCCCAATGGGGCAGGGACTGATGTGAGTGAGTTCTCTGTACTGCGCTACAGAATTAGTGGCGCTATATAAATAATTGGTGATGATGATGATGATCTAGTGTCTTTGAGGTTATGTTCAGTGAGTTTATGTATCTGCCTAGGTATGTCAGGGGGAAGACACGGAAGGAGATAGTAGGAAAGGTTTTGAGGGAGGTGTATACCCATGATCTTATAGATCAGTTCTTTGACCTCGTGCCAGAAGGGCTCAATTTTTGAACAACCTAACCAAACTTGAGACAGAGTACCTTGATCACCACAATTTCGCCAGTAGCAGTCAGAGGGGGACGGACAGATTGCTTTGAGTCTGGAGGAGACTAGATGCCATCTGAATAAAAACTTATGAGGTTTTTTTATACAGGTATATATCGAGGATACGACTCGCTCATATGCGACCATTCTTCTGGGTCAAGAGTCTCACCCACATCCTCCTCCCAACTCAGCTCATGAGGTTCTTTAGACGACAAGTCATGTTAGAGTAACAAAGAATAAAAGAGATAAGGCCTCTGGATGAGGCTGTACACAGGGCTTCTAGAGGGAAGGGTTGAGAGGGAGTTCAAGGATTTATCTTACTATTACGGATATGATGAATATGAAGCTTTTGATAAAAAGAGCCACAAGGCTATTGCGGAGCTCAGGGGATTCCGGGGGAAAAAAAACAAGAAAATAAATCAGGAAGAAATTTGATATTGTGTTTGGTTCAAGTTGCAAACGCTCTAGGTTCCAGTCCTATCTTACAATGTGTGTGATCATCACCCAAACACACAAATTACGCCACATGCGTGATAAATAAGAAATACATCTTGCTGCTCAGCGCTCCAATTGATCGGTTGCCTCTATGCATGTATGGGCACCTTTATTTGACCTTTAAATGAATGATGGAAATAGTAATCTGCTTGAGTTGGTTGACAAGATTAAAAAATCAGCACAAATCAATATTAGTAAAATGATGTTACAAATCTGAACATATTCAAAGTGTTCAGGTGGTGGGCTCTATATATAGTACATATTCTAAGCACTTTGATGTGCTCTACACAAATACAGTAAACACCAAATTGTAAGTGTAATATATATTTACAAATGCTTTTCACTGACAGCATGTGTATGTGGATGATATTTGCAAATTACAATGTAGTACCTAACCAGTTGAAATATCCTGCAAAAGTCAGTCTAATATTGAGGTTGCTATTATTACCCTGTAAACTAGTGCACAATTAACACACCTACAGTGCAAGAGTAGGGCTTTAACCCTTGAAGGATACACAATGATGTTTTTTCTTTTGCTACTGTTTAGACAAACAAGAACTACAACTTTAAGGTGTATGTGTGTGCTAATGTTTAAAGATGTGCTGCAATTGGAATATATATTGCATTTTAATCAAAGTCAACAATATTTTCATAAGATATTTGTATTCAGAAGTTTATCAACCTTTATGTTATGGAAAAGTTGCAATAAAATTAAGTATAATTGAGGGCCTGTATAAAAATTGTGTCCAGTTTTGATATTCTATCTAGAGCAGTGATGGACAACAGGTGGCCGTTTGTTTGTTATAACTTGTAACATTTGTCTAAAATTATTACTGATATGTTATTACAGGTAGGTGTCTCTTTTTTTGATTAAATGTATTGTTTTAACTTATTAGCATATACACTCCTTGGATGTCCAGGAGTCTCCCTAGTAAGCCTGCCTCCCGCATACCACTTCTCTTTGTTGTGAAGTCAGCAGGGCCTTGATGATGAATCATGTTATTATGGCTCCTCCTCCTATTGTTCGAGGATTTGAATTGCGCCATGGTACATCGAAGGGTGGACCATGATAGTGCAAATTACCCCCCTTTCCCCCCGCACTAGCCTCAAAGGGGAGATCCAAAAATTTGCCAGATATGAATTAGAGTGCTCTTTTCTTTTTAGGAATATGTAAAAATAAGAATGCCATTAATGTTCAACACACTGCAACTCTTATAGTTACCTTTAATTACCTTCTAAGTAACATTTGTATATTTGTTGAAGCGTTGTGGCTCTTGCCAAGGCCGGTGCAAGACCTTCCACACACACATGCTCGGAAGTGGCAGCAGTACCCCTGCTGCTTCTTACCTTGGCAGGAGAGAGGCATGGGTGACATCCTCGGCTCCTCAGACAGCAAGTGTAGCACTTGGCTTTGACATGCCAGGCAAGCAGACCAGTCACATCATAACACTAACATGGGGGAGCAGCAGCCGATTCACAGATAAGAAGCTGTTCATGGCTTCTCTGTCATGTTAGCAGCCAGCACTCTGTGTGAGGGTGCTGCAGGGGCATTCAAATCATTAGATGAAAGATATTGAGTGTTTTAGACCCTAACCATTGTCGCCATAGGCAGCAGCTTAGGTTCACCTAAAGGTAGCGCCAGCCCTGTCTGTTGCATTGAGTGGTGATTAAGTTATTTTATTTTTATTGGCTGAAACTGCAGTAACTTCATTTTGGACGGCCATCTATCATAGACCTGCCTGTGCAATCAGTGGTTTTGCATAATTGTTTATTGCAGAAGCAGAGTGAATGTGGTGCTAAGAGTCAGATAAATGCTTATTTATCATTCTATAGAATAATTAAATTATTAAGTATTATTTCAATATTTTGCTTTCTCTCTTTATAGAGTACATTGTACACTTAATTGAACCATAGCCGAAGAAGTAAAACAACAATCTCCTACCCACTGGTACAGAATGTTTTTGACAGTTGTATTCATATACAAAGGAAGGTATTTACTTGTAAATGAGTCTAGCACTGCAGTATGAAAATGCTGTAATTCTGATGTGCAGGGAATGCTAAAGATTTCAAATGCATTATGCAAACAACCTGCCACACTAACAACTTTAACCTCCAGCACATATAGCTGAGGTAGGAATATTTCAGCTATCTAAATATACAGAGATGAGAAGGATAACTATCCTTAATAAGCAGCACATATTTTCAGGATATTGCAAAGTAGCCCTGATATGTTTTTCTTTGAAAAAATAATGATACTCTAAATGTAAGAAAAATAGTTGCATGACAACTTCCCTTTAATTATTCTCTCATGTGGATGACATAGAGATGCCCTGTTAATTTCAGATAACGGTAATGATGGCAGCTTTCTTGCAGCTTACAAACAAATAGTAATTTAGTGACGTGCTCTTGATACCAGTTTACTGCAATATTTCACAACTGATCTTTGTTTACAATGTTGACAAGGTTAAAAGTCCATTTGTTATAGGTGATCACCATGTATAGTGCCAGAGATAGCCCCTGCCTGCAGTGAACTTCCCCATGCAAAGCATCATAGCCTGGCGATATTGAAAATGCTTTATCCTGTGAATAAAAGAGCATTTTCAATCATCAATATTTTATAAAATAAAAAATCTTTTACATATTTTATTCTTTCTTTTAACATTTTTTTATTTTTTTTTGCTAAAATTAACTGAACCGAAGCCCAGTCTGGGCTTTCAATACCACGAGCATTAGTGAAATGACTAGCTGGGTCACGCATGTGCATGACTTGTCAGACTGGCTGTCATATCGCACTGGGCCATTGTCATCAAGGAAGCTAAACTATGGCATACTTTCCAACTCTCCCGGAAAGTCCGGGAGACTCCCGAAATTCGGGTCAGACTCCCGGGCTCCCGGGGGAGAGGGCATTTCTCCCGCATCCCGGATTTCACTGAGAATCGCGTCAAAGTGAATCACGCCATTTTGGAGGGCGGGAGTGGGCGGGACGAGGCCAATCGCGTCATTTTGGCCCCGCCCCCATGACGCAAATTATGTTTTCGCGGGGGGCGGGGTCAAAATGACGCAATTGGCCTCGTCCCGCCCCCTCCCGCCCTCCAGTCTCGCCCCCTCTCCTGGAAACAAGTTTCCGGGAGTTGGCAACTATGAACTATTGTTAAAAATGATTTCTATCTCTGCGCTAAGAGATAAGCTTGGAAATTTTAATATGGTCATTGACAATTCTTTGGATAGATAATGGAAATCTGGAGGATCTGCTCTCTGTGGAAAAACCAGATTTGCTCACTTAGCGAGTGAGATGAGATTGATAGACACACAGAGGAAAATCAATTATCTTGTTTTTCGGCCTCTTATTATACATTTTCTAGGATAGACTTAGGCCTTATCTCTAGATGATTGCCTAAGGGGATATCAGATCACTTCCCACTGGTTCTTACTATTGATCCAAGGGAACAAAAATTCTGGAAATTATCTCTTTTTTGTTAACATTATTGGGTAGCAGTTCTGAATTGGTGTCCCAGGTGGGATGGATATTTTGCAGATAATCAATATTCCGTAGGACCCCCACTCTATGGGATGCCTTCTAAGCGTTTCTACGAGGCTCCCTCATTACTGCTGTCAACTGCTATAAACAAAGGTCCTGATTATGGGGCGAGAAGCTGGAGAGGGAATCTCACTGTTTGGAAGCTGCTTATGTCTCCTCTCATAGAGGTGCTGATAGGATTCAGTGGTTTACTGCCTAGAGGAATTGGTTGGATTATCTCCTAGATAAGTCTAGGCACAGGCTTCTTTTCACTAAACACGAACAATACTTTGTTCATTGTCCTATAGATTGTAAGCTTGCGACCACGGTTCTCTTACCTCTCTGTCTGTATGTATTACCCAGTATTGTCTTATTAATGTATGTTCTTAATTGTAAAGCGCTACGGAATTTGCTGGCGCTATATAAATAAATGTTGATGATGATGATGATACTTTGAGGCTGATAAATATGGTATGTTTTTGACAGATTTTGCTAGATCTGAACGAGGTGCTGTTCTATTTGAAGGACTCAGGGACGCTGCGGGATATATTAAGACTTTGACTCCGAAGATAACTAACAGCTTTTATGATTATTTTAAAACTACATACACTTCTAAAGTGAACTACTCTGAATCTGAGTTTGGTGACATTTCTTGAAGGGGTTAAGTTGGCATGAGTTTAAATAGTAGGGAACTTCTTGATTCCCCCATCACACAAGAAGAGGTTGGTGCAGCTATTTCCTCTTTTCCAAATGACCTTGTGCATAGACAGGATACCTATTGAGCTCTCTAAGAAACATTTGAAGGCTTTTGCCCCTAAACTATTAGAAACTTGAAATAGACTCAAAATCCCCGACTATGTCTAATGCGCTTATAATTTTGATTCCTAAGTCTGGTAAGGATCCTTTATGTCCAAAATCCTATAGACCAATACCTCTACAGACGTTAAAATCTTAGCAAAGATTCTGGCAACATGACTATCTCTGATTTATGGGCAGTTCTGTCTAGGTTTGGTTTTGGTCCTGTCTATGTTGATTGGGTGCACCTCTTGTATTTTTCACAGATTTCACAGTGTTTGTGTCAATAGCTTTGTTCCTAAAGGCTTTGCCCTTGGCAGAGGCACAAGGCAGGGATATCCTCTGTCACCTACCTTATTTGTGCTCGCTATTGAACCATTGGCTTGTATGATACGAATAAATCTGGATTTACATGGACTCCGCATTAAAGATAGAATAGATACCATAGCATTATATGCAGATCATATGTTGTTATTTCTATCTGACATACAACACTTCTTACCAGCTCTCTTATCTGTAGTCTTTCTCGGGAATTCCAGTTAACCAGGACAAATCTAATATATGACTTCCCTCCAGAATGTAGCCACATGAGGGCAATGCCACAGCAGATGCCAAAAGGTGCCCTGCCGGTGCCCACATTTAGGACAAGTTACCACCTGATTCCCCATTCTGGATGGAAGTCATGGACAGTATAATAAAACTTGATTTTCCATCTATTATTCCAGGGATGTGTATATTAGGTTTAAGACTAGCTAAAAAGATCCCTTAACTAATTTGACAGCTGTTGTAATTTTTTTTTATGTTGGATAAAGTTATTATGGCCAGGAAATGGATGGCACCAGAGATTGGAGTGATCTGACCAATTATATAGTTGGCCACGAAAGATACATGTATACAAGCCGTAAAAAATTAGATAAATATAAGAAAATCTGGGGTTTTTGCCGAAAAATCACCATTTGTTACTCAGAAACTGCGAGAGTTGGAATGTTCCTACTAGAGTGTGCTGTCTGGGGGAATTAAGAATACAGAATCAATATGGTTAAAAAGTTTTATTCATTCTTTATTAACTATAAGATGTTATCGCTGATGTCTTTGTACTGTACTTATTTTCTTTATTTTCTTTTACTTTATTTCTTATATGTACACTACTAAACTTAATAATACCTGTATGATACCCCTGCATGGGTGATAATGTGACTATTACTGTTTCTCGGAAAACAAATAAAATAAGTTTGAGGTGATAAAAAATCAGCCCTATTGCCATATATTAATAAGTAGACCCCTTAGTCTTTTCTAAGTAAATGTTCATATATACGTTGATAGACAGGAGGACATATATATTTCATAATTACAGGAGTGACAAGCTAGACCTGATGGCTGCTTCTAGAAAGGTTTCCTTTTTGTAGTAATGTTATTGTATGCAGCTCAGGTCCGAGGTTAACAAAGCAAATACTGTTTGCTCTCATGGACCTAAATACAGCCCTACAATCTTAATTATTTCAAGACATTATGAGAAGTCACTGGACTCATTCAAGCATATACATGAATTCAGAACAAACACATGGTCTAGATGGTCATCACCTAAAAATTTGTTCACCTTTGTTCTCAGCCGATAGCAGAATCCAACAATAAAATGCATTGAAGTTACATAAGTGTTTATCCCCAAACATTGAAATTCATGAGGAAGTAGGCAGCCTAGGGTTGCTATAGCTTTGTATATCCAGATTTGTAACTGCTTCCGGCTGCTTATTACTTCCCACGGACACAATGTACGTGATGGCTAGTGCTGAATAACAACAGGAGCATTAAACAGAAGCAAATTCTGTTTAATGTACTTGCATTTTAGTTTTAAGTTTTTCTGGCTATCTCTTCTTCTCACTGGTATCATGCACTTGATGGTCACACTGAACAGGTGCATTAAACACAAATAAAGGACCGCTTTATGCACTTTTGAAAGTGGAGTGGGGAGAGTGGCTATGAGAACAATGATGGAATAGGTTGAGAACAGTAACAGGAAACATTAGCACCTGGGAGAGTGGGGACAGGTGAGGGTTGTACACTTCTGGAGACTAGGGTCAGAGGATATGAAGACCTGAGGTGGAGCATCAGGAAGTGCAGGGGCATCTGTTAATATCAAGGACTGGAAAAGAAGAGAAGAAGCTGTATGCTAAAATTCACAAGTTGCAGTAGAGTGCAAGGTCGATAGGAAAAATAATATGGGAGTCTAAAGCAGCTCAGTAGTAGTGTCTTAAAAAAGCACGTCTGCTTTAATTGTATGTGCTTTCCGTAAGAGGACCATGTCTACAGGCTAACTTTCTGTGTATGATGTCCATGGCATGTTATCTGTGCATAACCTGACTTTACTTTAGTATTCTTATATATGTATGGATACATATACAGATGTAACAAGGGACACAATAAAATTTACCACGGCACTACTTTTTAAGGAAATATATTGCATTATGTCAAGTGTGCAAAAAGTCTAATATTGAAATTACATGCTGTGCATTTTTCTGCCACCAGAGGGCACCTTTACAGAATTGTACTACGCATGTGAGTTGAAAGAAAATTATGGGGTGCATGCATACTGTGCTTTTGTGAATCAAATGACTATGTTTGTGTCCTGATTTAGAAATTAATGGCAATTAATAATCCTACATTCACTGTGGGCCTGATTCATTAAGGAACTTAAGCAAGAAATTTCTTACTTAAGTCTTGCTAAGTTAAATCAATCTGTACATTTTAGATTTGCAGCGCAACATTGTTTTGCTGAGGTGCAAAATTCCACCTTCTAGCTGGAGTTACTCCTATTTATTAGGGGCCTGTTTATGGAAGCCTGGGTCTTCCCCTGCGTACTAACAGGGACGGTGCTAGTGACTCCATCTCAGGGTGGCGATAGCAGAGGATCAGTACAGGAAAAAAAAGTTTTATTGAAAGTTGATTTCAGGGCTGAAACCAGGGTTTCTGCAACGTACACAGAACAAAATTATGTGTTTTTATTTCTAAAAATATACGAATGCGTTCTCAAATATGCAATAATATCAGGGATATATACCATATAACTTTTGCGAAAGCAGTGTGAAAGCAGTTTTACTCCTCTGTTTGCTGGACAAAGGCACGTGAAGCATAATAGCAAAAGTCAAACAGGTACTATATTCATTATAATATATTTATCAGTGAAAGTTCCAAATAGAATACTATTGGCGAATGTTTAAAAAGGTAAACAATTGTTTGTATACACATAAATTAAGCAAATTTTTGCATTTTTCCAGGTATGTTGTCCATAATATTATTTTTTATTAAATACCTTTCAAATATTTTAAAAAAAAATCTTATTATAAATGTTTTCAATAATAGTAACTATGCAATATTCATGTTACATATAACAGTGGCGCACGCAGGGGGGTTTCTGAGTCTCCAGAAACCCCCTCCCTCCGCTAACTATGTGCCAACCATAGCGGCACTGTACTATACAGCAGCCACGGCGCTGTCAAAGAAGCGTCCGCGGCGGTGCTGTATTATATTGTATACAGCACCGCCACGGACGCCTCTTTGACAGCGCCGTGGCTGCTCTATAGTACAGTGCTCGCTGCCGAAACGGAGCTGCGCATGTGCAGCAGCTCTCTTGCGTGTTTTGTTTTTTTTTGGTCAAGGGGGAAACCCCCCCTTGACATTCCTGTGTGCGCCCCTGTATAAATTGGAAAGAATAAATGTCATTGGACACAAAATGGAAAACAGAAAGTATTCCTGACATCAGGGGAGGATTTGGTTCTTTGTGGTAAAGTATAGTGGTCCAGCATGAGGCTTAAGCTGGTGTCACATGAGCAAGCATTCATTCTTTTTTATAGCTCAATTATTCCAAAGCACTTCTTGTGTGACAAGGAAACGTTGCTTCCCATGGAAATCTAAGTGTCGTTAAGAGAGCTTCAGAACAGATCATTTTTCTGGCTCGAAAAGTAGGATGTTCTAAAGCGACCTAGTGACACCAGCTTAATGCACACATTTTCGTTTCATTAGCTTCACAACTCTGGGAACATTTAACATTCACATCATAATTCACATCATAATGTGCTTCATCAGGGGTAAAAATACTGCTCAGGTGTGTTCTTCAATGGAATTACTGCCAGGAAATCTAGTACAGCATGCACAGGAAAAATCCATAATATTTTCACTTATGTTGGTAATCTCCTAATACCTTCATGTTTATATCTTCAAATATTATTAACCACCGTCTTCTTTTAGGCTTAGTGTTTTTTTAAGCAACATGTTGGATAATACCTATGGCAATATGGTCTTAGATATTATTCTTGAATCTGTTCCGGAAATACAGAAATAACAGAACAATGGCTATTTTCATTTCTCTTGGCAAAACAAATCCAGTCACTTCTAGATGGTAGTTTGCAGCAACCTTACTGTTCCTAGGGGATTTCTGGAATATTGCTGTGTGAAACATTCTAAATTCAAATATTGAGTGTACTGTAACATAAGGGATTAAAGGATTAAATTGATTTTTAACAGCCAATTTAACCCGTTCTGAACGACATAATATTAACACGATGCAAAACACAAACAAGAAGAATACTGGGAAGAAAAGGTTCTGCGGGATCTGCATGAAAGTCTAAAAGGATAGAAAGCATTATTAGGCAAATTTTTTATTTAATTTGATTGCAGTATCATGTAATGAGTGTGGATTTCTTATCCCAATCTGCAGTAAATAGTAAAGCTGGTTACACATGTAAGGATTGCTGGTCCCAACACCTGGATCACTTATTGCTAAATGTCGCTGGCAATATAGCTGAGTGTTTGCACAGCTTATTGTTTCAAGTGAGAAAAAAATTTGGACAAATTTGTGAAGGCGTGCTCATAGTACAAGCCCAGATTTAATTGTAAGTGTTTACGTACAGATGTTCATACCTCCCAACAGTCCCTATGACTGCCCTGATTGAAGGAACCAGAAAGGGATGTGCCTTTGAGATAATGCAGATGTGGCTTGGGTGATCTAGTTGTCGTTTAGGTGGCTCTATGCATGATTTTGGTGGATTAAATGTGTCCCAGTTGTGTTATTTAAAATGTTTGGAGGCATGCATATCTGAAAATATGGGAGCTGTATTTAAGGAAAAGAAAAAAATAATGTAGATTATAATTAGACAGCTCTCACTGCTCAAAGTCAGCCAGGCTAAATGTATTATGAATGTGGATTTAACATAATCACTGAATACTGCAGTTGTACTATACCAAAAATAGTTGAAATGAACACTCTGTTTTATGAAATTGGAGATTTTCCTTCTACTTGACCTTGGAACAGACATTTTTCTTAAGATTCCAAAAATATATTATAAAGGCAATTATGCTTTCTACTTAATTGCACTATATGGGCATTAGGACACAATATTATATTACTAATAAAATGCAATTAGGTAGGTACAGCTTTGAAATTTAAGAAATATGCTTTAAAAGAAAAATTATTATTTTATTTAAAACTATTCTATGTCTACTAAAAGTACATCATGACCGTCTGACTCAAAGCATGACATGGTGTTTGTTCTAATTATATGTAAAGTTATGGTGTCACGGAGATGGAAAAACATTGTTATATTATTTGAAGTCCATCTTTCTTTAAATACTGAAAAATAATATTATAAAAACCTCTCTTGTGACTCAAGATTTTGCTTTCCTACTTTCCACATATGTATTTTTTCCTTTGCTTATCCAGCACTTTCTCCTTCTCCATGACGTATACACTGTCTGTCTATAACCAGACATTTGTGTAACTGGTCTTGAACATGTAGCATTTCAGAAAAGTCTACTCTTGTACATAATTATGCATTATAATTAACATGTACTTCTGATGCTCATTAATTGTATGTAAACGGATATGAAATTAAAATCCATAGACCAAATGAGACCACAAATATTATCATTTTTCCTGCATTTAACTTGCATTGTGCTGGATCATTTTAGCACTTCTTGTTCAGTGTGTCTGATGGACGTCACCACAGTTGAAAACTCAATAGATACAGGGTAGAGCGAGCGCATATGCAATGATTTATTTTTTGTTTATTTGGAAGCACCCAATCCCATACTTGCCAATATTCCAGGAGACTCCCGAAACCTGGGTCAGTCTTCCGGACTCCCAGGAGAGAGGGCAATTCTCCCGATTCCTGGCCGGCTGTGGATAGTAATGGAGGGAGCGGAGCTTATTGATGCCACGGACGCGTCATTGTGGCCCATCCCCCTAGTTTTATTGGCCGAAAAAGGTGGTGACAGCTTTGGGGGCAGGGCTAACGGCACAATTTTTTGAGCCCCCCCCCCACCCACCTGCCCCTCGGATCTCCCGGGACACAAGCTGCCAATGTTGGCAGCTATGCCCAATCCTCCCTGTTTCTATTTATTGCAGTGTGGTGTTGCTGCGTTTAGGGTGAGTACAGGCTGCAATCATTTGTGTGTCTGTTGCATTTGTATCTTTTGACATTTTTACAGTTGAAAACTCACTTTCATTCATCTCTGATATCAATGCAGAACAAACCCATATGTTAATGCTTTGTAATTTATATGCATTTCAGATGCCATTGTGTACAGAGCCATAAGTATAGATGAGGTTTTGAAGTAGGGGAGAAAAGTTCTATTTATATTGTCTCCTGTCCCAATGATGACTTTGCAAGCTCGGACATTCATTTGGTGTAGTCAACATTATTAAGTTACTATTTTTGATACCACTGTGTAACATGGAATAGCAAGTCTGTATTTTTGCAAAGCAGCTGTTTCCATCACTTTACAAATCTTAAGCACTAAAGTGATTTTTCACGTTTGCTGGAAAATTAGCAAATTGTGGTATACAACTGTCAAAGATGCGCATGTTTGTACTTCTAAGTATTATATTGTTGCTAAAAATTAAAGCAAAACATATTATTATAAAATATAATTTTAGTAAATAATAATTTTGAGTGTTACATTCTGTAATTGCATTTTAATTATTTGATGGCATAAGTACGGTAGATGGAGATGGTTGTTCCTTTGATCAACTTTGTGCCCTACATCCCAGATAATCATCTTTAAACATATATAAGACATCTAAAAATTTGTGAAGGCTGTAGAAAATGATTGCGGTAGTGGCCAGAGGTGTCATCAGACCAAGGACTAGGTTGTTTAGAAGATCTACTGGAATACCATCTCAGCTCCTGGACTTTAACTGTCATAAGTTTCATTGCAGTTGCCATCTCTACTTCTCCATTGGTGATCTCCGTGGCCTCTTTGGAGACGACAGCTTCCACTGAACATGGGAAACAACTGTTCTGACACTGTTTTCAGTAGTGAACACAACGCAAAAGGAAAACACGAGGTTCATACTTGTCTACTCTCCCAGAATGTCCTTCCCTAGAACCAGTAGCAGACACTCAGTTGTAATAAATGGTGAAGGACAGTTATGGTTAATGTTTTAAGATTTCTTCGGTGACGGGTTCATGTTTTGTGTCTTCGCTGGAAGTTGCATAAAAATGCCACTTGCCAATGACTACCTTAATATTTATTATCAGAGGCTGGTAATGCTGCTGTTTAACAATTGCCGCCTGTACTTTCCCCATCTACTGTTATTCCGCCACCTTCTGTATCTTCTGTTCCCCACACCTCTTTGATTGTAAGTCTATTTGTCCAGAGCCATACTTACCTTCTGTTTTATGTGATTGTATGTGTTTTGTCATGTCATCATCCCCTCAATAATACAGCTGTGCATCATAGGTCTGCGCTCTATAAATAAAGAGATAACATGATTAATAATCACGGTGTAAATATATTGAAGACAGACACATTCATGACTTGTTGCATAGATGCTAAATTACAAGATAATAATCTGAGCTGCAGATAAATAGTGAGTGATCCATGACCATAATACATTATTCTAATTGGTATATAAATAAAATATGTTGATTCTTTTCAAATAGTAAATAGTTTTGAGTACTCTGCAGATGTAAGTGGGTGAGATTTTCTGAACCAGTGCACATGGAGAGACAGGGGTTTAATCACTGTGACACACCAGTATTTCATCATCCACTAATTAGCTCTCTTTTGTCAAAATAAGTAAAATCATATAAGTACTGGATACTCCTCAACTGTAAATTAGTTCCCATTCTTGAAATAATCTCTGGATGTCATGGCAACAGATTGAAATGATCACACATTAGTAAATCAGCAGAGCTGGGAGAGTGCATCGCTGGGCCCAGGGCCGGATTAAGGGAATTGAGGTCCCTGGGCTAAGGGGGCCTGCATTCCCCCCGTGAGCCCTCCAATGCCAGCCACCCCCCATCCCCCGTGAGGCCACCCCAAGCACTTACCTGTCACTGCAGTCCTCCTTCCGCGGCCCGCTGTAAGCTCCTTACTGAGGAGATCTCGCGAGAGTGAACTCTTGCGAGATCTCCTCAGTAAGCAGATTACTGAGTGCCGGGGACGGATGACTGCACTGACAGTGCTCAGCAGCTGATCAATAATGATCAATGATGCTGCTGAGGACTTTGAAGGGCCCCCTGGATGCCCGAGGTCCCTGGGCTATAGCCCAGTTAGACCTCAGGTTAATCTGGCTCTGGCTGGGCCCCATAGCAAAATTTGGGTAAGGGCCCGTTGATGAATTTCTAGTTCTACCCGCAAAAGAGCAGAACGGGGTCCTCAGGTTAGAGTGGTCCAGCGCATGCTCAGAAGAGGCCTTTGCTCTGCTCTTTTAAGAGAAGAATGGGGGCCACAGGTGGGTGCAGGGGCCTCGGAGAGGGAGAAGGATTGCCAGACCCCCCTCACCTCTGCGTCCTGCATGCCCCCTGGCTCGGTCGTTTGGAATCAGGATATTTTACTTATGCTCCTGGAAATTTTGCATAACACTTCTCAATCCAGGGCAACACATCTGACACTAATACCAGAAATCTATTGTAGCAAAGCAAAATTAGATATTATGTTTACTGTACTATGTAAATAGTACATAAAATAAATACAACTATTTGTATGTTATAGAACAGCTCAATATCTATTGTTCCTATTTTTTCATTCAGAAGGTACGTGCTTCTAACATTTTAAATGGGGATATTGATTTATTTGTCCACTGTAAACAGAATCCATAGATACAAATGAATGATTTAAGTGAATGGCAACTGTGCTCCCTTGGTTATAAATAAATCCATGCAGTGTACATAATAGTAATGAGATCATTCTTGCTTCTGTAGCACTGGCTTCGTACATGTTGACCTTCTCTGAGCTGCAGAAGGAGGAAATGTGCTGTATTGACATGACAAATGAAGCGTGTGTATTGCAATATGTACAGTGTGTACAATACATCCAAAAATGATGTCTTAAAAATAGAAAAGAGCACACACTGGATGGACCTCATATTGCATTCACTGATTGGATTATGCACTATAGAAACGTCCTCTTCCTATTGTACTGTGCATGACTACATTGTGTGTACACCCCGATCTTGAGGCCCATCTCAGAATGGATTTCCTGCTCTTTTTATGTATAACCAATGCAATTATGCCTTAGTCATGTCTAAATAATAGATGCAAATACAGAATATATACTGAGTCAAAAACAGGCGCAAATAAGAAAGGCTGCTCGTAGTAATATAAAAAAAATAGGTCACACAATCAACCTATATACTATTACAACCTTCCAATAGAGATATACCAACAATTGGTATTATTTATTATTTTACAGTTCAATCATCTCATATGACATCCCTTTGATATAATTGTCAGGATTGTTACTATTCATGTTTCTAGACATTAACCACGTATATGTGCAATTGGATATATCTCATTTATGTTAGATTTGGGACACTTTTACTTTCACATTTTTATTTATTTCTATCTCTATATGCAAGCCTGTTTTGGAACGCTTCATTTGGTCTGTTTACATCAGTAGAGTGTTTGGTTAAGTGCCTGAGTTCACTGACCCTTGTGACTTTATTGGTTTCGAATTGATCCCTTTTCTATTAGATTGGCGCTTGTTGGTACATTTCTATTGGATGGTTGTCATGTCTAAATAATGTCTACATGCACTCTTATGAACCATAGCCCTCACTAAATCAAACCTCCTAAACCATTGTCCATTTTCCCTTATGTTGTGAATAAACAATTCACAGAAATGAGTGTCTTATTCCATCTGGACCTTCGATGGACAACTTACTAGACTTCAAGGGCCGAGTGTGCCTTCAGAAGTGCCACACATTATCTTTAATCTCAGTAATAAGTCAAAACAATACATTTAATCAAAGAAAGGAACATCAAATTGTAATACCGTTTTCATGTTAGATATATCAAACTGAGAGTTTTCCAGTGTGTTTGAAAAACCAATCGGATTCTAGCTATCATTTATGTAGTACATTCTACAAAATGTTAGCTAGAATCTGATTGGTTGCTATAGGCAACATCTCCACTTTTCAAACCCGTCGGAAAACTCTAAGCTTGATACATTTACTCCCTACAGTGTTACTAGTTATAATAGACAAATCTGACAATTAATCGTGACTTCTGGGTGACTAAATTTTCCACCAGCTTTTGTAAGTTAGGTGCAGGGCTAAAAAATGTCTGTTAACATGTGAAATTGGAACAAAAAATAAGCAACAACTTTGTGGCTCGCTGGTGCTTCACCGTGCATGGAAAGATGTTCCAAAGCTGAGCAGTATTTTCTTTTTAGTGTCAACTGCCTGTACATGAGTGAGCTGTCCCTCAAAATGTTACTGGACTGTTGACTAAACATTGGTAACTGGATCGTGTATGATTTCAATATTTGTAACAAGAGTTAGTAATCCTACTCAAATCCCTGCATGGAAAGTTTTAGTTCATGTAGATGACTTGTCGTATCTGGGAGAAAAGTTAGATCTAAAAGTCACTTTTAATTAATATCATACTTGCCAACTCTCCCGGAATGTCCGGGAGACTCCCGAAATCTGGGTTGGTCTCCCAGACTCCTGGGAGAGCAGGCAATTCTCCCGCACGCGGCAAATAACTGGCAAAAATAATGTGATTTTGGCCCCACCACCCGCATCAAAACATAATTTTCGATGCTGGGGGCGAGACCAAAATGACGCGATTGATCGCGCCCCACCCCCTCCCGCCCTCTAGTCACGCCCCCTGTCCGGGATCTCCCGGACTTCAGTGCCTAAAAGTAGGCAAGTATGATTAATAGTATGATTAATATCACATTTGGGCTTTACGTGAGAGCTCTGCATAAGGAACTGGTGGATGACTGGATGAAATGCAGTGAAAGGCTCCCGTACATTTCCCCTACGTCAGAGTTCACAGATACACATTTTCCCAGTGGCAAAGCATGATACTCCAGAAAATGAAGGAATGCCTCAAAAATATCTGACACCTGAGTAAGCCCACGTAGTTCTATTATATCCTGGAAGTTTTTTGGTTATATTAATATATTCGGTTACATTAATGCACACACAGTAGATTTAAAGACAAAACTGAGCAACCTCCCTGTTGTCCTTGTCTGATCCAAGAGTATGCTACATGCATTTGTGTTTTTAATAATGCTGAAAGGCTACATGACCTGTAATATCATTAACTGTGCAACAATCTGTACGTCTGCTGAGGTTCACATTTCTTTTATGTCACAGAATGTGCTTTGTTTCTAAATCCCTGAAACAAAATTTCTGAGGACTCAATGAAGCACTCAAAAGTTGTCCAACTGCGATGAGCTTTGCAGTTTTTGCTAGCTATAAAGTATGATAATAGCTTGCTAATTTCATCCTGGTTTTCAGTCTGAAGAACACATTCTTTGTGCAGACAGTTTACTCTTAAATAAGTTTACTGGGTTAACACTTAAAGAAAATCCTGAGTAAAACTTTTGTTCATAGACTGAATGGCGCATTTTATGATGGTTCTGAACATTAATCCGCTTGTTAACAGATAGCACTTCCTTGCAGATCAGACAAAGTGTTGTCAGAGTTGTCAGATATGAAAAAATCCATCTCCCAGTTCTCTTGCACTGTCCTATCTTCTTCAACAACTTCTCTCTCTGCTGCCTTTGCATTTAATAGTTTTGGAGATAAAGCTGCATATAAAGTTGAGTTGCTTGGTCCTCTGCCATAATTTCCACCAGCTGCCTTGCCCTATACTTTTAATTAAATTAATCAATCCCCATGTATAACTGTTTAATAAAATATAATTAAATTAACTTTTTGCAAACACAGTGTTTCCATTAAATTTGACAATTATCCTTAAAACCATTGCCTGTTATATCAAAAAAGTAAAAATAATAAGGCCACACAACTTTATAATAAACTTTAATTAAAGAATGATTCCCCAAAACTGTTGTAGACCACATTAAAATATAACTATATTTTTTTCTTGCTCTGTCATGGTCATAATGGAAATAAATCTTCTTTACTTCTTTCTTCATCTATCATAGTATAGTCCAAGTGGGGAAAAAAAAAAATCAGAAAATCTCCTTAACAAATTAGCCACTGGCATACAAAACTTCCTTTCACCAGTCAGTCAATCACAGGTGTTTTCTCACATTGGCTGCTTGTGATTGGCTGTCAGGTGAAGAGGAATCAAAAGTAGCGTTTTCAAAAGTGAGTGCTTGTGATTGACTACTACATTGGTTTTTTTGTCTCAACAAAACCCGACCAATGCCAGTCTTTTTAGGCGCATTCTGAACATTGTAATATAAAGTTTTACACATACAGAAGTAGCATATAATAAAAACAGCCAGAAGGTCCCTCACTCTTTTGATTTATTTAAATCATAAATAAGGCTAAGCTGAACATATTTTGTAGAGTTTGCTAGGTTAAAATTGAAAAGGCAATATTTAAGGGGATATTAGATTGGGCTTTGATGTTACGCTTACACCTTTATCAGTGACCTATCACTGAGGTGCCAAATTACTGTGTGGAAGCATCTCCCAAGTATTGAGGTGGCCTGCACCTTGATGTGGGGGCACACTGGTACAATACCAAGATGTTTTCAGTGTGCCTCAAGTGTGATTCCTAAAGGACCCTCATTACATCTCAACAGCAATTTGTGTACTTAAACATGTATTTAAGCTCATATGTTGAATAATATTTGCCATGAATTAATTTTAACTCAGCAAGTACAGCCATTCCCTAAACACGTCACACTTGAAACTTAATAAAATCTAAACAGAGTCAAAAACGAATGTGTTATTGGGTAATATGTGAGGTAGGGCAATTGTGAAACACAACCAACATTGCGTAAAAGAGCAATCTTTAACAATAACAGTGTATAAAACATCTCACTTTTGACAGATCAATATCTCTTGATAAAGATCATTAGTGTAATTGAACTAGCATAGTGTGTAACTTGTAAGGATGTACCAGGTCAAATAATGAAAACAGCTCTTAAATCCCACTCGGAATAGTTCTCAGTAAAACATCTGCAGAGTTAGGATGCAATCCAGGGGGATGCTTGTTGGAAGGAGGCATTCATGTGTGCTGTGTTATAAGAAGTAATGTCTTCCATAGACACAAGTAGTTCTTTGCACAAATATCCCAGATGGGTAACTGGACTGATTTGGCTCAGTGCACTCTCTTAACTACATACAAATGAGGAAAGCAGGTGTGCAGAATCGTACTGGCAATGACGTGAACTAGAACCAGCATTATTCAATATACTCTTATTTCTTCCAGATGTTATTGAACAAAAATCCAAGGAATTAATAAACAGTCAGCAGGACTCTTATAGTAGCTAATAAATGTAATAATGTTGTAATCTTTCAATCATCTGCTAATTTGCTTTATTTGCCAATGAAACATACTGTCTGGCCTGAATTCCAGGAAAGCCCACATAGGCCGACACTCTGCTCTCTTCACATAACTGTATATGTTATTATTATTATTATTATATAATTGTATATGTGCATTTATGTTATTATTAATAAAAATATTGATATAATTAAATGCATATATTAATCAGTTATCAATAGAGATTGTTAATTATGAGCTGAACTATTTTTTATGTTATACATATTGCATGTGGTAGGATATGGGGTACTATGGAGAACTAGTGCAATGCGAACTGGGGTACATGGAGGCCTAAGGGGGTAAAAATGTGTAAATCCAGGTCTGTATACTACATTATATTGTAAATACTATTAAATTAAGCCCTGTTTGTACAAATCATGTATCCCCTTTAATATCGCCCATTGCTAACCAAACACATGGTTCTTATTATTTGAGGAGGAGAAGCTGTCGTTTGCAACTGCTCCCAATGTCAGTGATGGTCTGGGAGAGTGGCGCTGGACTATGATGTCATTGATCATCGCCACTCTCCCAGACTGAAGGGAGCAGGAGATATCGCATACTTGCCAACTCTCCCGGAATGACCGTGAGACTCCCGAAATTCGGGTCGGTATCACGGACTCCCGGGAGAGCAGGCAAGTCTCCCGCATCCCGCAACTGTCTTCCCAAAATGACGCGATTTGCGGTAAATCGCGTCATTCTGACCCCGCCCCCACATCAAAATGGCATTCACGTCGCGAAGGCGGGGCCAAAATGACATGTTTGGCTGCGCTCCGCCCCCTCCCGCCCTCCAGTCAAGCCCATCTCCCGGACAGAACTTGCCGAAAGTAGGCAAGTATGAGATATCGACCCTACTCCATTCCGTCTGCTAAGGTAAGAGGCAGTGGGGGTGATGAGGGGGGCATGCTGTCTCTGAGGGAGATGGGGCTCTTTTACGGTGCTTCTGCCAGTCCAGATATCTGAGTTCAAAATTTTGAGAACAGAATTTTTCTCAAGTTTCTTCTAATCGACCAGCCATGTTTCTGGGGATTTTCTCATTGGCCAGTTTATTAGGTACGCTTGTACACCAACCCATTAATTCAAATATCACAAATCATGTGGTAGCAACTCTTTGTATTAAAGCATGCAGATATGATCAAGAGGTTCATTTGTTCTTTAGCCCAAACACCAGAATGGGGAAGAAATGTAATCTCAGTGACTTTGACTGTCAACTAATTACTGGTTCAAGACAGGGTGGGCTGCTGATCTCCTGGGATATTCATGCAAAACAGTCTTTAGAGTTTGCGGTAATTGTGCACAAAACAAAAACATCCAGTAAGCGGATGTTCTGTGGGCAAAAATTCCTAATGAGAGGACAGAAGATACAGTGCTATATTGGAGTTGAAGGAGATTGTACAGTGTTCTGTTGCAGTAATGAGGAGTGATTCATTATACATGTATTAATATTGTTCCATTTCCAAAGCTGCTGTTGCTGCGGTTAGGTGTTTTTTTAGGCAATGGTATTAATATCATATAGCAAATTTCTGGAACATTCTGAATTTTTTCTTATCTTTATTTTACACTATCTGTACCTTCCTGGCTTATATAAGTGATATATTTGGCTTGTCACCTGTCTAGTTGTAACAAGACAGTAATCTGATGAGCTCTACTCTACTGATGATGGAAACTGGGCAAAAAAATGTAATGCAGTGTAAATTGAGAGGAAATTACCTGCACAGATTACAGACTAGACTGCTGTAATCCATGCATATTAAACTGTTTATTAAAGAACTCCCAAAGCAAACAAAATATGTTTTGGGTGGAGTACAGAGAGTTTAACAAAACCCTAGGGCTAGATTTACTAATGGGCGGTTTGATGAAACCACTGGTGGTTTAGCTATTTTCAATCTGCCTCATATCGCCAGGCATTTTACATCACAGCTTCAAACCGCTCTATAGTAAACGTAGCGGTTTGGAGCACTAAACCACTGTCGACCTGTGGCGGTTTAAAACTGTCACCAAACACGTTTCTTGGTATGTTTACCCCTTAGTGTTTAATTACCAGGTACAGGGGCGCATGCAGGAATTTTAAGGGAGGGTTTCCCACCCGAAAAAAAAAAAAGAGTTTCTGCGCATGCGGCCGCGCATGCGCAGCAGCTCCATTTCAGCGGCACTGCACTGAACAGTAGCAGCGCTGTCAAATAAGCATCCGCGGTGGTGCTGTATTGTACTACAATACAGCACCACCGCGGACGCTTCTTTGTCAGCGCCGCGGCTGCTGTATAGTAATGTAGGGACACTGTTCTTCGCAGAGGGGAGGGGTTTCTGGAGAACCAGAAACCCCCCTGTGTGAGCCCCTGAGGTATATCACTGGATCGTTTGGGAGTCACAGTGGGTCTAACAGAGCCATGCCACACTCCCCTCTCTTCTTTCTTGCCGAAATGTAAAGTTATTGGGGGAGGGCTATTGACAGGTAAGCAAGTTTATTAGGTAAGCAAGCATTACATTTTTATTTAAACTTGTTGTTCTCCACACAGACTACATTTTTCCTCCATTTCCACAGTGCAGGGAGATCGAGAGATAAGTGGAGATAGAAAAATTATGCATTTTCTGTAACAAGCCAACCAGTCTCTCTAATCCAATCTATGAACATTAGTATTCTTAATAGGTCTGCAATGGTCCAGGAAGCCTTGGACTACTATGGTACATAAATTCTTTATTTCAATTATATTATGGGAGAGCTACATGAAGGATGATAGTTGAAGTGAGAAATATTACAATGGACAATCATGTTATTCATTGGACCAGAATTATTTACAAAAACTGTACTTCCCGGGACTGCAATGTAAAACAGTGGAAAATAAGATACATTAGGTTCCTTAATTATTGTACATCTCAACTTGGGACTGCTTACAGTATAATTACATCTAAAGCTGAAATAGATGGAATATGCTAAGTACTTGGTCCCAAAAGGTTATATATGCTCAGGCATTCAGGTCATCCGTAGGATTCCCCGCGCAGTACTGCTCGTTCCTCCAGTCTCCACTGGCAGTGTGCACCTGTCTATAGACTGGGGAGGCCTGCAATGTCTTTGGGGAACAGTCTTCTTCAAAACAGGCAGCATGTTGTTCCCCAACAACACTGCTAGAAGGAGTATAACCTTTTGGGTTTTACTTAGGCTGTTCCACTCAAAAATGAATTTTTGTTTTAGGTGGATTTATTCTTTACTGTGAGCTCATAAATAAATGAGACATAATAAAACTGAAATGTAAACAGAAAGAGGGCAGAAAGCATACTCAGTGCATTTATAAGATAGCTTGACATCTTTCACTCCACATTAGGAGTTGCATATTATCAATCCATTGTTGTGTTTAGGCTAATATTAGTGCATAGTCTTAATATAATTACCAAATAATGGAATCAGCGACTTTTATTTGTTTTCGCAATGAAAAAAACATTAAAACCACTCACATCCTTAGTCATTTCAAATAATATCAAGCACAATGCCAAAAAAATCAATGAATTGAAGAACAGGTCACTATTTGATGTGTGCCTGGTTCTGGTAGGGAGCCTGCTGATGTAAATAGAAGAATGCCATTAATACCGTGTTCATAGGTATGGTCTTTGTCAGCACTGAATCTTCCATGTCTGTTCTTCAGGTATTAGCAGTAATTAACTACATGAATTACTTTAAGTCACTTTTTAATTGTTCTTCAATGAGTGTAGATGATTAGTGGTGTATTTGACTTTAAATATGCTCTTGTTCATGAAGAATCAGATGGATCCAATCAAAGCATCTTAACAAGGCTAAATCATTTCCTGGAAAGCTGAGTTCCTTATAAAAATTACATGTCTTATATCTCCTTATGAAACGTTTTGTGAGATGAATCTACATTTAAAGTCACGTGCCCTTGACTATCCAAAATACATGCAATTTTCATTGAGAAACAGCCTTAACTTGCAACCCCAACCCCTAAATTTTCATTATACTGAGTATAGAAAATACTTTAACTCCACCTATATGTTAATTGGGGGACAAATCTGCTAAATGTCCTTCTGCATGGAGGGCAAGTGAAAGATTTGGTCCAAGGGATTCCGTATGTGAGGTTTAAGTGGGATGAAAACCATCATAGGGTTAAACATATAATCTTCAGTGGCCATTCCACTCCATTCCTTTCTCTCAAATGCTACATCACATATATGTTATATATTAGCATAATACAAAAGTACAGATGGAGCAAATTCATTTCATTTCACATGAATAGCAAAATTAAAAGTCCTCCAATATGTGGTGTCACACTCGCATGCTAAGCCCAACACACCACATTGTAGTACTGAGTGGTTAGGCTCTAATGGCTCAAGTAATGTGCGCCATCTGTAATATATATATATATATATAGATAGATATAGATAGATAGATATATGTGTGTGTGTGTCTATATATATATATATATATATATATATATATATATATATATATATATATATATATATATATCCTATCTTATTATAATCTACAAATTCAATTGAGAAATATGTAAACTGTTTGAAAACATGTTTAATATTGTTTTTCTGACAATAATCCATTGCTTGGGGCATTCCAGGCTCATTTATTCCTCCTTCATTCATGTTGGAAGCACATGCTGAATGAGCTTTCACTCAACAGGAAGATGGCCAGGGAAAAAGCTTTCTTATATTTTATTGATTTATTCAAGCTGGAATGAAATGCATTTTGAAATACATAGAGCAGTAGTGAGTTAATTGCTGAAGGGACAATTGCAGGAGTAATTACATAGACTTCTAAGAAGCACTTCATCATCATCATCATCATCATTTATTTATATAGCGCCACTGATTCCACAGCGCTGTACAGAGAACTCATTCACATCAGTCCCTGCCCCATTGGAGCTTACAGTCTAAATTCCCTAACACACACACACACACACACACACACACACACACACACACACACACACACACACACACACACAGAGACTAGGGTTAATTTTGATAGCAGCCAATTAACCTACTAGTATGTTTTTGGAGTGTGGGAGGAAATCAGAGCACCCGGAGGAAACCCACACAAACACAGGGAGAACATACAAACTCCACACAGATAAGGACATGGTCGGGAATTGAACTCCTGACCCCAGCGCTGTGAGGCAGAAGTGCTAACCACGCCCACTTGTTTGTTTGAGCTATTTTCCTGCTTGAACTAAAAGTTGCATGCAGTATTTTACACTATCTATGCAAAATTTTAAATTCAATAGGGAGGCATCTTAAAATTAGGGAAAATACATCAGAAAACCACCTGATCCCATAGATTGTAAGCTTGCGAGCAGGGCCTTCTCGCCACTTTGTCAGTTTTATCCAGTTTGTTTATTAGTTTACTATGTATGTCCCCAATTGTAAAGCGCTACGGAATATGTTGGCGCTATATAAATGATGATGATGATGATGATATGACACCAGACTTAAACACTTCAAAAAAGATTCACTGTTTTGTTGGCTAGAAAAACACTGCATTTAATGTGTCGATGTGACACAATGCTTTATCATTATGATAAAGGTGCCAAAGGCTCAGGGGTAATATATTTTCATTGTCTATGTATAGGATATGGTCTCCTCCTTTCAATAAGAAAAGATAATGGGCTAGATTTACTAAGCTGCGGGTTTTAAAAAGTGGGGATGTTGCCTATAGCAACCAATCAGATTCTAGCTGTCATTTTGTAGAAGGTACTAAATAAATGAAAGCTAGAATCTGATTGGTTGCTATAGGCAACATCCCCACTTTTTAAAACCCGCAGCTTAGTAAATCTAGCCCAATATCTAAATCCGAAGGATTTATACATATAATCCTTTGATAGACTTGTTGACAACTGAATATTTTATTAGTTTGCGCTTGCTTATTATGAGAACATTTTTAACATAATCTGCATGCAAATCAAACATATTGCATCGTAAGTGCCACAGAACCATCACAAGTATGTTTTACAAATGAGAAACATTGGAAAAGTACAGGATTTGTTTCTTGAAAAATTCCCATATCTCTACATTGCTCATTATTGCATATTTAGCTTGTGCTATGTGTATATTACCTATAATTTAATCATTGCAACTCAACAGTGGCTCTTTATATTTAGAATTCCCAGTGGAATTCTAAATATATCTTAGTATTTCCACTGCAATGACGATTCTCGATAACAATGCCATGTTTTGCTTCTCCCTGAACTGTCACAAAGTTAGAAATAGGAATTAAATAAAGAACCAACCTATGACTTTATAGTAGTGGCCTAGTTTTTTTCTTCTTAGAGCATTTAAACAACTATATCCCTTAGTTAAGGAATTCATTTGATGCGAAACCTACAGAGTAAAATAGAAAGCGGGACCTACTTCTACAAGTAATGTCCTCCTTGGGAATTTTGTGTCTTCTTAATAGTGTAAAGCACTGGTGAAGAAACTTAGATTGTATGGCTGATATTTTCAGTAGTTGAATGCAGACCTCTGCACAACAAGTTAGCTAAATGTTAGTGTTAGAATGTGCACAAAGACTTATTAAACATGCACTTAGTACATTGTTTCACAAACTTTCAGCTTGCTTTAGGTAAAAGTGTAAATAATTATATGTAAAAGAAATATTTCACATCACAATGAAGCAGCTCTTCAGGCATAACCTGCATTATTGTACCAAATGATACCATGAAGCTTATGAAAGTCTGAACCTTTTATGCAATTTGACATTTAACATTTTCTCCATGGATGTCAAATAAAAAATGAAATGTAGTTTTGTGATTTCCTAGCAATGTACATTGCACTCACTGAACTAGTCAGGGTTGTACCTTTATCATTATTTTTCTCATATAAATGGATTTTCAAGTTATATTTTGTTATTTTTATTAATTTCCACCATGTTGTTGAGCACTTAGAATATATTTGTCTCCTCTTCCTTGCACTAGACCAAACGAATGAAGCTGAGGAAATAGCGTAAACAGGAAATGTTCATATAATACGACATGTAGCTTACTTCTGCTGTTCAGTGAATTGTTCAGCGAATAATTATTGTATACATGGTGGTGGTAACGCAACAAATCTGACCCATGCATTAAATGGTATGACTCATATTTCTGCAGATTGAAGAAGAACACAAAGAAGAATGATAATTCAATGTTTTCATTATTATCCCTTTAGGTATTGTCCTCTCTGCTTATCAGACATACAGCTGGAGTCAGGCACTGGCTGGCAAATTGTAGCCCGGGGGGGGAGACTTGGCTCAGCAGCCTATTAGAAACATTTTAAAGGGAAAAAAATGTAGGTAGACCAGTGACACAGCCCAAGGAAGCCCACTATGGCCCCGGCCCGGGGGGCTGATGCCCCCTTGCCCCCCAGGAAGCCAGACCCTGACTGGAGTCAGTGATTATCCTACATTGGGTAGGGTGAGATATTTTGTGTTCCTTACACATATAGGTCAACTAAACCCAAACAAACCCACCCAGGGGCGCACGCAGGATTGTTAGGGAATTGGTTCCTCCTGCCACCGGAGAAAAGAAATAATAACCAGCGAGAGAGCTGCTGCGCAGCTCCATTTTGAGAGCACTGTGCTATACAGCAGCCACAGCGCTGTCAAAGAAGCATCCGCGGTGGTGCTGTATACCCCCCCTGCGTGCGCCACTGCCACCAAATTATCTTTCATATTACCTGTAAAAGTCAACTTTATTTTTTCTGGGGCAAATCAATATAACTTGAATACCAAGATATCCCAACTGAGCTATATATCAGGTTAGGATGTGAGATAAACATAGCTCCGTTTCTATAGAACACTTAATAGCCATTATCACAAGAACATTTAGAACAAATTGTAAAACATACACCATGGTAGAACATTACCACCATTTGGTATTCCATTTGTTGAAGCGATATGTTAAGTTGTTGACCAGGGATGAAAGAAAATAATACCAAGCCCTATTTAAATTGACACCAATTTCTGTGTCTATGAAATGTTGTAAGCAAGTTAAAGACATTGCCATTTTAAATCTGTCCTGTAAAGCCTCCGAATATCAGCGCCTTGCAGAATGCGCAGATTGATACATTTATCCCCAGTTGTTAATAAATCTGTAAATTTTGTGAATGTTAGGCATCAGGTACATGAACTGAGAGATATAGTGATTGACCACATTGATAAACCAGCACAATGGGATGATTGTGACATGGTGATATTGTATCATGAGACATACTGGATTGTTTCAGATTATTTATCCTAAGGGATTCAACTATTCTTTTTCCATTACATTTTTTTGGACAAGAGATAGACTGGGAAATTTCATATAGTGAATGACTATTGATTGATTGTCCATGCTAGTATTGTATGTATTAAAGCGTTTGGTATTTTATAAGAGACATATTTTATAGTAACAATATGGTTACTGTATTCTTTGTCATATAGGTTTTCCCTGGATTTATCCACCGGACTCTTGGTGGTGATGCTTGCTAATGTTTTATTAATATTATATGTGCATATTATATTGCTCTGATCTTATTGTTAGTTACCACATATGAGTCAGTTATACAATACATGTATTTGTTTTTGGGCCAGATAACTAGTTTTGCAAGTAGACGGATTTAATATAATATTTATACATTTATTATCAATATCAATACATGCCTCCCAATAGTCCCGATGTAGACCAGTTTGAAGGGACTGTTCCACTGTTCTACAGACCAGCACTTTTCTTCCAATTCCAGGACAGGGGTTGGGGGTGATCTGTGTCCCTCCCTTCATCATCATCATCATCATCATCAGCTATTTATATAGCGCCTCTAATTCCGCAGCGCTGTACAGAGAACTCACTCACATCAGTCCCTGCCCCATTGGAGCTTACAGTCTAAATTCCTAACATGCACACACTACGGTCAATTTTGATAGCAGCCAATTAAACTAACAGTATGTTTTTGGATTGTTAGAGAAAACCGGAGCACTTGGGGGAAACCCACAGTTGGATGCAGTACACAGTGCTTTGTGCTTCAGAAGCCTTGGACATGTCTCCACAGGGACATTACATTCCCTAAAGTGACATGGCCATGCCCCATGGCAATGCCCCCTTCTTGTGTAGCTAGCACATGCATTGTTCTGACTTTTGAAGTCAAATAAGAAGTTAAGAGGTATGTAAAAATGTCATTTTTGCTTTTAACTACAAGCAATCAATTGTCTGATTTCTCATTATCACCATTAGTCCTGTTATTTGATCACATGATTATTAATTTTCTTCTATGATAAATAATGATGATTGCTTTATTCTTATTTTTAATTTTGTTGCATTTTTATGTTCTTAGTGTCAGTGTTTTTGCATCTTCTTTACCTTTTTCTTCTATTAATGAGTCATTGTTGGAATGAAATTACCGCACCTGTTGTGGTTTTTAATAATCACCTTGGCAGTTAGAGTTGGGCATTTTACCAATTGTGGGCACAATCATCTAATCACTGAGGTTGTTTATAGAAGGCTGTTTCACTTGTTTTGTTATACCTTTATAAATGGTTATTAAGGGACTCATATTAAACTGGGCATATGCTAGTTTATTAGCGTAAAATACGCACATTAGTACTGCGATTGTATGCAGATTTGTTTCTTGCTCACCTTGTGATTGGATAGGCAGAATAGGAAAGGGATGGGGCGTGCAACCGCAACACGAGTACTGTAAGGGCATGTTTGCATAATTTTCAAAATGAGGCAGATCCACATGAAACACGTATATTTCTGTCAGTAGCCATATCACATGCAAGGTTTATGAGAGCTGATGCTAATACACACTGATGACAATCACGATGACCAGCACTAACCAGCTGCTTCTGATTGGCTGATTGCAAATTCACCTGAAGCTGATAGGTGCATCCTTCATTGATAGTGCATATATTACATGATTATATGGTATATATTTTTATTGATTTTTCTACTAATTTCATTAATACATGAATACAGGAAAATTGTACCTGCTGTACTATAGGTTGCTTTTTCTAATATAAATAAATCCTAATAATATTTGTTTTTTGCTATCAGAGCAAAATTAAAACATATATAAAAAAGGAAGGTCTTGATAGGTCGCGCTTCCTTTAAATATGTAAAGCAGCCAAAGGGATAGAACCTGGAAGTGTGTGAAGGGAAATCCCTACCCTCCCAAGGTTGATTCTCAATATAGATTTAAACAGGTTCTGGGCGCTGGAGTACGTAACATAGAAGTTAAGATGAAGGTAAATGTGAAATTAAAAACACTTTATATGGTACAAACAGGTATATACCACGTTCCGGTCGGAACAAAGAGTGTATTATTAATGGCTATGGTACACAATGGCATGGAAAATGATTGCATATGCTTACAATGGTACACAAGATCGTAACAGATTGTTGATACACATGCATGTAAAAATCGTTGAGTGGTTATCTGCGACAGGTCTCAAGAGTGAATATCGTACAGATACACTGCTGCATGTAAGCGTGGCAGACATAAGTATGCAAAAATTGTGGCAATCGCTATACTGTTGTCGCCAGATAGGTTTGAAGTTCTAATAGGAGCGGTTCAACCCGCTAGCTGGGTGTTTACCAAGTCCATATATAGGTGTGTAACCGATGGTAGTTGTGTTGGTATAGGAAATATAAGTCCGAGTTGTATACAAATAAAATTGGTAAATGAAAAAAGTTCAAAGAAGACTTACAGTGCAAATGTTGTCCTAGTAGTCCGGTCCAGAATGGTGATCCCTCCTGGGGTACCAAAGCGCCCTTTCTCGGGTGTGGATGAGTGATTGCTGGTAATCTCGCAGCCGTGTCCTGTCCAAGATCGGAAATCTCGAGCACACATGCGCCACCTCCAGAAACGGGCTGCGAGATTACCAGCAATCACTCATCCACACCCGAAAAACATGCACCAGTGTATCTGTACGATATTCACTCTTGAGACCTGTCGCTGATAACCACTCAACGATTTTTACATGCATGTGTATCAACAATCTGTTACGAACTTGTGTACCATTGTAAGCATATGCAATAATTTTCCACGCCATTGTGTACCATAGCCATTAATAATACATTCTTTGTTCCGACCGGAATGTGGTATATACCTGTTTGTACCAAATAAAGTGTTTTTAATTTCACATTTACCTTCATCTTAACTTCTATGTTACGTACTCCAGCGCCCAGAACCTGTTTCAATCTATATTGAAAAAAATATATAAAACAACTTTTAAAATGCTTATGACCTGGGTGAGTGTAACTATATCTGGGTGTAAGCTGGAAGTATCTTGAGATGCCTCCATCTCAGCATATTGGCGTAAATGCACTATTTTTATATGCAGCGTTTTAAAGCTTATGTTTTGATGCATATTTGTCCAACTCCGCCAGAGCCCCTAATTGTCCCGAGACATTGGATTAATCATTGCAAGTTGCTGAACTTGTCTTGGTGTGCTGTTTCTTCATTATTTGAAACTCTAGCAGTCACATCGGACCAGTCACTGATATAAATAGAAGTGCCGGCTGAATAATATTATAGAGTGGTGCTAGAAAGATTGTGAACTCTTAAGCATTTTCAGAATGTCTGCATAAATGTGACCTTAAATTTGTTCAGATCTTTATCTAACTAGGAAAATAGATAAAGAAAACTCAAATAAATAATAACACACACAATTGGTAATGCTTTTTCAATCATTTTTTCGATCCAACAATAATTTTATTTGTCAGAAAAAGTATGTGAACCCCTAGGTTTATCCGTTCATTTCAGAAAATGATTTCTAAAGACTTCCCCTCAATGTTTCGCCTCATTTAGGGCTTACATTAATCATAAAAGTGGTGAAACATCAGGACTATTTACATGTGTCACTTTTGTGTGTTTAAATCTTATTATTACTCAGAGTTCACCCGGTAATGCACTTCTTAATCTAAGTGTATCAAGGAGGAACACAATGGGTCCCATTAGTTAAGGAACGCAAAGATCACCTGCTTTGAGGTAGTGCAAAGCTTAATTCCTGTTGCGGAGTTAAAATGGACCTGAGTTCCTCTGCACAGCAAACCAATACTTTTTTAAAATATTTCCAGCAAGTTTCAAGGATTAGACCATTTATTTTAGAGCCATCAAAATCAATGTGGATGATTGAGCATAAATATGTGAGTGCATTTTTATTTTATTTAAATCCTATGAGTAAAGTTCAATTTAAAAATTAACATCTAACAGCAAATTGCTTGGAGTATTGAAAATGGATAGATGACGATTCTGTAGTTTAGTTTCCATTTCACTTAGAAACATAGAATTTGCCGGCAGATGAGAACCACTTGGCCCATCTAGTCTGCCCATTTTTTAACTTACGTTAACCTCAAACCCTATTTGATCCTTAGTTCTTTGTAAGAATATCCTTATGTCTATCCCAAGCATGTTTAAATTGCTCTACTGTATTGGCCTCTACCACATCTGATGGGAGGCTATTCCACTTACCCACTACTCTTTCTGTGAAGTAATTTTCCCTCAAATTTCCTCTGAACCTACTTTCCTCCAGTTTCAGTGCATGTCCTCGTGTTCTAATATTTCTCTTCCTTTCAAGAATGTTTCCCTCCTATACCTCCTAAGGTTAAAACCCTTTATATACATGAAAGTTTCTATCATGTCCCCCCTTTCCCTTCTCTGCTCCAAACTATACATATTAAGATCTTTGAGTCTTCCCGGGTAATGTTTGTGCTGTTGGCCGTGCATCATTTTAGTTGCCCTTCTTTGTACAGTCTTTAATGTATTTATATCCTTCTGGAGATATGGCCTCCAGAACTGGACAAAGTATTCTAGAAAACTTAAGAACCTGACAGTAAAAAACTGTCTGCAAAGTACTGACTCTTCTTGGAATGCTTGAGTTTTGTAATGACCATGTAGGTTTTCAGTGAGCAGGAGTTTGTTCCTCTCTGTTCCATCACAATACAGGGTTTGCTTTCAGACGTAAATGTACACAATTAATTATATGCCTTTTCTGTAGCTATGATATACGCTCCAGGCTCCCAATTGAACTACTTTTGTGTATATAATAACTTCTTCTACATGTTGGTTTCATTTTTTTTATACTGCAGCTAAATGCAAATTAAAAAGACAGGCAAGTATGTAATTAACTTTGCAGGAATTGGGAACAAGAGAGGAGAAATTGAGAAATCCTTAGTTGATTTGCAAATTAAGAGCTCAAAGAAAAATTGAAAGCATCAGGTTTTTTCAGCAAGTAATATAATCACTTCAACATCAGTTAAAGGCTGCACTCTTTTGGAAATGTGACTGTTGTCAAACAGTGATACATCTGTGGGGAAGAAAAAAACGTTTCTAAAGTTGGAGGTGCCTGTGTATTAGTGAGTGGAATAATATACCGGAAATAATTTGCGTTTCTAAATATTTTTATTTTGAAATCTGAATGAGAAAAAGAGCACACAGAAGCCTAAAGCTCTGTAGAGCTCTAAGTGATTGGTTTACAGCAGTGATGGGCAACGGGCCTCCGTAGGCCGCATACAACCCTCTGAGCCTTCACCTGCGGCCCCAACTCCTTTCTTCTTCAATGTGTGCTGATATGATCAGGGGCGCACACAGGGGTGCATGCAGGGGGGGTTTCTGGGTCTCCAGAAATCCCTCCCCTCCGTTAAAGAAGTGCCCCTACATAGCGGCACTATACTAGATAGCAGCCGCGGCGCTGTCAAAGAACCGTATACAGCACCGCCGCGGACGCTTCTTTGACAGCGCCGCAGCTGCTGTATAGTACAGTCCTGCCGAAACGGAGCTGCGGTGCATGCGCCGCAGCTCTCTCGTTTGTTTGTTTTTTTCATTTTTTTGGGTGGGGAAACCCCCCCCCCTTAAAAATTCTGCGTGCGCCCCTGATAATATTACAGATAAGTGGCTCTAAATTTGAATAAATGCATTGTTTTAACTTATCACGAGGATTAAGGGTAATGTCTCTAGGTGGCTCTCTTGAAGGTTACCAGACTACACCACGCAACCTCTGAAGTGCAACAGGAAGCCCAGCACTGGTTTACAGTCTCTTAATGGCATCACCAGTGAAGTCATTGCAAGTCTGAAGGGAAAGGAATAACAACGCATTGTTTATCTGCTTAAGATGTCTGATCCATTTCACAAGCCATTTAGTTATTGACTTTTGTGCCGTGATTTGTGTCTTGGATGTGTGTGATAGGTAGGAAGGAATTACTTTGTAACACATTACTTACTGTTAGTGCAAAGTCAGTCAAGGTTGAACACTGCATTTTACTTCCATGATTACAAATAAAAACATCAGAACAATACATGTAAAATACCTTCATCTTTCTATCTATACTAACACAATGTCATTCAAATCAAGGTCATCCAAACAGGTTTGGCTGGTGCTGGCTATCTTTAATTATTAATATTATCGTTTATAGCATCAATCATGTTATGCAGCGCTTAACAGAGGATATGTAATCATTCACAACAGCCCCTGCCCATTTGGCCCAATTGAAGCTTACATTGTAGCTTACTATACACATACACATACACACACACACACACACACACTCAGATAGAGCCTGGTCAGAATGAAACTCATGACCCCAATGCTGTGAGAGCAATGCTAACCACGGTGCCACTGGGCTGTGATGAAAATTACTGGCATGCCCTAGATTCCTACAAAGCAGTCAATTCATATGCAGCCGCGTATTTATTTTAAGGTGCCTTGTAAATGACCACACGTTTATTGCCAAGCCTTTCCTCATAATGGCATCATTCCTTGTGAGTAATGCTATAATCATAATTCCATGTGAAACACCAGGGGGTAAATGTATTAAGCAGCGAATTCAAGGAACAATTTGGCAAGTTTTGCCTTGAAAACCATTGGCGTTTTATATTTCCTCTGCAAAGTCGCCGTATATCGACGATTTGCAGAATCTGCTGCTTAATACATTTTGTCCCCAGGTCATTTACTAGGAAGGTCCAGTGCAAGTAGTGTACACTGGTGTTTTCAGCACCTCATCCCTTTTTCCCAAAAGTCCCACCCTTCTATTAAAGTATTGTTGTTTCACTACATCTTTATCTCATTGCATACTTGCCAACTTTTATAACTTAGGTCAGGTAGCAAGTGCAGGAGGGGATGTGGTGATGCCATTGTACCACCATGACCACGCCAGCTGCTATGTCACATATTGGGAGCAGGGCCTTATGGTGTGAAGCACGCTATTAAGTCCCGCCTTTGGCAGGATGCGGGAGGGTGCCTACTCTTCCAGGAGTCCGGGATGAATCCCCAAAATTCGGGAGCTTACCTGAAATGCTAGGAGAGTAGGCAATCATGTTTTATTGTTACATTAAATAACCTGGGGTAATAAGTGGATTAACACAGTTGTGTTCCAAGTTTGGACACATTATTATTCAATTTAAATGATTGCCTTAGTTATTAAGATTTTCCCTTGCAGTCATGTTATTCAAATTTCTAGATATTATTTTATACATGATGCCATGTCTGCGCCTTCCTTGGGGGCCTGATGGTGGTGATTTTGGTGGCTGGCCCCATCCACCCATCCATGGACACCTCTCAGCCAGATTATGGGCAGGTAAAAGTGCCAAAGCTGCACACACATCCTGTGTGGTGAAGTACATGTGATCATACCATTGTGTTTTGTGTTTTGCCATGGCTGTGATCGGAAGGGTCCCAATAAATAGCCATTTCGGGACCTGAGATTCCTGATTTACTAAGATAATAAAGGAGGGCAGCCAACCACTTGCACTCAAGAAAACCAGATTGTTTTTGTATCTCCAAAGCTGTTGATCACAATTTGCTGTAACTTCAAAAAGTGATAGTGAAGTACTATTGATATTTCTGACCGTAATATGTGAAATCTCTTGCTTTGTCGGTTATTGTCATTTAATTATGTTTTCACTAAGCACAAAATAAATCCTTAGTCATTATATATTAAATACAATCAATCATATGTGCAAACATTTCATTTCATATGATTACTGCTAATCTTTGACAGCATTTTCAGATATAGGAGAAGCAGGGACTTGATACAGCTGAGCGTTGTTTTCACAGTAACAAAAATAAGATCATTCAATACCGTCCCAGCCAACTAGTTGTAATAGTACTGAGGTTGTCCGTCAGCGCTATGATGGAGAGAGGAACATGGGCAGGAAACGTTTACATACAACCTCTTCAACACTTTGGTTGTTCATGGCAGCCACTAACATCATTATACCAGGAGCCAGCTATTATGAAGAATGGGCTGTTGCTGTCATTGAACGACAGCAACATTTAAAATTCAGCATTTTTCTTTTTTACATTATTAGGGAATTAATATTACAATCTACACAGATCAGCCACAACATTAAAACCACTGATAACTGAAGTGAATAACATTGATTATCTCATTACAATGGTAAATGTTAAGGGGTGGGATATATTAGGCAGCAACTGAACAGTCAGTTCTTGAAGTTGATGTGTTGGAAGCAGAATGAAAGGGCAAGTGTAAGGATCTGAGCGACTTTGACAAGGGCCAAATTGTGATGGCTAGATGACTGGGTCAGAACAGCTCCAAAACGACAGGTCTTGTGGGGTATTTCCAGTATGTGGTTGTTAGTATCTACCAAAAGTGGTCCAAGAAAGGACAACTGGTGAAGTGACAACAGGGTCATGGGCGCCCAAGGCTCAATGCTGCACATGGGGAACGAAGGCTAACCTGTCTGGTCCAATCCCACAGAAGATCTACTATAGCACACATTATAGCACACATTGCTGAAGAAGTTAATATGGCTATGATAGAAAGGTGTCAAAACACAGCACATCACAGCTTGCTGCATAGCCGCAGATCATCAGAGTGCCCATGCTGAACCCTGTCCACCGCTAAAAGTGCCTACAATGGGCACGTGAGCGCCAGAACTGGACAATGGAGCAATGGAAGTTGGTGGTCTGGTCTGATGAATCACATTTTCTTTTACATCACGTGGACGGCCAGGTGTGTGTGCGTCATTTACCTGGGGAAGACATTGCACAAGGCTGTAGTATGGGAAGAAGGCAAGCAGACATTGGCAGTGTGATGCTCTGGGTAATGTTCTGCTGGGAAACCTTGGGTCCTGGCATTCTTGTGGATGTTTTTTTGGCAAGTACCACCTACCTAAACATTGTCGCAGACCAAGTACACCCCTTCATGGCAACAGTATTACCTGATGGCAATGACCTCTTTCAGCATTATAATGTACCCTGTCACACTGCAAATATTGTTCAGGAATGGTTTAAGAAATATGACAGAGATTTCAAGGTGTTGTCTTTACGTGCTGGCAAAACAAGTCTGAGACATGAAGGTCCACCTTGCACCTTACAGAACTTAAAGAGTCTGCTACTAATATCTAGATGCCAGATACCACAGGAAGGCTTCAGAGGCCTTGTGTAGTTCATGCTTCAATGGGTCAGAGCTGTTTTTGTGGCATGAGGTGGACCTACACAATATAAAGCAGGGGATTTTAATGTTGTGGCTGTATAGGTATTAGTTTTTCATTTTAAAGTGATGTTATAATTTTTTAGTTTGTGTTTTTAAACAGAAAAATTTGAAGTAGTCTAACACGCTGTATAGAGATTCCCGTCTCCTGAGCTCCGTCAGGAGCAATGAGTGGTATTAGCCTCATTCTCAATCCCTCCCCATCAAGTAGGTCATGTGATCAATAGTCAGTCCACTCATACCGAACAACCAATACTGTGAAGTCGCTGTGGCCACAGCTAAAATAAAACTCCAATCCAAAAGATATTATGGTAATCCTAAATCGTTACAATAATAGCAACTATGCTGAGAATCACACCAACACGTTTCATCCCGTAAATGGGACTTTCTCAAAGAGGTAAAATGTGGTCTGTATCTGTGCTTAATATACTCTCCCAAATTCGGTGTCCCGCTGTTAGTCCCTGCCCATGCTCATTAACTCCTGATGCATTCGACTACATTTTCATCGCATATTCTGCTAAACTGGTGCTTGCATCCCCATTTATATGAACTACAAATTAATCCAATAGAACTAATTCCATACCTGGCTAATGACTGCAATAGATAATGTTTTATATATTACCAACCTAAATAAATGCATATTCTCGCAAATCTATCTCACCCTGTATACATGAGTAGCTCATACTATGGATATACTTGCTCTGTATCTACTACCCCTATACACTTATAACCTATGTAGGCATCAATAATAAGATTTTCATGGAATCCTCATGTGAAAAAAACAAGCCAGTTCTATACCTTAACATCTATTATAGCTACTTCTACAGAAGATCTTGACTCTCTCCTTTGTTACAATGTATATATTCTCTTCCCTGTTCTTCAAATATTATATATAATGCCTGCTGCTTTTTACATAATGCTTGTTTCACATCAAAATCTATATTCAACCCCATAGAGTGTAGTGTTTTCATTCTATATATCCAAGCTGTCTGCTCCTTATTCATTTTCTTCAGAAAATCCCCCCTCTTCAGTTTTTACCCACTGTCCTAATGGCTACAAACTTTAGTCCCCTAGGGTTGCAGTCATGTACATCTGCAAAGTGTTTGGAGACACAAGTCTATTTTTTATATTACGGATATTTTCTTAGGAAACTATGAATTATTCCGTTATTAGGAGAACTGTGGATATTTAGGCAAAAGCCAAATGCATGCAAATTATGTCCATATAAGATGAGATTGTTGTACATTGTTGGGTGATGTTGATTATAGCTGTCACGCAGAGTGCACTGATTTATTGTTTTTTAATATTTATATTTTTAAATAAATCTGATAATTATTTTTTAAAAAAAATATGTTTTTTTCTTTTTTAAGATTGATATCTTGATAGAATTTTACTTACTGTGGTAATTTGTATTTAAAATAGGTATTTTCAGTGGCATTGTTTCCTATTCTACTGCAACACTCTTATATTTTGCAAATTGTAAAATTAACAACATGTTGTGAGTCAGATGGTCATATTTCATATATAATATGGTTTTACAAAATATCTCCAAATTAAAACTAGCTTCAGTTGGAATTAGAGCACTGCAAAATGAATGTTCCTTATTAAATGTTTCATGTGCCATGTGCCATTGATATAAAAACGTAATGCCTTAGGCATATTATTTAATTTTCCTGTGCTCAAGGAGATTCATATGGAGTGAGTTTCGTATTTGTCAATAAATGGTATTGTAACAACAGAAAATCCAGTTAACTTCAAAGTCAGGGAACTGTTGGTTCGATTGCCACATGTTTTCCTCCAACTTTCCTCCTGTTTACTTGAACAAGAAACAATAGTCTGTTCATCCTCTAACATTTTTTATTTAGTGATTTCATGCACTTCATGAAGTATTTTATTTGAGAAACAGGAATTTTATCCCATCCCCTAAAGGTAAAGATTCCGTCAATTTTGTGTTCATCCAGTTGGGTTCTGGGAGTGCACATAACTGTGTGTGAAACATATCATCAACCATTGATACATTTTTCATGTTTATCAACAATTTTTGTACCCATTAGTTGTGTCTGGATTACACTGTTTTGCTATTTTAATATTATTATTTGCCATTATTTGAATGTCAGACTTTTAATTTTGCTCTGGTAGGTGATGAGTGTTTTCGCCCTTCTTTTTGTTTTCTAAGACTTACTTGGTTGTTTTTTATACTGAGAGCATTACTCAATAGATGATATTTTGTGACTTGTATTGTATATAGATTATTTAAACATTTCCTTATAAGCCAATAAGATACCTACCTTTGGGATGTACTGATACTGGACATACTATTATTATTATTGTTGTTGATTTGTTAGGCGCCACACTGCTCCGCAATGCTGGACAATGGGGAAAACAGGACAAACATAAAACAGGAACATAAACAGTAGGTAAAAAAAATGCAGATGTGAAAACAAACGGTATGAAGGACCCTGCTCATTAGAGAACCTGCATTGTAAGTGGAAGAGGGCACAGCTGAAACAGGAGGAGTGAGTGTGGCACGAAGTGGAGATTGGAACAGTTGTGAGTGTGAGTAGCATGGGTCACAGTAGGGAAAGCTCTAATAAGGAGATGGGTTTTCAGACAATGTTTAAATATTTAAAGGTTGTGGGAGAGACTTATTCATGGTAAAGAATTCTATAAATTGGGAACTGTATTGTACGTGAGTAGTTTTGTAGGCAGGAGGGAGAGGTGATTACCAGAGACACATATAATATCTACCGATTGTAATAATTTTATGTTTTTTTTTTCTTTAATGTGATTTTGATTGTTTTCCTTTGGGTGCTTGGTGCACTTTTTAGTCCTTAAAACGTTAATATAAAATGCTGAAAAGTATATTAGGACTAGAGATTGGCAAATTGGTGTGAGCCAAATGAATTGTTTCAATGAATGATTTGTAAATCGAGCTTTTGGACAATAGACAGAATATAGTTTACTAAGAATAATTTCAGGGCATTTGCTAATTTCTAATTATGATCAAATCCAGCAATAATATCAGGTTGCGTAGGTGTGTTGTTCTATGTACATAGTGTAATATAAGACTGAAGAGTTTATTGAAGTGGATGGTGGACCATGGCTAAACTATAAGTAAAAATTCCATGTTACCTCTGCTTCATATAGATATGAATAGCTCAGGATTATGTAACGCAATAGAATCTTATTGTGATCCTACCTGAGGTTATGTATTATTGAGTAAGTGCTTGCCTGTATAGTATACAATAAAGTTGTATTGTGATCATTGCCAGTGGCCATGAGTTCTGCAGACAGTGGAGGTCTGTAGTGAAGTTGTTCTGTAGACAGTGATTTGAGAGGAAATGTGTGCCCTGGTCCAGCAGCTTCTGGGCCCCCCAGGCTGAGCATGCAGCCGTGGCATTTTGTTGTTTATGTAGCCTAGGTGGTGTGATTGCCGAGTTCAATAGGAAGCTATTTGATCCTGCAGCCACCATTTTTCTCCCACTTATAGGGTGGATGGGGCAGCATTGTACAGGATAAGACCCGATATCCACAAGATCAGAACTGCTGCAAAAATCAAGTCCTTTTGCAAGTGAAAATGGTTATTTTTCCTTCCACACAGAAGGAATGCCCCTAATAATGCACCCTCTCCACAGCTTTATCTCATTTCATAATATTTTCCTGCAAAAAAATGTGTTTGCTCTGCTTCATTAAAATAGATGCAGTGGTTCCTAGTTTATATTTGCCTAGGATATATATGTATCAAGAAAAGGAACACTTTATTTTCCACTAAAGCTGAGAGGAGCCCAATTCCTTTATTAATTAAACTCTGAAAGGGGATTTGCAAGTTACTGGATTCATGGCCTAATTTTTGCAGCCAACCTCATTTGCCCAGCCAACCACAATATGTATACAGAATGGTTCCAGACAGATCTATTTCATTTAAGTCTCTTCATATTTTAGACAGATAAATCAATTATAATGTTAAATGCTTGCACTTTTTGTTATTAGGACTTCTAACTTAAAACAAATCAATGAAATATCCAATTGAACAAATCAATGCTTTGGATATTATTCCATGTACAAGTCTTTGGATTCAACTATTCTCTTTAATGTTTTATTACATGTGTTTCTTCCCATAAAATTCCTTGTAGCGTAATAAACCATGGGTGTTAAGAGTCCAATATTTGTCTGCAATTCATCATGGTTATTATGAGACAATTGCACTTGTATTTACAAAACTCAGTGGTTTAAAAAATTAAGTGCAAACTATTCAATTTACTTTAACATTTAAAGAAAAGCCACAATTTTGAAAGAAAATTGCTATAAACTAAGATAAACATATGATTAAAAATAGATATTTTATTATGTTTAGTATTTAGGGTGGCTTTTAATGGTCCACAAAGAGCATGGCCTGTAATACAATGGTCATGTCCTTATTACAAATAGGTGTGGTTTGGTGGATCAGTATCTTATTTCAAGAGATCTGGGATATGGCCTTATTTTTCCTGATATTTTCATTGGGAATACTGTAAGTTATGAAATACAAATATTTTTTGTAGTCTACATGTGTCACTGTATTTAGTTATTTGTCAGTTACTAAGAAAGGCCATCCAAACTGCAGTTATAGATCAGAATTTTTGATTTGAATCCTGGAAAAGAAATCTGTTGAAAGTGGAAACATTTTATGGTGGGCAATTGACATATGAGATATGTAACAACTTTTTTAAATTTTTAAAAAGGAATGAAGTGGTTTGTAGCATCAGAGTTAGACAAGGAATCCAACACCCAGATGTAATTTGTTACAGTTGTTCTATTACTATAGCAAAAAAGTGTATGTTGCCCATTGTTCCATTTTTTTTGTTGTGGAAGTTTTGAAGTATTCTGTTTATTTCACTCAAAATTAATTTGATTTGTGAATGAAACTATTTATTATTGTGGGAATTATATAACAATTCTCAATCAACCTTATTATTATCTATTTAACAAGATATTTCAGACCTGAAGCGCATGAACGCTAAGCCTTAGGGGTAAACTTCGGGTTTGAAAAAAGTGGAGATGTTGCCTATAGCCTATAGCAACCAATCAGTTTCTAGCTGTCATTTTGTCAAATGCACTAAATAAATGAAAGCTAGAATCTGATCGGTTTCTATAAGCAACATTTCAGGGCAGCACGGTGGCGTAGTGGTTAGCACATCTGCCTTACAGCACTGGGGTCATGAGTTCAATTCCCGACCATGGCCTTATCTGTGAGGAGTTTGTATGTTCTCCCCGTGTTTGCGTGGGTTTTTTCCGGGTGCTCCGGTTTCCTCCCACACTCCAAAAACATACTGATAGGTTAATTGGCTGCAAACAAATTGACCCTAGTCTGTCTGTCTGTCTCTGTCTGTGTGTGTGTGTGTTAGGGGAATTTAGACTGTAAGCCCCAATAGGGCAGGGACTGATGTGAGTGAGTTCTCTGTACAGCGCTGCGGAATCAGTGGCGCTATATAATTAAATGATGATGATGATGATGATCTCCACTTTTGTAAAACCTGCAATTTAATAAATAAACCCCTTAGGCTCAGACCTTCTGGCATGTGTCACCCTCATGTTGGACTGAGCTAATCTACAGTATATTGCTGGAAACTACAGTTATCTATTAGTTATTAGGGTAATATAGAGTATATATTTGTATTTTTAAAAAAAATAAAAAATCTAATTGCATTGAGATCTTGGAAGTGGACTGCGAGCTTCCAAACCAAGAATAAAGAAGTTGGATGTGGAGCTGTTTCTTAAGAATTTGATTTGGCGGTTAAGCAAACGAGATGTAATTATTCTGCTTGAAAAGAGGGAAACATCTGAAGTATGCTTACAACACAGTCTCACTAGCATACTTTGTAACATTCTGTAACCAATTAGGCACAGAAGGTATTAGCATTTACTGATTACAATGGCTTGCCATTGCTGAAGGGGTATGCAGATTGGCCCAATTATTGCTATTATTATGGAAACAATTTAGGTCTAATCTTTTGAGGATTTAGAAATCACGAAGATCTGTTTCTTAGTAGAAACTTATTATATAACACCAAATAATAAAAATAGCAGAAGGGGTAAAAAGCCAAAGACATATGTTCTCAGTTATTCTTAGAGAGATGTAACTTATGCTACAAGCGGCATTCTGGTAAAACAGTACATACAGGTGTAGGAGAGAGCAATTTTTGGGGGCTTATGATCATTGCCCGCTTTATTCAGAACGAGCACTGTGGAGATCATTTACAAGTCATAAAGCCTGCGTTTCGCAGTGTAAAGGCATCTCCCACCTGCTGCATACCTCATTTGTACACATAGATTTTGTGTAGGTGTTCACCTTGAAGTGTGCTAGGCGGCTTGTGTATGACATTGTGATTGTTCTGTCATAGAGATGAGCAAGGAAACAAAGGTATCATTCCCCTGTGCTTGTCTGCATAACAATCCCCTTAATTAGTTTGAGCATTTCTTCTCCTAAAATGATGCTCATGGTAACCTCATTTAATTAAGTCATGAGAGTAAGAGGTCTTATTTGTACCTGTATCTTTTTATGCAGTATGCAGTATTTATGCAGTATGTACAATATGTTATTTATTTACAGCCCGATCGATATGACGGGATCCCACCTAAATCGGGACTGTTGGGAGCTATGCTCTGTACCTCCTGTTTACTGACTTTTCTGGATTGTCAGTGGAAGAAGAGTGAACTCCAGGGGCGCACGGAGGATTGTCGGGGGGGGGTTTCTCCCCGCCGACCCCAAAAATAACAAAAAAAACAAAAACACGAGAGAGCATGCGCAGCAGCTCCGTTTCGCCAGCGCTGTCCTAAACAGCAGCCACGGCAGGGGCGGATCTAGAAAACTACTGTACCCGGGGCAATTTAGGCCCCGCCCCTTTCTAAAATCTTAGGCTGCCGACAGCTGCACACTATGTGCAGGTCCGTCCAGCCGTGACAGGCAGGGACAGTGTGCTGCCCGGCTGCTCTGATTGTGTTTTAAACAGCAGCCGGGCAGCACACTGTCCCTGCCTGTCACGGCTGGACGGACCTGCACATACTGTGCAGCCGTCGGCAGCAAGTGTCTGCTAGGGGGGGCGATCGCCTCTATCGCCCCCCCCCCCCTGGATCCGCCACTGAGCCACGGCGCTGTCTAAGAAGCGTCTGCGGCGGTGCTGTATACAATACAGCACCGCCGCGGACGCTTCTTTGACAGCGCCGCGGCTGCTGTATAGGACAGTGGCCACTTTGTTAGCGCAGGGGGGGTTTCTAGAGACTCAGAAACCCCCCCTGCATGCGCCACTGAACTCCTATTTATCTTTATCAAGTAGTCCTTCAGATTGGAAGCGAAATTCCTGAGCCTGTGAGAGAGTAAAATTAATACGACTCATAGGGGCATATTTAAGAAGGAGTGTTAGCTAAGTTACACACACTTACCGTAATTCCGACGCAAGTTGGAGTGTCCCGCATATCTATGATCGTTGCATCGCAACAGATATTGTGGATATCTGCAGCTTTGCATTTTGTTTAGTTTTTGGGAGCAGTCACCATTCAATAATATGGTGACTGCTCCCTCTTGCAATCTAATAAGTTCCAAAAAATAGTTTTTTTCGGTAACTTGTTATGTTAGTGTACTGAAGCTGGCATACATCATCGGAAATGAAGCATACACTTCATTTTTCATTTATGTTCAGCTCTGCTCTGAACAGCAGAGCTGGACAGCGCATGTGTGGGGAGGGATCATGTGATCCCTCCCTATCCCTCCCTGTGCGCAGCCTCAAGATTTTCAAACTGCACATGTGCAGTTGCAGTAAGAAATGCAACGAAGCAGACAAGGAGGAGATCAGTGTATTCTGAAGAGGCGGAGTAAGTATTCTTTTTTTTTATCACAGAAACAGCAGTTTATCGGAACTGCTGTTTCTGTGTTGCGTTCTTCATAAATTTGAGAAATAGTTCAATCCTTATCAATGCGATAAGGATTGAAAACTTTTTTTCACTTTTTGAGAACATTGATACATGTGCCCCATAGACTTGTGAGCCCTGGTGTTGAAACACTTATCATATGAAGCCAGCCACTGCTATTATAGTAATGCTTATATTTCTTTATACTCATATTTCTGTGATGCATGCTCGGTGATATGATTTATTAAGGTTGAACATATTATCTGACTACTTGCCTAATGATCTGACATTGTGTAATATTTTGGTCAGATAGATCATGGGACTTGAGTGTCTGCTGTCTTCCTACAGGGTTCCTTTGACTGAGGAATAAAGCAGATACATTTTATAATCTAGCTCTCAGTTTTTGTATCTCAATCCTAAAAGCAGTTGCATTTGGCTTCTGTTCATGGAGTGTGGGATAGTTGGCTGAGAGTGTCTTCTCTTAGCAAGGCCACCACTGCAGGCAACATGTGTCTACAGGATGGGAAATAGTGATGGCTCATGGCTTGGCATGATCTTTAGGACTGTGTCATCTTTCACCCCTCCACCAACACACAAATTTGTTCATATTGCACCTGCATTACTCCACTCACCTCTATTTAACACCCATGAACTGTTATCCTATTTATTATCTCTAACAAGTACAGCCTCCACCTGTCGCCAGAAAATAAAAGGCCACACATCTTACAATCCCCTTGCCTATCTTTCGCTCACTCTGCTTCTATTAGCTGGTGATATATCACCTAATCCAGGTCCCCCACACTCCTCACACACACATACATCAGAACACTACCGTTCTATAGCAAACCTCAAACACATCACCTGTCTCCCCTCTCTTCCCAAGTCCTTTAAATGTGCCCTTTGGAATGCACGCTCTGTTTGTAACAAACTTACCTCCGTTCATGATCTTTTCCTCTCAAAAAACCTCAACCTTCTGGCAATAACAGAAACATGGCTCATGCAATCAGACACTGCCTCACCTGCAGCACTTTCACATGGTGGCCTCCATCTCACCCACACCTCCAGACCTGAAGGCAGACAAGGAGGTGGGGTTGGACTACTTCTCTCCCCACAGTGCACATACACAGTTCTACCAAATGTCCCATCACTCACATTCACATCTTTTGAAGTACATGCTATTCGCATTTTTAATCCATTCTCCCTACGTGTTGCAGTGATCTATCGTCCCCCTGGAGCACACCCACAATTTATTGAGGATTTCTCTGCATGGCTCCCTCACTTCTTATCTTCAGACATCCCCACCATCATCATGGGTGACTTCAACATCCCCATTGATAACCCACCTTCCAAAGCTGCTTCCAAACTACTCTCTCTAACATCCTCACTTGACCTCTCCCAGTGGATTGAATCATCTACTCATAAGGATGGCCACTGCCTTGATCTTGTTTTCTCTAGACTATGCTCAGTTTCTAATTTTATTAATACACCCTTCCCCCTCTCGGATCATCACCTTATCAGCTACACTCTCACCCCCACTGCTCTAACCTCTCTACTGTCTAACTCAACCAAGCCTCCTCATACTCGTAGAAATCTTAATTCTATTAATCTTCAACAATTTTCCACCTCTCTCCAACACCTTCTCTCCCCTATCTCTACATTCTCATCCCCTGAGATGGCAGTACCTCATTTTCACCTAACCTTAGCAACGGCCCTTGATCAAGTGGCTCCAGCGACACTTCATACTACACGTCGACTTCGATGTCAACCGTGGCACACCAAAGCAACACGAAATCTTCAAAAACTGTCCCGTAAAGCAGAACGTCACTGGCGTAAATCTCGAAGCTCTAATGACTTCTTCACATATACTTCTGTCTACCACTCCTATTGAAATGCTCTGGACACTGCAAAACAAACATACTTTCAATCTCTTATCTATGCTCAGGCTTCTAACCCCAAACGCCTTTTCAATACATTTAATCATCTTCTCAATCCTCCCACCCCGAACCCTCCATCTACTATCAGTGCTCAGGATCTTGCTTCCTACTTCAAGGACAAGATTGACAAGATCAGACTAGAAATGGTATCCTCTTCCTCAACAAGCCATCAGCTCATTTCCTTCCCACTACCCTCTGACACCCTTTCTTCATTTGACCCCACAAATGAAGAGGAAATTTCTACGCTCTTCTTATCTTCCTACTCTACCTCCTGTCCTCTTGATCCTATTCCCTCGCAAATTGGTAGATCCCTGTCTTCTGTGCTCATTTCACCTCTAACTCAAATCTGTAATCTCTCACTCTCTACTGGCATCTTTCCATCACTATACAAGCATGCAGTGATTACTCCTATTCTAAAAAAACAAAACTCCGACCCAAACTCTCTCTCAAATTACCGTCCCATCTCTCAGCTCCCTTGCCCCTCCAAGCTTCTAGAGAGACTTGCCTACACTCGCCTCACACGCTTTCTTTCCGCAAACAACCTGTTGGATCCTCTTCAGTCTGGCTTTCGTTCTCAACACTCCACAGACTCTGCGCTGACCAAGGTTGTTAATGATCTGATCACTGCTAAGACTGAACGCCATTACTCTCTCCTAATTCTCCTTGATCTCTCGGCTGCATTTGACACCGTTGACCACTCTCTTCTCATACAAACGCTGCAATCCCTAGGTCTTCAAGACACAGTTCTATCCTGGTTCTCATCTTACCTCTCTAATCGCTCTTTCACTGTTAATTTCTCTGGAGCCACCTCTGCTCCGCTTCCCCTATCAGTTGGAGTACCACAAGGCTCGGTGCTAGGTCCTCTGCTGTTCTCTATCTATACCGCTTCTCTTGGAAATCTAATAAGTTCCTTTGGCTTTCAGTATCATCTCTATGCGGATGATACCCAAATCTATCTATCCTCTCCTGATATCTCGACATCTGTGTTGTCCCGTGTAACTGACTGTCTTTCTGCCATTTCATCTTGGATGTCCTCTCGTCAACTCAAACTTAATCTTTCTAAAACAGAGTTAATAATATTCCCACCCGCCAACAAGAGCATACCTGACATTTCTATCTCTGTTGATAACATGACCATAAATCCCACCCCACAAGCTCGCTGCCTAGGTGTAATCCTTGATTCACGCCTATCCTTTGTTCTCCACCTTGACTCTATATCTAAATCATGTTACATACATCTAAAGAACATTTCCAGAATCCGCACATATCTCACACAAGACACTGCTAAAACCTTAATTCATGCACTAATCATCTCCCGCATTGACTATTGCAATTCCCTCCTTACTGGTCTTCCCAAAAACAGACTCAAACCCCTAAAATCTATTTTGCATGCTTTGGCAAGACTGATTTTCCTTGCAAATAGCTATTCCTCTGTTGAATCACTCTGTATGTCTCTACACTGGCTGCCTGTCTTCTACCGAATCCAATATAAAATACTTTTACTAACCTACAAGGCCATCAACAAAGCTGCACCAACATACATCTCCTCTCTTGTCTCAAAATATCTCCCAACTCGGCAACTCCATTCTGCAAAAGATCTGCGTCTCTCATCCACCCTCATTACATCCTCCCATTCCCGGTTACAGGACTTTTTTCGGGCTGCACCCACTCTATGGAACTCTCTCCCTCGCACAATAAGACTCTCCTCTGTTCTACAAACTTTCAAGCGTTCTCTGAAAACCTACCTATTCAGACAAGCTTATAATATTCCTCAACCACCATCTTAACCTCACTACCTTTAGCCTGTTACACAATTTCACACAAGACAACTACCCCCGGACCAACATTGTTGTGTGACAGGATCATTTAGCTTATGAGTCACCTTACCTTTGCAGTCTGGCTGGGCCAAGATGCAAAATGTATACTTAACCTCATGTGTCAATCTCCCATTGTCCCATAGATTGTAAGCTTGCGAGCAGGGCCTTCTCACCTCTTTGTCTGTTTTACCCAGTTTGTTTATTAGTTTATTACGTTTGTCCCCAATTATAAAGCGCTACGGAATATGTTGGCGCTATATAAATAAATGATGATGATGATGATGATGATGATGGCTTATTCACATTTACATAAAAGTGCAGATTTAGCCTAAATTAATAAATGTGAGGTGAATATGTGAATGGGTTGACATACATCTTTTAAACCAAATGCCTATTTTGTAAACCTACTTTTGCGTTGAATAAACACCCACATATACATATACATATACACATACCTTCCAACTGTCCCGATGTAGGTGGGACAGTCCTGATTTGAGGGCTCTGTTGGGAGGTATTCTGTTTACCACTACTCTGCATGGTGTGCACAGCAATGAAGAGGTTTAGAGGGAAGATCGGGCACATCAAAAGCTCTAGACGCGCCCCCTGCATGCGTGATCACGCCCCTCCCATGTTGTGGCCACGCCCCCCACATTAAATAACTAATGTGGGAATTTTTACCCATAGCAACATATATGCGTTTTATGCACAAGTGAGAGAGCTCTCTGAAGCAGACTATTTCAATGTGTGTGTATCATTAAAGTCTAGAAGGAGATCAGCGGTGTATATAAATCTCTCATAGTTTTTTATATATTTATTTTTAAATATATATTATTGTTGCTAAACGGCAATATTCTAATAATGTCATACTAAATGTTGAAATTGTCATTTTTGTCAGGACAAAAAATCAGAATGTGTTTACTTGAGATGCAAGATACAGTGAATAAAGCAGGGTCATGTCACAGTGTCAGTAGCAATTTCATGCAATCAGAAAACCAGCTGTTGTAAAGAATAAGAAACATATGGAGTGTTTATCTGTCTCGAAAGAACTGTTTTGGTCTAATATTTTGGTGACTTGAGCATAGCGTTAACAGTTTCACATTATAATAATGGCTATTGTGGTGGTATCATGGGAACCCAGTGCTGACTATGACTTTGACAAGAGATTTAGGGGCCTGCTTACTCTTATTTACACTTTTGTCCTGCTAAGTATCATCTGTCATTGCAGCGATGACAGATGATTTAATGGAGTAATGTACATTAAAATCGTGTCGGGACAGCGCTTCCGATAGGACTCTGCAATAATGAAAACTCTGGATTCTAAACCAGAGTCTATACTGCACATGCGCAAAGGTTGATTTCCATTAATTAACGCAGCAAGAAGGCTGCCGGGAAGAGATCTGAAGACCCCTCTCCTCAATGCTCTCCCCATAGGATTGAATGGCTAACGTCATCTTCAGCTAAGTTTTTCGGAGTTTAATAAATTTGCCCACACCACAGTCCCCATATATTATGGGGACTGCGATATTGTGCGGTACTTTGTCTAATGTAGGTGATACCTCTTATATCTCTTGCGTTAGACTTTTGTTAAATTGTGACTTTACTTAAAAATGCCTAAACCATGCTGAAAAAGCCTTCTCTACCAGTCTGGCGCAGAAAAGGTCCCTGCAGTGAGGGAGGGAGGGGTCAGGAGGTTTGAACAGAATCACCAGACCCATCCTAAAATGACGCTATGGGATCTGGTGATGGACTGTTCCACCCCGGTCTATCACTGAGTGTTAATGATCCAACAGTTATTTGCAATTTTCCTCTTCACTATTATAGATGTTACCATTATGAGAAAATAATTCTGAACACTCCATTCATTGGATGATATTTTATTTTATTAAGCATGTTATTTAATTTCACATCTCTGTGCAGAAAATGTGACCATAATGTTTACTGAACACCTTTTTTTTAGGGTTCAAATAAATTATAATTATAATTAGGACAACTTTCCAATTAGTGAAATTTAAACCAGAGTTGCCAGTAAATACCATCAATAGCTCTGTGTGGTTTGGACACCTTTTCACTCATTAGTAGAATCTGTCAGTAAGTGATGTTACCATAGAGTGCAGTGGAACCGATGTACATATCTGTGTGTCATAGATGCCTCCCAGTGACCCTTCCTTTCCTGTCCACTGCACCCCTGAGACCCTTAGAAGTCAAAAGGAGGCTTTGGCCATTCAACACCTTAGATAGTATGTGGCCAAAGATGTTTGAAGTCAACTGCTCTGATAAATTAAATTAAAGGATGGTACACATACAGGAAACAAAGCGTTGAACAAAAACATATAAAAAGTTCAACTAAAGTAAAGAATGATGTCCCTCTAATAGAAATACATTATGGTGTAAATTCTACTGGGATTTGTTTTATCACCAGTTTTGTGTTTGATGACATCATTGATATGGCAAATCTAAAGGTCACTAAATGTCATCGTGTTTTAAGCTGGATCTTCTCCATTGAAAATGACAGCTTTTAATAAGTGAGGAGAGATGCTGCGAGAAGAGGGTGTATTTGATTTATGTTTATGAATCACCATGCCAGGTGCCAGACTGTAAAATACAGTATAACTGAGTGAACCGAGCCGTCAGCAAAATTACTTCATCAACTACAGATGTCATCACTGGTCAGTTTTAACAGCCTTGATGCTGGGCTTATTTATGATATAATGGCGTTGGAATCAATCTGAATATGCATACGTAAGGAATGTGTTCTTGAATGTGTTACTTCCTATGAAACTCTTGAATATGTGGTGCACTATAGCATTGATATTCAGTAGCTAAACCTCTCCATACACACTAATAGCAACATAAATACATGTAGACTAATAAGTTTCTGCTACCCACCATGATAGATCATAAAAAATGTAAAATAAAGATTTTATACTAAATAAAATCATTGGCAAATGTCTATTTATAATTAATGTTGCACAACATACTAAAATTAAGTATATCATAATATCATAATAAAAAAATAAGAAATCCATACATTATCAATTGCATGCTGTTGATTCAGATCAAGGCCAATATTGCAAAACCACATCTTATTTTGTGATTTCCATTACCGTTTTAACATCAGGTAATGTATTAAGGTAATTTTCACATTAAAAAATCACAAATTAAGGAAGTCACAAGGTACATATTTTTTATTGAAATTGATTACAACATACGGAACATGGCAATGTATTAAAAGCCATTTTCTGTATTCCCATTCAAAATCAGACGTGGTTTTCCAAAACTGGGCAGAGGTGGTTCTGATAAGTGAGATTGTAATAATCTGCCTATAGAAAGTAAAAAAAAAACAGCTGTGTACTCCTGTGATGAGTGTATAGAAGTCAAAGCAGTTTAGCTTATTTACTGCTCTGTGAGCTGTGTGGAAAATGTATAGTGACTTCAACCACAAGTCATTTGTGTTGTATGGTCCAGCACCAGGCAAACCAAGCTGGGCTGGAAGCAGTGTTGTGTCCCCCATCATAATGGAGAGACTCCCTACGTTGGCAACCCTAAGACACCTGCCCATTAAAAATACAGTATAAATAAGTTAATAAATAAAAACATATTTTAAAAATAAACTTGCGCTTGGATGATTGGTTATTGAATATCCTGGTCAATTCAGTTCACAGTCATTCAAACTAAATTAAGATGACTGAAGACAAGCTCATTTGGAGCACCTGATGCTCCTTCTGTGCTAAAGCTGAGGAGCCTCAGAATGAACTACTATGTTTAATATCAAAAATGATACAGTCTTACAATAAAAAATGTGCGTTTTTAATTTTAAGAAACATTTCTATTTTTAAATGTACCATTTAATTTGATGACTGTTTTACTTCAAATATCAAGCCAAGGTAAAATAAATGCACTGTCCAATGGTGCTATGAAATATTCACCGCTTTGCAATGTGGACATCAAGCAGTGAGGGACAGCTGGTTACATATATAGGTTTACATTGAACCTAATGATATAATATAAAAGAGAAGGGAGGGATGGTTATACATAAATATATTATTACCATTTAGTTACATGTTGTCCACATACTCCATAGTGTTTTAGAATTGGATATAAATCTATGATAAAACAAGACAGACAAATAGGTATATTCCAAGTTAACAATCTATAGGACAATAGAAGTTTGATACATGAGATCAAGTGCCACAGAATGTCACAAGTGCCACAGATTGTCACAAGTGTCACAGACTGTCACAAGTGCCACAGATTGTCACAATTGCCACAGATAGGCCCAGTCAGATTGAAATAGGAAAAAGTGCTTAGTGGAACTATATAATCTGGGCACACAAAGTACTGGGCAAACTGTGTAGAATAGATTAGGCAGGCAAGGAAGATGATTTGGGAATTTGATAAGATTGCCTAAAGAGGTGAATGTTCAGGGAACATTTAAAGGTTTGGAGGTTAAGGGAGATTCTTGTTGTACAAGGGAGGGATTCCATAGAGTGGGTGCAGCCAGAAAAAGTCCTGTAACAGGTAATGGGAGTAAGTAATGAGTGAGGGTGGAAGATGCAGATTTTGAACAGTATGGAGATATATTGAGACGAGTGAGGAGATGTATGAAGGTGCAGTTTTGGTAATGGCTTTTTATGTTAGTCGAAGTATTTTATATTATAAAGTATAGGCAACTGATGGAGCAGCAGAAGAAGGACATTTTGCAAAGGAAGTTAGTCTAGCTCAGGGGTAGGCAACCTGCGGCAGGTGTTGTGAAACTACAAATCCCAGCATGCCTTGCCACCTATCTGCTGGTTATCTACTGGCAAAGCATGCTGGGACTTGTAGTTTCACAACACCTGGAGAGCCGCAGGTTGCATACCCCTGGGCTACTCCATTCAAAATAGGCTATGTGACTGCAAATGGGAACATGCAGCAGGACTTCTGTATTTCAACAGCTTTATTTACAAATATTCAACATTTCTGTGAGACACAATCATCAAACAACACCTTCTAGCTCACCTCCTATTGTACCACACTAAGGGGTCTATTTATGACCCTTCGTTTTTTTTACTTGATACTTTTCAATCCTTATCTCCTTGATAAGGATTGAAAAGTAACGGCTATGTATTAAAAAATTTCTCAGGGACAGCAGTGCCGATAACCTGCTGTCCCTGAGAAGTGACTCACCTGATCATCGCAGTCTTTTCTCATTTTTCAAGGCTGCAATTATCTTCTCTTTTTTTTTTTCTTTTTTTGTTAGTGCGCATGCACCGACTGAATAGTTGGTGCATGCGCAGTAACATCCTTGCCGGCAAACTGCAGGATGATTGACTGGAAGGGATCACATGATCCCTCCACACATGCGCTGTCCAGCTCTGCTCTTCAGAGCAGAGCTGGACAGCGCGAAAGTTTTCAGATATGTTAATGTACGCCAGCTTCAGATAGCGCCAGCTTCAGATGGAGTACATTAACATGTAAAAAAAGAGAAAATTTTCTCTAGTTAGCCTTTAATACATAGCGGTTCTGAACACTTCCCATACACTGTTATGGGGAGTGCTCAGAAAAACGATAGGAAATGCAAAGCAGCAGATATCTGAGATATCTGCTGCTGCGATGCTTCAATAGTACATAGTGATTTCACAATCTGTTGTTTTCGGGGGTTTACCACAGGAAAAATGCTTGGTAAATAGACCCCTAAAAGTCTTAAAGTTGCTATAAACCTCAGGCATGTAGAAAACATTTTTATTGATGCCTCATGTTGCTTGGCAACAGTGAAACTTTTCATGTGTGGTGCATTAGAAACTGAGTTAATATGTAGTTGGGTTTGAGCTTTCTTTGATGTTTTTTTGCATATTGATAAAGGTGAGCCGTGCCTCACCTTCATTTTGATCATTTTAAATAAAGCCAGACGTACAGAAGTCGACTTGCAGTACTATCTTCTTTTTGGTTGAACAGCATCCATGCTGCTTACCCAGGAATTTGTCCTAGCCTTTTCTATGACTTTCCTCTGTCTCTCACTATCTCTCTGTCAACCAGACCTATATACTGTGTGTGTGTATATCATCATCATCACCATTTAATTATATAGCGCCACTGATTCCACAGCACTATACAAAGAACTCATTCGCATCAGTCCCTGCCCCATTGGAGCTTAGAGTCTAAATTCCCTAACATACACAGAGACACACACAGGGCTGCCAAGAGGAATTCAGGGCCCGGTACAACAAATTCATGGGGCCCCCCTTATAGTTGAGCAAGCAAAAACAATTTTCATGGGTGTGATCACACGATTGGGGGTGTGGCTATGCGCCATTGGGGCGTGGCTAGCACATCAAAATCACTAGGTCGTGAATTCACTGGACCGTGACATTTGTACAAGCACTCCTGACTTTCAGGACATCTAGCACCCTTGTGTAGTATAGGAAGAATGCAGTGTGTACAGAAAGAGTTCAGTCTTGGCCTGCGCCCACAGGGCTCACCAAACACGCACCAAACATTGCCATTGTCCCTACTAGAATCCCAACATTTCACAACTTTGCTGCTCTCTCCTACCTGTTCTTCTCATTTTTACCACATGTGGCTGCTGGTTTCTTTAGTTGCGGCTTGTCCGGATCCAGGAATGTTGGAGGACCTATTTGGAAAAAAAAATGGCTACATTTAGAAAATTACAGCCAGCCCCACCGTTAAATCAATAGCATCCATGATTAATAATTAGGCCTTCCTCCAGCCCCAACATTAAAATAGTATTCCCATTACCCCGCAAACAAAATAGCAACCATTAATTATATATACAGATCTCTTTGTATGCAGTCCCCCTCTCTGTGTGTGTGTGTACAGTTCTCTCTTTATATGCAGTCAGTGTGTGTGTGTGTGTTAGTGTGTCACACCCGTTGTTAACCCCACTACCTCACACACACTACATTGCCAAAAGCTCTGTGCCATCACACACACATTACTGTGCCCCTTTATCATCACCACGCTATGCCCCCTTATGATCACATTGCGCCCTCCATGCTGCCTTTGCCCCTTTCTTCATCCCCATGTGCCATGCTGCCTTTCCCCCCTCCTTTCATCAGCCCCCTGTGCCATGCTGTCTTTGCCCCTCTTTTCTTTAAACCCCTGTGCCATGCTGCCTTTGTCCCCCTTTCTTTAACCCCCTGTGCCATGCTGCCTCTGTCCCTCTTTCTTTAACCCCCGTGCCATGCTGCTTGTCCCTCCTTTCTTTAACCCCCTGTGCCTCTCTACGTTTTCCTTCCTTTCTTTAACCCCCTGTGCCATGCTGCTCTTATCCCTCTTCTCTTTAACCCCTCTGTGCCATGCTGCTCTTGTCCCTCTTCTTTTTAACCCCTCTGTGCCATGCTGCTTTTGTCCCTCTTCTCTTTAACCCCTCTGTGCCATGCTGCTTTTGTCCCTCTTTTCTTTAACCCCTCTGTGTCAAGCTGCCCCCCCTGTTTTTTAACCCCTCTGTGTAAAGCTGCCCCCCACCTGTTTTTTAACCCCTCTGTGTAAAGCTTCCCCCCCATTTTTTAACCCCTGTGTAAAGCTGCCCCTCCCCATTTTTTAACCCCTCTGTGTAAAGCTTCCCCCCCATTTTTTAACCCCTGTGTAAAGCTGCCCCCCCCACGTTTTTTAACCCCTCTGTGTAAAGCTGAACCCCCCCCCCATTTTTTAACCCCTCTGTGTAAAGCTGCCCACCCCCCGTTTTTTAACCCCTGTGTAAAGCTGCCCAACCCCTGTTTTTTAACCCCTGTGTAAAGCTGCCCCCCCCCGTTTTTTAACCCCTCTGTGTAAAGCTGTGCCCCCCCCCCCCCCCGTTTTTTAACTTGCTTCACTTACCTTTTCTTCTCTCTTCTTTCATGGACCTCTCTGCTGCTCTGTGCTCCATTGCTCCAGACTGACTGAATGCTGGGCGTGACATGATGACGTCACACCCGGCATTCAGTCAGTCTGGGGCAATGGAGCACAGAGCACAGAGCAGCAGAAAGGAGGGTTGCCGGCGCCGCGATCACGTGAGTATGTTTTGTTGTTTTTTTTTAACTACCCCGCTCCCCCCACCAACGGCGTAGTTTTAAAAAGAAAAAAAAATCATCGGCGCTAAGGCCCGGGCCGGGCCCCCTGACATGCCCGGGCCGGGCCCTCTGACATGCCCGGGTAATTAGTACCCGCTCCCCCCCCCTCTCAGCGGCCCTGGACACACACGGAGAGAGAATAAATATATATATATATATATATATATGTATGTATATATATATATATATATATATATATATATATGCATCAATTCCTATAAAATGACTATCTGCTATACACCAGACCTCTCAATGCACCCCTGCCACTGGTGTGAGTAGCATTGAAGGAGCATTTTCATGGGGAGGGGGAGGGGCTGGGAGCGGCTCAGCAAGTACACGCCCCTTGGAGGACGTTGTCATTTCCCTGCAATGCGTGACCATGGCATCACACACATTACCCCAATTACCCCAATTCCCCAACATATACACTGATGAAATATTATAATCTGTTCAAATCTGAAAACATCTCTATTTCAGTTTCTCCATTGAATGCAGCACAATGGCAGACTTATACATAGTGTGACTTTTTATCCAGTTGGCTATGCTTTATAAAATATGTACATTCTTGTACTTTCTTAAATAACACTAGAGAATTTGATTTGACTTATTTACTGCTCTATGTACAGTATTACAATGATTAGTCCTTTCTAAAACCCTCTGTCTAGCCTGGTGAAACTGTACATACTTATGGCTTGACTAAGCGACTAAGCATTCCATCCTAAAACTTTTTTTCCTGCTGGTATGGGAAAAAGAAAATGGACAGGCGTGATCACTACATTCCTTATATTTGTGTGTATATGTTTTTTATTATCTTAAATTCCTTGTGAGTGAGAGAATACCGTGTGAAGAATATTTGTCATACAAATTGAAGGGCACCTGTGCAGAACTGCTAGATATTTTTTTCTATGTAAGGGAGTGTTACAGTTTTCCTGCTTGTGTAAATAGAAGTGTTTGTTCAGATGTCCTTGTGTCTATAGTACAGAGGAGCCCATTTATCAGAATGTCCCGAATCGCGGCGATTGACGCTTATCACAGAGATAAAAAATCATTATCATCGCAGTTTAACAAAAAAAAAAAAATATTGCCAAGGCAGATGAGCGATACTCAGCTGTCCTGGTAATACCAGTGTCACTCACCGGACTGTGAGTGCTTCTTCCCGGACATTTAGGAACCGTGGCCGTCCTCCATCCTGAGGGACTGCGCATGCGCAGCCCTTTCTATACCTCCAGTGTATGTTCCTTTAACTTAATTGGCAGATCAGGCAACCTCCCTATATTAAGCACCTGTGGTCAACACCTAGTTGCCTGATCTTGGAGTCTCATTCCCCATGAGCCTCTGAAGGTGTTCCTGTGTTTCCTTGTTTATTCAGCCCTGCTGATTCCTGTGGTTTCCAAACCACTTCTACCTCTGTGGTTTCCAAACCACTTCTACTTCTGTGGTTCCCATACCACTTCTACCATCTACTGTATCATCGTGACTGTGAGCTGATTCCTATCCGCTGCCTCCGTGCACTACAGTCTTCTAATCACTTCAACTCTACCATTTATCATTGGGACTGTTAGCTGATGCCTATCCGCTGCCTCCGTGCACTACAGGCTTCAACCACATCCACTCACCTGTTCATGATCTTGACTGCCAGCTGATTCCTATCCGCTGCCTCCGTGCACTACAGGCTTCAACCTGCAACTCGTCTGTGTTTCATCATCGTGACTGTTTGGCTGATTCCTATCCGCTGCCTCCGTGCACTACAGTCTTCAACCTGCAACTCGTCTGTGTTTCATCATCGTGACTGCTAGCTGATTCCTATCCGCTGCCTCTGTGCGCTTCAGTCTTCAGTCCTCGTCAACTCTACCGTGTTTCCTTGAGTCTGCTGCCACTATTGCTACCCGCTACTCTCCGTGATCATCTGTTCCAGTTCAACTCTGCTCCGGGGTCCCATCGTTACTGCACCTGCTGGTTGCTATTGGTTACCTCCGTGTTCCCGCAGAGACCCGCTGCTGTTACTTCTCAGCGCTACTCATCCATCTACTGCTGATCCGCTCTCCACGCCTTCCTGTGTTCCCTGCTGGTCTACCTACCTGTGCGCTGCACCTGCTAGACCCCTGCTTCACCCATCCAGGGACTTGTACCCTGCTGGCCTCCTGCCCGTCAGGTATCTCTGCACTCCTGTCTGACTGCCTTCTCCTGAACCACGGTATGCATACTTCCCATTGACTGTGCTGTGTATTGCATACCTTGCTGGACTGTGTTGGTTCTCCTCTGGAGTGTACTATCCGCTGAGTCTATTGCCATCATTGACTGTGTTGGTTCTCCTCTGGAGTGTACTATCTGCTGACTCTACTGCCATCATTGACTGTGTTTCTCATGCTGGATTACTTCAAGAGACTTTCTATATTGGCAGTGTTGTTCAGTCATTTATACATTTATATTGTGCATATTACTGTGGATCAAAGTCAAGGTGCCCGTGTATATATTGTGTTGCAGTCTCTCCCCGTGCACCTCCTCACATATATATTCAGTGGTACAACTTGCTAGTGGCAGACCACTGACTCCTGTTTACAGTTTCACCTGTTCCAGTATCCTCTCACATAGCAGTGGTACAACTTGCTAACGCAGACCACTGACTCCCCGGATACCTCCACTTGGATTCCATTCCTTCACTCAGACAGCGGTACTACTTGCTATCCGCAGACCGCTGACTCTCATCACCTCCTCGTTTCTGTTGGACATTCCTCCTCACTATAGCAGTGGTACAACTTGCTACCGCAGACCACTGACTACCTTCACGTGTCCTTTGTCCATACAGTTCCTCGTGTATTACTACCTCCATATTGCCAGTGCTGCTAGTCATAGACTTTCCTGAGCATCTCATCATCTGCTATTTCCTGTTCCGTGATCACCCTGCTACCAGAGTACCATATTACCACCTATACTGCTCTGGTAAGCCTATCACCTGGTGATCCCTGGGTAAAGACTCCTAGTGCCCGTGACAGTAAGATCAGGCCATGACAGACCCAGATACGGAACCTACTGCTAAAGAGATGCTGCAGCATCTGGTCAGCCGTGTGGAGCAACAGGATGCTCGCCAACAGCTGTTACTTCAATGTTACCAATCGTTAACCTCCCAAGGAACATCTGGACAGACTGTTACAGCTAGTATTGAAGCTCCTGTGCTTTCCTCCGTTTCCCCAGTGCCATCCCAGGTGTCTACAGCTCCTACGCTTCACCTGCCTACTCCGTCAAAATATGACGGGGACCCCAAAACTTGTAGAGGTTTCCTTAACCAATGTTCAGTCCATTTTGAACTCCAACCTCAAAATTTTTCTACCCATCGTTCCAGAGTGGCCTATCTTATCTCATTGTTTTCTGGACAAGCCCTGGCTTGGGCCTCCCCTCTGTGGGAAAGAAACGATCCAATTCTACAAGATAGTGCCAAATTCATTTCCACGTTCCGAAGTGTGTTCGATGAACCAGGTCGTGTGACCTCCGCTGCTTCCAGCATTCTTCGTTTGCGACAAGGCTCCCATACAGTAGGACAGTATGTCATTCAATTTAGGATCTTAGCCTCTGAACTTCAGTGGAATACTGAAGCATTAGTTGCCGCCTTCTGGCAGGGGCTCTCCGATAAAATTAAAGATGCACTGACTACCCAAGAGCTTCCTTCGTCACTAGAAGATTTGATCTCTCTTTGCCATCGTGTAGACATGAGATTTCGTGAAAGAGAATCTGAGAAAACAACTTCTGCTAAAGCACCTCTTCGTTTAAACCCTCAATTTCGTCCAGTTTCACCTTCTGTGATTCCCATGGAGATAGGACGTTCCAAATTATCTTTAGAAGAGAGGAAACGAAGAGTAAAGAATAGACTCTGTATCTATTGTGCTGATTCCACACATATGCTCAGTTCTTGCCCTAAGAAATCGGGAAATGCCAGGCCCTAACTAGTTCTGGAGAGGTAAAGTTAGGGTCCCTGGAGTCCTCTCCATTGTCTATGAAATCTAAAGTCTGCGCTTTCGATGTTACGATTTCCTTTGCTACCAAATCCTTTGAGTCACAGGCATTGATTGATTCCGGAGCAGCAGGAAATTTCATTTCTAAATCACTAGTGAATCAATGGTCCCTACCAGTGATCACTTTAAAAACACCCATTACTGTGACGGCTATAGATGGATCACGTCTCATCAATGGTCTCATCACCCAGAGTACGTCTCCAGTAACCCTTCAGATTGGTGTACTACACCATGAAGAAATTTCGTTTTTAATTCTTCCAGTTACGACAAGTCCGATTGTCTTAGGCCTTCCATGGCTTCAATGTCACTCTCCCCAGATTGACTGGCGCACCCCTCAAGTTACGTCTTGGGGGTCTGAATGTCACCATCGTTGTCTCTCTCAAGTTATTCCTCTTAAAGTACAGCGATCTTCCATCTCATCTTCCTCCCCGGGACTCCCTCCTCAGTATGCTTCATTTGCCGATGTGTTTGATAAAGCTCAGTCTGAACGTCTTCCTCCTCATCGTTCTTGGGATTGTCCGATCGACCTTCTACCTGGCAAGACTCCTCCCAGGGGTCGGGTCTATCCTCTCTCGTTACCTGAAACTCAAGCCACATCTGAGTACATACAGGAGAATCTCCAGCGCGGCTTCATTCGACCTTCCACCTCTCCCGCTGGAGCTGGGTTCTTCTTCGTCAAAAAGAAGGATGGATCATTACGCCCTTGTATAGATTTTCGTGGACTCAACGCCATTACTATCAAGAATCGGTATCCCATTCCGCTGATCACTGAGCTATTTGATCGCATCAAGGGAGCTCGGATATTTACTAAGTTGGATCTTCGTGGTGCCTACAATTTAATTAGAATCCGTTCCGGTGACGAATGGAAGACCGCGTTCAACACCAGAGATGGGCATTACGAATATTTAGTAATGCCCTTCGGGCTGTGTAATGCCCCCGCTGTTTTCCAGGGTTTCATCAATGAGATCTTTCGGGACTTATTATATGTATGTGTCGTTGTCTACCTGGACGACATATTGATCTTCTCACAGGACCTGCCTTCTCATCACCAACATGTGGCAGAGGTCCTCTCCAGACTACGGAAAAACTCATTGTTCTGTAAATTGGAAAAATGTTCATTCGAATTACCCCAGATTCCATTCTTGGGGTATATAGTTTCCGGAGTTGGCCTGAAGATGGATCCAGACAAAGTAAATGCTGTACTACATTGGCCTCAGCCAACTACTCTTCGTGCCATCCAGCGTTTTTTAGGTTTTGCCAATTACTATAGACGCTTCATTCAAGACTTTTCATCCATTGCATCTCCTATTGTGGCCCTAACTCGGAAAGGGGCTAATACTAAGCAATGGTCATCTGAGGCTCTCCAAGCCTTTCAAATTCTCAAAGAGTCCTTCTCGTCTGCTCCCATTCTTCGACAGCCTGATGTGACACTTCCCTTCTTCCTAGAAGTAGATGCCTCTAATGTGGGCTTAGGAGCCATTCTCTCCCAACGCTCGGAGCAACAAAAATTACATCCTTGTGCCTTCTATTCTCGGGGTCTTCTGCCCGCAGAGAAAAACTATACTATCGGGGACAAGGAGTTGCTGGCCATCAAAGCTGCATTGGAGGAATGGAGATACTTGTTGGAAGGAGCTCGCCATCCGGTGACGATCTTCACGGATCATAAGAACTTGTCATATTTGCAATCTGCTCAATGCTTGAACCCTCGTCAAGCAAGATGGTCTCTTTTCTTTTCCCGTTTTGAATTAATTATAACCTTCAAACCAGCCGCTAAGAACAAGAAAGCTGACGCTCTATCTCGAGCTTTGGTGACGTCCTCTGATGTAGAAGAGGTTCCCAACCATGCTATTCTAGACCCCAAATGTATTTCTCTGGCTGCTTCATCCACCAAAATGCTACCATTTGGGAAGACCCTCGTGCCTCCTACTCTGAGGAGGAAAATCCTTTCGTGGTTCCATGCCTCTCGTTTTTCCGGACACGCCGGTGAACACAAGACCTTTGAGATTCTCTCTCGAAGTTACTGGTGGCCTTCAATGAGGAGAGACGTCAAAGAGTTTATTGCTTCCTGTGATTTATGTTCTCAGTTCAAATCCTCCCGCAGAACTCCAGCAGGGTTGCTGCGACCACTACCCATTCCGTCCAAACCTTGGACCCATATTAGTATGGATTTCGTTACTGATTTGCCACCAAGTAAGAATCACAATACTATTTGGGTAGTGGTAGACAGATTTTCGAAGATGGCTCATTTCGTCCCTCAGTCCGGTTTACCTTCCTCGTCTACTCTGGCTGAACATTTCATTAAAGAAATCTTCCGCATCCATGGATGTCCGTCTGAGATTGTGTCAGATAGAGGAGTACAATTCGTTTCCAGATTCTGGCGGGCCCTTTGTAAAACCTTGGGCATACGATTAGCACTCTCATCATCGTACCATCCGCAATCTAACGGACAAACGGAACGAGTCAATCAAGATCTTGAGACTTTTATTAGGATGTTCTCTTCAGCCAACCAAGACAACTGGGTAGAATTGCTCCCTTGGGCTGAATTCGCCCATAACAACATGTACCATGAGTCATCATCCAAAACTCCATTCTTTGTGGTTTACGGTCACCATCCGTCTTTTCCGGAATTTCCTGCCCTCCCACCCACCCAAGTTCCTGCTGTGGAGACTGCTTGTCAGACCTTCAAAAATATCTGGTCTCAGGTCAAAACCTGTTTAAAGAAGACATCTAACAAATATAAGTCTTTCGCAGATAAGAAGAGGCGGGCTATTCCACCACTAAAAATTGGAGATCGGGTTTGGTTATCTACCAAAAATATTCGTTTGAAGGTTCCATCTATGAAATTCGCCCCTCGTTTTATTGGTCCATATAGGATCATTCAAGTTATCAATCCAGTATGTGTTAAACTTCTTCTTCCTAAGAATCTTCGGATTTCCAATGCCTTCCATGTGTCCTTACTCAAACCTCTTATTATCAACCGTTTCTCGACTCCTTCCTCAGCACCGCAGCCAGTTCAAGTTCATCAGGAGGAGGATTTCGAGATTACTGAGGTATTGGATGCTAAAATTTCGCGAGGAGTCCTCCGTTTCCTCGTTCATTGGAAGGGCTTTGGTCCTGAGGAGCGTTCATGGATCAAAGCTGAAGATCTTAATGCTCCTGCCCTTCTGAAGAAGTTTTATTCCAAAAATCCGGACAAGCCCGGTTCCAGGCGTTCTGTGCCCACCTTTAAAAGGGGGGGTACTGTCACTCACCGGACTGTGAGTGCTTCTTCCCGGACATTTAGGAACCGTGGCCGTCCTCCATCCTGAGGGACTGCGCATGCGCAGCCCTTTCTATACCTCCAGTGTATGTTCCTTTAACTTAATTGGCAGATCAGGCAACCTCCCTATATTAAGCACCTGTGGTCAACACCTAGTTGCCTGATCTTGGAGTCTCATTCCCCATGAGCCTCTGAAGGTGTTCCTGTGTTTCCTTGTTTATTCAGCCCTGCTGATTCCTGTGGTTTCCAAACCACTTCTACCTCTGTGGTTTCCAAACCACTTCTACTTCTGTGGTTCCCATACCACTTCTACCATCTACTGTATCATCGTGACTGTGAGCTGATTCCTATCCGCTGCCTCCGTGCACTACAGTCTTCTAATCACTTCAACTCTACCATTTATCATTGGGACTGTTAGCTGATGCCTATCCGCTGCCTCCGTGCACTACAGGCTTCAACCACATCCACTCACCTGTTCATGATCTTGACTGCCAGCTGATTCCTATCCGCTGCCTCCGTGCACTACAGGCTTCAACCTGCAACTCGTCTGTGTTTCATCATCGTGACTGTTTGGCTGATTCCTATCCGCTGCCTCCGTGCACTACAGTCTTCAACCTGCAACTCGTCTGTGTTTCATCATCGTGACTGCTAGCTGATTCCTATCCGCTGCCTCTGTGCGCTTCAGTCTTCAGTCCTCGTCAACTCTACCGTGTTTCCTTGAGTCTGCTGCCACTATTGCTACCCGCTACTCTCCGTGATCATCTGTTCCAGTTCAACTCTGCTCCGGGGTCCCATCGTTACTGCACCTGCTGGTTGCTATTGGTTACCTCCGTGTTCCCGCAGAGACCCGCTGCTGTTACTTCTCAGCGCTACTCATCCATCTACTGCTGATCCGCTCTCCACGCCTTCCTGTGTTCCCTGCTGGTCTACCTACCTGTGCGCTGCACCTGCTAGACCCCTGCTTCACCCATCCAGGGACTTGTACCCTGCTGGCCTCCTGCCCGTCAGGTATCTCTGCACTCCTGTCTGACTGCCTTCTCCTGAACCACGGTATGCATACTTCCCATTGACTGTGCTGTGTATTGCATACCTTGCTGGACTGTGTTGGTTCTCCTCTGGAGTGTACTATCCGCTGAGTCTATTGCCATCATTGACTGTGTTGGTTCTCCTCTGGAGTGTACTATCTGCTGACTCTACTGCCATCATTGACTGTGTTTCTCATGCTGGATTACTTCAAGAGACTTTCTATATTGGCAGTGTTGTTCAGTCATTTATACATTTATATTGTGCATATTACTGTGGATCAAAGTCAAGGTGCCCGTGTATATATTGTGTTGCAGTCTCTCCCCGTGCACCTCCTCACATATATATTCAGTGGTACAACTTGCTAGTGGCAGACCACTGACTCCTGTTTACAGTTTCACCTGTTCCAGTATCCTCTCACATAGCAGTGGTACAACTTGCTAACGCAGACCACTGACTCCCCGGATACCTCCACTTGGATTCCATTCCTTCACTCAGACAGCGGTACTACTTGCTATCCGCAGACCGCTGACTCTCATCACCTCCTCGTTTCTGTTGGACATTCCTCCTCACTATAGCAGTGGTACAACTTGCTACCGCAGACCACTGACTACCTTCACGTGTCCTTTGTCCATACAGTTCCTCGTGTATTACTACCTCCATATTGCCAGTGCTGCTAGTCATAGACTTTCCTGAGCATCTCATCATCTGCTATTTCCTGTTCCGTGATCACCCTGCTACCAGAGTACCATATTACCACCTATACTGCTCTGGTAAGCCTATCACCTGGTGATCCCTGGGTAAAGACTCCTAGTGCCCGTGACAACCAGCCTGGAGTGGTAAGCGTTAGCTTACTGCTTCGCAGAGCCATTCTCTCCAATTATGCATATCCATGAGCCAGCTTGCGCAATGGAACTGAAAGCCAAGAAAGAAAAATGCAATTTAATAAAGTTTAAAGATAGTTTAAAATTATTTTAAACTCTTCAGTCTAGGATGCAGACACAGGTACTGGTTATGCAGTACGGAAAGAGTGTTTTCCAAGCTGTGGCATTGAGCCAGGAGTTTCGTCTTCATCTTTGAACAGTCTGTTAAAAAACATGTACTTGCTATTGTTATGGCTCTAAACCTGGAGTAAGGACACTTATGAGACTCAGCCTGAGAAGAGGCCTAATCAGGCCAGCAGATGAGCCCTGGACACCCTAGTCCCGCCCCTCACCTCCCCCCCCCTTAGATGGCGGTGCTGAATGTTCTCTTCTTGTGAGAATGGTGCTGGGCTGTGACATCATGGCCCATAGCTGCACTTCAGCCAGTTACCAACATGGCTGCTTCAGTTACAGTTCTCACTACAATATGGTACAATGTGCAGGGCTGAGACTAACACAACAGAAATTTAGCAAATAAAATTTATTTTGAAATCATGATATTCTTGATTCTATACTCTGTAACATAAATTATACATTTGTTATAATTTTGTAATATTATACTATATACAGTATATTGCTTTCCTATGATCGTCCTCCAGACCTTTGGTAGTACCTTATGGGCTGTATGTGTCACTGTTAGAAAAGCTGTTCATAACAAGATATTGAGGGGCCAAATTATTAAAGGGCATCACTGGTGTTTTCACCAGCAATAGGAATTTTCCTTGTTTCGCCCTACACAGCTCACCAGGCACAGTCATGCAGATATCTACAGACATTGGACCAGTGAAGTGGTTAATTATTATCATTGCCAAACCATTGTTTGTATTTGTATGCTGATTTTTTTAAAACTTTTGTTTATTTGATGTTATACCTTTATAAAACTGCTTCTTTAACCTATTCACAATGGAGGCAGTCATTTTATAAGCTGAATCACCTGTCAATTCACTAGGAGCCAGTGACATTGTTGAGGTACTTTAAACCCAATATTGATGAGGTACTGGTCAAATTTCTGTCCTGCATTTTCAGAAATATCAGTTCAGCCCACAAAATAGCCACCTCTACTGTGTGTAGACAACTTGTGCACTGTAAGTATAACTATAACTGAGTAATGTAAGTGTTATACACTTGTATAGTTCACAAATATCTGCTTTAGTTAAAAATTGTATCTCATAAAGTCCCAGTATTTTGTTCACAATATTTGCATTGATATTGAACGTTCCCATTATATAAGGCAGCCAGCTGGTAGTATAGCATGAACCGTGATCTTATGATCATGCATACTGCCGAGGCCACTGAGAAGAAACTCGGTCCTGCTGTTTTGGTGGCTGCCTGGGACTTCCGCCATAGGCTGCTTCATGTGCAGCCTAGGGCTGGAGTTAAAAGTAATGTACTGATCCGCAAAGGCAACTGTCCCCGCTGCTGTCCCCACTTTTCAAACTCAAGCTCTGATGGAACCATTGATGGATATATGGGGCGTGAGCCATGGACCGCCCTGGGTTGTCGCCCAACCAGCCCCTATTATAGTCTGTCACTTCCAGTCCACCCAAGGCTCCTCCCTCTCTGTGTACATGCTCACTGCTGGGTAGAGTCATTGTACCAAGCATTATTCCCCTTCACAAGCTTTGCCCCACAAACAGGTTTCAGCACTTACAACACTTGTAGGTTGCCTAGGTCATTGGAGGGCAAGTATGCTTTGATAATAAGATTACAAAGAAGTGTATTTTACTGAGGCAATGTTTTCTTATCTTCCAGATATAAAATTGTTTGCTGTGTATATTTTCAATCTTGTTATATTTATAGCTGTATGTGCAGCACATATATTGCCATGCAGTGCAACTTTAAGATCTCATCAAGACACTCAAACTACAGTACAAAATAGGCAACACTAGAACTGTAGCATTTTGGGTCAAATGTTATATTACAAAGCATTGGGAAAAGGACGGCAAGGGGAGAGGAGTAGGGAGGCATGAATAGATGGGAGATTTGTTTGAATATAGAGGTTTATTTTTGTGTAAAATATATAGGAAACAAAATTGCACAGAAATTGCAATTTACAAGCAGTCTTAACGGATTACAAGGTTTTTCCTCTAACTGATCTCTGGCTCATAAGTGCTCATTTGATTTTTCCTTGTGAGTTCCTGGCTGCAGCTAAAGTGTCATCTGCTATGTGCTTTGGTATAAAGTGTGTTTGAAGGGCTCAAGAGACCCGTGCTTCTTACCATTAACATGATAACAATGTTTCATAAAAACCCAAAGCAAAAGATACTAATTAAATACATTTAACATTTCTAAAAAAGAAACAGAATTAATCAGCACTTAAACTGAACAGATGGAAAAATGCAGTGCTATTTCTTTATTTACGAGCTGTAAAAATAACCCCAGCTGCTAAAATGAAAACCCAACAAAAAGTGTGAAATCAACTGAATTTGAATTTGTTCGTACTCTTTGAACATCTGTTCTTTGCTGATTTCATCTTACGTTATTTTCTTATAGACCTTCAACAAATAGATTTAGTCTTCTGTAAGCAAATCTATTTTTGTTTACACTATGTTTAATTATTTCAATGAAAATTCTATCTTTTATACTAGTTCTATATCATACACTACATGGCCAAACCTATGCGGACACCCGAACATCACATCCATAGTGCTGAATATCTCATTCCAGAACCATGACTATAAGAGCTGGTTCCCCTTTGCTGCTATAACAACCGCCACTCTTCTGGGAAGACTTTCCACTACGTTTAGGAATAGGCTGTGTGGATTCACATGCATTCAGCAATAAGAGCATTATTGAGGTCAGACACTGATGTTGGTCACTAAGACTGGGCTCATCTCCTCCCGAAACTTTACACTTGGCAGCTTGCCAATGGTAGTAGAAGTTCTCCTAGCATTACGTGAGAATGAAAAGTGGGTTAAAGAGGGTGATGTAGATGTTACTTCTTATAAAGTTTATATTCCTTATGTGTATGTGTGTTTATTTGCATTTTTCTCTGGTGCACTACAATTCCCAAGATGCCCTGGGTACAAGGGCTTGCTGGCACTAGTGATTCCTCAAGTGCCAGCATGCTGGTGTTTGTAGTACTACATATGCCAGCATGTACAGACACTTAAGGTAGCCTGGTCATGCTGGGGCCTGTAGTGCACATGTGATGCAACATATGCAAAATACCAAACTAACCCTTTTTTTATTATTACCCTACACTACTGCACTAAGGGTTTTGGGAAGAGCCCTAGTGCTAACAGTGCGCTTATGTAATCCTGGGGAGGCGGAAACACTTTGTTTGCAGGCTGGAAACACCTAGGGGATTCAGCCACAGGCTGAGTGGCCAGAGGTTGGATTGGTACTATGTTAAGGGTTATCTGACACTGCAGATTTTCCTGCTATAGTGCCACCAGCACATTCATCCTCAGCATGTATCTTGCATCAGAGGGGAAGTAGGCACAACAGATATACCACCTAAGAGGTCTATCTGCGCTTGCTTCCAACACTACAGTTGTAAGGTGCATAAATACGCCCTCTCTGTACTCTGGCTAGACCAGCCCGACCCGTTCCTCCACCGTTCTACATGGAACACGGAGATATGAATCAGTTTACGTACATATTGAGACTTTTTACTGTGCATGCAGTAAATTTCAGAATTACGTCCAACTCTACATGAGGCCCTTTGAGTGCAGAGGTGGAGGCTTAGCTATACTTAATTTATGTCAAAGTGAAATGTGGGTCTTCTTTTTAAAGATGTTGTAAAGCAAACCATGTCCCATTAAAAAATGTTAATTCGATGAAATGATAATCAATACAAAAGGTGCTAGAATTACAGTTTTCACAGTTGGAGTCCTAGGCCAGCAAGGACACCAACTGTTTAGCTACTTCCTATGGCAATTAATAATGTTATTTGCTAAATTTTGTGCTACATAAAATTACATTGATTTGAAAATAAGCTCCATATGTTGATATACTTTACATAGTTGTAAGATTATTCTTATTCTTAAAGAGTAGAGTTAAGAAATAATTTTTATCATCATTTTTTTAAAAATTTCAATAAGAGGTTCCTGAAGATAAAAACATGGAATTCCATGGCAGGAAATGAAAATATAATTAGTCAATTGTTAAATCATACTTGCCTACACCCCTGGAATGTCCAGGAGGATCCCAAATTTCATCGAGTCTTCCCCAACTCCCGAAAGAGGAGGCATTCTCCCGGGTGATGGTGGAGGCAGGGCTTAATGACACGAATGTGGCGGGCCCTAGTCACATTACCTTCCCTCCAGGATCTCCCGGAGGGGCGGTTTTAAAAGTAGGCAAGTATCTGTTAAGTAATCTTTTAAAACCTTAGGTATCAGCCAAATGTTACATTTCAAAGACCAGCAAGCAGAAGTAGGGATAGACTAATACCAATGGCAGTCCTGCATTATATAAATATATGGTGGATACCCTTGGCTGAATAACATTGTTCTGCATGATTTGCTTAGAGGCGTCACGTCAGTGGATGTGAGCATCATGTGATTGTCTCGTGTCCAATCATGTGACACTCCAACCCATGCACATTCTCTTTTAAAGTCAAAAGACATTGAACAGACCCAGGAATATATATATATATTATATACATATATACTAAATACAAGTTAACCCGTGCACGATATTCATGCATTCTAGTCAAATCAAGCTACTTAAGGTGTTAAAAAGGTTCTTGTCATGCATTTGGGCCTAGCCCAGGCCTCCTCAGGGGAAAAGCGTTACTTCCCAACGCAAGCGCCCTTTTTTAACGTGGTTTTGTCCACATGTCACCACCTCATCATTTTTCTCCATCACCTCATCCTTCATCTTCATCGCCACATCCTTCATCAAGCTACTTAAGGTGTTAAAAACTCACCCCCGGCAACCACTAACCACTCCCAACTGTCACTTCTCCTTCAAGAAATATATAGGTCAGTGTATAACTCTGCCCAGCAGGTGGCGCTGCAGCTTGGGTTTTTTTTCCACACACGCCACTAAGCATTTATATAGTAGATACTAAATATACTAAAATACAAAGCTGAACATTCTGATGTGCTTGTGTTATTGTTATTTGGTGCTAGCTAGAAGAATCATAGTTTGCTTACTCTCCTGGAATATCTGGGAGACTCCCGAATTCCTGGGAGTCCCGGGAGAGCAGAGCAACCTCCTGATTCCCAGCCATTTGATGACTTAAGTGCTGGGGATTAGGTTTATGATGCAATTCACACATCATTGTGGCCCTGCCCCCTGCTGTAATAAGCTGGAACTATGTTCTGGCTCATTACAGCAGATTCGACAAGCTCGCCCCCAATCTTGCCAGGATTGGCAAGTATGAGAGGAATGCTTAAAGTATATGAAAACATCTTAATAGTGATACATTTGGGTGGAAGAAAGCTTGAGTTAATCTCATTGCATCTAATCAATATAATCTCTCTCTCTCTCTCTCTCTATATATATATATATATATATATATATATATATATATGTGTATATATATCTATATATACACAACACACACACACATATATATATATATATATATATATATATATATATATATATAGTGGTCGAAGTGGGCAATTTGAGCTGGCAATATGAAAATTTAGAAGTGAAAGTATGAAAAATGTAAGTGAATGGAGTTTGATGTATACATATAATATAGATCGAAAGAGACAGAAGGACAGACAATCAGAGCAGACAGAGAGAGAAACATATATAGAAACATAGCGCCTGATTCATCAATGAACTTAGGCAAGAATTTGAGTAAGTTTTCTTACTTAGTTTTCTGGACAAAACCATGTTACATTGCAAGGGGTGTAAATTAGTTTATTTTGCACATAAGTTAAAAACTGGCTGTTTTTTCATGTAGCACACAAATATCAACTTTAAATTTCAGTGTACAAATAAGCGATCAAATATGTGTGTGCTACATGAAAAAAACAACCAGTATGTAACTTATGTGCAAAATAATAACTAATTCACACCCCTTGCAGTGCAACATGGTCTGGATGCCTTCGTTCACAAACATATGCATTTTAAAACATGTTGGAACTAAAAATAATACCATATTCCTGTATAGGCAGAACAGGTTAACAGTGATGTTTTATTAATCACGCAGGAAACACAGGAGAGTTAGTTAAACACGGGAGTGTTTGACATTGCAACAAAGCACCAGAGATGATCAGCGATTTTCAAGATCAGAGTAAAAATCGCAGTTTAATCCATCTGGCAACTTTGGGACTAAAATCGCGGGTTATCAATTGGACCTTGATACACTTACCCCCTGGTCGCAAGCAGCTCAGTTACTAGTCCTTATTGTAATCCACCACCTTTTAATACATTTCTAATATTATAGCCTTTTATAAACAAGAACATTACAGTCACAGGTGATATAAACGCTGTGCCATATTCATTCATGGACCTGTACATGCACTCTTTCTCACATACTGTACATCCGTTTTGCCTTGCATTGCAGCAATTTTAATGTCGATTGTTGGGTTAACATTGGAAACATTCATTCATGACATAGTACACTAAGATGTAGTGACACTTTGAGAACACACTTCAAATGCTCTGTTGAGTACAAGGCTATATCTATGCTTTTAACAGATTTTGTTATTCAACAGACATGTACAAATTCTAAAATGTGCTTTTTTGTACAGGAGACTACATGCATGGATCTAAGTGTAGCTGCAGGTGTCTATGTTCAAACTGTGGCTCTATATCTGTCATCTTAAGGTGTGTTTTCTCACTGACAGAGCAGTAAACTATAATTGTAAAAAGAACTTTATAAACTATAGTACTATAAAGTGAATTTTAATTATCTCACATTTACTGCATTTAGCTGCCAAGTACAATGTTTGTGTTTAGAATGAAAAAGCTTCAAGATTATCTGTTGGTGTAAAGTATATTGTAACAGTAATGTTTGTTCAGGCTCACAATATTAATCTTTTGTAAGCAATTTTCAGCCTCTAGCACAGATCCCTTCCTGGGCAAGGAATATAATATATTATGCATTCTTAGCTAGTGGATAAAAGCAAATATATGAAAGGGTTTTACAGGAACTAATAACATGTTTGTTTAGAGTGTATATTGAACCACTCTGCAACAGAATTAAATTGAAACCCCCCAAATGGTCTAAAGTTTCAATATGGCATGAAGCCATTGCCTTTTTTTTTTATGTATATTTACATAATAATTTGAAAAAACAGTTTCAGTCTTTCAGTGCTGTAAATCAACAAAAATTGTATCAAGCTGATTTTTTCAGCTATGTATACTAAAACATCAAAACAAAGTTTAGTCACAAAGATTATTAAATGTGCCAACATTTGAATACATTATTGCTAAGCAGGGACAGAACTACCATGGTAACAGAGTGCCCAGCAGGTATAGAGACCAAAGATGGGGGCACTCCGGCTTCCAAGTCAGTGGCTCCGCAGGCAATTACTTACATACTCTTTCTTTCTGAATCCCCCCCCCCCCCCCTAGTGATCAGGCCATGGCTGCTGTACCCAAAAGGAAGCTGTGACTAAATAACAGTATAGTCTGCTTCCTATTGACTATTTACTATAACTGCAGCCACAGTGGTCTGCAGAAGGAACTTTAAATAACCGGAGGAGGTGAGAATTTTTTGCTATTAGGGGTCCCCTATAAAATGTTTCTCTGGGCTCCACAAATGTCTAGTTATGCTCCTGCTTCTAGAATACTCAGCTAATAGACAATGCTCTCTACAGATGTCATATAAACAAATCTTTTAAAACTAAAACTGTTCCTTAAAATCATGGAAAGATAACAACTATAGTTGTCATTCTGTGTTCTTAAAGGAAAGCAAAACACCTGACCTCTTCCAGTGCTTGGACACCCACTTTGGCCAGGTGTGCCATACTGCTGTCAAGTCCACTGGCAAATCCTGAGAAATACTACATTGATTTTGATGTGGGTTTATTTGGTTAATGGCAATGTCCTAAAAAGTAAAGTGGTATTTTGTAAGTAGCTTGCACAGTAGATCAACTGAACATACAAAATAGTAAAAATAGGGACGCTAAAACATGACTTCATGGGAATTATCTTTAACATATTTTTACCTTATATGTGTGTTTAGTTTATGAGATTATTTTCCTTTAATTAAAAGTTTACATGAATGTGCTATTCTGACATCACGGACTGCATTATTGGGCTATTATATTATAAATCAGCTGCCATTGTTCTGTAATAACACAAACTTGTAAAGAACTTAATGGATATTCTGGCTCAGTACTGAAAGTAAATGGATATATGGCTAACAGAATATAAACTGAGCAGCTGTCCTCTGATCAATCTGGTAGATGTGTTCTCTGTGTACACTGTGCAGGCATTTCATAATCCTGGTAATGGAGATATTTGTGCCCGGCTTTGAACATTCTCTCTCCCAGAATACAGTCTCACCCATGAGAGGAAATGATACATACAGCTCACTAATTCAGAACATCTGTCATTGTAAAGTATACATGCCTAAAAGCCATTACTGTTAGATTAGTACATGTAGCTCAGGGATGCTACATTTTGCAGTGGCACAGTCCTATCTTAGTTGTAGTGTAGACAACAAGTATAACTTATACACGCACTATAATTACGATTGATGCACATATATTCAAATCAATAAAAATATGTAATGGAACAGACATTATGGAAATGCTTAGACAAGCTGAGGGCCACAGAAAAATAAATAAATTCTAAAGCTACATGTCCAATGGCTGCCCCTTGATGGTGTACCTTGTTTTCCCTTATAAGTTACCATAAGTGTCAAGATGGGCTTGGGACAGGTACAAAACACTTGCGCCTCCCTTGGGGGCAGATTATGGTGGGGGCTACGGACCTATCCGCGACCCCAAGTTGATCCACTCTAAAAGCTGTCCAAAGTGACTGCAAGGGCTAATAGTTCTTATTGGTCTGCATGCTCAGCATCAGCTTTTGGGTTCCACAAAGCCATATACCCAGATGATGTGTTCACTAGGGAGGTGTCCAAAAACTAGCAACACCAAAGCCCAAGATTATTACTGACGGCTCTGCATTTTATAGTTATTACGTACTTGACATGCGTGTAATATTTTTTCAGTGTATCTAATAAAATGTTCATTGAATTGACTTTCTACATTTGTTGTCTAGCATTACTGTACTTTCATATAATGAATTTGAAATCAATGTTAATAGAAACATGAAGCTAAAATACATCCTTCCGTCTTTCCCCAAATTTGTGCTGTAGCATAATAAACTAAAATAATTATTTTCTTCACCTAGGGTCATTCCTTTGTAAAATGTCTACTGGGGTGAACATCACAAATTATCCCCACCCACAAAAACTGACAGCCTACCTCTCAGAGTTATAATGTTGAGACAATCAGCTCTCAAATGAAAGACCACATGTGATGGAGGGGATTCTCCAACCTCCTGTGGAAAATGGTAGTGTTGACCCAACAACCTCCTTGCAATCAGTTCCTCTGCATGCTCAGGCTGGATCTTAAATAGTCCAGTACTCCATTTGGAGGTGGGAGGGTGAAGGGTTTTTTTTTGGAGGGGGAATAGGGCTTGGCTACTGCTACTTTATTATGCAACGAACAGTGCATAACCCCTTTAATGTCCAAACATACATTTGTGTGCTCTATAAGACAATAGAAACGCAGTTTTCTTGACAACATTTCCATAAGGATGAAAGAGCTTGTGTTCTATAATTGTTCTGTGCTAGGACATTCTTCTGATTAAATAAGTGTTCTTTTGTGTTCCGGTCACTTATGTAAGTTTTACTACTTTTATTGATGATGCATTGTATTGTTGAGCTGAGCTTGTTTCCTTTTCCTATAATCATACTTATTCCCCACAAAATAAAGCGTTGACTATTCTGTTCTCTTCAGTATTACAGGATAAATACAATCAATTTTTAATGTCCCTAGTAGCTTCTTATAAATGTATGTAATATAATTGTTGCATATGAATTGTTCCTATTCATAACAAGGCTTTGTTTATGACTAAAGAAAAATAAAATCATAAATTTACACCAAATTCTTATTTTTTTCCTTATATAATGTTGCTCTTGCAATATTCTTAATGTCATGTATAATCATTTGGACTTATGTGATAGCAAGTGCACAAATGTGCATTAACCATAGCAGCCAATCAGATTCTGTCATATGACATTCTGTCATTTTGTCTTTGATTAATGTTGTTTATAAAATGAAATGAAATGTCTGGTTGCTATGGACTACAGCTTATTTGTGTACATAGCATTAAGTTATTAAAAATCTGTCTTGTCAATTTCTGATTGCATAGTACTGTACTAGCTTATAACTATGTTTAGTAAATTACATTGACAATCTGGGTTTGAGTCATTAAGGAAAGTAAGGCAATCCTATGTTACAATACAAGGGGTGAAAATAAGTTTATTATTTGCCCATAAGTTAAATACTGGCTGTTTTTTCATCTAGCACACAAATACTTAACAGCTTTATTTTTACACTGAAATGTAAAGTTAATCTAGGACATGTCCTATCCCAACTATAAATCTGTCCCTACATTTTAAATTTACCTCCCCACCCGTTCAACATGGTTTTGCTCAGGTGCAAAGTGTCTCCTTTTTTATGCTTTGCTCTCCTTAATGACTCAGGCCCTTTGTGTCTAACCCTGTACAGTTTTAGACTACTAGCTTGTAGATATATCTTTAATTTTATTTATATACTTTTTAACTTCTTTCTTCTATGAGTTTGAATAATATTTGACATGTTAACTTGTTTAGATATTTCAACATTTACAACTTGTATTTGCTTTCTTTTCAGATGCAGCAACTATTCCATGAAAATTATGAACACAACAGAAAAGGATATATACAAGATCTGCACAACAGCAAAATACATACAGCTATAACACTGCACCCGAATAAAAGACCAGCTTACCAGTACAGGCTGCATAATTATATACTGAGCCGGAAGATTTCTGAATTACGTTTTCACACCATCCAGCTTCACAGAGAAAGTGTTTTGATGAGCAAGCTCAGTAACACAGAGATAAGCAAGCTAGACCAGCAGCTTGGTATGATGCCATCTTTCAATAGATTTCAGCCACGGGAAAGGAATGAAGTAATCGAATGGGAGTTTCTCACCGGAAAACATATTTATTCAATGTCTGCAAATGCTCCTCCATGCCAGAGTCTTAATAACCTTCTCAAGGTGTCTTTGGACGACACTGTGATGCAAGTAATGGAAATGATCAATGAGAACTCCAAATCCAGAGGAAGGTTAATTGATTTTAAAGAAATCCAGTATGGTTACCGCAGGATCCATCCATTGTATGGAGTAGAATATATATTAGATTTGCTGCTTTTGTACAAAAGGCATAAAGGTAGAAAACTGACTGTCCCGGTAAGACGCCATGCATACCTACAGCAATCCTTTAGTAAACCATTTTTCAAAGAAGAAGAAGAACTGGATGTGCAGAGCTTTCTGCAGAGCATTAATAGCGACACTCAGTCTTTTTCATTTTTCTCCAATTCATTGAAAATGTTCTCTGCGCTTCATGTGACCAAGGAAATGAAAGAAAACAGTGACAAGAAAATACATTTCCTTGTTCCCCTTACTGGGAGATACGACATATTCATGAGGTTTATGGAAAACTATGAGAAGATCTGCCTGATTCCAAAGCAGAACGTAAAACTGGTCATCATATTATTCAACCCTGAAACAAGCTCAGACTCCAACAAGCATATGGTACTCATGGCTGAATACCAAAATAAATATCCACAAGCAGATATGTCCATAATGAAAATGTCAGGACAATTTTCTAGAGGTTTGAGTCTTGATAAGGGATCTGCTCAGTTTGACAATGACACTTTACTGCTCTTTTGTGACGTAGACTTGATTTTCACGTCAGACTTTCTACAAAGATGTCGGGATAACACTATTCAGGGACAACAAGTGTATTACCCCATTGTATTTAGTCAATATGATCCAAAAGTAATATATGGTGGAAATCCTCCTGCGGACAGCAACTTTGTGTTCACAAAAAAAACAGGCTTTTGGAGAGACTATGGATTTGGGATTACTTGTATTTATAAAAGTGATCTACTGAAAGCTGGTGGGTTTGATACCTCTATTCAAGGTTGGGGATTAGAAGACGTTGACCTCTTTACTAAAGTTCTATCTTCTGGCCTCAAGGCCTTTCGGAGTCAAGAAACGGGAGTGGTTCACATTTTTCATACTGTCCAATGTGATCCTAATTTAAATCCTAAACAGTATAAAATGTGCTTGGGTTCCAAAGCAAGTACATTTGCATCTGCTGCTCAGTTAGCAGAGATTTGGTTAGAGAAACATTTAGGTGTTGGATATAACCGAACTCACTCCTGACATGTAAACTCATTCTTATGTCAAGGGGAGTTTACCTCATATTCTAATTTTGTCATTGTTCTCTACAAACACTTCTATGTCTTCCAAAGGATATTTGCTGTTCACTCAGACAAACAAAAAAAAAACAACTCTACTGATTACCAGTATTTTAATTTCCTACTGAAAATGAGGTTACTAGTTCCCATTCTTGTGTTTAGAAATGAGCTAAGATTTGCCGATGAGTTACAAGGTCTTAAGGAGCACATTTATTAACGACGGATCATCCAACCCAGAAGTTGATTCTTAATGGGGAGTAGGATGCAATATCATCATTATTGTATTTGTTAATGTGACCCAAATATTTGCTGGCAAAGGAACCACAAAAGTGCATTATGTTTCCCTTTGGGAAGAGACTTGAGTTTTATAATTTATAAAAAGACTTAAGTATATAAATACTACTTTAGTTCTTCTTTAGAATTTTTAAAGTAAAAAAGATAACTATGATTGTATCTTTATTTTTTAAAACTACATTGAAGAGGATCTTTTCATGAACAGCTGGTACTGGCTACCAAAGTCCAAAATGTCTTACTATATGTGTCTATTTACGAATGTTTTGCTCCTAATGTAAACTGACTCTATATTCTCTGGGGAATATAGTTACAGCAAAGTTTAAGTACTGAACATTCTTGAAACCATTTTCTATCATTAGCTGGCAAGAAGGTGAATTAAATGAACATTGTTATTTATAAGAAAGAGCAATGAAATGTATCTTTTTTAAAAAAAATATGCAAAATGTGCTTTTTCTTAGTGACTCAAACCACAAATGTGCACCCATTAATATGCCCTTGTGCTGTGAGAATTAACGTGATAAATTACTGGATATTCAAAGGTGCGGTACTGCTTGAATTGATTGAAACACGATACTTTATATAAAGTTATCATTAATATTCCTTATCATGTATTAGTCACATGTTTAACATATCAATTTCCCCAGTTTATCAATTAGTGCAGTTTTTTATGGGAAATCATTGGAACGGTTTAAGGCTTGTAAAGTGTAATTTACTATATCTCTAGACTGAATGTACAAAAACTGTAATTTTATATTTAGGTGCTTTATATCACTTCCCTCAGGACACAATGCAAATCTTGTCAGCAACTTAATGAATTGTGCATTAAGCCCAAAGTCATTGCTGATGCCATTCAGCTACTTTCCAATGTGTACTGTATAGCACCTGTTCTAATTGGACAATCAATAACTTACACTGTTACATACATTAGCCATTTTAAATTATACATGAATCAGCAGTAATCTCAAGGTTTTGTCCATTAGCCTATAGGACAAGAGAACCACGAAATCCTGTTACACATTTGAAGATTTATGTTGCTGTTTAGGAAGTTTTACACAAAAGGAGGGTTCTGGCTTATAGGTTAGTTTGTTAAGGACTCAAATCTGAGTTAGTGACTATTATGTTCTTTGCAACGTAAAACCAAAAATAAATGGGAAAAAAGTGGATGTGTTTTATGATCCAAATATAGCCTATAAAGGAGCCACTATCATTAGCAACAAATCAGCCAGAATCCAATAGGATACCATGTACTGCTCAACACTACTCCTCTCCCCCAATCTCCTCTATATATTCAATAGCTCCAGCTGCATCCAGTTAGTCACCAATCAGTGTGCCATATGGTAGCACAGCTGTTGTATACATACAGTAGTTGCAGGGATGGGGAGAAGCTGAGCGGTATTCATAGGTGAAGGTGGGAAAGTAACCAGCAGATCAGTGGCGGAACTACCATTGGTGCATCAGGGCCCAGGGAGGTAATGGGGCCCGCTGCATGGCAAACGCAGAGGATATGCGGCCCGACTCCCTGCCTACCTGAACCGGGGCCCACAGCTCGCTAGTTCTGCCTCTGCAGTGGATGCCACCCGGCCCTTTGCTAATGCCAATGGCAGTAACAGAATTTCTATTTTAATAATTTGGACTATAAAAGTTCTATTTGGTCTTATGCACCTGAGCTTTTTATGGTTCAATATATATGTCAATGTTGATGAATATATTTGTTCTATCACAGTCAAGAGTCTCTTTTGCTTAAGGAGTTTTAAGACAGATCACTCAATATCTTGGTATATTCTGGTATATTTGGGTATCTATTGCTATCACCCTGGCAGGAATACAATGCTCTCTAGTATACTGAAGCATTTGGCAGCTTTTAAAAACAGATTCTAGGAAATGTCTAAAATGTGTATGAGAATAACCAATATAATGTTTAAAAAAACTCATATGTGACCAAAGCTGACAAACAAATATTATTGTATAGGTGACATGTAGATCTGTTACTGTACAAATATGCGTACAGGAATGCCTAGCAGTCGTCCTCTGGCAGGTGGACATTAACATCTGGCTTGTAAAAGTGGATGACAGCGATAGTCAGTCAACTGGAGAGATTGCTGGGTACTCTTGGATTATGGAAACAAATAGCTGCTATTTTAAGACTCTGTGAATTTATTGCATCCGGTTGCAGAAGTAGGTAGTTATTCAAATTATTATAAAACGCTAGAGAGAAATTCAAATTATCATAAAATATGAAGCATAAATTGTTTTCCTTCCCATGCTATCTGAAAATACTTGACACTGGTAAATTAGAAGAGATGATATAAACTTCAGGCCTGCAAAAGCAGATAACAGAGACAAAAAAAGATCTATTGTTATCATAAAGAAAAAAATAGAAGTAGCTGTATACAAATATTTTTGAAAGCAGCAGTAGAAATCTTTTATTTATGCCGGCCAAATGTGCAGCAGTATTAGTCATAGAGTAAGCTACCTTGCAGCAATATTCATGTAGGTTACTTTTCCATATACATATATAACTTTATTCACTATGATCACTGTATAGTATACATATGTAGAAATACCCCACTGTTTTTTTTAAATGGTGGCTGAGTAAAAGAATATGGTTAAAACAACAATGCATATTACATTTGTAAATTCATCTTGCCAGCAGCTCTATAAACCAGAGTATTGTTTGAAGTGGTACTAGATTTTACTTTTTAAATCATTTTTTTTTTTAAAATATGTGCATACGTGTTATTGATTGCATTGTCCATTTCAGACTCATGCTTGTCTCTGTAGAACCATTTTTTTATTATGTATTATTTAAGGTATTATTGGTTACTTGCTGGTCTGGTAACTTATGCAAAAATATAATTTTTTTTCTGTTAATTTGATAAAATATTGCATTTCTTTAACATCATTGCACTTTTTTGTGTTTGTAGTATATTTATTTAGCACAATAAAATGTCTGTATAGTCCCAAATTTCAATTCATGCAGCGGGTGGTTTATAGCAAAGAGTCAGAATGAGTTCTACAAGAATATTTGGGAACATAAACATAATAAGCAGGAAAATTCTACCTACATATTATAATTTCTTACAGTCATCCTTGAACACAAAAACTACATACTAATAAATTACAATTTACACTTTGATGTAGAGTTGTTATGCTTTTCAAGAACGGACTAAGAGAAAACATGGGACATAATGAATTGTTTTGACGTTTTCCTTTAACAACACTAATAAAATAAAAATGTATAATTTAGAGAGAAATAGGAGCGCAAAACACTTTCTCTTTAATACATATAGATACCACTCAACAGAATATTAAAAAAGTTGTATTTATTAAAGATCAAAAAAATCAAATAGACCATATTAAAAAAAAAACATTAATGAAATCTGGAGTTAAAATATACAAAATAAATACACAAAGCAGCTTATAACTCTGTTTTGCGTCTAATAAAATTTTGATATTTTCCTTTATATTGTCCTTATCAGGTACCAGGGGCCTGATTCATTAAGGATCTTAAATTAAGAGGTATCTTAGTTCAGTCTCCTAGACAAAACCATGTTACAATGCAAGGGGTGCAAATTAGTATTCTGTTTTGCTCATAAGTTAAATACTGGCTGTTTTTTCATGATCCTTAATGAATCAGGCCCCAGATTATCAAATTCTTATAATATATAAGATCATTGATGGTGCACAGCACAACTTATTACTGCAATATTGAAAATATAGTTTTTTTACAGAATCTTCCACAACCTTTTCAGTGATCAGCAGTAAACAAATGTTTGTACTGCATTGATGTTAAGACCCACACCTTTCAAAGAGAAGTCCGGGACCTTGGATGTGCGTCCCTCCTTATGATGTCCACTACCAATGAGCCACTATTAATAATGATACCTGTATTACCTGCGATCAGCTGATTACCCAGCAGGCGGGCATCCATAATTGTCAAACACATAGAATAGCAAAATATCTGTTTGTTTCTAGGTAGTCTCTGGGCAATTCAGTATTCAAATTGCTATTCCGTTTGGCACAGAGAGCAGTGGCGGATCCAGGGGGGGGGCGATCGGGGCGATCGCCCCCCCCTAGCAGGGGCTTGCTGCCGACAGCTGCACACTGTGCAGGTCCGTTCGGCAGTGACAGTGTGCTGCCCAGCTGCTCTGATTCTGTTTTAAACACAATCAGAGCAGCGGGACAGCACACTTTCACTGCTGAACGGACCTGCACATACTGTGCAGCCACCGGCAGCCTTAGAACACAGAAAGGGGGCGGGGCCTAAATCGCCCCCCCCCTAAAATCGCCCCGGGTAGGGCAAATGCCTGGGTCCGCCCCTGACAGAGAGTGGGTAAATTGTAGCATTACTTTTGTTTTCAAGTCCATTAATCAGTTAGTGAAGTATTTCCAAATTCCAATATTTCATAAAATTTATTGATAAAACAATCTGACCGGTTTCTCCATACTGAATGGTGGTTTCTTCAGAGATAGATGGCTATATGTATATATTTTTGTGTATATTTTTTATACACTTGTGTTTATAATTATATTTACATATATATGGTTATATTGGTTTTGAAGCGCCCAGAAGATACCCTGGAGGGTATAGTGTTTGTGGTTTAGTAATAAAATAAAAAACTGTCAGGAATGGAAGAGAAACACACTGGCGTGGGGATGGTGCAAAATTTACGCAAATTGCAAAATTGCCACTAGGAAGTAGGTGAGATCTGCGAGAAAGGCCTGCTTTCCTATGGGGTCAGGGAGATCTACCTGATATTCGGGAGTCTCCCAGACATTCTGGGAGAGTAGGCAAGTATAACTAATGTGGTTCTTAGCGTAAATGCAAATGCTAAAATGTGTAACAAGAAATGGTTACTCATTTAAAATGTAAAGCACACCTTTTCACTAAGAAAGTAAGATTGACGCTACTGAACAAGTAGACACGGAGTCTAACTCACCCTCGGTATTCACCAGGAACCCCCGCAAGGAGGTTTTGGCTTCACTACAAAGGGTGCGCAGGTCATGGTTCTCCAGGACAGTTACCAGTGTAGTAGTGGTGCGGGACAATTCAGGTCAAGCCATTCTGACAATACGGTACCGAGGGAAATCCAATGGGTAGGTCAGCTGAGGTCAAACCAGGAGATCAAGCAAACCAAATCAGGATCCAGGGGAATAGTCAATGTACTAGCCGGGTCAAACAGGAGGTCAAAGGCAGGAGAACAACACTTGGAATGCTGAGGGCAGGAAAAGACCTGATACTCTGGCACCCTAATGGTGTTAGAGTCAGGTTTAAATTTGTAGTGCCAGGCAAGTAATAGATCAGTAGTCAGTGGCGTCACTGACTGCCGATGGGGGTCCAGAACTATCATCCCGTTGCCTAACAACATGATGTGCTACTACGCCTGCTCAGGGAGTTATTTACAGGTGTTCTGATTGATTGCTCTCACTGTAGACACTCACTGTCAGCTTGCTGTTTACTGTGGATAAAGATCCCTCTAAACCACTACAAAACATGTAAGTTCAAAATCACACATATCCCTCCCCCTAGCATCACCAAGTAGAGTGTTGTGGACTTCACAAGGAGTGCAAATTTTCATGACAATGCATCTGCATTTTTATACAGAATCCCAGGTCTATGTTCTACAGTGAACCTGAAAGGTTGCAGTGCCAAGAACCAGCGGGTTACCTTGGCATTTATCTCTCGTTTGTTCTGCATCCACTGTAATGGTGCAAGATCTGTAAATAATGAGAAATCTCTGCTTAAAGATAATAGTGCAGAGCTCCTGTGGCCAATTTTATGTCGAGTGTCAGACGCCGTCCCCGCTGATTCCCTGTCAGACGGGGAACGAACGTCTGACTTCTCTGTCGGCTGCCGCGGGACTCGCTTCCGGGTACTCGGGCGCATGCGCCCTGTCCTCAGTCCTGTTGCTAGACAACGGGACGCCGCTTCTCCTACCTGTTATGTCTCCTCCTCTCCGCCAATCACTGCAGTCAGCCCTCTTTTTAAACCTGTCTCTGGCGCCATTAGGGTGCCAGAGTAACAGGTTCACCACCAGTGTTCCTGGCTTCCTTATTCTCCATACTCCTGAGTATCCTGCTTCCTGATTATCTGTTGTGACCCTGGCTTGGTGACTATTCTATTCTTCTGTGTGACCCATCCTGTACTGTGACTTCGGCTTGGCGACTATTCCTCTGGATTACCCTCTGTACCTGATATTCCTGATTGCTGTGACCCGGAACCGTCTGACCTTTCTACACTACACTGGTGACTGGCTAATAGGACCGCGACCTGCGTGCCCTGTGCACCAAAGTCCAAACCTATTTGGGGGGGTCCCTGGTGAACACCAGGGGCACGTTAGACTCCGCGCCTGTTAGACCAGTTGCGCTAATACCGGTTAGTGTTTACTCCTCTCCAGTATCCCTAGGCCTGCGGCCTGACCGTTTACTCTGGCCATGACTGACGGTACCGGAGAACCATCAGCCCGAGATCTCCTCATCCATTTAGGTGTATGGGTAGAACAGCAAGAGGCCAACCAAGTGCAACTCCTATAGTGTATACAAGGGGTGATTTCTCGCCTGGATTCCCTGAGCATCCCTCAGGCAGCTGCTCCAGCCTCAGCCCCTGTTCCTGCCCCTGCTCCAGCCTCTGTGCCTCCTACCGGAGTGGTTGCCGCCTCTAGAACTCTACGGATTCCTACCCCGGAGAAGTATGACGGTAATCCCAAAGGATGCCGTGGATTTTTGAATCAGTGTTCCATCCAATTCGAATTGACACCGGAGAATTTCTCATCCAAGAGAGCTAAGGTGGCCTATATTATTTCTCTTTTGACGGGACAAGCCCTAGCCTGAGCCTCCCCACTTTGGGAGCGGAGAGATGGATCACTCCTCCATCCTGACACCTTTATTGAGAACTTTCGAAAGGTATTTGATGTGCCCGGCCGAGTGTCTTCGGCTGCATCTAGTCTGCTAGCTCTTCGTCAAGGCTCCCTTACAGCAGGTCAATACGCTGTTCAGTTCCGTACCTTAGCCTCAGAATTAGGATGGAATGATGAGGCTCTAACGGCTACCTATTGGCAAGGTCTGTCTGATCCTATCAAGGACGCTCTGGCTTCCCAAGATCTTCCGTCCAAGCTCTACGATTTGGTCTCTCTGTCTATCAAGGTAGACATTCGCCATCAAGAGCGTTCTACGGAGAAGATCCAGGGTCGCCGTATTGTTTGCCTGGCTCCCCGTTTCCAATCTCCAGTTCTTCCAGCCGAAGAGCCGATGCAAATTGGACGCTCTCGTTTGTCTCGGGATGAAAGGGAACGCAGGATTCAGAACCGTTTGTGTCTATACTGTGGAGAATCCGGCCATCTGTTGTCTTCTTGTCCTAAGAAGCCGGAAAACTCCACCGCCTAGGCAACACCAGGGAGGTTGTTCTAGGTTCCTGTCTCCATTCTTCCTCTCCTTCAAAAGATAACAGTTTTCTGATGCCTGTCACCCTCAAGTTTTCGGATACTTCCCTAAACTGTTCTGCATTTGTGAATTCTGGATCTGCAGGGAACTTCATCTCCGCCACTCTGGTGTCCAAGCTTCACATACCCTGCTCTCCGTTGCCGCAACCATTGGTCCTTACTGCAGTTGACGGTAACCGTGTCAGCAACGGTTCCATCACCTACACCACCGCACCAGTTCAGTTGCAGGTAGGGGTTCTTCACCAAGAGTGGATTCAGTTCCTGGTCATTCCGCAGTCCGTTAACTCTATCATCTTAGGGCTACCATGGCTCAGAAAACATTCACCACAATTCGATTGGGTTCACGCTCAAGTAACCTCCTGGGGTTCTTCATGTTTCGACCAATGTCTCTCGAGAGTACTTCCTCCTAACTACCTTCCTTGTTTCTCTCTGGACTCCCAGGTCAAACTACCAGAGCCATACTTAGACTTCATTGATGTTTTCAGCAAGACTGCGGCAGAAAGTCTTCCGCCACATCGGGCATGGGATTGTCCCATCGAACTAATTCCCGGCAAAACCATTCCCAAGGGTAGAGTCTATCCACTGGCTCTTCCCGAGACGAAGGCGATGTCCTTATATATCTCAGACAACCTTCAATGAGGATTTATCAGAAAGTCCACCTCGCCCACAGGAGCTGGATTCTTTTTCGTAAAGAAGAAAGACTGTTCATTAAGACCTTGCATAGACTACCGCCGTCTTAATGCCATCACCATTAAGAACCGTTATCCTCTCCCCTTAATTACAGAACTGTTCGATCGAATCAGAGGAGCCAAGATCTTCTCTAAATTAGATCTCAGAGGGGCCTACAACCTGAACCGCATTCGGAGAGGCGACGAGTGGAAAACGGCATTTAACATCCGTGACGGGCACTATGAGTACTTAGTGATGCCTTTTGGACTTTGCAATGCCCCAGCAGTTTTCCAAGATTTTGTCAACGAGATCTTCAGGGATCTCCTGTATCAGTTCGTGATTGTCTACCTGGACGATATTTTAATATTTTCATCTGATATACATTCTCATCATCTTCATATCAAGACTGTTCTTTCTCGTCTCAGAAAATATTCTTTATTTTGTAAACTGGAGAAATGCCTTTTCGAATGTTCACAAGTTCCGTTTCTGGGGTACATAGTTTCCGGCACCGGTCTGCTGATGGATCCAAAAAAAGTAGAGGCCATTATCAGCTGGCCATTACCAACTGGCCTCAAGGCTACTCAACGCTTCATCGGGTTTGCCAACTATTACTGTCAGTTTATTAAAGGTTTTTCGTCCATCATCTGTCGCATCACAGCAATACACAAATGGGTACGTACACTGGCGCTTCCGTCTTAGACTCACAGAGAACCTCTAAAAAAGAGGAATGTATATCCTCAATCCTCTCGTCATGCGAGGTACATAATAAAAGAAGAGACAAAGAAAAAACATGGCATAATAACGTACAACACCAAATAAAGTCCACCACCACTATGGGGTATATGGTAATCCTCAAAAATAGGTGATGTCAATGAAAACTTCCAATAAGCACCCGTGGTTTTTTCTTCAATTCTCTCCCCCTTAGGGTATATGCTTACATAACAGGAGATCAATATGCGCCTGTAGAGTTGTGCTCTGCTCCCTTAACAGTATTGCAGTATATGTTCTCTCTCACTCCACTCCAACATGTGGACATAAAAAGAAGAAGAAGCAAAGCAACCACAATGGTGCATTATCTCAAAGCACATTTATTTTCCATAAAAACAATCTGAATGATTAGAGTCAATAATATGGACCCGTACCAAGTGTAAAACATGAAAGCGCATGTATATAAATATTCACTGCTGCAGCTCAGTTCCAATTTAAATAGCACTGTCACCTGTACACACGATCACCGGGTCACCAGCAGCCGACGCGTTTCAACCCACAGTCCAGGGTCTTTCTCAAGGCATGACTTTCGCAATCCAAGTCCCAGTTTAAATACTCTTCATTCCCCGCTGATCACGCAGAGGTGCTGACGGAGCGTTCACAGCGTGACTCACTCAACGAACACGCCCCCCTCCAAAACAAGGTCTGGTTGAAAATAACTTTATACATCCCAGACATCTGAACATCACACTGTTCAGACGGAATTCACATAGTCTGTCTGCTCTTCTTTTCAGACTGAGATCTAATGCATGAGATCTCTTTCAACAGCGGGCATCGTAGCATATTAAAAAAACGATGTCACAGATATAGAGAAATGGAAATAGACAAAGTGTTATAATCATTCTGTTAAAAAGCAATAAAACACCTGCACATAAATATAAAAACAATATCTTCAACGGGCAATATAAAAACATGTATATGCACAAAAGCAACATGGGTCAGATGATAAATGGTGACCTACACATTGCGAGAACCTGGACCACAAATCACATGTAATTTGTCCCAAACAAGTGAGGCTAATCAATCGAAGTACAGTGCAAGTAAAATAACAATATCCACATTGCAATAGATACAGAAGCACCCATGATGAATACACACTGTAAAGGAGGCTCGCCACAGGACAATTTTCAATACAACCTATTCCATGAGACATGAGATGCTGTTCATAACTAATAAGATGTCATGAAGCACCCCCTGGGTGTGCAAAAGGATATAAAATCGTGGGTCAGAGGTGAACCACACAATGTAACACACATGACAGATATCCACATGTATTTTAGAATACATGAAACCAGATATGTGAAACATGGTGGGTTATAGAAACCATTTAATCTCGAACTCCGCATTCAAACCTGTGGGAGCTAATGCTTGTAAATTAAAAATCCAGCGCATCTCTGCCCTCGCTAGATTCCCAGCTAGATCCCTATTCTTCCATGAAGTCTCTAACAATTGAATGCCCCAAAACTGTTCTATATGATGGGGTTCACATGAATGATGCTGTTTAAAATGTTGTGAAATGGAGTGGGTCTCCATACCTTTTCTGATGTTATATATATGTTCCCGCATCCTGATTTTAAGTGGGCGGGTAGTTTTACCAACATATATCTTACTGCAAGTGCATCTTAACAGATATACAACATTTCTCGTATTACACGTAATGAATTGGTTAATTCTAAATTCATACCCATTGACGGTAAGCACTGTGGTCTTTGAGACTGACTGTCACGGGCACTAGGAGTCTTTACCCAGGGATCACCAGGTGATGGATTTACCAGAGTAGTATAGATGGTAATATGGTACTCTGGTAGCGGGGTGATCATGGAACAGGAGACAGCAGATGGTAGAGAATGCTCGAGGAAAGTCTATGACTAGCAGCACTGGTAATATACAGGTAGTAGTACACGAGGAACTGAATGGACAAAGGAAACGTGAGGGTAGTCAGTGGTCTGCGGTAGCAAGTTGTACCACTGCTATAGTGAGGAGGAATGTCCAGCAGAAACGAGGAGGTGATGAGAGTCAGTGGTCTGCGTATAGCAAGTTGTACCGCTGTCTATGTGAAGGAATGGAATCCAGGTGGAGGTATCCGGGAAGTCAGTGGTCTGCGTTAGCAAGTTGTACCACTGCTATGTGAAAGGATACTGGAACAGGTGACTCGGGAAACAGGGATCAGTGGTCTGCCTCTAGCAAGTTGTACCACTGAATATATAAGTGAGGAGGAGCACGGGGAGAGAAATGCAATACAGAGTATACACGGGCACAGTGAACTTGATCCCACGATGATATGCACAATATAGTAATGACTGAACAGCACTGCACAATAATACAAAGTCACGGGAACTATCCGGCAAAAGGTAACGCAGTCAAATGATGGCAATAGTCTCAGCGGATAGTAAACTCCAGGGGAGAACAACTCAGTCCAGCAAGATATGCAATACACCAGCACAGTCAATGAGAAGTATGCATACCGTGGTTCAGGAGCAGGCTGTCAGACAGGAGTGCAGAGATACCTGAACGGCTGGAGGCCGGCAGGATGCGAAGTCCCAGGAGGGCAGAAGCGGTAATCAAGTAGGTGCAGCACACAGGTAGGTAGACCAGCGGAGATGGGAACAAATACTCAGGAAGCAGTAGTATATAGAACTGGACACCTGGAGAACACTGACGTGTAGAGATGGTCTAGACGAGATGTAAGCAGCGAGGCGTTGATCCGATGCAGACAGGCGAGTTGACACAGGCAGGAACACTGTAGAAGCACGGAGAGCGGATCAGCTGGCTGCAGACACGAATAGAACTGAAGGGTAGCGGCAAGCAGGACACTGCAGGTACACGGAGGCAGCGGATAGGAATCAGCAGGTGCAGTCTCGATGAAACACGGGAGAGTTGAGATGAGCTGGAACTGTTGAGCACGGAGACAGCGGATAGGAATCAGCTGGTGTAGTCTCGATGAAACACAGGAGAGTTGAAGTGAGTTGATAACTGTAGTGCACGGAGGCAGCGGATAGGAATCAGCTAATACAGTCACGATGAAACACAGGAGAGTTGAAGTGAGTTGATAACTGTAGTGCACGGAGGCAGCGGATAGGAATCAGCTAATACAGTCACGATGAAACACAGCAGAGTTGAAGTGAGTTGATAACTGTAGTGCACGGAGGCAGCGGATAGGAGTCAGCTAATACAGTCACGATGAAACACAGGAGAGTTGAAGTGGTCTGGAAACCACAGGAATCAGCAGCGCTGAATACACGAGGAAACACAGGAACACCTTCAGAGGCTCATGGGAATGAGACTCCAAGATCAGGCAACGTGGTATTGAACACAGGTGCTTTAAATAGGGAGTGTTGCCTGATCAGCCAATTAACTAAAAGGAACATGAACTGAAGGTTTGAAAGGGCTGCACATGCGCAGACCCTCAGGATGGTGGACGGCCACGGTTCCTAAATACACGGGAAGAAGCACTCACAGTCTGGTGAGTGACACTGACGATTTACATGTCTGGCAACCTATACATAACCCACACCTATGGAATCCCACTGTTCTAATGGATTTTCTGTTGTCTTCATCTAGGCAGCTTCTCACTAAGCTGTCCTTAATGTTAGGTGCCTTTTTGAAAATAAACATGGGTTTCTCTGGAATTAAGCTCCCAATGGTCTCATCTCTTTTGAGCAAATCCCAATGTTTTGTGAAAATCTTTTTTATGTGCTGATGATCATCTGAAAAATTGGAGATAAATGCCCACTGAAATCTATCAGACTTCTGTTCTCCTGTTGCTTTATCGGCCATTAAACTATTTCTATCCGAAAGTACTGCAGTTTTCATTGCTGTATTTAATTTATTCTCATCATAACCTTTCTTAAGAAATGATTCCTTCATTTCACAAATTTGTCTCCTACACACTGCATCCTCCGAACAATTTCTCCTCACTCTCCGCATCTGTCCCAAGGGAATGTTATCTAACCACTTGAAGTAATGGCTACTATCTCGTTGTATGTAGCTTAAAGTGTCTGTAGGTTTTCTATAGGTCATAGTTTGCATCATGTTCTCCTCCACATAGACCGTTACATCAAAAAAATTGACCTTCGTTTGACTTATATCAAAGGTCAATTCGATATTCATCTGATTGTCATTTAAATGACTGCAAAACATACTGAGATCACTTTCAGACCCCTTCCAAATGAAAAAAACATCATCAATGTACCGGCACCAGGACACCAAGCTCGCCCCAAACGGATGGCCCGACCAAACACTAGACTCCTCCCACTGGGCCATAAAGATGTTCGAATAGCTTGGGGCGAACTTGGTGCCCATAGCTGTGCCGATACACTGAGAATAATAATGATCTTGGAAACGAAAATAACTGTGAGTCAAAATGAAGCTCATACCCTCTAATAAAAAATTCCTTAGGCCCACTGAGAGGTCAGAATTTTCCAGAATTTTAGAAACTGCTGTCAACCCCAATTCATGTGTGATGATCGTGTACAGCGACTTGACGTCAGCTGTCACGAAAAACATCCCGGGAGTCCATTCAATCTGAGCAATTTTTTGTAAAAAATTCTTGGTGTCACGTAAGTATGATTTTGCATTTTGAGCAAATGGTTGTAAGTGGAAATCAATCACTTGAGACAAATTGAAGAGTATTTAAACTGGGACTTGGATTGCGAGAGTCATGCCTTGAGAAAGACCCTGGACTCTGGGTTGAAACGCAGCGGCGGCTGGTGACCCGGTGATCGTGTGTACAGGTGACAGTGCTGTTTAAATTGGAACTGAGCTGCAGCAGTGAATATTTATATACATGCGCTTTCATGTTTTACACTTGGTACGGGTCCATATTATTGACTCTAATCATTCAGATTGTTTTTATGGAAAATAAATGTGCTTTGAGATAATGCACCATTGTGGTTGCTTTGCTTCTTCTTCTTTTTATGTCCACATGTTGGAGTGGAGTGAGAGAGAACATATACTGCAATACTGTTAAGGGAGCAGAGCACAACCCTACAGGCGCATATTGATCTCCTGTTATGTAAGCATATACCCTAAGGGGGAGAGAATTGAAGAAAAAACCACGGTTGCTTATTGGAAGTTTTCATTGACATCACCTATTTTTGAGGATTACCATATACCCCATAGTGGTGGTGGACTTTATTTGGTGTTGTAAGTTATTATGCCATGTTTTTTCTTTGTCTCTTCTATTATTATGTACCTCGCATGACGAGAGGATTGAGGAGATATATTCCTCTTTTTTAGAGGTTCTCTGTGAGTCTAAGACGGAAGCGCCAGTGTACGTACCCATTTGTGTATTACTGTGTATTTATTGTTGATTTTTTGGTGGAAACTCTGGTGTGGGTACACGGCTGCACACTTTAGTGAAGCGCCTATAAGGTCTGTTCTATTACACTTATTGTCCCATCACAGCGTTAACCCGCAAAGGTGCCTGCAACAATCCGTGGCCTGTCGAAGCTATACTGGCTTTTAAAACTCTTAAAGAAGCATTCCTTTTGGCCCCTATACTCAAACAGCCTGACCAGGGGAGACCGTTTTTTCTTGAGGTAGACGCTTCTCCGGTAGGAATTGGAGCGGTACTGTCCCAGAGATCTTCTTCAGGTTGACTGGAGACTTGTGGATTCCTGTCTAAGAAATTTTACGGGGGGTGAACTAAATTATGGAATCGGCGACAAGGAGTTGCTGGCCATCAAGATTGCTCTTGAAGAGTGGCGCCACTTGCTGGAGGGTGCCTTACATCCTGTCACGGTAATGACAGACCACAAGAATCTTACTTACCTCCAGGAGGCACAATGTCTTAACCCCCATCAGGCTCGCTGGTCTCTCTTCTTTTCCAGATTTCAATTTAACCTGACTTTCCGTCCCGGTTCCAAGAACTCTAAGGCCAATGCACTTTCCAGGTCCTTTGATAATACAGATGCTCTCCCCTATCCAGACAACAAGATGATTCTAAATCCGATACAAGTAGTGGCTATTACAAATTCCTCAGCAACCTCTCCCCCTCTGGGGTGTTCGTTTGTGGAACCACATCTCCGCTCTAAATTACTATTTTGGGCACACGAGTCCAAATTTGCTGGTCATGCCGGTTACAAAAGAACGAAGGAATTCCTTTCCAGATACTACTGGTGGCCTAAACTTGCTTCGGATGTTCAGAGATTCGTATCTTCATGTTCGGTTTGTGCCCGCCATAAAGTGCCAAGACAATGTCCTCCTGGTCTTCTTCGTCCTCTTCCTATTCCTGACTCTCCCTGGACCAGCATCACGATGGACTTCATCACCGATCTCCCTTTGAGCAACGGCTGCAATACCATCTGGGTCGTGGTAGACCGCTTTTCTAAAATGTCACACTTCACTCCTTGTAAAGGTCTCCCTTCAGCTCCTAAACTCACAGATCTATTTTTAAAGAATATCTTCCGTCTCCATGGATGTCCTCAGGAGATCATCTCTTTTGTACTAAGATTGGAGTCTGTCTCAAATTCTCCTCCGGATACCACCCTCAGACAAATGGACAAACAGAACCAGTGAATCAGGACTTAGAGTGTTTTCTGCGGTGCTTTGCCTTTGATCATCAAACGTCATGGAGTGAGCTTCTGTATTGGGCCGAATTCGCCCACAACAATCTTCTACATTCCTCCTCAGGTCGTTCACCATTCTTCATTATCTATGGCAGACATCCCACTCCTTTCTTATCCGAGGCTTCATCTTCTCTAGTTCCGGCGGCCGACACTCTCATCCATGACTTTTCTCAAATTTGGTCTCAGACTAAAACAGCACTTTCTACTTCAGTACAAAGACAGAAGAGAGCGGCTGATCATCATAGGAGAGATTCTCCAATCCTGAAGGTTGGAGACCGTGTTTGGTTTTCTACTCGCAACCTTCGACTTCAAGTTCCATCCATGAAATTGGTTCCTAGGTTTATTGGTCCCTTTGCCATATCACAAATCATCAACCCCGTTTCTTACAAGCTTTCATTACCCCCGTCCCTCAGAATCCATAACACATTTCATATTTCATTGCTGAAACCTCTTAATTCTCAATGAATTTTTCAAAGAACCTGTTCCTCCTCCACCTGTCAAGACATCTTTAGGTGATGAATTTGAGATCGAGTGGATTCTGAAGAGACGTTTCTTCCAGCGCAAACCTCAATACCTGGTACACTGGAAGGGCTACGGTCCTGAGGAGAGATCTTGGGTCTCGGAGGCCGATCTCCATGCTCCTCGCCTTCTTGCTAAATTTCTCAAGAAAGTTAATCCTTCTCCGAGAGGGAGGAGGGGAGGGGGTACTGTTAGACGCCGTCCCTGCTGATTCCTTGTCAGACGGGGAACGGACGTCTGACTTCTGTCGGCTGCCGCGGGACTTGCTTCCAAGTACTCGGGCGCATGAGCCCTGTCCTCAGTCCCGTTGCTAGGCAACAGGACGCTGCTTCTCCTACCTGTTACGCCTCCTCTTCTCCGCCAATCACTGCAGTCAGCCCTCTATTTAAACCTGTCTCTGGCGCCATTAGGGTACTAGAGTAACAGGTTCACCACCAGTGTTCCTGGCTTCCTTATTCTCCATACTCCTGAGTATCCTGCTTCCTGATTATCTGTTGTGACCCCGGCTTGGTGACTATTCTACTCTTCTGTGTGACCCATCCTGTACTGTGACTTCGGCTTGGCGACTATTCCTCTGGATTACCCTCTGTACCTGATATTCCCGATTGATGTGACCCGGAACCGTCTGACCTTTCTACACTACACTGGTGACTGACTAATAGGACCGCGACCTGCGTGCCCTGTGCAGCAAAGTCCAAACCTCCTTGCGGGGGTCCCTGGTGAACACCAGGAGCACGTTAGACCAGTTGCGCTAATACCGGTTAGTGTTTACTCCTCTCCAGTATCCCTAGGCCTGCGGCCTGACAACGAGACATTCTTTCTCCATGGTAGCAAATCTCTGTTTCCTTGAAAGTGACTTCTGACTCAAATATATTACTGGATTCACTAATTCATCTTTTTCCAGTGACAAGACTGCACCTAAGCCAACACTGGAGGCATTGGTTTGGTGGAAGAACCTCCGGGTAAAGTCAGGTGCTTGTAGTACTGAAGAGGAACAGAGGACGAAGTGAAGATCTGACCAAGCAGTCTCTGCAAAGTCAGACCAGGATAACCGATCTTGACAGCTTTTCTTTACCATGTCCATAAGTGGAGCAGCTTTAGTGTCAAAATGGCTTATGAATCACCTGTAATAACCTACAAGGCCTAGGAAGGTGTGTAATCACGGTTTCTCTTCTTGTCTTGTCCATTGTTTGCTTCCACCTTCTCTAATTGGGATTTCACATGCACTTGCCTGACAATATACCCCAAATATTTGGCTTCTCTCATAGTTATGGAACATTTTTCTGTATTAGCTGTCAAGACTGCGAAACTCAATGATGCTAAGACTGCTTCAACTTTGGGCAGATGTGACTTGCATTCTGGGGTATACATCACTGTGTCATCTAAATAAGTGGCTCTATATGCTGTATGCGGTCTTAACAATTTATCCATGGCCCTATGGAAGGTGGCAGTTGCCTCATGCAACCTAAAGGGTAGAACCTTACACCTGAAGAGACCATTAGGGGTTTAAAAGTGCAGTCTTTGGCTTGGCTGAGGAAGTAAAGGGAACTTGCCAATATCTCTCTGTTAAGTCAAGAGTCATCAAGTAATTGCTGCCAGATAGATTTTCTATCAGTTCATCTACCCGTGGCATTTGGTAGACATCGAACTGGGGTATGCTGTTTTACTGACTAAGGTCATTGCAGAACTGAATACTCCCATTGGGCTTTGGGACAAGCACATACAACTATTCCACTCACTAGTAGATTTCTTAATCACGTCCAGCTGATTCATGTTCTTAATCTACTATCTCACCGCAGCCCATCTGGCGTCAGGAATGCTCTATGGCTTATGTTTCACGACAACTCCCAGCAGAATGAAAATGTTGTGTTCAGTTAAAGTATTGCACCCAGAAATGGGAGAGACAACATCCCTGTTCCAGCATATCAGTTCCTTAGTGTGCTGTTTTTGCCTAAGAGATAAATATGGCTCTATGGGAACTTTAGACTTTTTAATGATAGTATTCACTACTTGAGGAGAGGGGTCCTTATCATACCAAGGTTTAAGGAGATTGACATGGTATATTTGTTCCTTCCTTCTCCTCCCCAATTGACAGACCCTGTAATTGACAGGACTGACAGCCTCTAGGACTTCATATGGACCTTGCCAGTGGGCGCAAAAGTTTGCTTTCCTTGGGTTGAAACCAGGACCTCGTCCCCAAGATTGAAGGGTTGAACTACAGCAGTTTTATCATAACTTCTCTTTTGCTGTTCCTGATCCTCTTTTATATCTTGTTGTACAATCGGTCCTATCTTTCCCAACATCTCATACATTTGGGTAGCAAATTGTACTATATTTGACTCTGAGCCCTTATTGCTCCCACCATTCTTTCAACATATCTAAGATATACCTTGGCTGTCTCTCGAACAATAAATAACTCAAAAGGACTAAACCCTGTTGAGGCTTGAGATACCTCATGGATGGCAAACAACAAATAGGGCATGAGAGTGTACCAATCTTTATTTTCTTGTGCCACTGCTTTCCTCATCATGTACTTTAATGTGCTGTTAAAGCCACCCGTTTATGGATGGCACATGGAGGTATGAAGAGCCATCTCCTGTAACAGCTGACAAATGACTTCATCAACTTGGACATGAATGGGGTGACCTGGTCCATAAGAATTTCCTTGGGTCCCAAATGTGTAAAAACACTAGCTCTTTAGCTATGGTGCTAGACTTTATATTTTACAGGGGTACTGCCTCTGGACATCGGGTCGCATAGTCAAGCACCATTAATATATATTGGTGCACACCAGCAGACTTCTCCAGTGGCCCCACAAAATGCAGTTTTTTTTCAGTATCTGTATAGTCACACTTGGTATAAATGTTACAGTTTTTTTGCAGAGTATTTACACAATGGAGTGGCTGCAGAATTTGAGACCGATGGGATTGTAAAATCCTTTCCCTAATATAATAAGCTAATCTTTCTTTTACTCTGTCACGTCCAATAGTGGTGAATTTGCTTGAAGGTATCTTCTTAGTCAGCTCGCCGTGTCAGCTTTGGTGCCTTCCTCCAGCTGTGTTCTCGGCTCAGTGAAGCGCACTGTGAAACGCAGAAGTTCCTTGTATGGTATTTTTCCTGGGTCAAAAAGGTATTTAACGTCACAGGAGTGACCCTAATGCGTTTCATCCTATACAGACTTCATCAAGGGATATAGTATGGAGTAAAGGTGAAAGAATGTGAAAGTTATCCCCTCTCGCCAACATGTGTGGGGACACCGAACGCCACATCTTGTGTAATTTCTCTGGGGTAATCTATTCAGAAGCTTTATCAACATTTCGGTGTGGTTGAAGCATTTAGACATTTTAAAGGAATTACGGAATATATGCTCCCATTCCTCTCCCGAGAATTCTACATGAAGATCTGTCTCCCTTTGAAGTTGTATTTTGGATTTGGGCAAGTCTATTTGCATAGTTATAATAGAGTACCATGTATTTATACTGGCTCTATTACTGCCCTTTGTCAGATTAGTGTGATATAGTGCTGGGGGAATCTTATAACTAGGTCCATGAGTTCCGGCGCTGCTAGTCAATGTCTAAGCTGTAGGAATTTGCAGAAGTCAACTCTAGGTAGGAGATAGTATTCATTCAACTGAGCAAAGGAGGATAGTGTGCCTGATTCAAACAGATGTCCCAAGTTCAGAATCCCCCTGGAAGCCTGCCCTGATAGGTTTAGGGCAGCAATCTGTCTGGCAACAGCGTGTATTGAGACATTTGCAGTGGGGTGTGCAAATCCCTCGGAACCACTACACAGTCAATCCCACACTGTCAAGGAATCCCTAGTAAGAGCGGGCAGGTTGTGAGTTGGAGGTCTCCAATCCCCAGGAACCCATGCTAGGTTTACCAAGGGGAAGTCTGGGCTACATGCCTTCTCCAGGTCAACCCACGACTTTCTTCCCTGTGGGAGAGACCAGTCTTGCATCTGGGACAGCAGGCATGCTTCATGGTATCTCTACAGGTGAGAAAGGCCCAATCTTCCCTGTAATTTCCCTCTAGTCATTCGTTACATAGCCATCTATGGGGGTTTAGTCTTCCACATATATTACTTCATGACAGTGATTAGCTTATGCATCAATCACGCTGGGAGCCTAAATGGGAACATGCAAAACAAGTACATCAGCTTCGGGAGAAGCATAATTTTGAATGCCGAGATTCTGCCCAACCAGGTGAGCTTGTAGCACATCCATGAGGCTGTTAATGCTGAGAGTTGGTCTAAGAGGAGGGAGAATTTTTTATCTATAACTGTATCTAGATCTGGGGTTATCTGAATACCTAAATATGAGAGTTCAGTGGATTTCCAAGCATAGGTGATTTTTTTCTTTCAGACCCTGCAGTCTCTCTGGTGTAAAGTTAATTGGGAGAGCCTCTGTTTTAGATGTGTTAAGTTTATACATAGAGGCTTCACTAAACTGGACCAAAATTCTATGAATCACTGGCAATGAGGTCTCCGGGTCAGTAACAAACAACAGAATATCATTGGCAAACAAACATAGTTTGTCAGTTACTCCCTTCACATTCCCAAGTAAGCCTCACCGTAGCGGCCAGTGGTTCCATTGCCAAGAGAGCTATATGAGGGGGGGCAAAGGGCATCCTTGGCGGGTACCATTGGAGATAGGGAAATTAGTGGATAGAAACCCATTGCTAAATACCCGTGCAGAGGATTTAAGTTACTGTGCCATTATGCCCCTCAAGATCTCTCCTGCGAACCCAAACTGCTCAAGAACCCAAGTCATATACAACCAATGGAGTCTGTCAAACACTTTTTCGGCATCTTATGAGAGCAGGAACAATGCATCTTCCTTTCTATGGATCTGCTCTATGAGATGGAAAATTGGGCATAGCCTTTAAGACCGAGCATCAGACCAAATTCCAATCAATTGCTGGTATGTTCGGCCAGGCTTGCTCACAGAGGACTCCTTTATACTGTGGGAAGTCTCTCCCTAGAATAAGCGAATGCGGCAGTTTAGGCGCTATATCCTCTAGCTTGTAAGCCCCCTTGAGCAGGGCCTTCTTATCCTCATGTTCTTTTCCTCCTGTTTACATTTTCCTGCTGTTCCCCAGGCTGTTTTCTACTCCCCAACACTTCACTTCTGTCCCTGTTTCTCCTCTTTTCACTTGCCTTTGATATTCTATCAATGCCCTGATCCTTGGCAGAGGGTCTGCCTCCTTTAGTTCACTGCCCACCTTCCTCCATCTCTATTCCATTTTTTCTTTGTTCTGGAACTCCCTTTTACCTCTTTGCCCTGTGCACCTTATCTCAGCTGAGTATGTATTTATTGCACTTGTTTTTGTACTGTCCAGATGACGTATTCTGTTTTGTCTTATGCTCTATGTGTGGCTCTGCTGAACCTTTGTGGTGCCTCATAAATAAAAGATACTAATTATAATTATAATATGGTAGCCACCACCATAATGGTTTGGTTTTTAAGGGTGACTGGCAGAAGAGTTGTCTCATATCTCAGTCATCCCATGTATACAAAGGGCCTTCACCTTAGCCAACTGAGTAGTTATGGTTTTGGGAAGGGCAGAGCTGAACACCAGTGTAAACTCACTCCCAGATTCAATCAAAGCCAGGACAAGATTTTGGTTGATAAGCACAGTCACTCAGAACTTCATGATGTGGAACTCATTGTACAACAGTTTGGATAAGCAGGCCCAATATGCACAACAGAACAGTCCATGGGTTCCAGTAGTTTAGGAAACTTGGCCCAAAAGTGGCCTGGCTCCCCACATTTGAAGGACTTTGGATTAGACACCTTTGTAACCGGCCCTCTGTCATAAGAAGTTTTACCATTGGGCCTCGTGGCAGTGATCTTCCAGCTTGACTTTTGATGTGGCATCGGTTCTGGCACTGTAGCATTTTCTTCATACGTCTGTGGGTCTGACTACGGCACCCATCAGAAGCCTGGTCCTCATCCCGATCCATATAAGCTTGCTGAGCTTCACCAGTTAGAAATGGTGCCAGCCTATCTGCCCAATCTTCAGGAGGCCAATTTGCCCTTTTTGCAACTCTCTCGAAGGACACCAGATACCTTTATATGTCATCAGCTGGTGACATTTTTTGACGAGCTGGACCAGGTGGTATGTTTCGGTCATGTCTCACCTGTGCTAACTCTTCCTGTAAGAGACTGGTGTTTTCCTCCAGAGCCTCTGCAACTCATAGCACCTGAGCTTTCTGCTGTTGCTGTGCAGCAGCCACATTCACAAGGGCTCTCAAAACTTCCTCCATGTTAATGTCTACGTGGGTTGGGTAGTGGAAACTTTCCTCCCTAAGCATCCCACTTCTAACACCACTTTCTGCTGATGTATACACGAACAACTTCTTGCTTTTTACTTTGCTTTATTGTCAGGATGGCAAAGTAACTCACAATATAAAGCTCAACACACTTTCTTGTCATTCTAATGCTAAATTGACAGAGAGGTGCAAGGAGGAGACCTGTCTGAGTCCAAACTGAGTTGGTTTCTTAACTACTGTGCAAAGCATTTTTTCCGCTTATGAGTTGGACTGGCATCTGACTCTACATCAGGCTCCAAACAAGGTAAGTTATATATTATAAAATTATAAATTGTTAGTGTAGGTACCCTTCTGAAAGAGGTCACATTGACGTTGTAGATTGAAATCCACTATTTGATCAAAATGTGCACTAAGGACCTAGAGCCTGAGTCATTAAAGCACACATCCTGAGCTTGTTATAAACCGCGCGTACATTGGCCCTGTGTACTTCCGAAATCAACAAGGAATGGATCTAATGACACATGTAGTGTTGTCTAGTGGTGTAGTTTAACTCTGCCCTACTAGACACTGCAGGATACATACAATAACTATGTGGAATATAAAATCTGAAAAAAAAATAAAAAATATATATATATAATATATATATATATATATATATATATATATATATATATATATATATATATAGTAACAAAACCGCACCCTTCTCTTGGCACTTTTGTCACCTTCTGTTGCAAGAATACCCATTAGACATCAGCAACACGAAACTTCTTTTATAAGTCAAATATATTTATTGTTTCCATCACAATAAATTGCACAACTTCTGTCAGGATGACACCAGCAAGCAACTACCTTTGCCTGCACCTCCTGGTGACCCTAAACACTAACTAGACACAGTACAGTTCCCTACTGACTGGCCAACTGGTTTAGCGTCAGTCACCTCTGACAAGAGCACAACTCCAGGTTTAAATACACATGTCTCCTCCCACAGGCTTGGATGACTGTAAGGTGACACTCTCACTTTGTCTTTAAAGGATGGCTCCTCAGGTGTTCTGTAACGCCTAATCAGCACAGCCACCCCTATCAGCTCTGTGGATACAAACACATTAAAGCATGCAAGTAAATCACTTTTTTACATTTACTTTACCACATGTCTCTGACCTGTACATTACTGAACATAGGCACAGTGCTACACCTGTATATAACTTGGTCTGCAGCCTTTTACCTGCAGACAGTTAGCACCACAGCTAATTCCACTATTAGAGGCCTGTGACAAACCACTCCCGTTGCCACAATATATATATATTTATATATATATATATATATAAAACTAAGCAATAAATGTTACCTGTCAGTAATATAGTAAGTTATGATTATAACTGGATATTTTTTAAAAATAGTTTTTTTCATATTTTTTTTCCTTGGAAAAACATTTATTAGGCTGTTCATAATGTCTACTGTACATGACGGACATTTTTACAGTTGCTCCTGATTATAGATACATGTTGTAGCATGTATACGATACTGACATCACTAGGACTCTGGACTTTGACTAGCCCTATAGCTGGTGCAAGAGATATAACAAAAAAACAAGTAACTTTGAGATGCCCAGAGATTGATTCGGGCATTGCTACGTGCTTGGCACCCCCTTTCTGTAAATCGACTAGTACCAAACACCCCTTCCCAGCCCCGTTCCCTCCCTGAAATCATAGGCTGTAGTAAGTGTCTTTTGCGTACAAAGACAGAGCGGACATGGCTATGCTTTCTGGCATATGGGCCGGTTCTGGCCATGTGCGGACTGATTTTGCATACGATACGCTCAAAATCGGCAGATACATTCCTTAATGATTCCAGCCCCTTATGTTTATTCTAAGTTATATTATAGAGTATATATTAGTGCAGAGTTTAACATATATCCATCTCTAATTATGTTTAAATCTTAGTGCACCTGCATCTGTATTTTGGATGGTGTGTGTATATATATTTTTACACAGAAACATAGTGGTGAAAAAAATATGCAGAGCACCAATGTCTTCCATGTCTACTAGGTCATATTTGAAACAGTGTTCTTTTTTATATAGAATCTATATATGGCTGTCTCCTTCACCTTCGCAAATGAGGTACATTTGCATTCTTCTTAAGCTATGATCATCAGTTATTTCTTTCACTAAAGTTCTGACTCATAACACAGACCTAAAAAATCAAGCCCATGACTCATATTTATTTTAGACGACGAGTTGCAAACTGCATCAGCATAAAATGCAACATGTGTTAAAACATTTTGCTGGAAAAAAGCAAGTATTTTGATAAAGCAGTCATATAAGTTCATGAGACGTGTTCTCGTAGCAGGTCAGCAAAGCAGACAAGAGTCATAATGATAATGAGACAGTTATGAAGTCATTGCAATACAAGGTCAGAACAGACAGTGTAGACGTAGCCTTCAATTATTTAATCATTTCTATCATCGCAATATGCAAAACTTTTCCTATATGACTTTACCAATATCTCTCAATGTCATCAGAATTGGGTGAGTTATTAAAAAACACACCTAAAATCATTGTAAATTTACAGAGTAAAAATGGTGCCTGTTTCACTCATCTCTTAGCAGTCTACACTTCAAAGTTCACAATTTTTTCCTTAGTGACTATCGGATCTATTTATAAAAGGTTGATAAGCCAAAACTCAATACTTTGTCCAATTTATTAAAGTTTTAACACTAGAGAAATCTGTGATTTAGATCTCTATTGTGAAACTTAAAGTAGGTAATACATCAATCAGCAAAACCTTTTTGTCGCAGCTTTACTCACCCTTTACAGAAATAGGCATTTTTTTGCAGTTTGCTCGATTGGACAGAGATCTGGTGAATTTGGAGGATAAGTCAACACTTTGAACTCTTTGTCATTTTCCTCAAACCATTCCTGAACAATTTTTGCACTGTGCCAGGGCACATTGTCCTGCTGAAAGAGACCACTGCCCTCAGAGAATATCGTTGCCATGAAGGTATGTACTTGGTCTGTAGCAATGTTTAGGTAGGTGTTACATGTCAATGTAACATCCACATGAATGCCAGGACCCAAGCTTTCCCAGCAGAAAATTGTCAGAACATCACACTGCCTCCACGTCTTGCCTTCTTCCTAAAATGCATCCTCGTGCCATCTCTTCTCCAGGTAAACGATGCACACGCACCCAGCTGTCCCCATGATGTAAAAGAAAACATTATCCAGACCAGGCCACCTTCTTCCATAGCTCCATGGTCCAGTTCTGGCGCTCAGGTGCCCATTGTAGGCACTTTTGGCGGATTACTGAGATCAGCATGGGCACTCTGACAGGTCTGTGGCTATCCAGTTCCATACGCAGCAATCATAGCCAGCTGACACCTTTCAATCATAGCCAGATTGAAATTTTTCATCAATTTGTGCTATAGTAGGTCTACTGTGGCATTTGACCGTGCATCAGTGAGCTTTGGGCGCCCATGACTCTGTCACCGGTTGTCTTTCCTTGGACCTCTTTTGGTAGGTACTAATCACTGCATACCAGGAACACCCCACAAGACCTGCCATTTTGAAGATGCTCTGACCCAGTCATCTATCCCATGTTTCCTGCTTCCAACACATAACCTTCAAGAACTGACTGCTCACTTGTTGCCTAATATAAGCCACCCCTTGACAGGTGCCATTATAATGAGATAATCATTGTTATTCAATTCACTTTTCAGTGGTTTTAATGTTGTGGTAGTGGAGTCCCAAAATGTTGCTTATTCACATAGTCCTATCTAAAATCAGAGTGAGACTAATATTATATAGAAAAGGGTAAAATGTATTTTATACACTATAGAATAGCTTTTTAGCTTTGGTGAAATTAGTTGCATCTGCCACACAGTGTGTGTTTCAGGTATGCACTGTGATGCAGTAAGTATACAGTAAGATATACTTACCATAGAAATAAGTTCTTGCTGAGTCCCTGTGTGGTTTATGCAGCTGACTGGACTGCAGGTAAAATGCCTTAAGGAATGTAGGAGTATATTAAACAATTTGGAATGAATATTTCTATCAAAAGGATAATGCAAGTAATTGTGTCTATAAACCTTAATATAGTTTACTGAATACTGTCTGTGAACTCAGAGAAGAAATATTCCCCATACTCATTAACAGAGCATTCAATCGCGAATAGTAACAAAACAACCCCTAATAACTGGTAGACTGAGAAATAAAAGAAACACTGGTAGGAATGGAGAAAGACCCGCTAGCAGGCAGTCAGACAGACAGACAATGGCAGGCATGAGAAACTGACACTCGGGCAGGGCAGACAGACAGACACTGGCTGGAACGGGAGGCCAGGGGCGGGCTTGGCTGGGGGGCAGGGGGGCATCGCCCCCCCGGGCCGCTCAGAATTACAGCTGTTAGGGCCGGCCGGAAGCTATATCGCCAGTAAAAACCGGCGATAAATGTGATGCATGTGTGATGCGGTCGCATCCCGTGTCATGTGATGCAGCCGCCTGTGCGGCGTGCGCCCCCCGTGCTGACATCTGCCAGCCAGCGCCTGCAGGAGGCTGACACTCTGGCAGGAATGGGAGATTAACACACTGGTAGGACAGACAGACAGACAATGGCAGGCATGAGAAACTGACACACTTGCAGGACAAACAGACAGACACTGGCTGGAACGGGAGGCTGGCACTTTGGCAGGAATGGGAAACAGATACTGGCAGAAATGGGAGATTGACACACTGGCAGGACAGGGACACTGGCAGGAATGTGAAACTGACACAAAGGAAGGACAAACGGACAGACACTGGCAGGAATGGGAGACTGACATACTGGCAGGACACACAAGCACATTGTCAGTACTCTTTTAGGCAAAACTTGCCTTTAATCACATTGTTTTAGATTTGCCCACCAAAGTCGCCAATTATCGGTGATTTGCTAGATTTGCAGATTAATACATTTACCCCCAAATGTTGTCCCGCTGCTAATGGTGTAACAGTTTTAATGCAGACATCAAAATGCTCATTCTCTACTTGTTCCCTAATTAAGTGAAGGGTTTAAAGAAAAGGACGTGCAGAGAATTGTGGATACTGTGGTCAGGGGTGTAACTAGACATTTGTGGTCCTAATAGAAAAAATTTGTAAAGGTCCCCATGGACCGCCCATGGGTGAAAAATTATTACTATTATTATTGTGGATTTGTAAGACGCCACAGTGCACAGTGCAGGGCCGTACAGTAGGGAAAACAGGACATACATAAAACGGACATACAAGGCAGACAAAATAAATGCAGACATGAATACATAAGGTATGGAGGACAGTGTTCATTAGACAGCTTACATTTTAAGTGGAAGAGGGCACAGGTGGCTCAGAGTGGAGATTGGGATGGTTGTGAGGGTGTATAATCAGGGAAAAGGTAAGCTCTAAAAAAATAGATGGGTTTTCAGAGAATGTCTAAAGATTTGAAGACTGTGGGAAAGCCTGATTGGCATGGTAGGGAATTCCATAAGTGGGGAGCAGCACAGAAGCAGTCTAGGCAGGAGTGAGAGGTGGTTACCAGAGATGAGACAAGGCGCAGGTCAGAGATAGATCTAAGAGGGTAAGAAGGAGATTGCTTTAATATGAGATTTGAGATGTATGAAGGGGTGGTGTTGTTGATGGCTTTGTAGGTAAGGGTGAGTAAGTTGAATTGGATTTTGTAGGACACAGGAAGACCAGTGTAGGGATTTGCAAAGTGGTGCACCAGATGTGGAGCGGTGAGAGAAAGATTGGTCTTGCAGCAGCATTTAGAATGGATTGAAGTGTGGATATATGGGTGTCGGAATTGCCAGATAGCAGTAGGTTACAGTAGTCAATGCAGGTGATGAAGAGAGAATGGATAAGAGTTTTATTAGCATGTTAAGTAAGAAAAGGGAGTATTCTGGCAATGTTTTAAAAGTGGAGTCGACAGGACTGGAGAGAGTCTGGATGTGAGGAATAAAGCGGAGGGCGGAGTCAAGTGTGACACTAAGGCAACAGGCTTGGGAGCCTGAGGAAATTGTGGTGTTATTGACAGTGAGGGAGATTTAAGGGGAGGTGGTGATTCTGGCAGAAGGGAAGATGATAAGCTCTGTTTTGGACATGCTGAGCTTTAGGTAGCATTGAAACAACCATGTGGAGATAGCTGAAAGACAGTTGGTTACACAAAATAGTACAGAAGGGGAGTGGTCAGGGGAAGAGATATAGATTTGGGTGTCATCAGCGAAGAGGTGATAATGGAGGCCAAATTTGTAAATTAGTGCCCTGAAAAAAAAGAAGTGTAGAATGAAAAAAGTAAAGGTTCAAAAATAGAGCCTTGTGGGACCCCAACAGATAGCGGAAGTGGAAGGGAGGATGTGCCAGAGGTAGAAATACTAAAGAAGTCGTTCGATAGGTAGGATGTGAACCAGGTAAGAACTGTGTCACTGTGTCATGAAGGCCAATGGAGTGAAAGGTGTGTAGGAGAAGAGGGTGATCAACAATGTCAAAAGCAGCAGAGAGGTCCAGGAGAATGAGTGTAAAGAAATGACCCTTAGTTTTTGCAGTAAGTAGATCATCAATCACTTTTATGAGAGCAGTTTCAGTAGAATGTTGGGGGTGGAAGCCTGATTGCAGAGAGTCGAGAATGGAGTGAGAGGAGAGAAAGTGAGACATGTGTTTGTACACTAATTGTCAAGTAGTTTGGTGGCAAAGGGGAGAAGAGAAATAGGGTGGTAGTTGGAGAGAGAGGCTGGATCGAGAGATGTTTCTTTTAGAATGGGTGAGATGAGCACATTTTTAATGAGGATAGAAATGTGCCAATGGAGAAATATAGGTAGAAGAGGTAAGCTAGAGGTGGGCATGCAGTAGAGGAGAGGGAGCGGAGAAGTTGGAAGTGAATAGGGTCGAGGGGACAGGTTGCAGGGTGAGATGATGTGATGAATGGAGTGTAGAGACTTATTTATTTATTGTGAAAAAGCATATAAACACATGTGGGTTTGACAGGGGTGGATGCCACCTCCCAGCTGCGGTCCTCGTAGCAGCTACATCCCCTACTATTGTAGTATTAACACCTTTGACGGTGGTCATTTTACAGTGGTATATATATATATTTATATATATAGAGTGGAATGGAAATGTAAAGCGAATGGCTGGGCGGGTACCTAGCCACCCACAAGCTTTAGGAATTTTGATAGTGTGAAATTAATTTTAGATGCTTTTTTGGCAGGGGGCACCCAGTCCAGGATGGCTTGGACCTTGCTAGGGGCAATGGAGAGCCCAGCAAAGAAAATAACATAATCCAGAAAGGAAACCTTTTCAACCTTGTAGTCACACTCTTCGAGCTTAGCAAAGAGGTGATGCTCATGAAGTCTTAGGAGCACCTGCTTGACATGGTGACAATGCTGTACCAACGACTGAAAATAGATCGGAATGTCATCCAGGTATACAACAACAAACTTGCCCCGAAAGTCCCGGAGAACATCATTGATTAGATCCTGGAAAACACAGAGGCCGAAAGGCATGACCAGGTATTTGTAATGACCAGATTGCATGTTAATGGCGACCTTCAATTCATCGCAATCTCTAATGAGGATGAGGTTGTAATCCCTGCGAAGATCAATCTTTGTGTAGATTGTGGCTCTCTTGAGCTGGTTAAAAAGAACTGAAATGAAAGTGAGTGGATAGGTGATCTTATTTGGACCTCAGAAGTTTTTACATGGGCATAGGCTCCCTTCCAGCTTGGACACAAAAAAGAATCCATCTCCAGCTGGGGACTTAGAAGGTCTAGTAAAGCTTTTCTATAAATTCTCCTCCACATACTTGTCCATAGCCTTAGTCTCGGGAGCTAAAAGAGAATGTAATCTCCCCTTGGGCAACTTGGAACTTGGAATGAGGTCTATGGTGCAATCATATTCTTAGTAAGAAGGTAAGGCATCAGATGCTTTTTCTGAAAAGACATCCTGAAACTCACAATCATATAAAGGAAGCTGTTTAGATAAGGGTCGTAGGACCTGGAAAGGCAGAGTAAGGCAAGCCAATAAGCAGGATGGAGAAGGTGGCGCTTGTTGCCGTAGTATAGACAGAGACCCAGAGAATGTCTTCTAGACCTTTCTTCAGAAGAAAGACAGTAAGCCCTTAACTGCATCTGTTCAACAACTTCTACCAGGTACAGAGTAAGAAGCCGAAGATATAAAGGAAGATCGTGATTCTTTTTCCGCCTTTCTTTCCTTGATTCACCTATCTATCTTAATGGTAAGTTGCCTAAGATTTTCCAAAGGGGTAGATGAAGGATACTGCACCAAAAGATTCCTACCTCGTTCAAACCAAGAGAGAACTGGCTTTGGAAGGGAACTTGCTGTCAGTAGATCAGTGCCTGAAGTGCACACAATATTCCTCAGCAGTCCGCCTACTCTGTTTCAGAGATCTCAGATACGATTCAGCGGCGTTAAGAAACGCGTCCTTCGGATTTCTTGATTGAAGACTAAGGCCCAAATCTCAGGATCTCCTTGTATAAGTGAGATTATGATCCTCACCCTCTGTTGCTCAGAGCCAGAGAAACAGTGTCTCAGGCGAAAATAAAGCTTGCAGCTTTCTGTAAAGTTGCAGAGTAGCCTCTGATCTCTGGAGAAGCAATACGGGAGATCACATTTGGGCTTTACAGCCAGCACCAGGGTGGCTTGAGAAGTCTTTGAAGCTTCCTCATTCACTGATAAACGGTGAAAGAGTTCCTGGACTACTTGTGACAACGTCTGAATCTGGTCATCCAAGATCTGAGTTGAACTTGGAGTGGTTTGACTGGGGTCCAACGAAGCAAAATCCTCCAGTATATGTTTGTTTAGGCTGGTTATAATATTACAGCTAATGGATCCTGACATAAACTTTTAGAACAGATGGTAAGAGGTCTTCACCTATAGCAACCGCATATTCCATAGAGTTAGTCACACTCACAGTCATGACCCCAGGACTTAACTTTAGCGTAATAAAAGTTTATGTGCAGTAATGGGACGCAGAGGTAGGAGGCAGATAAACCGTAACACAACAAACGGTACCCAGGAGCAGACCAAGAGTCGTGGGTCACAAGCAAGCATGTTAGTCAGGGACAAGCCAAATGATCAGGGCTGGTAGCAAGCTGGGAGAGTCCAAAAGACAAAGCCAAAAGGTCAGGGCAATCAGATTACAAGCAAGCTCCAAAAACAAGCCAGGGGTCACAACAGGAGTCAATCAGAACTTGGGCAGAGTATCCACAGGAAACTTGGGCAGGTCAGCTAATGTGTGGCACAAACGGTACAACCGGCAGGGAAGCTAAGCCCTCCCTGCCTTAAATACTGAAACTGGCCAATCACAGAGGGACAGAGGATACACACCTCCATAGGTGCTCAGGAGGCAGATGAATAATATCATTGTGACCCAGCAGTAGCTAATGGCAGGGACTCAGTGGCAGCAGAGAGAGAGAGAAGCGTCTCAGTCTCCCCGGCAATGGCCGGGATGCTGGGGGTAGAAGTGACGCCCTGGCTGCCAGAGTAACAGGCGGGACACAGCCAGCAATTTTGCCTTTCGGACCACTATGGCGATTGTTCATATCGTCATGTAAAAAAGAAAGTACGCATACAGGTCTGTTTTTGCATATTATGTCTAATTAAAAATCATCTTGTGCTCACCAAGTCCTAAAATTTAACATATCTATTTTCATGTGAAAAATTACCCATATTTTACTTGTGATTATTCATCTTAAAATAAGACAACATTAAGGAACCATGCATGAAAAAGTGATATGTTAGCTTATTTTTGTTGAATAAAGACAAATACAAATCTGGTATGGGTTATTCTCCCTCTTGTATCCCCGTAGGTGTGCGGTGCTGGATTCCCCGACATCAGTGGCACGTGAATGGGTCACGCATTGAGCCGGTGTTCACGCTCCTAGACTGGCTGCTGTATGTTTCCTCTTGGGGCCTACGATGTTGCACACCTGCTGTTCAGCGCTGGGACTCGGTGGTGTGCAGGCTGCCGCTGTATACTTGAAACCTACAAATTTACTTACCAAGGCGGGTGTTGAAGAGCTTTGTCTGCTGTGTGCTGTGGATGGCTATGTCTCTCCCGCTGCTACTGATCATATTGACCGCATGGTGGAGCTGATGCCAATCTGCCTGGCCCCCTTGGCTGTTCTGTGGAGGTAGACTGCCTGTGCTGGCCACTGTTGGTCTGCTGGTTGCACAAATAGGTAGATGAGGGCCTCTATCACAGACAGCAACAGACAATGCCCCCTATAGCAGCTGGCTTAAATATATGTATAGTCCCAAACAGATGGAAAACAAGAACTGCACTCACCAGTAGATGCAGGGAAAGAGGGCAGACGCTCCACTACAGATGTAAAATTAGCGTCTGGGATCCCAAGAGGCGGGAAAGAGGCCCAAAGCATCCACAGACTCAGCCCAGCCTAATTGTTCTGGAAAAAGGGTGACATACAAAAGTGGCGAGGTGCAGATGGATCAACATTACTGCGGAAAGACATGCAGAAAATTTGTGAGAGGGTGGGTGAGGCAGAGGCATATCTCTCTACTCTGGAAGATGTTATTACACCTATGAAGAGACAGGTTGCCAAGTTGGAGGCACAGATGTCTATCTATAGGCAAAAGATGTCTGATATTGAGGAGTGCCTCTGGAGGAACAATGCATGTTTTGTGAGTCTCCCTGAGGGAGCAGAGGGTGACCGGCCAGAAACTTTTTGGGAGGACTGGCTTACGCAATTGTTTGGTAAGGATAACTTTACCTCACAGTTCATTATTGAGCGGGCACACCGCATTGCCAACGTGAGGCCTCCTCCTAGTGCTCCTCAACATATATTCATCGGATGGATCCTTCACTTTAAGGATCTGGATGCTATCCTTCATCTGGCACGAATCAAAGGTACGGTGATGTGCCAAAACCAATGTGTACTTGTTTTTCTGTAATTCTCTGGGGATTTGCAGAAAAGAAGGGCACAGTTCTTACCGCTCAAGAGGAGGCTAGGAATTTACAATTGCCGTACACGATGCTCTTTCCAACACAACTGCGGGCGGTGGCGGAGGGTACTTCTCAAATCTTTTAATCCCCGCATGCTGTGGTTGATTGACTGGATTGTCATGACCATCGTTCATCTATGCTGGGACTAAATGTTCAGGACTTTTCTGTGACTCTAGCTGCTGTCAACCTGTTATAGCTCTTGTTGGACGCTAGTGGCATTGTATACTTCTGCCATATATTGCTATATTCTATATCCTTACCTGCTCCAGATATGTGGCTCTTTCTGTCCATACACATTCTGTTTGTCTTTCAGGTTAATATACTTTCATGTCTCTGTCTGCCTGGGTGCGAAGTGTGGGGAGTCTGAAGCGGCATTCTGACTCTGGTTTATTTGCTATGTTACACTGTATTGACCATTTCACCAGAGGGGCCATGATATGTTATTGTCTTTCACTCTCCCCCTTCCTTCCTTACCCTCTGCTTTCTTTGTCTCGCAGTATTATATAGTTGTTGTGCTGATATTTTTGATCAGTGGATGGATATCTGTCCAGGCCTGCGAGGGTGGTGGTTCCCCTTTAGCAGGTTTTTTTATGTATAATTTTTATGTATTGCCTAGTGTTATGGCAAGTGAGAAAATTATTACTGGGACCCTCCGGTTCCTGATCTGGAACATTCAGGGCCTCAATGATAACGTCAAGAGGTGGATGCTATATGTCTCACTGAGACCCATTTGGTTGGGGTATACTATTGCCCTTGATGAAGCCATGAATTGGGTGGGTCTACTATACCTATAACTCCAGGAGGTTGTCCCTTCTTATCTGTAATAGGGTCAATTTTGTGTTGGATACAGCTACTACTGATCCGCTCGGCAGATATATATTCCTGCGAGGCACATTCAATTCAACTTTGCTGATTATTCTCGGGATCTATATTCTGCCCATTTATAATAGCAAAAATCCTTAAAATAATGCAGTGACTTTATCTCCCTATTTCCTAAGATGCTTGTTCTTTGCTTTGGGGACTTTAATGCTGTTATAAATGCTTATATAGCCAGGTGGAGGGGCTCTTTGCTAACTGGGAAGATGAAATTTCCTGGTTTAGTTACCAAGATGGGGTTGGAGGATATGTAGCTTGTGCTGCACCTGACTGAGGTGCGCTTCTCCTCCTTCTCTACCTCTCGCCATGCTTTTATCTGGATTGACTTTGGGTTCCTCTATAGGAGGCTGGTTCCTGCTGTCACGAATGTTTCTTATCTGTCTCTCTGACTACAAACCTCTAGCGCTCACTATAGATCTAAGTGCTCCAAGTTTAACTCCTTCTGGCTGACCCGTTCAGGAGACAGTTCCTCCCTGGCCTCCAAGTGAGAGGGATATTTTGACATGATTATAACCACGGCGGCCCTCCCTATTCTCTGGGATGCCTTCAAGGTATTTTTTTAAGGGGATCCATCATCTCCAATGTTAGCTCCTTTAAAAAAGTCTCAGTGAGTTTCTAGATTGAAGGGGGACAGTTTGGAGAGGGAGGCCTTGCACCTGGAAGAGATATATCTCACCTCTCATTAACGGGTTATAGACAGACCTGGTTGGTGGCGCAGAGGGAGTGGTTAGACTCTGGGCATGGATGGGGTCCCTAGTGAGTTATATAAGAAACATCTGAGGTTTTTTGTTCCCCGTTTTTTGGAAACCTTTAAGAGCCTCTATGATTCGGGCTCGGTGTCCTCGTTTATGTCTGAAGCTCACATTGTCCTTATACCAAAGTCAGGGACGGTCCCCTGTTGACCTATATCTCTTATGACCACAGACCTAAAGGTTTTGGTGAAGATTTTGGCCCTACACCTGAACCAGGTTTTTGGCGAAATTGTCCGCCCTGATAAAACTGGTTTCATGCCGGGTAAATCTATTGCTATAAATCTGCATAGACTTTTTTATTACCTGCAGCTGCGACACAGCAGTGGTAAACTCTCCCTGCCGAACCTTCGTCTTTATTATTTTGCTTCTCAGTTGACGCATATTTTAACATGGCTACTGTCTAGGCAGGGCATGGATCTGCATGATCCTCTAGTAGCTGAGACCGGCTTCCAGCATTCCCAGACAAACTTTCTCCTGGTGGGTGGACGTACTACAAGTGATCCTTCCTTGGTGACTCAGGCTGTTAAAATCTGGAAAACATTGGTTAAAGTCACTGATGGCTCTGGGTTTGATCCGGTAACCTCTCTCAGGGGTAATTTAGATTTTGGGGCATTGGTCAGGATGGGAGGGGAGAGAGCCTGGTGCAAGTATGGAATCCAACACATCATGCATTTGTATGAGAGGGGTTTTACGATCCTTTTAACAGCTTCAAGTGTTGCATGGATTCCCAAGGAGTCATTTTCTTTATGTACTTACAAATTAGGCATGCACTTGTGTCATAATTTCGGGGGCTACCCCGGAGTTTCCTTGCGGACCCCTACAGTGTGCAATTGGCAAGGCTGGGCACTAGGCACCAAATTTAATCCTGATGGAAGGATTGAGGAACTGCAACTTGCTTGGGAGGCAAGGTCATATGATTATAGTTGACACAATTTATAAGGTAATGAGCTTATATGTTGACTCAGACCTCTGGTGATTGTTTGACTGTGAGGAGCGCTTTATTATATAAAAGTATACCCTATATACAATCACATCAATAAACATTCATGTTTATATAAGCTCACACAAAGTTGAGCATTAATATATATTGTTAAGTAGTATTACTAGGGCTAAAAGAAACTCTGGCTGGTAATTATTTGGTTGTATAGTCTAGCAATCCTTTGTCCCTGTAATCTTCTTAAATAGTTACTGAACTGCTAGCAATCAGGCACCTGATATGTCTGTAGTTCTCCTACTAATATCGGTAGTGCCGTTTGTGCAGTCATACATACACACACTTGGTATACTGCTATCAATCAGGCACCTGATGTGTCTGTTGATTCACCTACTAAATAGCGGTAGTGCCGTTTGGCAGTCATACACACACACACACACACACACACATTTAGGTTATTAAATGACCCATACACGAGTGGGTGATAGCTAGGTTACTATTATTAATAAAGGTAGCAAGGAGTGAATAATTGCAGTAGCAGGGTAAACGCCAACGCGCGTTTCGCTACATGCTTTTTCAAGGCAACCAGAAATGAGGGAGATTGAGAGTATTTATGCAGCTGTTCACGCCCACTGATCTGACGTGTCACTTTACAATAGGCGGAGACTCCGTGTCTCATGATTTCTATGATTGATAGTTGAAGTAGCCTATCCTATTGTTAGATTCATGTTTAGCCATTCCCAATGGTTGAGGATTGGGAGATCTATATTTCCCATTATCAGCTTGTAAATAAACAGTATGTGAGTACTGAATTGAAATTTCTTGAACTGTATCAGTTTATTTAAAATCCTACAGCAGTCTAAATAAGGAAATGAATCTCCGTTTAATATGGTAAGTGTATGATGATAATTGATCCTATAACTTAGAAATCCTGTAAGGATTAAAATTAAAGTTTATTATACATTTGTGTTTAGGTGACACAGATTAGGTAAAGTATGTTATTAATAATTACTAAACTAGTGACGTAATCCAGCGATGCTTAATCCCATTAACTCAATATATTCCCTGAACATATATTTTATAATGTGTAAAGCTCTTCTTGTATTTGTATATTCTAAATTTAACTGGATTAAGATTTGTCCATATTGAACCCTTCAAGATCTAAATGGATCAAAATGGAGATAATAAAAAAGCATATATAGTGAAAATAAAATAAATAAAATAAAATTGATAAATATGAAGCCCATAAAGGTTAAGCTATATGAATTAATAAATTGTGAAATCAACAATTAGATGAGCCCATGTTAAAACTAAGAAGAGGGCATTTAAGGTGAAACATTTGGACTACATATGGTCCCAATAATATAATTACTATTGCTTTATTAAGTGAACAAATATTAAAGGTGATTAGAAATTGGTATAAAACTATACCTACAGATTGTGAAAATATGGATAAATCGTATATAGAAAGATAGACACATAACGAGCAATATAATTCTCCTTCATAAATAGACCATAAAGTTATTGGAATCGTTAAGCCCATTTGGGATCAAACTATTCATCATAAAGATTTGTCTTGCTTCTCGTTTAAGGAGTTCCTGTTGAAATTTCCATGGCAAAACCTAATAATTGTTTGGGATTGCTGTTATGATGTAATAAAAAATGTCTTGCCACAGTGGTCAAAGGTTTGAATTTGTCTTTATCCCGAGAGGCATTTTTGATATTGTTTACATGTTCTAAGAGGCGTTTCTTGAACTGCCTACTTGTCATACCAATGTATTTCAACCCACACGGACAAGTTAAACAGTATATCACACCGATAGAATTACAATTCAGAAACTTAGTTATTCGCCAAGTTTTAAAATAACGGTCAGTATATTCTTTAGTTTGTATACAATACTCACGCGCCTTACACGTGCCACATTTAAAGAATCCTATAGTTGTCTTAGGAATCTTGTTATGGGAACTAAAATGGCTGTGCACTAATTGGTCCTTAAGATTTCTAGATCTTCTCCAAGACATGGAGACTTTGTTGGGCAGAATTTGATTTAGATCCTCATCTAATAATAATACATTCCAATGTTTCTGAAATATCTCTGAGATATCCTTCCATTCATTACAGAATGATCCAATCATTCTAACTCCAGAGTCCTGAACTTTATTTTTTGCAGATGGATAAATTAATGATTCTCTATTTGTTTGTAGGACCGAGTTTACTGCTTTCCGTATAATTTTATTACTGTACCCCCGCCGTTTTAATCTTGTCTGCAATTCCTGAGATCTAACTTGAAAAGTATTCTCATCTGAGCAGTTACGTTTTGTCCTAAGAAGTTCACCCTTAGGGAGACCTCTAAGGACAGGGGGAAAGTGGGAGCTGGTGTAATGTAACAGACTGTTCGTAGCTGTAGACTTCCTATAGACATCAGTACAAAGTCTGCCTTCTCTATTAATTTGTATTTTTAGGTCAAGGAAATTTATAGTGTTTTTATGAATATCTGAAGTCAATTTTAAATTGAGATTATTGTTATTAAGAATTCCAATGAATTCCTGAAACATATTTTCCTGACCATCCCATAATATTAATATGTCATCTATATAACGAAGCCATAACAATATAGGGCTCGTATACTGTTCATTGTTATCATTAAATTCAAGTTGTTGTTCCCACCAGCCGAGAAAGATGTTAGCATACGTCGGTGCACAAGATGTGCCCATAGCAGTCCCTCTGATCTGGAGATAAAATTTATCCTCAAATAGAAAGTAGTTCTTTGTCAAGACAGAATCAAGAAGTTCAATCAAAAATGTATTGAATTCACTCTGGATCTTCATGTCTAAAAAATGTTGAACTGCCTGAATGCCATATTGATGTAATATATTAGTATACAGGGATTCCACATCAAGGGATGCCAACATGGTTTCACTATTGACTGATAAGTCATTAATTTTAGATAGTACATCCAAAGTATCTCTTGTATATGAGGGTAAACTCGTTACAAATTCACGTAAATGTTGGTCTACAAACTGACTGGCTTTTTCAGTCAAACTTACAACCCCTGAAACTATGGGTCTCCCTGGTGGAACTTTGTCATTCTTATGAATTTTCGGTAGAGCATATAAAGTTGGAATAATTGGGTTTGCTACCTCAAGGAAATCAAAGTCCATTTTCGATATTATTCCATTGTTGAAGGCTCATTTTATTAAATTCATATACATTGACAAAAAGTTTGCAGTGGGGTTAAAAATAAGTCTTTTATAGCATAAGGGATCATCCAATTGGCAATATATCTCAGCCTTATACATTGATATTGGCCATAGGACAATATTCCCCCCTTTATCCGAGGGTTTGATCACTATGTCCTTCCAAGATTCAAAATCCCTTAAAGCATTCCTCTCTTGTACAGTGAGATTACATTTAGATTGTGAATATTTGATTTTACCCATTAATTTGTCAAGATCCCTTGATACCAAATCCCTGTATATTCTAACTTGTGGGCATGTTGACAGGTCAGGAGAAAATCTAGATTTCTTCTTCAGTTGTAACTTTGCTGTATTTGTAACCGTTAATAAACATTGGCCAGAATTAGTGTCTAATTCTTGTAAAGTTTGTAAAGCTTGTCTCTCCTCCTCAGTTTCTAGACTGAGTATTTGTACAGTAGCATCATTCGTATCAGGATTGAGTCTCTCTTTATTACTAAAAAAAATTTTAAGGAGAAGTTTTCTAGTAAATAGCGCAAGTTCTTTTTCCCATTCAAATCTGTTGAACGTTTTATTTGGGGAAAAAGTTAAACCCTTACTCAATACTTGAATATGTGTAATATCAAGTGGTCTGTCTGACAAATTTATAATTCTCAAAGTGTCCTCCATTATCTCTGTCGTCTGTTGTTCCTTCGAAACGTTTGGAGACCTTCTAATCCTTCCATCTGCTTCCTCTTTTTGTCTTTCGATCTTGCCCCTCCCCCTTCGTATCGGTTTGTGGGTGCATGACCCCCTCCTTCTGTATCCCTTGAACCTCAACCTAAAAAATCTCTAGATTGAAATAATTGGTCTCTATTACCAGGAGAGGTTTCAGATGTCTCACCTTCAGATGATTCTATTTCAGAGGTGCTAAATGAGGTAGTTTCTGGTTGCCTTGAAAAAGCATGTAGCGAAACGCGCGTTGGCGTTTACCCTGCACCTGCAATTATTCACTCCTTGCTACCTTTATTAATAATAGTAACCTAGCTATCACCCACTCGTGTATGGGTCATTTAATAACCTAAATGTGTGTGTGTGTGTGTATGACTGCCAAACGGCACTACCGCTATTTAGTAGGTGAATCAACAGACACATCAGGTGCCTGATTGATAGCAGTATACCAAGTGTGTGTATGTATGACTGCACAAACGGCACTACCGATATTAGTAGGAGAACTACAGACATATCAGGTGCCTGATTGCTAGCAGTTCAGTAACTATTTAAGAAGATTACAGGGACAAAGGATTGCTAGACTATACAACCAAATAATTACCAGCCAGAGTTTCTTTTAGCCCTAGTAATACTACTTAACAATATATATTAATGCTCAACTTTGTGTGAGCTTATATAAACATGAATGTTTATTGATGTGATTGTATATGGGGTATACTTTTATATAATAAAGCGCTCCTCACAGTCAAACAATCACCAGAGGTCTGAGTCAACATATAAGCTCATTACCTTATAAATTGTGTCAACTATAATCATATGACCATTGGTTTCAATCAAGGTTACTATAGTACACATATCACACATTCTCAGTTGGAATGGTATCTTAGGTAGTCAAATATATTTACAATAGGAGTGATTATTATACACTGATTATCTTTATATATATTGATAATAAGTAGCAGGGCATAGCAATTTATTTTGCTATTTTAATTCACTTTAGTCACTTGAATATTTCGCTATTCAATTAGGAGGTATATATTAATATTTTAAAGTATATCAATAAAGTACAAGCTTTTTATCTTTAACAAGAAGATCGCTGAGTGCCTTCCAATACACAATTTCTTTCTATCCTCTTCATGCTTCAATATTAGCTATTTGTGTAATAGTGCACCACCCAGTAAACCATTTCAACCTTTATAATTATATTATGATACTGGAATAGCGATACCTAGTGCAGTGGTACCCTCTTTTTAGTAACTACCTCACACATTACATAGCCACGAGCCCTCTGTGCCATCGCACACACACACTACATTGCCACAAGCCTCCTGTGCCATCACACACACACCTCATTGCCACAAGCCTCCTGTGCCATCACATACACACTACATTGTCACAAGTCCCCTGTGCCATCACATATACACTGCCACGAGCCCCCTGTGCCATCACACACATTACACTGCCACAAGCCCCGTAGTCAGCACACAGACACACAACATTGACATCACCCCCCTCCCCCCCTGCTTCCCTCACACACTGACATCAGCACCCCTCACTACCTTTAGGTGCTCGCCTGCTGCATCGCTCCTCGCTGCTCAGAGAGGAAGTGAAGTGAGCACTTCCAGTCTGAGGCCAATCAGCAACAGACAGCCTCACGATTGGCTGCCTGCTGTTGCCACTGACCACTAATGACTCAATTCCACCCCCCCCCCCCGCGCTCGCCTCCTCCTCCGCGCCAGGTGGTGAAAAAGAACAAGAAAAAAAGTGTCAGGCACACCAAGCAGGACAGGGGTTTCTAGAGGCTAGGAAACCCCACCTGCGTGCGCGCCTGCTTATTCGCAATGCTGTGTCACTGCAGAGGACCTGCAGAAAGGTTTAGCGGACATCAGGGTAGTGGTCCACAGGACCAAACTACAGCGCTGCTTACACAAAAATTATCTGCATTGAAGACTTGTCACAAGGAATCCCTTTCCTACAACCTTATCACAAATGTCACTGTCAAAAGAATTAAGAACACTTTCTTGATAAGACAGAAACTTTCTAGAACAAATTGCTGTGGAATGATGAAACAAAAGATTTTTTTTGTCCACAAACACAAACACAAAAGATACATTTGGAAAACATATGAAGCATTTGAAGAAAATAACACTGTGACAGCATTAAGCATGGGGTGTCCAAGGGAGAGATAGCCATGTAGTACCAACAACAGGGAACAGAATCAGAAAAAGGAGCTCATGCCTAGTCACCGGATTTCATGAAGCTTGCACCAAACTACCAATAAAGGTATAAGACTTTATTAACAGATCTCATTAGAAGTTAACTGTTAGTTGACTTCTGTCCTGTAATAAAAGAGGGCATGAGTTTTAATGAGGTATTTAAATTAACAATAGGGAACAACTGGCAGATATTCTACATTGAGAAAGGAGGGTGGGCTGCTTGTTGCCATCTCTCCCTTGAATAAATAAGGTTTACAAACCATGTTTTGTAATACGGGAGGTTTGCGACCTAGCTACAGCTGGTGGAAGAATAGCTCTCACCTTATAGTAGCCCTTATTAATTCTACTCTTTCTAGGTCTATAGGCCACCAGTAGTGTTTAGCAAATGTTACGGAGGAAGGCCATATTGCTGTCCACATAATTATACTTGAATAAACCTTTTTTTTTAGGTTGTCTATGTGGTAACTGTGCCCTGGGTTATTTTGCACATTAGTCATTGTTGAGAGAATCCACCTGTTACATAACGCAGCAGTCATAGTTAAAACCCCAGACAGAAATAGTCATGTAAGGTTTGCCCTTCAACCCATCCCTTTAAATATCTTACTAGCAAGTATGTATCACTTACATTCTGATGCTTGGCTTTCAGATTGATCTGCAGGAAGACCAGAGATGCAGGTTTTGGGAGTTGCTGCACAGAAGCATTGTCTGATATGACCTCTATGTGTAAACAGTGTGAGACTAGTAAAGTTACCACAGTTGTTGCTTCCCCCTCTCTAACTGGCTTTCCAGACCTTTTAGTTATGACTTTACCACGATTACAGCCCACTTCCAGATATTAACCCTTGACATTTCTCTAACCATCATACTGTTTACTGGATATTTGTTTTTAGTGCTGATATGTAGCACTAACTTTATTATGGACATTTTCCGCTAATGGCCCTTAAACCTTGGTAACATCTATTTTGGAGGTCACACTATGTTGCTGTACTAACATGGTCTCTACTTATGTTTGTGTGTCCACATTTGCAAAACACTCTTCCGAGCGACAGCCGAAATAATCAAGAGTAGTTTTCTACTTCCCCTCATTATTCAGGAGGAGACTGTCACAATTCCCAATACAGTAAATTCCGGGGATAGAGGAACATAGTTTAAAAGATGTGTAGATGCATAGTGATAAACCTGTCCCCAAAACCGTCTAATGTATGGACATTCCCACATACAGTGAAAGAACGTAGCCTTTAAGCTATGACATTTCGGTCAACGATCCGATTCAACTAAACCCATAGTATAAACTAGGTGTGGCTACAGATAACCCCTATGAAATATCTTATAAAACATTTCCCTATATGTACTTGCTGGTAATGTCTTAATATAAAATACAATTGTTTTAAAGATCATATCCAAAGTCACCTGAGGAAAAAGATTAAAAAATTAAGTCTTCCAAAAGCTGACGTTCCTTCATATAAAACTCAAAGGAAGAGGGTGACTGAGACTCTGTATAAGCCTCAAATGCAGTTTTTACAGCTCCGTTCAAAAGATCATATTTAATTTGATATTCTATTTTCTGCTTAGCCAAATATGCAATAATGGGGCCCCTTAGTACAACCTTACAGGTCTCCCAAAATACTACTGTATCTTCCCAGTGTCTAAATTATCATCTACAAATTCCAGCCATTTTTTATTAAGATATTTTCTAAAATTATCCTAGATATGCAGGAAATCTCCAAGGCAGACGAGTGGCCCCATCAGAGCGAACCCTCAATTTTATCCATATCCGGGCATGATCTGAAATAAAAATACTCCCAATTTGAGAATAACTTACTCTAGAAAGTAACAACGTTGAAAACATCAGATAATCTATACGTGAAAAGGTATAATGAACCCCCAACTGGAAGGTATAAGTTCTTTCATTGGGGTTATGTACCCTCCATGGGTCAACAAGCCCGTGACTATCTTTAAAATATCTTTAAAATATTGAATATTATCCCATCCAGATCTAACATAGGAGGCAGGAATAGCTGATTTATCTAACCGTGGATTATCTACCGTATTGAAATCACCTCCCACAATGAGATTTGGAAGTAGAAGTCCCGACAATTTGGCAAAGAAGCCTCGATTAGGCATATTCAGAGCATAAATATTCAACAATGTAAACCGTTCACCATTAATCAACAAATGCAAAATAATATATCTACCCTCGATATCAATTTGCGTATATCCTCAGTAGTATAACGCAATCTTTTATTCAAAAGTATTGCAACTTCTCACTTTTTAGTTTCGTAAGGAGCAGAAATACTGTCTTGAATCCAGGAAGACTCTGAGTACAATTCCAATGTGTCTCTTGAATAAATACACTATCTGGTGACAAAGTCTTCAAATGGTTATAACTTTTTTCCGTTTAAGCGGTGAATTCAGTCCTCCTACATTCCAGGAGATAATATTAAATTTAGACTCCAACATCCTGGAGACTCAATTTCAATCATATTGTTTTCCATTTATCCTAACCCACCCTCGGCCCATATGAAGCAAACAGAAATTTACTAAACATCTCTCCTGCTCTGTTTCAGCAAGCAGTACGAGAACAGATTTAAAAATTTTTATATCCATGACCGCACCAGGATTGCCAAAAACTAATGACAATCAATATCATAAATAAAAGTTGCGGACTACAAATACAAATCTTTGTAATTCCTTTTTCCCATGTTCCACCTGACCTGATCTCATATACATGGCTTTACATTCCAGGGGCATGAAGAAAAAAATAACAGTCACAAATAACACAACAAAAAACATAACAGACAATATATCATCATTCAACATCATATTCATTTAAATGATCTCGTTTGCATAGTGTCTGAGAGATTCATCTGATTTACAAAGTTCCTCGCCTTAACCTGATCCTCAAAAAAATAGTTTTGCCCCTTATCAGTAATCCGTAGTTTAGCAGGATATATTAAAGCAAATCGTACTTGATTCTCTGAGAGAATTTTACATTATGGAGCAAATTCCCTTCGTTTTTATGAGATAATAGTAGAAAAATCCTGAAATATCAGAATCCTTGACCCCCTCACTGTCAAAGATTCAATCCTATGGAAAGAGCATAAAATCATTTCCTTCTCTCTGAAACTAAGAAACTTAGCAATGACTGGTCTAGGACGACTATTTGTATCTCCACGATCTGGACCCATTCTATGAGCCCTCTCTATTGTAACACTCTTGACATCAGCTTGAAACTCCTAAAGCTTTAATTAACTTCATATCCCAAAATTTCAACAGGTTAGTTCGGCGGTTCCCAAACTGTGCGCCGCGGCTCCCAGGGGTGCCGCGGCGCTGTCACTAGGGTGCCGCGGGCCAGACATAAAAAAACAAACAAACACAGAAACTTACCAATCCGCCGGGCCCCGGGACCCAGCAGCCTCCTCTCTCCTGCAGCTGTCACTGAATATCGACGTCAGTAACAAGCTACAGGAGAGAGGAGGTTGCTGGGTCCCGGCGCCCGATGGATTGGTAAGTGTATGTGGTTTTTTTTTATGGCTGGCGCCTGGCGCAGGGCAGAGTGAGAGGAATCGTGGCAGAGGAGGGGGACAGAGGATGGTGACAGCGGGACAGAGGAGGAGAGCAGAGGATGGTGACAGTGGGACAGAGGTTGGTGACAGGATGGTGACAGCGGGACAGAGGTTGGTGACAGGATGGTGACAGTGGGACAGAGGAGGAGAGCAGAGGATGGTGACAGCGGGGCAGAGGAGGGGGACAGAGGATGGTGACAGTGGGACAGAGGTTGGTGACAGGATGGTGACAGCGGGACAGAGGAGGAGAGCAAAGGATGGTGACAGCGGGACAGAGGTTGGTGACAGGATGGTGACAGCGGGACAGAGGAGGAGAGCAGAGGATGGTGACAGTGGGACAGATGAGGGGGACAGAGGATGGTGACAGCGGGACAAAGGAGGAGAGCAGAGGATGGTGACAGCGGGACAGAGGTTGGTGACAGGATGGTGACAGGATGGTGACAGTGGGACAGAGGAGGAGAGCAGAGGATGGTGACAGCGGGACAGAGGTTGGTGACAGGATGGTGAGAGCGGGACAAAGGAGGAGAGCAGAGGATGGTGACAGTGGGACAGAGGATGGTGACAGAGGAGGAGAGCAGAGGATGGTGAGAGCGGGACAGAGGTTGGTGACAGGATGGTGACAGCGGGAAAGAGGAAGAGAGCAGAGGATGGTGACAGTGGGACAGAGGAGGGGGGCAGAGGATGGTGACAGCGGGACAGAGGGTGGTGACAGCTGGACAGAGGAGGGGGACAGAGGATGGTGACAGCGGGACAGAGGAGGGGGACAGAGGATGGTGACAGCGGGACAGAGGAGGAGAGCAGAGGATGGTGACAGCGGGGCAGAGGAAAGGGACAGAGAGCAGAGGATGGTGACAGCAGGGCAGAGGAGGGGGACAGAGAGCAGAGGAGGGGGACAGAGGGGCAGAGGATGGGGACAGCAGGGCAGAGAAGGGGGACAGAGAGCAGAGGAGGGGCACAGTGGGGCAGAGGAGAGGCACAGCGGGCAGAGGAGGGGGACACAGCGTGAGAGGGGCAGTGGAGGGGGACACAGCGTGAGAGGGGCAGTGGAGGGGGACACAGCGTGAGAGGGGCAGTGGAGGGGACATTGTGAGAGAGGACAGAGGAGGGGGGACAGCGTGACAGAGCAGAGGAGGGGGGACAGCATGACAGAGGGGGCAGTGTGAGAGAGGGCAGTGTGTCTGGATGCAGAGGGGGCAGTGTGTCTGGATGCAGAGGGGGCAGAGTGCCTGAGGGCAGAGTGTCTGGATGCAGAGGGGGCATTTTTGCATACAACTAAATAAGTATTTCTGTCCTGACCTAAATACTTATTACAATTTTTTGACCCAACTACTTCTAAAACAGGACTGCTCAATAATTATTTTGGAGGGGTGCCTTGAAAAAATTTGGAGACTCTAAGGGTGCCGCGAACTGCAAAAGTTTGGGAACCACTGGGTTAGTTCCTTTCACCATTTCAGGATACCGATTAAACGGAGATTACTACGCCTAGATCGATTTTCAAGATCATCTATTTTATCCATTGAATTGTTTTATTTTGGGAAGAAGATTCCACCTGCCAGACCTCATTAGAGTCCTCAATGTCACTAACTCTAGTTTCCAAAGAATTAATACGCTTGGCATTAGATTCAATTTGTGCCATAGCCATAACAGCATGTATACCATGCAATTTCTGATCGATCAATGGCATTAGTATTTGTGATAATTATTTAGCCACTTCTGCAGATGTAGGAGAAATCAGAGAATCAGAGTTAGCTATAGCTGTAGACATACTAGCTTCTGAAAATGGTACAGGGGATTTCAATGTAGGGGAGAGAGAACTTCGAGTAGCCTGAAATCAGCCCTCAGAGTGCTTAGATATTCCTCTTTTCACCCCAGGATTCTTCCCCCCAGGATTCCTTCCCATAAATCTATCCATAACAATCAGGTAATCGAAGTGACCCGAAAGTGTAAATTCACTAAGACATGTCTCTTTCAATTCTTGTCGATATGGTTCAAAAGTCTCCATATATCAACATATCAGCATACATCAAAAAACAAAAACAAAAAAAAAGCAACTTGTTACAACTCTGCCTGTTATTTGTATCTAGCAGCAGTACCTCATACCACCAGAGGTGCTGCTGTGCTGTTCCTGAACTCTTCTTCATGCCTGAAGGAGTTAATCTCCTTGCATTATGCCTAACTAGAACTGCACCTGCCGCACTGCTTTAAATACCTGCCTCAAGCTGTGCTCTATGCAGTTCATCTGTTTGTTCCTGGCTGCTGCTCTTGTGTTTGCTCCATTGCTTGATCTTCTGTTGTGACCCTCGGCTTGATTATTATTATTATTATTAATTTTTATTTATAGGGCGCCACTAGGTGTCCGTAGCGCCGTACAGGGACAAACAATTACAATACGAAATGTGACGGCACGACAGAGAGAGACACAGGGGTGAGAGGTAGAGAAGGGGGAACATAGGTAGATTCAGGGGAGGGGGAAGAGGGGGGAGAGGCAGAGGAAAAGGTAGGAAGTTAAGAGGGAGACTGGAAGGCTTTGAGAAAGAGGTGGGTTGTTAGAGCCCGTTTGAAACTGGACAGATTGGGGGATGTTCTGATGGAGGGAGGGAGCTTGTTCCAGTGGAGTGGGGCAGCGCAGGAGAAGTCTTGGATGGGCGTGTGGGAGGAGGTAAGCTGAGGGGAGGAGAGGTGACGGTCATTGGCAGATCGGAGAGGGCGGGATGGAGCGTGAATAGAGATGAGGTTGGAGATGTAGGGAGCAGTGGAGTTGGCGAGGGCCTTGTATGTGAGAGTGAGGAGCTTGAACAGGATTCTGTAGGTGAAGGGGAGCCAGTGAAGGGCTTGGTAGAGGGGGGAGACAGAAGAGGAGCGGCGATAAAGAAAGATAAGCCTAGCGGCTGTGTTAAGTACAGATCGAAGGGGGGCGAGATGAGAGTGGGGGAGGCCAGTAAGGAGAAGGTTGCAGTAGTCCAAGCGGGAGATGATCAGAGAGTGAATAAGACATTTAGTGGCATCTGGGAGAGGAAGGGCCGGATGCGTGCGATGTTACGCAGCTGAAAGCGGCAGGATTTAGCAAGAGAGCGAATGTGAGGGGCAAAAGAGAGGGAGGAGTCGAGGATGACACTGAGGCAGCAAAGTTGGGGGACAGGGAGATAGAGGAGGAGCCGACAGTGATAGAGAGGTCAGAGGGGGAGGAAATATGAAAGGGAGGAAAGACAATGAGTTTGGTTTTGGCGAGGTTGAGTTTGAGGAATCTAGAGGCCATCCAGGAGGAGATGGCAGAGAGGCAGGCGGACACCCTAGAGAGGAGGGAGGGAGAGAGATCAGGAGAGGAGAGATAGAGTTGAGAGTCATCAGCATAAAGGTGGTACTTGAGGCCATAGGAGCTGATGAGTTCACCCAGGGAAGAGGTGTATAGAGAGAAGAGTAAGGGTCAGAGAACCCTGGACCCTGCTCGTTTACCTGTTGCCCTGACCTTTGGCTCGACTTCTGGACCTCGCTTATTCACTTGTGACCTTGATCTCTGCCTGGCTATTTGGACTTTGTTTATCTGATCTCTGCTTGATCCCTGGACTCTGTCTGTTTCCCTGGACAGCCTTGTGCCTTCTAGACTGGGGTAAACTTATAATACCTGTTCCTGCCATTTTACTATACAGTCTCTATTGGAACCAATTCTTATCCGTGGATTTGAGTTATCTTTGTTTATGTAATTACTTGATTAAAGACACGTTGCTTTATACTTCCGTTGCTCTTCGTGACTGCACTAGGAATCATAACACAACTATGACATAGTAATGCAAAAGTACTAGGACATAAATACATAGAAACATAGATACTTAGATACCAGTTTGGGATCAGTTTGATATATTTAAAACATTAGAGTATTGGAATATTTGGAATGTTGCACCAAGTACGATTAATACCCCTGATAACCTGACACCACTGATACCAATAAAGTCCAACAACGTCCAGTACAAAATCTAGCCAAATATTGAATATCCAGTATCAGCACAAGCACAAGCACAAGCCTAAGCAGCTCAAGCAGCGTAGGTCGCATTGACAGCTATATAACAGACATTCCAACCGAGGCCATACTTTACATATCCAAGCATATACGAGCAAACATTTTCTTCAGATCTCTTTTCTGGTGGTCTGTGATCTTTAATCTGCAGGTTGTAAAACTGTATCCATAATGCATATGTATCTGTAATTCTCAATCTAAATTAGTAGAGTCAATTAATTAATTAATTAATTAATTCCAGTAATCCAATATAGAGTCAATATAAATATAAGTCAAACCAATCACTCAGTTAGCCAACAGTTCATCAGTTTATCAGTTTTTTTCATTTTTTAGGCTTTTATAAAATAGACTTTCATAGACTTCTCTTTATTATTAGCTTGTATAAACTTGTATAGGCTTGTTTATGCTTGTATAGATTTATCAGTCCTTATCTGTCTCTATCGCCTCTATAAATTGCAATCACCAACTGTATCATATAGTTTTTATTTTGAGTGTTCTTCTCAGTCCACAGCCTCCATCAATAACGCTATTACTGTTACAATCCTCCCCAGACTAAAATTGATTGATTTTTTTTCTTAACTCAATTTCAAAGCGCTGGGTCAAATATTATTCAGTGTTCAATATACTGAGCAGTGTATTAATTGAGCAATATATGTTCATAGGTCATATCCACATTGAAAAGCCCACTCTCAATGAGGGAGAGGGGTGGTATAAGGGCAGTGAGGGGAGAGGGGTGGTATTGGGGTAGTGTGGGGATACGGTAGTTATGGGCAGTGTGGGGAGAGGAATGCATTGGGGCAGTGTAGGGAGAGTATTGATATTGAGGCAGTTTGCAGCAAGAGTGGGGGTGGTATTACTATAGTGTGGGATTGGTATAGTTTATTTCTTTAATCTGGGAGCGCGGTTACTGTAATTTGAAGGGGCTGGATTATGGGGGAGTGTATCACTGTAATAGAGGGGTATGTAGGGGTATTGCTGATTGCTGTATTGTGTGGCTGTTATTTATTATAAATTGTATATATATTATTGATGGGGATGCTAATAATGTACTAACTAGGATACATAGGCCCATTTTGTAAATGTGAATGCTATGCAGATTTAATGTTGGAGCTGGTTAGGGTGTATATTATTTGCTTTGCTTTCTAGGAGTTGAATAGTAACTATGAATTTTCCAAACAGGGCCCAACATTCCAGGATCCGGCCAAGCAGCAGCTGAGCTTAAGAAACCAGCAGGTAGTGTAAACTCCAAGAACAGGTAGGAAAGAGACTGTTTTGAATGTGCTGGGACTTAGAGCTGGGATTAGAGCTAATCAATGTCATACCACCAAAATCCCACAGACCCCCGACCATTTGCTTAAAACTTCCATTCCACCACTCAGGGCCTGATCAACCAATAGGCTGATCAGGCTGCAGCCTGGGGCGCTGGGTTGGGGGCAGGGGGGGGGGGGGGGTGTACGCCATGCTGGCAAACTGAATTTTTTTTTTTTTTTTTTTCGGCCCCTGGTCTCTGGAGTCCACCTATGCCTCTCCACCTCTATTGACACAACTCCAATCAGAATCCAGAAGACGGCAGCTAACAGCTAATCAGAAGCTGTTAGCTGCCGTCAGTGCGGGCACGGTGCGCTGTTTAGTGTGGTCACATGAGATGTTAACATCTCACAAGACCACACTAAGCAGACAGACCGCACCCGCACTTCAAGAAAGAAGAATCAATGCTGGAGCGTCCAAACAGAAGAGGATCATAGTCTGGCAGCCACCAAGGTAAGTTACACTAAAATCGGGGGGGGGGGGGGGGGGGCGGATGAATAGGCTGAGAAGCCTTACTTATTATAAGGGGGGCAGTGGCACAGATCATGACAGGGGGGAATAATAGGCTGTGTGGCTTTACTTATTATTCTCTATGGGGGCAATGGCGTAGATCATGACTCGGGCAGGGGGGGGGGGATAAACTGCAGGGAGATAATTATTTTTCTCTATATGGGGCCAGAGGAGAGATCATGACTCAGGGGAGGGGGGGATAAGCTGCAAGGGGATAATTATTTTTCTCTATATGGGGACCAGAGGGGAGATCATGACTCGGGGGGGGGGAGGAAAGCTGCAGGAGGCATCAAAATTATTAATTGGAAAAGCTGGGGGGTTAATTAACTGACTGTCAGGGGTTGGTGGATGTTAGTATATGATTATAAATAATTTTCATATATTTTATTATCTGTTTATACCTGTACTAGGGGGTTGTTTTTTTTGGTCATAATGTAGTGCTGTGTTTGAATCATTCAGGGTTTCTTAACATTTTACATTTTTACACATTTTCAATACAGGACTACAAGTTTTCAGAAGCCAGCTAACTGACAACAACTCTTCAAGAACAAGCAAGAGCAAACAACAGGTATTGTACGCTACAAGATCAGGTAAGAGAGAACAGCGCAATCTGTCTAACCTTGAATGTGGAATTTTACTTTACTGACATTTTAATGTATTTGCAAACTAATGTGGGCCTGATTCATTAATGAAAGTAATTAAAAAAATACAATTTGTACCAGCAATCAATGTTTGAATCTGTAGTAAATTTAAACACATAATTGCAGTTTTACAGTTAAATGTGTGCATACATTTTGGGTGGGGGGGGCAACCGATGTTACCCTAGGCCCTAGGGCGCCTGGAACCCTTAATCAGGCCCTACCACAACTTCTAAATTTCCACTTCGAGCACTTACCGAGATTGTATAAGTGGTCTTAGGGATGCTTCTAGCAATGTTTTTCTGGCCAATGATAACAAATCCTGCACTACATTCCTATTAAGGCTGCTATTCACATTGTGGAGGGGAAAGCTAGTAGCATTTCACTTGCTTACAGGAAGCAATTTTGAGAAAAACTTGAGGTATTTTGACTCCCTTGATAAACTGGTATAATAGAGGATACTAAGGTTTTAAATATCAAACAGGATATACTAGCAGCATCTCTCTGACTTTTCTTTTAGTACTTTGTTTAATACCCTCCCTAAATCTCTGGAGTAGGAAAGCCATATGGCTACTGAAGATCTGTCCAATGCGATGGCATTGAATTATTTTTCAAGCTCCATCCTGACATGAAAAAAAACAAACCTCTGAATCTTGGCCATTGGTCTGGGAAACAAATTTACGTGTCTATGACTGAATATTTGTTCCATCACTTGGAAAAGGAGTCTTTGCTGGAATAATTAATCAGCTAGCTCGTTGGGGCTTCCTGGGACATAGGTTGCTCTCAACAAGATAATTTGGGGGACAGCTCAATACCATAGGTCTTGGGCTTCTCTGCACAGTTTGTGAGAACATGTATGCCACATCATGTTTGTGTATGATACCACCACTCAGTTTTTGTCAGGAACTTTACTAATTCAGTTCTTGTCTAAAGATTCCCCAAAGTGCTTACCAAATGTTTCATATGCCATCAAAACAGCTTTCACATAGGCATCACAAGTTTTGCCAAAATGGCTCCACCACTGCTCTGCCTCAGATGCAGGGTTTCTTATGTCACCAGACACCTCCAATGCAAAAGAATATGTTTCTGTGGAACTCAAACCATAGATTCTGGGTTGCAGCAATGCAACATCTAAACATTGAGCTACATGCTCAATTACCAACCCCTCCATAATTTTCTCTTTCAACTGTGTAGATCTGCGTCAGGGAATGACCTAAAAACCTACTTCTAGTAATTAGTTGCCAGCACCTAATATTTGTTTCAGACCTATAGAAGCAGCTTCTTCAGAACCACAAGAATATTGGTGCCATGTCATTTTTTTATCCCCAACAGATATATGGAATGTTTGCAAGTATCCTTAGTGACCTTCAAACATTAGTGGGTAAATGTATCAAGCTGAGAGTTTTCCGGCGGGCTTGAAAAGTGAAGATGTTGCCTATAGCAACCAATCAAATTCTAGCTTTCATTTTGTAGGATGCACTAAATAATTGATAGCTAGAATCTCATTGGTTTTTCAAACCCGCCGAAAAACTCTCAGCTTGATACATTTACCCCTAGGTCTGTTACAGAGCTGATGTTTTTTCCTTCAAACAAAGGGAGACCAGAGATGGGGATGAGTTCCTGTCACACTCCTTGAAGATGTCGAAGAGGATGGGATAATATGATGTGTCTTCTTTCTTTTAGCTGTTGTAAATGTCAGGATTAGACATAGGCGGAGATGAGAGATCATTTTAGTAAGGTAGGCATTATGCTTTTTCACTTGCGAACAGTAAGCGTTCCCTCTGTGCAGTTAAGTGAAACTGACGTCACTCCTGTCTCAAATCTTTCACAAAAGTTAAGGAATGCCAGGGTCATGTTTAAGTCCAAAACACCTAGCGCAAACAGCTGTTAAAAGCCTTTAGAAGCATACACTGCGTTTGAAAAAAAAAAAAAAAATGCTAAACAAGCACACATATCAATATTTGGTTATTTATTTTGAAATGTAATTTTTTTTTAAATAAATAATAAATATATATATATATATATATTAGGGATGAGCGCGCTCGGATTTCTGAAATCCGAGCCCACCCGAACGTTGCGGATCCGAGTCGGATCCGAGACAGATCCGGGTATTGGCGCCAAATTCAAAAGTGAAACTGAGGCTCTGACTCATAATCCCGTTGTCGGATCTCGCGATACTCGGATCCTATAAATTCCCCGCTAGTCGCCGCCATCTTCACTCGGGCATTGATCAGGGTAGAGGGAGGGTGTGTTAGGTGGTCCTCTGTGCTGTTTAGTTCTGTGCTGTTTAGTTCTGTGCTGTTTAGTTCTGTGCTGTTTAGTTCTGTGCTGTTTAGTTCTGTGCTGTTTAGTTCTGTGCTGTTTAGTGCTGTGCTGTTTAGTGCTGTGCTGTTTAGTGCTGTGCTGTGCTGTGCTGTGCTGTGCTGTGCTGTGCTGTGCTGTGTTCTGCAGTATCAGTCCAGTGGTGCTGTGTGCTGTGCTCTGTCCTTCTGAGGTCAGTGGTGCTGCTGGGTCCTGTGCTGTGTCCTGTTCAGTCCAGTGGTGCTGTGTCCTGTGCTCTGTGCTTCTAAGGGCATAGTTATTTCCCCAATATTCCCCTGTGTTTAAAAAAATAAAAAAAAGTTTTTTTAAAAAATACCAAAAACTACTTTAATATTTTTTAATTACCACAAAATTTTCACAACCAATCCTGCAGTATAAGCCCATTGGTACTGCAATATTACCAAGTTCACACATTCAGCAGTAAAAGTCCAGTGGTACTGCAATATTACAAAGTTTACACATTCTGCAGTATCAGTCCAGTGGTGCTGTGTCCTGTGCTCTGTCCTGCTGAGTTCCGTAGTGCTGCTGGGTCCTGTGCCGTGTCCTGTTCAGTCCAGTGGTGCTGTGTCCTGTGCTCTGTGCTTCTAAGGGCATAGTTATTTCCCCATTATTCCCAAGTTTTTAAAAAATAAAAAAAAAGTAAAAAATAATAAAAAATTTAAAAAAAAAAAAATATATAATAATTATAACCAAATTTGCAAAACCAATCCAGCATTATAAGTCCATTGGTACTGCAATATTACCAAGTTCACACATTCTGCAGTATCAGTCCAGTGGTGCTGTGTCCTGTGCTCTGTCCTGCTGAGTTCCGTAGTGCTGCTGGGTCCTGTGCCGTGTCCTGTTCAGTCCAGTGGTGCTGTGTCCTGTGCTTTGTGCTTCTAAGGGCATAGTTATTTCCCCACTATTCCCAAGTGTTTAAAAAATTAAAAAAAAGTTATAAAAAAAAATACAAAAAAATAATTTAAATTTTTTTTAATTACAACAAAAATTTGCAAAACCAATTCTGCAGTATAAGCCCATTGGTACTGCAATATTACCAAGTTCACACATTCTGCAGTATCTTGTGCTACATATAATGGAGAGCAAAAATTTGGAGGATAAAGTAGGGAAAGATCAAGACCCACTTCCTCCTAATGCTGAAGCTGCTGCCACTAGTCATGACATAGACGATGAAATGCCATCAACGTCGTCTGGCAAGCACGATGCCCAATCTCCTAGTACAGGGCATGTAAAATCCAAAAAGCCCAAGTTCTCAAAAAACAGCAAAAAAAGAAACTTAAAATCATCTGAGGAGAAACGTAAAGTTGGCAATATGCCAATTACGACAAGTAGTGGCAAGGAACGGCTTAGGCCCTGTCCCGTATTCATGACTAGTGGTCCAACTTCACCCAAGGATCAAAGCCCTCCTCCCCCCCCCTACAAAAAATTTAAGAGAGTTATGCTGTCAGCAACAACAACAAAACAGCAAAGAACTCTGCCTTCTAAACAGATGACATCACAAATCCCCAAGGCGAGTCCAAGGGTGTTGTTGGTTGTGAACCCTGACCTTCCCATCACTGTACGGGAAGAGGTGACTCCATCCAGCATTTGCAGCACGCCCTCTGCATATGCTGGAAGGATCACCCACAGTCCAGTTACAGATTTGGCTAATGAAGGTGTGAATGTTGTGCACTGGGAGGAGGATATTGATGTAGCTGGCGCTGAGGAGGATGTTGATGATTATGATGCAGACAGATACCAAATTGCATTTCTCAATTTCTATTTATATTCTAGATTATATAACGGCTGAAAAGTTTTCTGTTTTACTCCTAGTGGAGAGGGGATCTGATGCAGACAGATACCAAACTGCCTTTGTCCATTTCTTTGTATATTTGAATTGCTAGTTCTACAGTCTATGCAGGCTGCTTTATTTATATTCAACTACAAGTGTAGGGCGGGGGGGGGGGGGGCATAGATAGCCACCAAAGTAACGTGGTCCATTTAATTTCACTTTCTAGCTCCACAGTCTGTGCAGCCTGCTTTTTTTTATCTTCAAAGTATTTATATTTACAAGCCTTGCAATCTAAATTAACTAGAGGTAGTGACGTGGTAGAACTCCAAAAGGCAGTTTGGAAGCCCCTGTACAAACTGGCTCTATTTTTTAACTGAGTTGTCCCCCTCCAGTGTGTACTCGGAAAGAGTTTTTAGTGCAGCGGGGAACCTGGTCAGTGAGCGGCGAAGGAGGTTGCTTCCTCACAACGTTGAAAAAATGATGTTTATAAAAATGAATAATCAATTCCTCAATGAAGTACAGCACTGCCCTCCAGACAGTACAGAGGGACTGTGGTTGTGGAGTCCAGCGGGGACGAATTGATAATGTGTGAGGAGGAGGAAGTACACACTGTAGGGGGAGAGGAATCAGAGGTTGAGGATAAGGACGACATCTTTCCTCAGTAGAGCCTGTTTAGTTTGTACAGGGAGAGATGAATTGTTTTATTGGTGTGGGGGCCCAAACAAACCAATCATTTCAGCCACAGTTGTTTGGTAGGCCCTGTCGCTGAAATGATTGGTTTGTTAAAGTGTGCATGTCCTATTTCAACAACATAAGGGTGGGTGGGAGGGCCCAAGGACAATTCCATCTTGCAACTTTTTTTTTGGCATTATGTGACCATTCAACAGTCGTTTGCCATGTTCAAAAAGTAAAAGAAAATGCCAACAAATTCAATAAATTAAATCAAAAGTTAAATGCCCTGTCATTATTTAAAACAAGAGGTTTTGACGTGCTAGAATTAGTGTAGTGTTAAGATGTTATAAACACTACACTTGGAAATTGGAGGAGGTAATGTGGCCCCGGTATCAAATTGGGTACCGGGGCCACCCCACTATGCAGTCCAGATACTTGTTTGGTGGAATTCCGACACGTGGAGGGTTTTTAAATTATATTGTGGCCTCGGTACCAAATTGTGTACCGGGGCCACCACACTACGCAGTCAAGATACTTGTTTGGTGGAATTCAGACCAGTTGAGGGTTTTATTATTATATTGTGTGGACCACTCTATCTATACCACACTACAACTCTATACCACTCTATTTCCTACTTTAATTCTATTTAATTCTATTTCCTACTTTAATTCTATTACTAATTAATTACCATAAAGAGGAACAAAAAAAACCAATTTTACCAAAAGTATAATATGACTTAGACTTACAAACACTACACTTGAAAGATCGTGCCTTTAAATGAAAAAGTCAGTCTTCATTGCACGACTATGTGCAAGTGCAACAGGGACATTTTTTTGGGTTTACAAAGTCAAACAATAACACTACGACCCTGTCTGTCTGGGGTCTGTCAATGACGAATTGTCTGTAGCATGTTTGGAGGAGGTATTGTGGCCCCGGTATCAAATTGGGTACCGGGGCCACCCCACTACGCAGTCCAGATACTTGTTTGGTGGAATTCTGACACGTGGAGGGTGTATTTATTTTATTGTGGCCCCGGTATCAAATTGGGTACCGGGGCCACCCCACTACGCAGTCCAGATACTTGTTTGGTGGAATTCTGACACGTGGAGGGTTTTTTAATTATATTGTGGCCTCGGTACCAAATTGTGTACCGGGGCCACCACACTACGCAGTCAAGATAGATAGATGCGTATCATAGATAAAGTACATTCAGTGGTGTGGGGCAAATTGAAAAATATTCCAAATGCACTGACATTATCAAAAACAAGAGGTTGTCACACGCTAAAACTCCAACATGTATATGATGGAGAGGATGGAGGAGCAGCCGTATGTGTAGTGTAATGCAGACCTGTTGAAGGTTTTTTATATATTTTATTGTGGTGCCCAGTGCCCACTCCTCTACGCAGTCCAGGTACATTTATTGGTGCGAATCATAAAAGTTCAGGGTTTTTAATATATCTTGTGGTGACCCACTCCTCTACGCAGTCCAGGTACATTTATTGGTGCGATTCATAAAAGTTCAGGGTTTTTAATATATTGTGGTGACCCACTCCTCTACGCAGTCCAGGTACATTTATTGGTGCGAATCATAAAAGTTCAGGGTTTTTAATATATCTTGTGGTGACCCACTCCTCTACGCAGTCCAGGTACATTTATTGGTGCGATTCATAAAAGTTCAGGGTTTTTAATATATTGTGGTGACCCACTCCTCTACGCAGTCCAGGTACATTTATTGGTGCGAATCAAACAAGTTGATGGTTTTCTTATTATATATATTGTGGTGACCCACTCCTCTACGCAGTCCAGGTACATTTATTGGTGCGATTCATAAAAGTTCAGGGTTTTTAATATATTGTGGTGACCCACTCCTCTACGCAGTCCAGGTACATTTATTGGTGCGAATCAAACAAGTTGATGGTTTTCTTATTATATATATTGTGGTGACCCACTCCTCTACGCAGTCCAGGTACATTTATTGGTGCGATTCATAAAAGTTCAGGGTTTTTAATATATTGTGGTGACCCACTCCTCTACGCAGTCCAGGTACATTTATTGGTGCGAATCAAACAAGTTGATGGTTTTCTTATTATATATATTGTGGTGACCCACTCCTCTACGCAGTCCAGGTACATTTATTGGTGCGATTCATAAAAGTTCAGGGTTTTTAATATATTGTGGTGACCCACTCCTCTACGCAGTCCAGGTACATTTATTGGTGCGATTCATAAAAGTTCAGGGTTTTTAAGATATTGTGGTGACCCACTCCTCTACGCAGTCCAGGTACAATTATTGGTGCGAATCATAAAAGTTCAGGGTTTTTAATATATATTGTGGTGACCCACTCCTCTACGCAGTCCAGAAAGATACCTTGTTGCAACGTTTTGGACTAATAACTATATTGTGAGGTGTTCAGAATACACTGTAAATTAGTGGAAATGCTTGTTATTGAATGTTATTGAGGTTAATAATAGCCTAGGAGTGAAAATAAGCCCAAAAACTTGATTTTTAAACTTTTTATGTTTTTTTCAAAAAAAATCCGAATCCAATACCTTAAATCCGAACCGAGACCTTTCGTCAAGTGTTTTGCGAGACAAATCCGAACCTCAAAAATAACGAAAATCCGGATCCAAAACACAAAACACGAGACCTCAAAAGTCGCCGGTGCACATCCCTAATATATATATATATATATATATATATATATACATACACACACACAATGTTCCATTACTGTGATTGTGTTGTAAAAATCCTCTTGCCTTTGCACACACCTCTTTCTACTAAATGCCACTGCCAGGTCTAACATGTATAATGATATTTAAGCCCTTAGGGTTATAATTGGAACTGCCGGAATGTCGGAATGCCTGATTTCATTAGCTGCATATAGCGCACTATGCTGCTTGCTGGCTCTTCAGTAAAGAGGCCTGGCTCTTATAGGCCTCTACACTGCAGTTTGGTATGCTAGGCAGATATATTTGCTACTATCACTCCCTATCCATTCCGGCTGACAAAATGGAGTGCACACTCCATTCCCCATTCATTACAGTTTCCGGAATGGAGTGCACACTCCATTCCCCATTCATTACAGTTGCCGGAATGGAGTGCAGCGTGCATGATAAAAAAGATAAAATCTTTTTATTGTAGCACTAACATTCAACGTTGGCATAAATATTGATGTTAATTCTCTTTACAATCACCACAACCACCATTCGAATTACTGTCAATGTGAAATGGATAATGTGACACTTGTTGATGGTGCTTTTGCATGCAAAACGACTATGAATCATAAGAAAAATTATTACATTTTTGCTAATTACACACATGATATATGCACCTTTAACCAGAGCGTATTATGGCCCCAGGAACACTTTTAACATCAACACAAATATGGCAAGCATAATAATGATCCCTCAGAGACAAGAGCATTGGTGAGGACTTGAACTCACGCATGCAGGTTTGCAAGGTAGAATAGCTAGCTGCTACGCCAATGTACAAGTGATGAAAACAACATGTCAAGGAAAGGTAATAGAACTAAAAGCTGACCACCTACTTCAATCATAAGTTGTTTTTCATAAAACTTTGTTAAAAAGGCCAATACTTAGAAATATTAAACACATACAGATTCAGTACATGCAGAGTGAAAATGTCTGCTTATTGAAATGTAGCCATGTCGATTAATACAAACCCAAAGTATAATAATATTGCTAGCACTTCCAATTATTCCTTTTTCTCTAAGGTTATTTTGGACACTTAGGTTTTTTCACTTTTGCCAGTAGAGATTTCCTATATCTTTGCAAGCAAGTAATTTGGACCAACTGCTTTTCTCTGTTGTAGCTGACCACACTGTTCAACATGCCATATTACACAACAAAACACACTAAAGCACTCTTAGATAAATGACAGAGTGTAATACATAAACTGAAACATACAAAGTTAAGCCACGTACAGGTATCATTCGGTTCAAACACTTTACCTTGTCATTGGCAGCTCGTTTCTTTAGCCACTAAGGTATACTTCAGATGGAAACACCCACACCAAAATGCACATGAACTATTTGCACACAAAAATGTCTTTCAACAGAATTAATTGAACACTTGAACACACCTTCTTAGTAACAGACAGAAAGGATCATGTTTGGTGATTTCAAAATCAAGAAAGCAATGTGTAGTCTAATGACTATCAGATATTTATACTATAAGAACTAAACACAAGCTTGTTTTAATCAGTATAAAATAAAAGAGAGTTACTCATAACCACCATTGCATAGACCCAGCATCAGATCTCGTCAGCTGATACCTGGCCTATACACCTGCATATACTTTGCTCATTACAATCACCTATAAAATACATCCTCATGCACACTAAATGTTTGTTAGAAATCAATAGATAGTACTGTGTTTTGCTGCTGGTGGTTTTCTTAATTGCATTTTATTTGTATTGAGTGTTATTTAAAGTTACTGTGTTATAGGCACTTTAAATGTTTTCAAGATGTTTGATGTTACACAATAACAGTGCATTTTGTATTGCAGGTTTAATGAGCATTTTAATGTGTCTTATTTGACTATTGAATTGTAACCTTTTTTTAGGGGTGTGGTGTTGTGAAGCTTTTCAATCTTATACCTATTATTTAAACTCTTATGTGGTATAGCAAAATTTTCATGGTGTATGTTTATTCCACAGATCACCAGCCCTCATGAAAATGTGGAGCCTGGACACCTAATCTTCAACATTGATTTGCAAGGTTAAAAAACAATCAAATATGGTTTGTCACACTTGGGGTACTATCTGTCAGTCCACACAAACTATTGTATTGGGATTTATGTTAATGGATTTTTCTTAAAAAACAAATACAAATGTTGGGACCAGATACTTGGGAGGGAATCAAAAGTGTACCTTTTGATTTCTGCTAAATCGAAATGCTGCTGGAAGGCCTGTGTCTGGAATTATGGAGCTTATCAGATGTGCCTTTTATAGGCAGAACAGTTTGAACAATAATGTTGATGATTGTTGTGTTTATAGCAAAACTAAAGGCTTTCCGTTGTGTACTAACAGGCCTTGTCTGGGACATGTCTGGCTCACCTGAAAATAATTAATCAAGGTGGATTGCAAATGTCCATTGCATCCAGAAGGCAACTGACATGGACTTGTAGACTTTTTCAGCTTGTAAGTATATATTTATGGTCCTATTATGTCATTTGTGGACTTGTTGTACAGTTAAGATAACATATTGTAGATTTTAATGCTTGAAAGTACAGGTGTGTACAAAGAACACAGGCAATGAATTTGTTACTTTAAATTGGCCCAAGGTTGTTTGCTTCCTATCTGATATTTGAAACATAGATAGGCATTATGGGTTCCTGCATGAGCTGCCTTGCTGCACTTCTGCGCAATGCTTAGAAAGGAGTTGTGTTAATATTTTTTAATGTTTCAATTGCTTACTGTAAATGTAACCCCAATTATTATGTAGAATGTTTTGGAGATACTCATTCAATTGTAACTCTCTGCTGCTTTGGAAACTGATTAACACCCTACACATCCTTCACTCCATTGTCCATCTAGACACAGGTCTCTTCTGGGTCAATTGCTACCTAGATAACTGCTCCTGTACTATAGGCACCTGTTGCAAAATCTCCCTTCCAATATCACTCTCTATTGAGGTTTGGCAAGAAATAATTTTGTGTATAAATGATGTAGATTAATATGGAACACCAGCTGTCCCAATGTTTGGGAGGATGTGCCCATGGGGAATGCAGTGGATGAATGAAAGTATCTAGTTTTTTGAATAATATGTAAGAGTAAAGGGTTGTTGCTGGTCGAAATTTTACTGTCACAAAAAACAGTACTTTTGTGAGGTTCATTTGGTTCTCTGGCTTGTGCACAATAGGCAATTTGCAACTTTATTTTGTGGTGGGACTTTCAAGGCACAAATGATGCAAAACACACAGCTAAATCAAGCTATATGAAAAACTCACAAGACAGTATTACAGAGAGTAATGTGTTGAAACTTATAAGACACTTTCCAGGTTACATTACAGGGGACACCTTCATGTGCACCAATGCATATACTAAGTACATTCTTATACGTTGTATGTGAGCTAATGTTGCTGAAGCAATGTTTTGTTTTTACATTCAACAGGCTAAGCTGGTGTGCCTTTTGGAGTTCAGCAGTTCGTGTGTCACTACACTTTGAAGTATTTCTCCAATGCTGCTTATGTTTCTTGACTTTGTCCAGATTGTCTACTCTTGATGCAAGTAACTTGGGCACACAGACCACTGTCTTATTTGCTATGTATTCTGCTGCAACTATAGAATCATGTTTGTTAACAATAAATGTGACCATGCATGAGTGTCATCAAGCACTCCCAATCAAGTATCTGCTGACTACTACACTGCTGTGCTTTGTATTGTCATACACAAGGATCCATACATAGTCCTTTGGGGCATGTTTAGGCACATGTCTACTTGTCCAATATATTGATGGCATGTTTGGTTTTTGGGGCATTAGCCACATAATGGCCCTCCTCTGAATTTACACTATATGTAGTGGTTTTAACCTTTAATATTAGAGATAGTTGTGTATTTAGTATAGTCTCTTTGGGTGTAGCACTTTTTAGAATGTGGTATTGTGCCCGTTCAACATGGTCTGTGCACTTATAGAGATGAGCAAAACACCTCTGTCAGTGTTTCTTAAATGTTGATGGCATTGGCTGCCACACTTCCTACACTAGGACCTATTGAAACCAACAGGCCCAAAAAACACTTGCAACTCACACAGCTTTGTTTGGAATTGTGGCCACAGACAAATGCTACACACAAAGTCCACTTATTCAAGGCCAAGGTATTGGTGTCAGATGCAAGTTCTGCATATGTTGGAGTTGGTCTCCACATAATTTTGTATTTCCCTTTTGGACAGCACTGTTGGGTGTTACACTTAAGCTATATTGTCTATTGGTGCAGTCATGCAATGTTCCTTTGCAGCAGCACACATATACACACTTTGAAGCCTAGTAATATGCGTGTGAAATCTCCGGTTTTTAGTTTGCACACACTTGTCATATTGTGTATTTTGTTGCCTTGAAATTCAGGGGTACAAGTATTATGGATGTGAACTAAAATGTTCATATTGGATTGGGGTGTAAGAATTTGTTGTTTTGCACTAGCATTCACATTGCTAATGGGCCTTGCAAAAAGATAAACTTAAAACACAATCATGTTGGGAATATCAGCAAGTAGTGTGTGTGAGTAATTTCTATGTTGGACATATTTTGTGTAGAGTAAGACCAATGCCTGCTTTAACGTGTGTGTGTGTGTGTGTGTTCAAATACTTTCAAAGTGTGACACATAATACCACTCTGAGGCCACAATGTAATTCTCCTCAAGCAGCAGAGTGACCATACTCCAGATTGGCAAGCAGTAAGTACTGAACACTGGCACACAATCTGTAGTGAGAATCAAAACCCCAGGCCAAACATAGTGGTTGACACAAAAGTGCATTTAGAATTATATTCAATCAATAAGCAGAGTTTGGTGTGGCTAAGTACCTAATAGGCTAGGAATATGCTATGTCTGCATGGCCATCCTGTGACCAACAGGCACTGTGGTTTGTAAAGGAAAGCACTACCAAGAGGGCTAATGTTAACTGTGCACAACCATGACACCACTTATTGTAGAGTCCAAAAATTGCATGCACCAAATTAAAACACATATTTCAATCCAAATGACAGGTAGGCAAAGCACTCCCCAAACATTTGTACTGTTCTACTTTGAAAAGCCATTACACAACTACAAATCTATACTCCAGTTCAAACCTTTTAATGTCAGCATCAAAACAAAGTTAACGCAAGGGGAAAACTGACACTATATGGTGTAAGATTTTCTTACTATCCCCATGTCCCCTTAGAGTGTCTGCTGTAGCCTAGCCCACATTAACACCAGTAATTCATTCTGTTGGTACTCATTCCCATAGCATCTCTGAGTTCAGTTCCATTTGATGCTTACAATTGGACAAATACACTGTATGTTATTTATTTATGTTAGTATGATGCTTCCTATTGTTTACTTATGCCTAATGGGTAATTGTATATGTATTCTCAACAAAACACATCAGTAACATGTATTTCCAGGTAGGCCCATTTTGCATTAGCCATTTTTACACATGTTTGCCAAATATCTGTCCCAAAAAACTGTTGTCCACAGTATGCCAGAGCCTGCTCAGTGAAATTGTAACTTTGCAAGGAGAGGAGAAAAAGGACAAGTGGGATTAAAAAAATTACTTAATTGAGAAGCCAGGTGTACATTGATGTTTCCTCACTGCAAAGCATTGAGTACTCGTTTTGTCTGCGACGGACGCCATATTTTTGGTGGGGGAGAGAACCATTACACACAGGTGTCAGAAAGATCCATGTGAGACATGAGTGCGCCCATAGAGAACCTCAGAGAACCAATCAGAGCGCTGAGTCCTCCATTTTGTAAAAAAATATTTTTTGGACATCGCAAAATGAGGGCAGCTATTTTTTCACGCAGGGAGCTATTTGCATCACTGCAGGCATGGACAATGTACCCTCGGGCCGCTATGTCTCTAATGAGATAAAACTCCAGGCATATGAGAGGATCCGCAGACATCTCCGCCTGCGGTACAATCGCAGCAGGACCATCGTCCAGCTCCAGAGGCGCTAGAGCGATCTCCGCGCTGTCAGCCCCAGTTTTGTTGGCTGAACTCCGTCAGGAGATCACAAGAAGTGAGTTCTCTATTAATCTCAGAAAACGTGTCAATAAATATTTTGAGTATATGTATCCACCTATGTTCACCCAAATAACTGGACATGGCCTACCACTACACAACATATCAATCTTTATCCACACTGGAAATGTCATTCCCCTTCCAATGCACCCATCCTGCTTTGGCTCCTGTCTCCTACATTTGGCTACTCAACATTTACTTTCCCACATGATTTTTTAAGAAACTTTAGGACATTAATGCAGGTTTTTGAATCAAGCTCTCAATCTCTTGACCCCAGTGCTGTAACTTGCTGACCTAAGCTTAAAAACCATTTTGCAGAATTGAATGCCAGAAGTGTTTTTTATTAATGGCAAAACATTTTAAAGACACCTTTGAAAACCCTTAGCTCATTTTCAAAGATGTGGAAGGTCCAACTGGCTATTTGCACTGTGAGGGTGTCCCAACAAAGGCCGATTTCTATAGTATTGGCATCATCCACAGTATCCCACAATTATACTGTGAGGACACATTCACATCTATACCTGCCCCATAGTAGATTGCAGACTTTACATACCCGAACATTTCCACACAGACTACTGGCAATATCTTAAATTTCCAAATTACCAGGCCAGTAGTATGTTTTGGGAGTGTTGTAGTCAACACATGCAAGGATGGAGCAAACCTGCAAACTCCACACAGATTAATCAGGACTTGAACTCCTGACCCCAGTGTTCAAAGAGCAAAGTGCTAACCACTAGGCCACGGAGATATTCCACATCCTTATACTAAAAACAAACATTTGTGGCAGGTCATGTGAAATGCTTTGTGTTTATCATGTTTAGCTCCTTGCTTTTGTAGTAGCTAATATTTGTGTCTGCTGGCAATGAGATTTTAGTTACATTTGTCTGATCACATGATTATCGTACTACTATTGGTTTGTTATACTGGAGAATCTGTTTACAATAACCTCTTTATTTGTGCCTTGTTTACAACAGACCGGGCCCGCTTTGCTCGCAGCCAACTACGGCAGCACCACCAGCCGGAGGGGGAGGAGGAGCAGCAGTCAGCTGACCTGGAGCCTGAGGGGGCAGTACAGGCCGAGGGTGAGGCCGAGCAGGAGGCGGAGGGCCAGGCGGAGGGGGAGTCAGATCCCCACGGCAGGGTGGAACAGGAGGACGATGGGCAGCTGGTGTTGGATAAAGAATCCGAGGCATCAAGAGATAGTAAGTATTTACTGGAAAGGCTTGTCACATTTGGATAACATTGCGATGTCCATTAAACTTTTAAAAAATCCCTGCTGTCACACGTGTGGATTAAATGGTGACCTACATGTCACAGTTTTTAAACATCATGGACCTACAAATGTTATTTTCATTCAACACTCAAACCACAGGCAGAACCATATTAACACATGGGCACGCAGGGCAGGGCCAACACAAATGTGACCGATAGCCTTGTAAACTTGTCAGTATATTATTCTTTATTTTTGGACTTCAAATCTAAGCCAAATGAATCAAACTTCCTGTGAGTGGTTGTGTAGGTATTGGCCTACTGTAGTGCTTTGCCCTGGGGCCTATAATGCTGTTAATACCACCATGTCCACGCCCCTCTCCCTGGGGCACACCAGATTGTAGTACATCTATCAAAATGCAACACCAAAGCCTTAACAACGTGTATGGTGTGGCCAAATGCATCTGTATCTACAGGCCTAACATTTGAAAGTAATGTAACAGTACACATCTCTAGTAAATCCTGTCTGTTTGATCAAATAGGTATACATGTATGTAATGTTTATTTTCTGATTTCTTTTAGCACCCATGGAGGAAGCTGCCAATTGGCCTCCACCACCACCGACTGCAGCTGAACTTATGGCCCACATGGGCCAAATTGTGGAGGACCTGGAAGGCCTCCACAACCGTATAGGGCAAATTATTGCCAATTTACGTTTTAAATTGGCCTACTGGGCCTCATTTTTGTCTTGATGATTTTATTTTGTTTTTTGTATTGTATATGTTAAGTTTCATGTAAATAGTTGAAAATCATTGTTTCATTTTAAAAATATATAAGTTTATACAAAAAAAAAAACTTGGTGTGTGTGTCTTTATTCATCTCATTACACAACATGTGGGTGTAAGGATAAAAGAGAATATATATAAAAATCCGAAAAGAGTAAGGAAGAAAGATGATTTGCTTATAACATCATTTTTATAGCACAAAAGGATTTCTTTAGCTGTTTGCATGTAATCCAAAATGAACATGTCCCCTCCACGAACAAGCCACCCCTATAAGAGGTATTGCATCTGTAGGCCCTGTGTGCAAGATAAATTCCCCAAAGTCAAATGCCCTAGCTAGTTACCAATTCCCCAAAATACATATGTCATTGTAGTGATAGTCCAAGGTTACGTTCACGTATCAGAGCAAAGCCAGTCACTCATTGAAGAGAACCTCGAAAGTGTACCCAGAAGTGGTGTAAGTGGTGTAAGGCAGAAGTGCAAGCGAAGCAAAGGACCATGGTACTGGAGTGTGGTGAGCGTTCTGTTTGGATTAAGCAGAGTATATCACCTAACGTGTACGCCGTGGCTCCAGATGAAAGTCGGTTTGCAGGCAATGTCGCATTTAACTCAAAGGAGGCTGACCCCTACAAACCCCCCTCTTAGTCCATTCATAGTAATAAATGTCAGCATGGACATAATAATGTGCATGTGAAGTGTGGGCCCTGAGGCTTTTCGAAAGTCCCCCACAAAAAATAATTTTCTAACAATACAGGAGACAGATGAGGGCATTTTTTTGAAATGTGGTTGAGCATGTATAACAAATCAAAATTAAAAAAACAAACATTGTGTGAAGTTTCTGCATTTCTTGTTAGCATAATGATTCCTGTCCACACAATAGTTGTGGATATGCTTAGTATTTGAACTCCTGGCTGCTGTGTTGTGAGTCCAAAGTGCTAACCAGTGAGCTACCTGTGAGATGGGTATTTTGTGAGTACTTTGTGTGAATAATGAAGAGTAGTATTAAGTGTGAGGTGTTTGTGCGTTGCTTATTTCCGTCCCTTAACTGTAGTGGACCACAAAAGGGTGTGTTTTTGCTGTTTGAGAGGCTTATTTCGATCGCACGAGTGCTTGCGTTACTCAAAGTATGCAACACAGATGCGTGTGCGTTTGCGTTCCTTGATGAATCGGGCCCCTAGTTGTTATTTATTTAGTACATTCTACAAAATGACAGCTAACAGCACGGTGGCTCAGTGTTTAGCACTTCTGCCTCACAGCACTGGGGTCATGAGTTCAATTCCCAACCATGGACTTATCTTAGAGGAGTTTGTATGTTCTCCCTGTGTTTGCATGGGTTTTCTCCGGATGCTCCAGTTTCTTCCCACACTCCAAAAACATACTAGTTGGTTAATTGGCTACTATCAGAATTGACCCTAGTCTGTGTGTATGTTAGGGAATTTAGACTGTAAGCTCCAATGGGGCAGAGACTGATGTGAATGAGTTCTCTGTACAGCGCTGCGGAATCAGTGGCGCTATATAAATAAATGATGATGATAGAATCTGATTGGTTGCTATAGGCAACATCTTCACTATTTCAAACCTGCAGTTTAGTAAATATACCCATTAGAGTCAGGGGTGGTATTGACAATGCTATATTTTGTTGGATGGGAATAACAGTTAGACAATGAATGCTTGTTGCCTGAGAAAGCAATCTCACCTTTCAATTTACTCATGAAGCTAATTGTTGTTTAAAAAGCAAACTGTTGTATCACACAATGTGTGTTACAATTTACCTGTTTGTCTGGATATATTTAACACTGTATTTTTTCAAGTTCTCCTCACAGCATAATAGGTGAAATGAGGTTGAGCATAAGAATAATATAGATTTAGTGAATGACTAATATAATGGCCCAGATAAGAGACCTTGTAAATATGTGAGGAATGGGGTTCGACCAACAAATCTATCAAAAAGTTGGTAAAGAAATCTGAATTACTGAAAGAGAAGGGAAATATGTTTTTTGGTTCTGATGTAAGTGCAAAGTTTCATATTAAAATTAGATATTGAATTACTCAGATGCACATAAACAGCTGTTTTAGGTACAATACGTAGCTGTAAGATATAGTGCTGAATTCATACCCCCTAGATTTAGTTTAAATTGATTTCCACCACAGTACAAAATGTGTCTTGCAAAAAGTTTTAAATGCGATTTTTGTTGTTTTACAGTTAGCTGGATACTTTAACAAATGGAAAAATGAATGAAATCCTTCTGCTTTGATAAATGATTGGAAAATCCAGTGAATTTTAATAGAATGATTTATTATTCTTTAAAACTGCAACACAAATAGAACTATTTACAGCATGCATAGTTATGGTCTGAATCGCTCATTAAAAGTTGAAGGAAATGTTGCATGAATAGAATTTCTTTGGTAGCACTACAGCAGAGAACATAATTGTGATAGATTATTTCTGAAGAGATGTTCTATAGTAATAATTTGGCTCCAGATTGTGACAGCATTAGGCATCATATTTATTATTATTCCTATACTGACATGAGTTCACAAGTATTGCTTTAAAGAATGTTATATAAAAGTATAATATGTATGGGCATAACATAAAATCTCCAGTCCCCATAGCAAAATGTATACGTGTCCAACCCCCGTTCTGCTTTTCCCTGCATTTGAAGAAAGCCTTGTTTGGGCTTTCACTTCTGAGGCAAAATGTATCAATATTACATCAGTGCTTTATCTGAGTTATAGTGCTATTCATTAGCTCGCTGAGCGTGTTATAACTTTTAATCTTTTATATATAATTAAATATGCTGTTTTATAGATTCACCAGTGCTGCTGTAGTTTTTTCTTTTAATTTTGCATTTGTATAACAAGTCATACTACTTTCTTTGTGTGGAGGGCTGCAGGTTTATCTCTAGCATTTTATATTATCCTGCTTTATTATATTATTGTATTTGAATTAACTCATTTTCCTAACTAGCACCTGGTGGTTCTTTTTATTCCAATATTACAGTCACCAGATTTTAAGGGGCGCAAAACCCATTAAGCAAAATAGCTTGCCACTTTCATAGCAAGTGAATTTAATACATATAGGGACACTCTGATAGGAGGTGTGGCCTATAATAACTTTTAAACAGTATGTTAACTGATAATGAATGAGCCATATAGGGTCAATCTTTACAAGCGATAAAATTAGTTATGCACAACGAAAAATGTAAATGTTTGGAACCACTTATAGCAGATTTAGCATTCATAAATGTCGTTGCATATTTGAGAAGATAAAAGTAACTGACAGCCATACACCGATATCACAGTTCTCTGGATCACAGAATAAAACTATCCCTATTGTTCCTAATCTCACTAAACTAACTAAAAGGCTCACCCTGTCGTGTCCTGCAAATACTTGCTTGGAGTGTCTCTGTGAGCAGTCTTTCCTCAGCTGTCTGATTATCCAATGGTGCTGACACGCTCATGTCAGTAGTTACTTTTATTTTCTCAGAAACGCAGCGGCATTTATGAATGCTAAACCTACTATAAGAGGTTACAAACATTTACATTTTCCGTTGTGCATAACCAATTTTATTGCTTGTAATGAATGATCCTATCTGCGCCCCTTAAAATTTGGTAACTGTAATATTAAATTTAATAAGGAGCAGCACACTATTAAATTGTTTAGAAGAGTGCCCAACTACTGACTTTTGCAAAATGTATTAAATTGCGATATGCCTTTTTCAGCATTTTTTTGGGCTACTTTGAACCCGCTGATGTATGTGCATGCTGACACTTGTAGTGCCACAAGTATGTACTATAATAGTGTCCCCATCAGGAAATATTAAGTGTTGCCACATCAGGTAAAAAAATATTATTGCCCCTCTGGTAATCAACTAGTATGCCCTAATAATATAATAAAATAAAAATGTTTATCCTTACATATAACCATACATGAAATTTGGCCAGTAATTTATTAATAAAATAATTTTGCCCCCGTAAGATAATTAATAATAAATTTTGCCCTTCTAAACAAGAAATCACGATTGCCCTCATAATTAAAACTTGTATTGTGTTACCTGTTATGTTAAGAATGGCCATATAGCTCTGAAAGCATGCTGTTGGCGCTATCTAGTCAATCAGGAGCAGGTCTAAAAAGGCAGCGATTTCTCTGGTGAATTTCTGGAGCTTTTGCGGTGAGTTTTACTAAGATAGGTGTTTTAAAATCGACACTTATCGCTGGAACTTGGATTTTGGACTCTCAAAATCAAAGTTTAATACATATGGCGACTTTTCATTTAAAATCACGGTCGATCTCTAGAGATTTCAAATCGATGGAAAAATCACACTTTGACACATTTAACCCTTGGAATTGGAAACATAAACAGGACATCACTGGGCATTTACCAGCCCCAGCACATGCTCAGAAAAGCACAGTGTTTGGTAGTTTAGTGGTTTGACTAACATCACCATGCCCCATTCACTACCAGGCACAGTAGCCATTGTACTTACTGTGATGCTATAGTTCCACCCCTGATAATGACTTGTTGTGATTTTGTAGTTTTCAGTTGTATTTGGTGAGTAGGAAGCAGGGCACCCTAGACAGTCATTCCTCCTCCCAAAATACATTTATCTTATTAATAAAATAAATCAAACTTTCCTATGTGGCTTGACTTAATGAATGATGCCAACATATTTCCTCTCTCTCCCCCCATCTGCTGTACCCCTGGTCACAAACTCACAACTCAATGCACTTAAAGCAGGAGAAAGTGTGTCAGTGACAAGAGTGACAATGGGAGGCACTGGGGAGAGATATGCCAAAAGCTAGTGGGGCAATTTAATGTGGTTTTATTGTTGTCTCTTGGCATAAGTCTTCTCTGTCTCCAATTTAGGGATGAGCAAAATTTTAAAAACTGTTCCATGGAAGAAAACTGTCAACATCCTCCTGGACGTTGTCGTGTCAGAACAGCAGAAAAAAAGCATACTCCATTAACCCCAGCCAGGGGGTGGTAAAGTATCCTTCACCTCTTCAATTACCCAGCACAATTTGGATCAATTGTTCCTTTCCACTTTCTCATTACATACCCTAGCTAATACACATTCATTCAAATCTCTCCATCTTGCACCTACTCAATTTATAGTCTATCCTATTTACTGCCACCATACTTCTTTCCAAAATCATCTTATTTCTCCATCATCCTATTGCTCCCTCTCCAATTATAATTTCCCCTTCACTACTTCCCTCCTTGCTAGTCTGCACACATGAATTGTTTTGTCTCCTGCACCCACCTCATTCAAAAGCCTACATAAACAGAAATAACCCTCACACCCACAAATCCTACTTTCCATCCATCCCGTACTTCCCATCCCACCAACCTTATCTACATATCTCCACTACCCTCTCTTCCCTTCTCCTGTGCACTATGGAATGCCAGATCTGTTTGTAATAAACTTACATTCATCCATGATCTATTAATTTCTAAATCCCTCAACCTCCTTGTCATTACAGAAACTTGGCTCACCTTCTCTGTCACTACTTCTCCTGCAGCACTCTTCTATGGGGGACTCTACCTCAGCCACACTCCCAGACCCGGAAACAGACAAGACGGTGGAGTAGGCATTCTACTTTCTCTAAGCTGCACCTATACTCTCTTAACCTTCCCTCTCATTCTTTTCCTTTGAATTCTACACTATCTATCTGTTTTATCCTCTCCACCTTGATGTTGCTGTCCTTTATCTTCCCTAGGTCCAGTTTCCCAATTCCTTGACAACTTTGCAGCCTGGCTCAATTATTTTCTATCCTTTGACATGTCTACTCTCATACCAGGTGATTTCTTCATTCTTATTGATAATCTCACTGTCTCTTCTGCCACTAAACTTCTTTCACTTACTTCCTTCTTTGGTCTTTCCGAAGGAACCACATCTCTAAGCCACTGTGATGGGCACTCCCTTGACCTCGTATTCTACCGCTACTGATCCAGTTTCTCCAATTTAACCTTCCCACTTTCTGATCACAACCTCCTTCCCTTCAGCCTCACCTTACCTCATGCCCTTCCCCCTGCACCCAAATACACACATACACAACGAAACCTATGTACTCTTAACCCAATCCACTTCTCATTTTCACTAAAACAACCATTTTCTCAAATGACTGCGTTGTCGTGTCCTAATCATGCTGCCTCTTTCGATAACAAAACACTCACTTCCCCCCTAAACAATGCAGCTCCAGCTACTACATATAGTTTCCGACGATCCAAACCCCAACCATGATACCAAACAGATCTGCTACTTGCAAAGTGGACCCAAACTGCAGAGCGCCACTGGAGAAAATCTGGTTCCTATCCCAATTTACTCCCAAACTCTCCTCTCCCTCTCCTCCATTCATGCCCACCTCTATCTCTTCATCTTGTCTCTCTCCACTGGCACATTTCCATCCTCCTGTAAACATGCGCTCATCTCACCAATTCTACAAAAAAATGTCTCGATCCAGCTTCTCTCCCAAACTACCACCATATTTCTCTCCTCCCTATTGCCTCCAAACTACTTGAGCGATTAGTGTACAAACGCCTGTCTTACTTTCTCTCCTCTCATTCCATTCTCGACTCTCTGCAATCAGTCTTCCGACCCAACATTCCACTGAATCTACTCTCACAAAAGTGATCAATGGTTTACATACTGCAAAGTCTAAGGGTCATTTCTCCATACTCATTCTCCTGGACCACCCTGATGCTTTTGAAAAAATAAGTAACAATAGCCAAATCACTTTGTAGAAGGTGATGTTTTCATTATTGTTTAACAAACTGTCTTGTCATTGATATCTAATATTCATTCAATGCAAAAATAATACATTTCCTTTATTCTTTATATGTTTTTGCGATTATTATATAGCATTTTATGAAATAAGCCCCATGGAGTTTTGTCTTATCTAATATAGGTTGAGTTTCAAGTACAAAGAAAAAATCATGGAGTAGACAACTGTTAGTTCTCTTTGCTAGTAGAAAGAGAAGGTGAGAGTCAATATAGAGGATTGTTTAACAAGGGAGGAACAAAAAAAGACAACCCAATGGGATACAGAAGAGAGATATTTAGACACATTACAATTTACACTATATTATATTTGCTTGATCTCTTTTTTTTTTGCACCAACCACATTTCTATGGGAAAGAAAGAATGATAGACTGTAAAATGAATGGTATAATTGCAAGAATTTGTCAGACCAATTTATTTTTGTCTGATTATTGCAACTCTACAAAATGAAAATACTAAGGAATATAGAAAAAATTACGTTGTTGGGCAAAACTACACAACCATGTCTAACATATAATTGGCTTCTTTTATACAATGCTATTAGAATGTATTGTTGTGGAAAATGCGAAATAGCTTCATGTCAAGCATTGCATGGGACGTCATACTGTCTGCCTGTTAGCCTCCAGGACTTTGCAGTATTATTTTACTGCTGATGATCTCAGCTTTTAAAATATTGAAGATTTCCAATAGTAGTGCAGACAAAGACATGATTATTTTGTACAAGAAATTGTATACTTTTTATTCAGCCTTATGTTTTATAATGTGACCAAAACTGTAGTAAATCAGGGAACTGAAGTGCACATTGATCAGCTGTACTGACAGGCAGGTGTCTGCAGAAAGATCTGACTGGCACTGCCAAGTGTTGGTGCAGTGACAATAAGGACAGAGAGGGACTCAGGAGACCATCAGTGGAATGAGTTGCAAATGATTGGAGTGCCATGATTAGTGCCAAATCAGTGCATACTACCGCACAAAGGGGGTGATTTACAGCTGCACAGGCATCAATATACACTGTACTACAGATGGAAAAATAGCGCATTTACACCAATATATACGGAGGTGCACTGTATAATGCATCACTATAATGCAGCATATAGCCCAGGCACAATTTAAAATTGTGGAATACTCCAGGGCTACTCTATGCAAGGACTAATGTAATGTATTGAAAAGTATATGTAGTAAATCAGTATAATGTAATTGGCTCAGTTCAGATTAGATAGAAACGTCTAAAATGAAATATCCAAATCCAAAAGGATGCTCCTAACAGGATGTTAGTGTCCGATCCGAACGTCACAATAATTGTCCCAGAATAATGTTCAAAAACTAACCCTCTGTAATGTTTAGAGGTCATTGATTTCCTCTCTTAAAAGCACATTTGTTTTCTACAATTTACTTATCATCAAATCAACTCATGTTTGATAGTTACCATGTCATTACCTTTGACATCTAAACATTACACAGGGATAGATAATATATCGTTTTTACACATTGACTAAATAAACTGATTGTAATCATGATCTGTATTTGTACTTTTACTCTTGTCATTACACACACTAATTAGTGGCAACTTATCATCATTGTTCGATACAGGACTTCTAAAAAGGTAAGAGATGGGTTTAATGATTTGAAAGCTGTGGGAAAGCCATATTGGGTGAGGTAGGGAACTCATGCGGGGAGCAGCATGGGAGGAGTGAGAGGTGGTTACCAGAGACGAGATAAGGCACAGGTCAGAGGTAGAGGAGGAACTAGAGGAAGAGTGTTTTGATAGAAGATTTGGATGTATGAAGGGGTGGTGTTTTTGAGGACTTTGTAGGAAAGTGTGTAATTTGAATAGGATTTTGGAGGTCACAGTGATCCAGTGTAGGGATTTTCAAAGTGGTGCAGCAGATGTGGAGCGGTGAGAGAGGAAGATCTGTCTTGCAGCAGCATTTAAGATGGATTGAAGTGGGTGAATATATGAGTGTAGGAAATGCTAGATAGCAGGAGTTTGCAGTAGTTAAGACAAAAGAAAAGGAGAAAAACAAATGGAGGAATAATAAGACTAAAGACAGAGAGTGAGAGTCTTGTTGAGGGAGACATGGTAATAGCAGATCATCTTAATAATTATTTTTGCTCAGTGTTCACTACAGAAAGAGCGGAGAAGACGACCACAGTTAGGTTGCAAGTATACTCATAAAAATGAAATAGATACAAGTACATTTACAGAGGAGAAGGTCCTAACAGAGCTCTGAAAACTGAAAGTGGATAAATCAATGGGGCCATATGGGATACATCCAAGGATACTAAAAGAGCTTAAAGGGATGTTGGTAGCACCAATAACAGAATGATTCAATCAGTCACTAGATACAGGAGTAATTCCAGAGATTGGAAAAAAGCAAATGTAGTCCCACTGCACAAAAGTGGAAGCAAGAAAGAGGCGAGCAACTACAGACCAGTGAGCCTTACATCAGTAGTAGGGAAATTGTTGGAAACACTGTTAAAAGAAAGAGTTGTAGAATATCTCAAATCCAGTAACTTACAGGATCCCAAACAGCATGGATTTACTGGGGGGAGATCATGTCAAACAAATCGTATTGACTTTTTTGACTTGGTGAAGTAGTAGATCAAGGGGGGCCCATAAATGTAGCTTATCTGAATTTCAGTAAGGTTTTGACACTGTCCCACATTGCAGACTATTAAATAAACTTGAAAGCTTGGTATTGGATTCTAAGATGGTTGAAAGGATAAGATTTTGGTTGCAGGATAGTAAATGGAGTGCACTCAGAGGAGGAAAATGGTTACAAGTGGAGTACCCCAAGGATCTGTACTTGGACCAGTGCTTTTTAATATCTTTATTGGAGACATTGCAAATGGTATTGAAGGGAATTTATGCTTTTTTGCAGATGACACATCAGTATGCAACAGGGTAGACACACCAGAAAGCAGTAAAACAAATGATTGAGGATCTAGGTAGACTAGAGGAATGGTCAAGAGAGTTGCAACTATAGTTTAATACCAAAAAATGCTAAATCATGCACTTGGGTCTAAAAAACCCAAAGCCTAAATATAGTATTAATGGCACTATAATGGAAACTACAGAAGACGAAAGGGATCTAGGAGTCACTATATCAGGTGACTTAAAAGCAGGTAAGCAATGTAACAAAGCAATGAGGAAGCAGAAAGTAGCAGAAAGAAAGAAGTAATAATGCCTCTCTATAGGTCATTGGTACGGCCTTATCTAAAATACTGTGTTTAATTCTGGAGGGCATATCTTCAGAATGATATAAATACATTAGAGACTTTACAAAGAAGGGTAACTAAAATGGTGCATGGCCTACAGCACAAAACTCACCCGGAAAGGCTCAAAGATCTTAATACGTATAGTTTGGAGCAGAGGATGAAAAGGGGGGAAATGATTGAAACTTCAAATATATCTAAGGTTTGAACAAGGTATAGAAGGGAAACATTCTTCAAAGGAAGAAAAGTACTAGAGCATGAGGACATGCACTGAAACTGGAGGGAAGTAAGTTCAGAAGAAATTTGAGGAAAAATTATTTTACATAAAGGATAGTGGATAAGTGGAATAGCCTCCCATCAAAGGTGGTAGAGGCTAATACAGTAAAAGATAGTTTAAACATGCTTGGGATAGACATAAGAATATCCTTTTAAAGAATGAAGGATCAAATAGGGTTTGAGGTTACCATAGATTAATAAAACAATGGGCAGACTAGATGGGCCAAGCGGTTGTTATCTGTTGTCAAATTCTATGTTTCTATGAGGTGGTGAGAGAATGGATAAAAGTTTTAGTATCATGTTGGGTAAGAAAAGGGCGTAGTCTGGCAATATTTCTAAGGTGGAGTTAGCAGGACTGGGAAAGAGTCTGGATGTGAGGAATAAAACAGATGGTGGAGTCAAGGATAACACCAAGGCAGTTGGTTTGGGAGACTGAGGAAATTGTAGTGTTATTGGTGCCAAGGGAGATTTGAGGGCAGGTGTTGACTCTGAGAAGAGGGAAGATGATAAGTTCTGTTTAGGACATGTTGAGCTTTAGATAGCATTAGGACGTCCATGTGGAGAGAGCAGAAAAACAGTTGGTTACACAAGATAGTACAGAAGGGAAAAGGTCAGGGGAAGAGATAAAGATCTTAGTGTCATCAGTGTAGAGGTGGTACTATAGACTGAAAGAGTGAATTAGTTCCCCAGGAGAAGAGGTGTACAGTGAGTAAAGGGCCAAGCACAGAGCCTTGTGAGACCCCAACAGGAAAGAACTGTGTCACCAAGACCAATGGAGTGAAGGGTGTCTGTTAAACAGTGTAAAAAGGTCCAGGAGGGTGAGTGGGTAGGGACTCAGAGGAAAGTACTGGCATCTAGGTGTTGGAAGGATACAACACTATATTACAACAGATATTCAATTGAAATCATTATTCAAAATGCAGGCTTACCAGATGAACAGATCAATGAGCAACTCCAGATGGAGCAGAGGTTCTCGGCAGTCAGGCAGGTAGAGAGGATGCCTACCACAGAGGATCACAGGACTTGGAGCAGGAGTAACAAGATAACTGGTGAGAGACCGGAATCTACGCAATGTTAATAAATCCTTGAAAACTGTGTAGTATTCCTTGCAGGCCATTTTAAGGGGTCCAAATTTCCCACACTAAGAATCCCTTCCTGCAATGTTATCCACAATTCAACAATTCTGGGATTGACTAAGAAGTGTTAGTGGGATGGAGATGGGCAGGGACCAACATTCTCTCCACATGCGGTCCTTCACTGCTGAGCTGGTGCCTCAATGCCTGCTAAAGTCCAGGGGAAAAGAATGGTGGTCTGAACTAGTTAAAGAGGTTTCTAATCCATTTTGATGAAGAGCAACTCGTTCTTTTAACTCTTTGAAAGCATTTGTGACGATGAAGTGAATGAAGGAACTGCTTACTTCCTGTGCATGTAATGAGAGTGAGAGGGATTCCAGAATATAGGAAATCCACCATTTATAAGCCCATAATGTGTGGCAATGTGAGCTAATCCACCTGGCTCATTCAAAGAACCTAGGTGGTTTCAGTCTATGTACAGTTGATTAAAAGTTCTTGAACACCATCAACCCAAATAAGAAGAAACATTTTTAATTAACAAGGAATATTATTATGTCTACAGGATCCCTTAAAGTTGAAGAAAAGACAGAATGGTGGTTGTCCGCTGTATTCTGTGCTGTCACATGAGTATGTAGAAATTACATTTAGACTTTGCTGTAAGTACATCATGGATCACATTTGTGAGAGCAGTTTCTGTGGTATATTAGTGGCAGAAGCCAGATTGCTGAGAGTCAAGAATGAAGTGAGAGGAGAGAAAGTGAGAAATAGGGCATTAATTGGTGAGAAAGGCTGGATCAAGAGATGGTATCTTTAGAATTAGTTAGATGGGATGGAAATGTGCCAGTTGGAAGAGACAGGTGGAAGAGGTGAGATAGATGTGGGCATGTAGTGGGGGAGAGGGATCAAAGAAGTTGGGTAAAATTAGGGTAGAGGGGACATGTTGTAGAGTGTGATGATGTGATGAGTGCAGAGACTTTGTCTTGAGATACCTGAGAGAATGCATTGAGGCTGGATTGGGGAATGCAGGTGAATATGGGTGGAGTGTGTGGAATTTGGCATGAGGAAATATCCTGTTGAATGGTTCGATTTTGACTTTGAAGTAGGTGGCAAAATCAAGAGCTTTAAGGGAGGAAGGGGGAGAATGTACAGGTGGACAGAGAGGTGAGTTGGAGATGGCAAACAGCTGATGTGGGTTAGAAGACTGGGTGGATATTAATGATTTACATATGTTTGTATGACAATTGAAAGGGCAGTTTTGGCAAATATAGTACTCTATGTCCATTAATATATGCATTACCAAACATTATTACCTAGTAGCCACGCATGTTCATCTGATCTCTGTAATCATTTCTGTCATATGACTGATGAAGGCATCATGGGCACTCCCAGGAAATTTGGCAACAAGGCTATAAACAAGTAGAGATGCATCACATTTAGCCTGCACATTGCTGGAAGAAAATGTTTTGATTCCAAAAAAATTTATTAATTTCTACCCTGTTGTACTAGGGCTTTATAAGTTTCATCCAGTCCCCTGTTTCCCATTACATGCGGAGAATTAGTTACATTATAAAACTGCTGTTTTATCAGCAAAAGATATTCTTTATCATATATATGCCAGATGCCAGATGCTGAGGTGATATGCAGATTTCGGCTACCACGTCATGTCATCATGGACACTCTGCAGATTGTGGAGACTGATATAGTGCCTATGATCAGAGCACATATAGCAATACCACATTTAACTAAATGTCTAGGTCAGTCTGCACAATGTGCAAAGTGTCCATGATCACATGAAGTGTAACCATGGCCACCGTAATAGAGGTATGGCCGATACAGCTGTGAGGGGCCCGGACAGATTAGGGGGCTGACCCAGACCCCTTCATCTATCCGAACCCCCTTGTCTGTCCAGGTTCCTTAATCTGACCGCCTGTCCCCCTCTATGATGTGGCGAATCCCAGTCACTGGTAGGCTGACAGTGCAATAACGTCATCAGTGCACCCTGCGCTCCCTGTCTATCAGTGAACAGGAGTCACCGCGTGGTGTGAACAACAGTTAAGTGAATTGGACATTTAATATGATTTGGGAGTGGGGGAGCGGAACATTTACTGTGATGAGGGAGGGTGGGGGGAGGTATGTACTGTGATAAGGAAGGGGGAAGGAAGGGGGAATTTATTGTGATGAGTGAAGTGGGCATGTACTGTGCATAGGAAGGGTGGCATTTACTGTGATGAAGGAGGGGGAGCATGCACATCAAAGAGGGAGGGGAGTAATTAGTATTGGACCCCACAGTTTCTAATGGCAACCCTCAATATATCCGAAAACTAGGTATCATTTCTGCATCTGGCTTACACGTGACTTGTAAACACGCTTCCTGAGCCATAGTTGTCGTTCCTGCTGCCAGTGGAGGCATCAACGTTGTCATAGCAGGATAACATAACATGGCAGTTATGCTATATGTCAATAAAAAGCCAAAACAAATATGATTCAAAAGGATACTACCAAATAATACTGACATTATATAAAACCTTAATGCTTGCTAATACTTTAAAAACAAATCAAGCAGGTGGGACATAAAAAAGATATATTATGATATAAGCCTAGCAAACATAATTGTAATGTAATGTCCTAAACATAAATGTTTGCTGACATTTACTTTGGAAGTGAGACTACCTTCGCTATTCAGTGTAGTAAACAAATCACAAAAAAATTTACATTTATGTACAGAACTGCAGTGTGACAGCAAAAACTCACACAATCAAGTGTTTGGTCAATACTGTAATATAGTTGCGACCAATGAAGGAAGTGGTATCAGATGGAGAGGTGAATCCGCAATAATTCAGTCAGAAGAGAGTAGGTAAGGGTGCCGGTTGTCATCAAAAAAGATATGCATCCTGACAGGTGTGTGTGTATGCATATTGTTAGACCAACCCCTCCTTCCTCGTTCCGCCACTTCAGTCATAAGGAGGTGCAGATGTCAGATGTGTGTATTAAAGTAATTCTATCATTTTAAAATAAGCATTGCCCAATCAATTATATGTGTGTCCAAAGCACATGGTGGTTTATTTTAGCAGATGTAAATAGTCAACAATTCAATACATTATTATATTATGATAAAGTACAGTACAGCACAGCCAATACCAAAAGATAAATACATACATACCGCTGCAATCGCTGCGCTTCCATGGGTCCCAATGGAACAGTATATCTTTTAGATAACTGTGGTCAGAGTAGACTGGCTAGCAGCTGCAGCTGTGATCATATATATTCATTCAGTGTTACAGAGAACAATGCAAATGACGTAGCTTGCTTCCATAGGTCCAGACAAAGGGTATCTCCAGGGCAAACAGTTCATAGGCTGATTCAATCTAAGGAATCCAAAGGAGGGGGTCATCTCTCCAGGGGGTCTGCTCCTTTCATAGCCAGCATCATACAAAGGTTTATTCTCTAATATCAATAACTAAAGTATGCAATGTGCGATCTCTTCGCCGACTGCACCGGACAGCTGCTGATGATTAGGGCTTCAATATGATATCAGGCATGACACCTTTCCTATAACCTGAACCTTTAATAACACTAAAATGTACATATAATCATATTATATAAACTAATAATAAACCAAATGCTATCTGCACATAAGTTACAGTGTAACGGAACCAATATGAATATGAATTAAATAAATAACTAAATGTTGTAATGCGAGTGTGTGCGTATTTTACCGTGCGAACGCACCACGCCGCGTGTTACGTAGCGTATGAGTCGCATTCACATGGCTAAACAATATTAAACCAATATACTTTCGTTCATCCAATTATACGACTTCAACATGTGCAACTCTGCATGCATGTGTGTTCACTTTGTGAGCATGCGCGCTGTAAAATAGGAGTACATCCCACTCTATACCAGGCCCATATATGCTGTTATATCTGCTCTATTTTACTCTTAAGTTACTTGTAATATAGTGACTTCAACTTAGGCCGTAGTTCTATCTATTTAACCATGACACATTGTTCATTTCTAGGTAATGAAGATCATCTTTTATATCCAATTTTTCAAAGCTAGGTACAGTTTTGAAAAATAGTGCCACTGAAGCACTTTATAGAGAATATTTGTCTGCCCCATTGGAGCTAACAGTCTAAGTTCCCTAACACACACACACACACACACACACACACACACACACACACACACACACACACACACACACACACACACACACACACACACACACACACACACACACACACTTAACCTACCAGTATGTTTTTGCAGTGTGGAAAAAACTTACAAACTCCACATAAATAAGTCCCTGTTCTGCAATCAAACTCATTACCCCAGGGTTGTGAGGCAGAAGTGCTAACTACTGAGCCACTGTGTTTGTTAATATTTGGTTTGATAATGCATTCAACATTCTAAAATAGCTTCAGAGGTGAATTCGCAATTAGCCAATCAGAAGCAGCTAGCTAGTGCTGGCGACCATCATCATTATCACGTGTATTTGCATCTGCCCTCTAGTAGATATAAAGATATGGCTCCTGACAAGTGTATATACATCTGTGTGCTGGTCTGCCTCTCCCACACTTGGGTGAACACTTCCTTACTGTACTGGGCCTATGTTAGACTGTTCCTTCCCTCCTAGGTTCCACCACTACAGTCATAAGGAGGTGCAGTTGTCAGATCTGTGCAACTGCACTTATACTTGCACTCTCTTTATGGGCATGTGCAGTGCAAATGTTCATAATTTATTTTACACAAACGGAAGTACATCCAACTAAACATCAGGCCCACAATACCTACCACATGAGCACGCATAAAGATGCAAACACACAGAGGTTCATTTCATCAGACGCCAATTGAACTACCAGTATGTCTTTGCAGTATAGGAGGAAAATAGACCACCCAGAGGACACCCATGCAAACATACAAACTCCCCACACATGGTGCACTATTTGGAATTGAACCCATGGTCCCAGCACTATGAGGCAGTAATGCTAACCAATGTACCGCCCAATTAATATTTAACCAGCAGCACAGAGTTTTAGCACAAGCAACTAAAGCACGTTCATATGTAAGCAAGTTTGAAGTGGAGAGGCTAGGCCACCTTGTAGTCAATCTGGGCATCTAGACCTTAACAGCAACAAAGAATAGTGATGTAGGGCTGATGTCAAGTTTAAGTAAAGCCATAAGTTGAAGGCAATTAATATGTTGTGTTTATACTTTTGTCAGCAGTTACCATTATGGATTAAGTTTCATTCACAGCCAGCCAATCGTAGTTGTGGGGAGTGGTTTCTGTTTATGCTATAAATCATACTGACATTGTGGGCTGGCCCTCTTGGTTCCTGGACCTTTGGATACCTCCCTCCCACCCTTCATAGATTTAGTTATGTTACGGTTAATCATTTCTGTGTTTCAGGTGAGGCGCAGTAGGTAGGAGAGCAGTGCAGTCAGTGACTAATCGAAGGTTCTACCGTTGACTGGCCGCACGTCACCGCGATTTTCGCAGTAACCCGACTCTTGGACCTCTTTGGTGGAGAGTCCCTTGACGTGCCTTTGTGCAGGCGCGTCAATGTGAGTCCAGAGGGGAGCGATCGCGATTACGCAAAGTTTAGCAGCGGTCAGTGGTAAAGACTTGGGTATGGTAAAGTCTTGGGACAGTGGTAATTGCGGTTTACCTTACGCTGTATTGGTTTCAAGATTGGTTGTTAGCAGACTGCTTTGCTCTCGCCGCCACCAGAGTTTAAGAAATGTTACATTAAATAAACTGTGACCTTTTTGCCAAAAATATATTTTGTGTCTGTGTGGTTATTTTTAGTTCAGTAATGGTATGAATTATAACACGAAAGGTATTAGGTGCAATGGCAGGGGTATTAAAACTGAGCGTTTTAACTGTTTGGGAAGACTGTGAATTTAGATACATCACAATATGAAACAACGTTCTACATAATACTTGTTATTACACTGCATTTGAAATAAAGCATAGCAGTATGGAAAAATAAGTTTTGTAATGCCAGATCAATAAACATTCTAATTTTAGGCACTGGGTTTTATTGGTTATAGTAAGTTATTTGATAAATAATGTCAATGTACTAACATATGGCAGTGTCTAAATGATTCCAAGTGAGAGAACCACAGAAGAAAATACAACACAGTCCACTGTAATATAAACATACTTTATTCCTTGTGATTGCTTTCTTTGAGGTCTAGAGGTTAATACAACATTAATATTTATCTGTTACTCCAGAATATGTACTATGCTTCAAACTAATCAAATGCAACTAGCACATGCCTGTGTAAATCAATGATTAATCTTCATATGAAGCTATTCAGTGTAATAGCCTGCCAAGTCATTTAGTGAAAAGCTTTGCTGTGTGCCCCTATATTATTTCTGTGATAGTCACTTAGGAAAAAAAGGAAAACAATCTGTGTGATTTAAAGATGTATTTTACCAAACAAATGCATTAGCATTAACACAAACCCAATAGGGCTAATACTTGAAAGGGGGTACTCAGAAATAGATGCTGTAACCTATAGCAACCATTTAGATGTTTTATGTTTAGGTGCATGTGACTGGGGTGAGATCACTTATTGTCATCATTCTTTAAAATTAGGTACAAGTAGATGTAAAGGATTTGAAATGGGCTGAGTGAAAGCAAAATGAGGCAAGTAAAGCTTGGTACACACTACACGGTTTTTGTCCAATAATCGGCTCAATCAGCCGACATACGACCGCTCGCTCAAAAGTTGGGTCAGTGTGTGTTGTGACACGATGGTCGAAAGTCTGCCCAAGTGGACGATTGTCTCCACATTTGGTTGGTCGTACCGTTAAATATTTTCGTTCCAATCTCGTTTCCATTGTGTAGTGTGTATAAACTTCCGACCAATCCACAACAGTGAGTACGAAATTACAGTCATTGCTCACTACAACATGGCTGTAAAAAGTCGCTAAAGGGATGTCCACTCTTCCCTAAACAAGGCTAGTGTGTATGCAGTCCATGAACCGAGCGATCGGACCATCGATCGCATGTAAAATCGATCGGCATAAAAAGTTGGTACCCAGCTTTAGAGCAATATATCGTTTATAGCTTAGAATCTTTCAGACCAGCTATCTACTGCTAGTCCATGTGTGAAGAAGTTGAAGTGGGATGGGCTAGGCTATTATTGAATAATATGTTTTCATGAACTTTGAACTTAAAAAATTGGTCGCTATCACTTTTGTCTCTAGTGTATTATTTTTACAGTTTTTTACTTACTGTTCTAGCGTTTGACATAGAAAATACAGAAAGTAAATGGCCTGTTATCATCTGCAGCCTGATGTGCAGCACGAGCTAAGTAACTATAACACTAATTTTAATATTTTTTTAGTTTAATTGGGTGTAAGAGCTGGTTAATATTAGTTTTGTAGAGTGATATTAATTTGGTTAGATGGTCGGATTTATCTAAAGCAGTGTTCACATTAATGTACAGCTTACTTTATGCCTCATTTTTTTTTATTTAACATTTTATTACATTTAAGTACATTTTACTGTTCTATTTCTAGTTTTTATATCTGAGTACAGCATGACTGCCTAATTTATGTTATGTATGTAATTCTGAATTGTTTTGCTATGCTGAATGTGTGGACACTAAACAGTACCACTTCTCTTTATGTCATTTCAATGCTATACATATGCAGTATATATGACTCATGACCAAAAGTATATGAACACCAAAAAACTTCATATCCTTATGTGCTTGAACATCCTTCACTCCAAAACCATGAGCATTAATTATTATTATTATTATTATTATTATTATTATCTTTAATTTGTAAGGCGCCACAAAGCGTCCGCAGCGCCGTACATGACACAACATGATACAGAAAGAACAAAACAAGAATAAAAATATATACACAGACACAGGTAACATGGTAAAGCAAATCAAAATATTACTGGGACAATGAGTGAAAATGATGATAGAAATCAGCGAGAAGTAGGCCAAAGCTTGAAGCTGCGATTAAGCAACCTCTCCCGAGTTTGATTTAAAAATCACCAGATACAACACGCTGCTTCCTAGCTGCGAGATTAGTAAATACATCACTGTTATACTGCACCTGCATATAGAACCGCTGTCAAAAGTGTTAAAAATAGATAAAAGTTTTTTTAAAAAAAAATGTGTGGTCCCCCCCTGGCCGAGCACTATTAACTCTAGTGCTGCCATCCTACTGCTGGTTGTGTGTGGTCCTCCCGATTTTTATGCAACTAGCACTAGGCAAACTAGCCCAGGGTGGGTGGCACTATAGCTGGAGGACACGTGGCAGGGGTCCCCCTGCCATAATGACAACCAACCCCAGACTGGTCTGCCGTAAAAAATGAGATGCCCCCCCCCCCCTCTAGGAAGACCCAGACCAGTGCTGAAAGCACTAGGGCTCTTCCTACACCCCTAGTTGGTGGGTGTAGGGTAATATCGGCGATAATAAAGTTAGAAAAACAAACAGACGCCGTTTTGTTTTGTGGAACTAGAAGTCCCAGTCAGGCCAGGGTGCCATAAACAGTGTAGACATGCTGATGTATTTATAACTGCAAGCACCAGCATACCCATGGCAGTCAGGTTATGCTGGTACTTGGAGAACCACAAGTGCCAACATAGCCTGACACCCATGGCTGGCTGAGTCCACAAAACTAAATGTTTGCAAAACCACAACACCCTGTTTAAAACTACAACATTTTATTAAAAATAATAAAACCCCAATAAATACACTAAACACCCTCATTCATACCACATAAAATTATTAAAAATAATAAAAACCTTCATCTGTTGTCAGCAGCTTTTAATCCAAAAATGAAAAACAATTAAAGATTCCTTACTGCGCTAGATATCTATGAACACTGCTCACATATCGCAAGAGGTCTACCGCCTCCAAATAAAATTAAATAAAAAATGTATACAACCGTGAGTCTGTGACCACAAGCCGTACATAAAAATAAATTAATAATAATTTTATTATATTGATTAATCAAATCATTAAAATACTACTATATGCATAAAAATAATCATCCTACACATGTATGACAATGGAGAATACATAGTTTTACTGAAATACAAACAGCAGTCCAATTAAGGAAGTAGTGGTCGACCATACTTTGAAATACTCTAATGTTACACATATGAGAATAGCAATAACGATTGATTACTAATGGAATTCCAAGATGTAACCCAATAGGGCTGCTGCACTCATTAAGGTATTGCTATACCAATAAAAACAAAATATGAGTGTATATCACCAAATGTAAATCTTAAATTGTCCTCAGATAATAATAATCACAGTAACGTATGCACTGCAGAAAGAGAGATATATTGAATTTCCACTCCGACACACTAGAGCAGTAACCGCTTAAAATGTAACAACTTTTTTCAATGGAGTCAATAGCTGTGTACTGATATTTGCTGTGAACTTTTATTTGTGACACATCTGTTGACTTTGGACTTTCATACGGATTCACAGTGGTCTTTCTTACTTTGGATTTGTAATTCATCTCAGGTAAGGCTAGTACTCTGCAATATTACAGTATTTCAAAGTTTGGCGACCACTACTTCCTTAATTGGAGAGCTGTTTGTATTTCAGTGAAAGTATATATTCTCCATTGTCATACATGTGTAGGATATTATGATTATTTTTATGCATATAGCAGTATTTTAATGATTTGATTAATCAATATAATAAAATTATTATTTATTATTAATTATTAATGCTTGTAAACCGTGTCCCAAAATAATTTGTATTCCAATTGTCCATGCTTGAGATGACCCAAAATAATTTATATTACAATTACCCATGCTTGGAAATATCTTCTGTTTATCTGGCCAGAAGGGCCCCCTTGTTGATTGCCGTCTTCTGTATTCCAAACTGGAACATGCTTAGTTAACAAAAAAAGAAGATGACAGGCGACGCTAAAACAGATTGTACACTGTACAAGCTCCGATATGCAATGACTATAACAGAGCCACATGCTCTATTTATGGTCTAGGGCAGGGTTTCCCAAACCCAGTCCTCAGGGCTCCCTAACAGTGCAGGTTTTCCATATCTCCTTGCTGGAGCACAGGTGTATTCATTACTGACTGACACATTGTAACAGATCCACAGGTGGTCCTAATTATGTCACATGTGATCCGGAAAACCTGCACTGTTAGGGAGCCCTGAGGACTGGGTTTGGGAGACCCTGGTCTAGGGGATTTTCCCACGCTGTCATGTGGAAATCTCTTAGACTATAAATAGCTTTATAGTCTATTTTGAAGATCAGAGTAAAAATTGCAGCTGAACAATCTGGCGACTTGGGGAATAAAATCATTCGCCGCTGAAAAAATTGGACCTTGATACAGGCACGCCCATGTATGCTTTAATGGCATACTCACACTGGTGGGAAAACAAAACTGCTTCAGGACTTGGAGTATTGACATCCTTTTTTATACCACTTTATGATTTTGCTACATTGATTCTTCAGCTGATTTATTCTAGCTTTCCAAAAAGTTGATATTTATATGTACTGACTATATTTCTTACCCCAATCTTGTGTCTTTAATATTGATTCTGCTCTGGACACATTGTCATTGCTTATGCTCTTTGCTTTCCGGTTGTAATCATCTTCAAGCTGGCCTTTGACATATTCTTTTTATAGGTATATATACACCTATAAAAAAGGTATGGACAGGTTGGGGTTGAAAAGGGGGCAGCTGCACACTGGCCCAAACAGGGACCCATCACTAGACAAATATCATATATAACCCAATTTACTGTACTACAATAGATACATCTATACAGTATACAATTACATTCAGAATTTATGTAACATCTGATGAGCTTTAATCTAATCTTACACACTGGTAAATAACATCAATTCTTCTTTTGTCTAGAAAATAGAGAAACAAATTGGAGCTGGAAGTACTATATTATTCATGGTTACATATGCAGTTACATTATGTAAAAATGTTTTAGCATCTAGTCTTTTGATTTACAGCACATTAATATATAATTCTGTGAAATACAGCATAATTATTATTCACATCTTCCCAAATGTATCCCCAAGAAATATGGAACACAGCCAAAGTGAAAATTCAAATGAAGATTTACTTGTGGTCCAAATAAAAATGAACTAATGAGCCATAGCGAAGGATTTCAAAGAGATCTGCTTTGCAGAAGATAAATGTTATTATGGTGGTGCCAAATTAATTTGACATTAGAAGATGGCTTTAGAATCTCAAGCTCTTTGTTATATTATTTTTTCCAAGAACATTCAGCTTGATTTGTTTCTCTCTTCTTAATATAGTAATATTACATATTACTTTGAGTTGTACCATTTGTTCTCACTTTCAGAGCTTTGTGCCTATGAGTTAATTCATTATTTTAAACATAAAGCATTTTAAGAATCTTCTTCAGAAATGTTAGTACTTTCTGTTACATTATAATATTTTCACAGAATATCCAATGGCTTTCTTCACGGTAGTAGGGACAAAGGTGTTCTCTTAAGAAACTGTGGTAGATTATTACTGTTTTGTATCAAAAACAAATATTAATAAATATTTTTACTAAATAGCCCAATTAGATGCAAGAAAGATCCTTTATTATTATTATTATTATTATTATTATTAATAATATTAATAATAATAATAATAATAATAATTATCATAATTTTTATTTCTAAATATCCGCAGCGCCATACAGGGTAAAAATAGTAAGACAGTACAAGGTAGAACAGTACGGTACAATAAACAAGGAACACTATAACTCTGGTAACTCAAAGAGCAGCTAATAAGAAAGGGGGAGGGTGAAGGTGAGCAAGGAATATTCAGCACAAGCTGGAAACCTGTGCCCAGGAGTGTGGGCACAACTGACATATATATTTTTATATATTTTGAATTGCATTAACTAATAAATCATTGCTTGGCAGGCTAGATTTGTGTATAACTATAAGTCCTAAATTATTTACAATTGTTGGGCACTTTCTGGGACTCCACTAATTTACCTTAATTTTATTAAAACTTTGAGCACACCTTGTCTGCTCTTCTACACTAGAGGCTGCAAGACACGTCCAATGCCTATGTGGATTATACATTTGTAAAAGAATGCACAGAACATATATATAATGCCATCAGTTAAAAATAAAGGCATCAATAATGAAACAGTAGAAAGAACAAAAGTTTTTCTTAAAAAATGTTTTTTTCTCATGAAACACATTTCTAAGTATAATGTCTATTGAAAATAAAATACATTTTTACAGTTGCTTCTGATTGCAAACACATGTTATAGCATGCATACGAGACTGTCATCACTAGTATTTAGGACTTAGAGTAGCCCTGTAGAGAGATACAGCAGAAAAACAAGTAACTTTGAGACGGTCAGAGCTTGATTCGGACGTGGCTGCATGTGCTTGAGTGTGGCACGCCCCTACTGTACATTGACTACGGAAAAAATGGCCCTTCCCCACCCTGTTCACTCCCTGATAGGGTGAAGTAAGTGTCCTTTACGTTCGTATACGGAGCGGACAGGACTGCGTTAACTGTTGTATGTCCCATTTCTGGGCATGCTCAAAAGTGGCAGATACACACTTTACTCCGGCCCCTAGTGTCTACTGACATTGTACTAAAGTCATTGTCACAAGAAATAGCACTATGAGGTTCTTTGTACAGAGCTGAACAGTACAAACCACACGTTCCACTATTGGAAGATAATTTTCCTGCATATGTTGGAAAGTTAACAATTTTTTGGACTTATTGAGTGAGTGACTTTGTATATAAAGCCTGAACATGACACACAATGTATCATTCTTGTTGATCCATGTGAGCCTAAAACTTTACTGCCAATAGTTGTTCATAAAGCAATTGTATTTGTATATTGTAATAGAGTGAAGGGCTCTCTCGTAGAAGGCACATAACTTGGGCTAAGGTTATTGCTTAGACTTTAGTCCTACTAATGGTTAATAAGGCTGCAACAAATAAGTAGAAATCAGATCCAGGATATCTCTGAGCCTGACTTGGCAGGCATTCCTCAGGTAATTGATCTCATCTGATCAATTAAAAAAGGAAAGACTGCTATTTAAACATGAGACAAGGCCTTCCACTTCCCTAAGGAAAAATGAACAGGAAAGATAAACCTGTGTGCTCCACATATGTATGCGCCAAGCAGCCTAGCTGTCCGTTTGACAGGTGTATTTACAATGTATTATTTAGTGTCCTCAAGAGCAAGAAAGTTTGTTTTGTTATTCTGTTTTCTTTCCTTGTGCTGTATGTTGCTTATTGTGTTTATACTGTCTACTATATTGGGTAAGACCATTTCAAATATATTAAGATAAGTTTCTACTTTACAAAATGTTTTTTTCTCTTCCATGATGTTTTGCAGTTTATATTTCCTTAGCACCTTACTAATTGTTGGTAGACAGTATAATTATTGATTTGTAATAATAATACATTGAACAGGATAAAAAAAATCCCTTCTGAGAGATTAACTATTTCCTCTTATTTCAACCCTGGTCACTTGAATGCTGTAGAGGCATATATTTGCATTGGTGAAATGGCTGGAGAGAGATGCTGTAAATGGGCATAATATGTATGTTGAGGCTGATAGTTTATATCCAAGTATAATTAATACTACTTTTAACATACAGTATACCTCACTAAGGGCCTGCTGAGACATGTAGTGCACCCTGCCAAAGTGCTAAACAAAATACATACACTCACAACCTTCATTAACCATTTTATTTCTCCCCTAATTTCTGAGGTTCAGGGAGGCTTCTTCTAGGGGTCTGCCAGGCATTCCAGGGGTTAAATAAATCCCATCATAAGACGTGTATAAACCTACGTGCTGCCAAATCCCATCGCAAATGAGTGGTAGACGGCATTGATTCAATATTTATACAGAGGGGAATTCCTCATGCTCTGAGATCATCAGCATGTAACTAGCATCAGGGGGAAGCAACTGTGACAGACACAGCTCCAGAAAGGCCTATATGGGCTTGCTTCAACCCCTGCATACCAGGTAAGGTGTGTGGTACACCCTTACTGTATTTGGGCTACAGAAGCCTGCCCCATCCCTCCCTGTTCCGCTTCTCTAAGCGCAGAGAGACGTAACATAGTGGTACGTCTATGTCTTCACACAATAGTTAGAAGTGCGCTCTGCTACAGTGCATGCTTGGTAATGAAAAGTGCATTTTTCTCTTCTGAGTTGAACGTACAGCCCCTCAGTGCTAACCAGTTATGCCTAAGAGACTGCACTGTCCAAACATAACATAACAGAGATGTACTGAGGTTGCAAATAAACTGTTTTAATTGATATGTCACTTGGTCTGCATCAGTTAATCATTGATTTTGTTAAATTAATAAAGGAAGTTATACGTGAGGGAATGCTCTGTTATTAATTCAAAGGTTCATTAATTTGCAATTTCCAGTGCGCTGTAAACTCTGTCTATGAAGAAAAGTGGTACAGAATGACTATCTTTATTAAGATGCCATGGGTTTATCTTTAAAATATAATACTCTGCCTGGAAATTATACACAACTACCAATGGAAATTATGGAGTGCTGGGCCAATAGTTAAATCTGTAAAGATCTGTATGAGTGTTAAGATTACTGTCTATAATTGACATATGATTTACTTTTAAAATTAAATCTAAATTTTAAAGTGGAAGTATATGTGGGAGTGGGTTAATGCGTGTCCCCCCCCCCCCCCACATCATGCCATTATTCTTCCCCCAAAATTTTCCTTTTACATCATGCCATCATTGTGCTTCCACATCTTGCAATCATTCTGCCCTGCAATGTTTCCATCCACATCATGCCATGACTTTCTCCACCCCATCATGCCATCACTTCCTCCACCACATCATGCCATCACTTTCTCCACCAAATCATGCCATCACTTTCTCCACCACATCATGCCATCATACAATCTGCACATATTGTGGTCTGCATCCCCTTACGGTCTGCATAGGTGGTTGGTTTGGCAGTCGTAGTTCTGAGCAACCATCATTGTCAGTGGTTAGTTGGTCTGTCCTGTCTTGACCGAGGGAAGTGGTGGCAATGACATTACATCATGGGTCATTGGTGCATAAGTTATGAAGTGACAAGAAATGCATCCCTGATTGGGAACTGATTAATTCCCTGCAATGGTTCCCTGTCACTGCTGGGTGACTGCTATCTTAGATGGGTCTACACAAGCAGTGCCAAAGAGCTGTTGTGTATAATAATCAGCTTATATCTGTTAAAATAGATGTAGCTCCCTCCCTGTCAAAATTAGTTTGAGACCACCAGGAATTACACCCGGGGCAAGTAGCCTGATACTCTGGACACTTGGCCTGGGTGACGAGTCAAAACAATGCCAATGTTTAACTGTGTTCACTCAGGGTTCTATACAAAAGAGTTGGGGCTCATGTCCTTGTGCCCATGTCTAGCAACACTATTTAGAACTCCTATTGGCTGATTCACATAACATAATCCTTACTATAGAATGTTACTATAAGAGTAATCCGTAATGAGATTCACTCTACCTGACATAGACAAAGGAAGTCTCGTCCAGGTAGAGATCTTGGCCCGAAGGTAACTGGTCACAGGGTCTATATTAAGTGGCACATAATCAGCAACTGAGTTTGTGACCCAGATTCCAAAGTATTTAAATTTCAGTGTCCACAGGCCGCAGAAAACATCAAACTCATCCACAAGCTGTAGAAGGGTAGTCAGAGACATCTCAGAATCCTTCAGAAACAGGAGCATATCGTCAGCATAAAGCGCAACTTTGTCTTCCCTGTCCCATGCTCTGGGTCCACATATACCCGTATGTGCACGCATCAAACACGCAAAAGGTTCTATAGCAATGAGAAACAGGGCAGGGGAGAGAGGATAACCCTGTCTCGTACCCCTGCCCCTGGGAAAAAGAGAGGAGGTATGACCATTGATACTAATTCTGGCAGCAGGGGCCGAATACAGCATCTTAACCCAGGAGAGAAATTAAGGGCCAATATCAAATTTATAAATAAATGCCCATAAGTATTCCCACTCTACAGAATCGAATGCCTTGGCCGCATCTAAGGATACAACCACTGCATCACTCCCATATCCCCCCGGCATCTGCAAAAGGGTAAACAGACATCTAAGATTTATTGCATAAAGCCCATTTGGTCTGGATGGAGCAGCTGGGCAATAACCATGATCAGCCTTATAGCAAGTAATCTGAGATACATCTAACATCAGAAAATACACTTGTTTAACACATTTACTAAGTGTAATATTCATATATATGATTCATATATGCCCAAATACAAATATAATTAAGGGAGTAATTGGGTTTAGCCTTTATCTGGAGTAGAGGGTAAGTACCGTCTGGTGCTTCCCCGGGAAGAGGGCGGGGCTTAGGCAGTACACTACATACCGCTTCTAACAGAGTTGCCCTGACTGGTCATTAGTTGTTGTATGATCAGGGCGCCTATTGTTTAGCTAGTAGCATCTTGTGGGTGGTACATTATAGCCTCACAGTTAGTGTAGGTGGGAGGCTGTGTGTTGTCATTGCAAGTGACGGAGAAACGCGAGGGGAAGAAGTCATAATTGGAGGTTGCTTGGTGAGTAGAGTTACTAGGTTTCCCTTCTTCTGAGCGGGCCCTCACCTACTGGTGAGTAGAGTACAAGGGCGGGATTGTTCCTAGTCCCTCGTATTCGAAGCGCCAGATTTTCGGCCCAGAGTAAAACGAGGTGTCAGCAGGTGGGGTAGAGTGAGTGTTTCTGCCTCTTGTCATGGCCTCGGACAAATCGTCACCTGGGGCAAGCGGATCCTCACATTTGTTTTTTTTCCCCAGGCGTCAGTGCAGGAGAACGTGCCAGAGAGAGAGGACGTAAGATCGATCTTCATCTTGGACAGGTTGCGGACAGTGCGGTGTGCTGCATAGTTTTTCCTCGGGATTGGGTGAGTCATTGGGGTGTAGGAAAGGGGATTGTAACCTGTGTGACTTTGTCTCCCTTAGCACCCCTTACACTGAAACAGTGTCATAATCTTGATGACCATTCTAATAGAGTTTTTTTCCCCATTTTGACTAATCTGATAACTAATAATAGATAGAGAATTCTACATTTTTATGTACAAGTAGAAATAGCAATTCCTTTGCTGGTTATAGCAGTGTGTTGGTGGGTTTTTTTCTGTATAGAAATCAGACATAAGAGATAGGGTAGAGGACCCTGCCCTTGAGAGCTTGCATTGTAAAGGGTGGGGATAATGAGAGACAAAAGGAGCAAGGATGGTACAGGGGCCCAGAAGGAGCAGTGGTCATGATGTTGTCCGGACTTAGGTAGTGTAGACCAGGCAGTAACGACAATTGCAATATAAGTAGCAATGTGATAAGTGGCAAAACAACAGTAATGCAGCACTATATCAAATATGGAACAAACAATGGATATTAGCAAAACATATGCAGTGTATGGTAATCATCCCTCAGTGAAATAATTCCAATCATTTGATCTACAACAGAAGAAAAGTACAAAATAGTAGATATTTCAACACATTTGAATTGGTTGCCGTGAATTCTGATCATTTTTGGAACCATGAACCACCTTGCTAATTTTGTGTTTTTGGGATAAGTCAAAGGAACCCATCCATAGATATCATTAGATGATGTTCAATTATGCAAGAATGCAGAATACAAAAAAACATTATAGAGTTGCAGATATCCTCCTTTACTCAGGGCCATTTGCTATTTTAGTGCAGACTAACGGTAGTGAAACCGTATACTATATCAATGGCTAGCACTGACATCAACAATTGACAGCCTGGTCATAAGCAACCCTTCACTAGGTGCACGGATGGTATTAATGTTATGTGGGGATTGGTAGGAGTATTAATATTATGTGAGAGTTGGTGGTCGGGTACTAATGCAATATGTATGCTATTAATGTAAAGTGGGTTTAAGGGTGGCCATTAAGATTTATTGCAGCTGGTGGGGTGGAAATACGTCTATCTATTTAATGGTCATGCTATTGATTTAATTTGGGGGCTGATAGGCTATAGGTCTGTTTATTACATGTGAATGCTATTAATTTAATGTCAGGGCTGGCAGCCTGGGGGGTGAGGGGATATGTCTACATTTGAATGAGACTGCTCTTAATTTAAGATAATAACTGATTTGAGACCAATATGCTTATATTTTAAATGCAAATGCTATTAATTTAATGTTGGGCTGGTTGGGGGGAAATTGGCATATTTAATAAATATGAATGCAATTTATTTAATTTTGGGACTGATTGGGTGAGGAAACCAGCTTATTAAAGTTAACCACTATTGATTTAATGTCTGGCTGGTTGGGTCAAAGAAGACAAACTATTAAATATGGGTGCTATTGATTTAATGTCAGGCTGGTTGTGTGGAAGGATGCCTAGAATGTCCACTCATTGCTCGGCTTTCCAGGAGGTAAATAGAACCTCTCCTTTCCAAACAGGGCCCCAACATTCAAACATCTATCTAAGCAGCAACTGAGCTTAATACATCAGCACCATGTAGTCAAAGCTGTAAAAACAGGCAGGAGTGAACAGCACAGGCTCAAACTGTTCTGATTCTGATGGAAAAATCAGCACTGCCAGGACTGTCTCACTTCACTCCGCTATACTTGGGAAGGGGGAACTGCATCCACATAACAGTGGTGTGCACTTATTTTAGGTGTGTTTGAATGCTGCCACAAAGATCATTAAAAAGCCCCAATGTGCAGTATGGATAGGGCCTGGGAAGCGAAATGTTTGAAGGCCAGTCTGGTGCTGGTAAATACCTAGGCATGCCCCCACATTATGTTGTCCCTGCCAATGCATTTAGGAGGCATCTATTATCACGCCTATCATGATGGGAATGGGTACTATTGTTCTCTTTTGACCAGGGCACTAGAATGAGGCTATATATACACTCTCAGGTATTTTATATAGAGAAAATAGATACCTTAGGTCACTTGATATGGCTATGGACCCTGTTCACAAATGGCAAGAGGTCTGCCACCTACAAACAAACAAGTAGATAAAAAATGTGCAATCGTGAAACAGTGACCGCAGAAATCTGTAGGCATAAATAATATACCACTATTTATTAGCTGATAATAAACAATATGAATGACACATTTAAAAAGCAATACTTTGTCTAATCACTAAGGATGAGCGGACTCGGATTCCTGGAATCCGAGCCCCCCCGAACAGTGCGGATCCGAGTCAGATCCGAGCACTGTCCGGGTATTCCCGCCGATTCCGAAACTTAAAACGAGGCTCTGAGTCATAATCCCGCTGTCGGATCTCGCGATACTCGGAACCTTTAAATTCTCCGCTTGCCGCTGCCATCTTCACTCGGGCATTGATCAGGGAAGAGGGAGGGTGTGTTAGGTGGTCCTCTGTCCTGCTATTTCTCGTGCTGTGCTGTGCTGTGCTGTGCTCTGTCCTGCTGAGTCTAGTGGTGCTTTTGCCAGTGCTCTTTCCTGCTGAGTCCAGTGGTGCATCAGTCCAGTGCTCTGTCCTGCTGAGTCCAGTGGTGCATCAGTCCAGTGCTCTGTCCTTGCTGAGTCCAGCGGTGCGTTTTGTCCTGTGCTTTGTTCTGCTAAATGCATATTTATTTCAAAAGTATTAAAAATTCTTCCATAAAAGAAAAAAAAAAGAAAAATTCTACAAAAATCCTTTTAAAATAATATAAAAAAAAAAAATCAAAAAAGTCCTTGCTGAGTCCAGTGGTGCATCAGTCCAGTGCTCTGTCCTTGCCGAGTCCAGTGGTGCATCAGTCCAGTGCTCTGTCCTTGCTGAGTCCAGCGGTGCTTTTGTCCTGTGCTTTGTTGTGCTAAGTCCATACAAATTTTATAATTATTAAAATCTCTTAAAAATTACCAAAAAAAAATTATTTTAAAAATTATACAAAATTAATAAAAAAAAAAATATTTAAGCAGTTCTAAAGAATAGGTACTGCAATCTATATTACATTTACTACCTTCAATTTTTAAGCAGTTCCAGAGAATAGGTACTGCAATCTATATTACATTTAATAAGTTAAATTTTTAAGCAGTGCAAGAGAATAGGTACTGCAATCTATATTACATTTAATAAGTTCAATTTTTAAGCAGTGCAAGAGAATAGGTTCTACAATCTATATTACATTTACTACGTTCATTCTTTAAGCAGTTCCAGAGAATAGGTACTGCAATCTATATTACATTTAATACGTTCAATTTTTAAGCAGTGCAAGAGAATAGGTACCGCAATCTATATTACATATACTACGTTCATTCTTTAAGCAGTTCCAGAGAATAGGTACTGCAATCTACATTACATTTAATACGTTCAATTTTTAAGCAGTGCCAACAGCTCCACCTTATATTCTTCCACACCTGTGGCTGCGAGGAAAAAACTCAGTTTTCCTAAAAGACCCGCTAGCGGGGATGCAGACAACATCTGGTCCGGACTGAAGGACCTGACAACCATTGTAGACATGTCTACTGTCGCTGCATTGGATGCTGTCACAATAGAAAAAATGGTGGAGGATTATTTTTCTGACACCATCCAAATAGACATGTCAGACAGTCCATATTGTTACTGGCAGGAAAAAAAAGGCAGTTTGGAAGCCCCTGTACAAACTGGCTCTATTTTACCTGAGTTGTCCCCCCTCCAGTGTGTACTCAGAAAGAGTTTTTAGTGTAGCGGGGAACCTGGTCAGTGAGCGGCGAAGGAGGTTGCTTCCGCAGAACGTGGAAAAAATGATGTTCATAAAAATGAATTATCAATTCCTCAATCAAGTACAGCACTGGCCTCCAGATACTACAGAGGGACCTGTGGTTGTGGAGTCCAGCGGGGACGAATTGATAATGTGTGAGGATGAGGAAATACACACTGAAGGGGGAGAGGAATCAGAGGATGAGGATGAGGATGACATCATGCCTCAGTAGAGCCTGTTTAGTTTGTACAGGGAGAGATGAATAGCTTTTTTGGTGTGGGGGCCCAAACAAACCAATCATTTCAGCCACAGTTGTTTGGTAGGCCCTGTCGCTGAAATGATTGGTTTGTTAAAGTACGCATGTCCTATTTCAACAACATCAGGGTGGGTGGGAGGGCCCAAGGACAATTCCATCTTGCAACTCTTTTTTTGGCATTATGTGACCGTTTAACAGTCGTTTGCCATGAGCACAAAGTAAAACAAAATTAAAACAAATTAAACAAATTAAACCAAAAATATAATATAACTTATAAACACTATACTTGAAAGCTTGAGCCTTTAAATGAAAAAGTCATTCTTCATTGCATGAAGATTTGCAACAGGGACAGTTTTTTTGTTCACAAAGTCAACAAATAACACTTCGACCCTGTCTGTCTTTGACATACTTGATGGGATCTCAATGATGAATGCTCTGTACCATGGTCGTTGAAAACAAGAGGTATTGATATGCTAGAACTACTGTAGTGTTTATAACATAAACACTACACTTGAAAGCTTGAGCCTTTAAATGAAAAAGTCACTCTTCATTGCACGAAGATTTGCAACAGGGACAGTTTTTTTGTTCACAAAGTCAACAAATAACACTTCAACCCTGCCTGTCTTTTACATCCTTGATGGGATCTCAATGATGAATGCTCTGTACCATGGTTGGAGGAGGTATTGTGGCCCCGGTACCAAATTGGGTACCGGGCCCACTCCACTACGCAGTCCAGAAAGCTACCTCGGTGCAACGTTTTGGACTAAAAACAATATTGTGAGGTGTAAGGTATTCAGAATAGATTGGAAATTTGTGGAAATGATTGTTATTGAATGTTATTGAGGTTAATAATAGCGTAGGAGTGGAAAAAAACAAAAAAAAATGGATTTTAGTGCTTTTTATGCTTTTTTAAATATAAATCAGAACCCAAAACCCGAAATCAGAACCAAAACCTTTCGTCAGGTGTTTTGGCAAAACAAATCAGAACCCAAAACCTCAAGCTAATCAGAACCCAAAACCCAAAACACTAAAAGTGCCCGGTGCACACCCTTACTAATCACATATGAGGTATTGAATACTGAATAAAATGCCAAAGCATGTAGAAACCAACTCTATGAGTAATAATATATAAGCCCTTTCTAGTGGTGCAGATACCAAGCTAAACCCTATCAGGAGGCAAGTGTCCAAATTCAAACTCTTTCTGTTAGCTAATGTACAAATTGGAGTAATTTCTGGTAAAACAGACTTTTTTTTGGTGGCAAGTGTATAAATCAAAATTTGTTGGCACAAAGCAAAGCCCTTTATGGCGATTATTAAGCAATGAGGAACCATGTATTTTGTCAGGTGTCTAATGCTGAGTTCTCTCTATTGGCTCGTTCACAAAGCAGGATGGTTTATGTTGACTAGTGCACAAAGCAAAACTCTTTCTGATGGTTAGTGTACAAAGCAGGAGCCCTTCTGGTGGACACTCCACCATAGGGGTTCCTGCTTTGTACACTAGCCATCATACTTTGTCCATCCTTTTGCATCTCAATCAAGTGAAGCTAAGCATCAGGGGTCGGAGGAGTGTGTACTGAGCTCTGATTGGAGGAGCTCAACACATTCTCTAGTGCTCAGCCTTACATTTTTGAGGCTGAGTGACAAGCCACAACTTGGCTTCTATATGCTGTTAAAAGTCACTTGGTCTGTATAACACGTACCTGGATCCTAAGCAGCTCAACCTTTCTTCTTCTTTGTGCATTCAGCCTCATCTCTGTGTGTTCCCTTCTTTTTGCCAAGTACATATGAGTAAACTCCTTCCATATTTTCTTCAATGTTTTTTGGCTGGATGGGAGATTGACTCTTTGACTCTTCAATTCATTGGAATTGTGCGTTTTTGTCATTTTAAATCACATTAGAGCTAAAGCACATAGCTCCACTCATTTATCTACTAACATGATTAAAAGACAAAAAGCAGACAGAGAATTTAACATTTTGCCAGCTATTACTGTGGGTATCACCTTTCCAAGTAATTATATTGCTGCAGTTTTAATACAGTGGCAGGTTTGGCATAAAAGCCTCCTTACGTATGAAATGCTTGAAGTACTTTCAAAGCACATTGTCCCCATATGCCAGCCTGTATTATGTTTAACCAGATAGCTTACTTAGTTCAAATAGACTTTTAAGGTTCATTTTTTAACCGTGAACAAGACCCTTGCAATTGTTATATTATACTTTCACATAAAAATGCAGTAAGCACTGCACTCACCCATCCTTTAAGTTATAATGTTGCTGAAAAAATGTATCCTAAGTTATAGTACAACTGCTAAGGGCCATAATTAGAGTAGGTAGTTCACTGGCATCACACTGACTAATGGTCAAATTTTTTAAATAAATTAAATATCCCATATGGCCTCTGTGAGTTTAAGTGAACTAACAGGAGAAGTAGCAGGAAATGGATAATTACTGTGGAAATACAGCAAAGCTGAGCCTCTTTCTCAGCTGTTAGGTTATGCTGTCTAGCTGCTGAAGCTGAACACCAATGAGGAAGCAAATATTACACAATAATAACAAAAATAGTAATACAATCATCAGCTGCCAGCCTAGTTCCCATGGCTGCCCACCACGAGGAGCTGACTTTTGCCAGCCACCCATGCTGTGTGGGAATGAGAAAATGATATCCTTGGTAATATTAAATACCTCCTTGTGCCAGTCCTAGTGGTATATGGGGATAGGACAGAGTAATTGCAACCAGTCTAATGCTGTCCCCTGTGGAGACAGTTGATGATGCGGCAGATCCTAACCTACTGGTTTATTTCCAATCAATAGTGGGTTATGGGCTTGAATCAACATATGCTGTGTGATACATTTGATACAGACTGAACAAGGCTTTGACTAACTGTACCATGAATGGATTGTTAAGTACTTTTGTGTCTAAGATTTCTTTTATAACTAGACAGGGTGTTTTTATACATTTTTTAACTGCACTAGTCACAAGCAATCTGTGACTTTCCAGCGGTTGTGGAACTACAAAACTCAGAACTTGTAACTCCACAAACAAGAAAGCCACAGATTGCCTAAGTCTTTTCATACAACATGGGGGAACAAAGAGCACCCTGTTGGGGACATTTAATTCCATTCCCATAGTTCCAACCCCCACTAAGCACCAGAAAGGTGAACATAGAGCCTCCAGCAAAGGTTATTCTAACCCCTCAGCACCCCTCAGTAGAGATTCATCACAAAACATGGTTATACTGTCCCGGGAGAGGCATACTGGAAGGGCTTCAGTCCTGAGGATCACTCCTGGATTAACTTGACTGATGTTCACACACCTGTTCTGCTTGCCAAATTCTTCAGACTGTATACTGCCAAGCCTTGTGCACTGTGAGGATCCACCGCAATACCAGCTAAAAACAATAGGTGACAGTGCACCATCAGCACTGAAAACTGCACATTCTTTTTTACGAACTGCAATTAATACTTTGTTAAAGGTCAGGACAATTAAGTCTAAGAGATCTCAACTGTATGCAGCCATTATAAGGCCCTCATACTTATCAATTATTGCATGAGCAAAGTTGGAATTTCGTTTCTCTAGTATTGTTTCAAAGGCTTATTTTGTTTGCCTGTTTATCAACTTCGGCTTTGTACCTCATGGTTCTACATTCTCCATACCATAGACTTTGGTGTTGTCCCTCATGATTGTACCATCTCCAATCCATCAACTTCAGATTTGTCTCTCTGCAGTCTAGTGATTCTCTTCGGGAGCAACCAGCGCTGTAACAGTGTAATATTCTTCTCATCTCTATGAGTGGTAGGGTTTCTTTACTCTCCTTTCGGATTGTAAGACTCTCACATGTGCAGAACTCACATTGACTGTGTTCTCTGTCTTCCCCAGCATCTCTAGTAGTCAAGTGTTGTATAGGCTGACTGGCGTCAGGATTCTTAAATTGGCTGCAGGTACATTTGCTTTGGGTTCTCTCTCATTGCAGGCTCAGCAGACTTGCAGAAACTTGTTTGTAGGTGGAAATGTCTCCTCTGTGTAAAGCTGTCAACCTGGCTGTGGCTGTGACTACCTCCTCTTTTGCCAGTGCATCTCCTTCTCTTCCTATTAATCTGGCACCAAAATCCTGATTCTTGGCAGGCTATGATTTAATTTCCTATGAATTATAGTTTATAGCACCCAAGGCTGTGTTACACAGCCCCCTACTGCTGGTAACTCCGCAAACCATGTCAATTAACTCCTGAGACCCACCCCAACACATCAGATGAGTTCTGTGTCTGATACTAATATTTATTATCAGTATTATTATTATATAGTATACCTAAATATATATCAACATATTCTGTACCTCTGCACAAAACAATTTTTTCATTTGCATATTTATATAGTGTGTAGGAAACAAAATGTATTTATGTGTCTTGGCAATGAGATTCTACATTTCTGTTGTGAGCCACTCTCAGATGTAACTTCAGCCTAGCATCTAAGATCTTAACACATCCTTCTTGACACTGTGATTAGAGATTTTACGACATATTGCACCAGCGATACAGGACCCAGTGTATAGATACAAAACGGACACTCTGAGGAGACTGATTGGAAGGCAAATCAGTAAAGTGTGCCTATTGTGTAACAATTTTACCATGGGGAAATATCTCTTTATGCTGTACCATTAGTTGCAATAAGTATCTTTAGAAATCCAATATGTAAGGACACATATTCACATTACACATAGGTAAAATAAGTGAGTCTTTGAACCTTGTATTAAATGTTAATACTTATTTAGTCACTTAGCTCTTAAGTTCTCAACCTATGGTTTATGCAGATTGATTCAAGGAGTATTTCTGTCTATTACATATAACTAAAAATAACATTACATTTATTATTATATACAAAATATTATATACACATTACATCATACTTGCCAATTTTTCCTCATTGGCTTCAGGGAGATCCCGGTTAGGTGAGCATGCAGGGGCGGGGCTTGATGAATCACATTATTTTGGCCCTGCCTCAAACAATTGTCACAATTTTGGCCAATTACAGCAGGGGGCAGTGCTAACAGGACGTGATATTTGCATAATTAAGCCCCGCCCCTGCCACTTACCTATAGCGGGGGCGAGAACCGGGAGGTTGCCCTGCTCTCCCGGGAGCCCGGGAGGTCTCCCAGAAATGCGGGAGTAAACCCAAACATTCTGGGAGAGTAGGCAACTATGCGTTAAAGAAAAGCAACTAATGAATCCCTAGAGACTGAAGTGTCTTTTACTTTTCTGTCTCCATTTCTGAAGTCATATTGTCTTATCTGTCAGTCTTTGATTAAATCTTGGTCTCCATGAAAATGGCCACCTCCATAGGCATCAATACATGGACATAGGACACAATTTCTGAACTGTGTCATCATGCCACAGATGGCAAAGCCAACTACGTCTTGTACTGGCTCAGCATCAGGGAGAATTCCAGACTCTTCAGGGAGTGAGGGAGATCTCCCTGACATTCAGGGAGAGTTGGCAAGTATGCATTACATTAATTTGGAAAGAGAAGCTAGTATTCCTTTTTGAAGGAAAAAGTCAGTTACTATGGGTCAGGGTAGGAAGGAAATAAATTATAGTTGCTTACTCTCCCGGAATGTCCGGGAGACTCCCGAATTTCTGGGAGTCCTCCCGGACTCATAGGAGAGCTGGCAAACGTCCCGATTCCTTAGGTTAGTCCCAGCGTCAAGGGCACCTGCATATAATGAGGTGCCCTTGATGCTGGGATGCAGGCTTAAATGTTTTGATCAAAATATGAACTAATACCTCATGTTTCCATTTTGCTAGACAAACAGATATGCAATGTAAAGAATAAGGGCTGACAACTGTCTTTTTGTTTTGTATACGTATATGGACATTTATATTGCCACGCAGCTGGTACCATATACAATATGGGATATACCGAGCGCGGGATTGTTTTTTCTCTCTTTTTTACTATTAATATTCAAAATATAAAAAGTATAAAAGCAACAAGCCCCTTCAAGCTAGTAATAGTTGAACTCCTACCAGAAAGATGGTAGAATTCAACATGTAGATTTAATCTCCTGTAGTTGATAAACACCTGGGTAAGAAAAGCCACACAAAAAAGTTCTGAATGGAGAGAAAAAAAACTGCTGAAAAGAGTCCGTGATCAACCAATGCTTTTCAATACTAAAGTTCTTTTCTCACGGTTGATACGGTGTACCAGTGCCCCTGTTTTGTGGAGCAGTACAGGAATGAAATTTAATTTTGCTGATCATGATTGCAGTAATGAGATAAAGGATGGAGAGGCTGCATTTTCCTTGCTGTACAGGGCCATTCCCTCTAGGCAAAAATACCTTAATTGTGTAGAAACGTAGAGCTGATAGAGATCAGGTCTTGTCCTTGTACAGAGGTAAGACACTTTACACAGTGCAGTGCTTAATAGAAATGAATCACTCACAATGAGCAGCAAGGTCCCCCCATCCACTTCAAATCCTTAGAAGCACCAGACAGCAGCACTTTCTTAAATGATTATATTTACTTATACACATATTTCATTAATTTAAAGGAGCGCACCTTATTTTCACTTATTCCTAATTTGTTTTGGGAGTCAGATCCCTCTTTTCATAGGTGCTGCATACTTTAGAAACAGAAACTCGACATCTTCGTCTTCACTATGTTGAAATCTGACTTACTGGACATACTATACCTAGACAGGAGGGCCACCCTTCCTGATATTGAAAATGGGGTCGAAAAGTTCCATAAGAAATGGGGTCTATATTTGGAGTCCTTACATGTAACTGTACAGACTAGAGATGTTCACTGACCCCCGTGTTTTGGTTTTGGATCTGGATTAACTTTTGTGTTTTGGTTTTGGTTTTGGTTTTAGCAAAACTGCCCTATTTTTTTCTAAAATACCTGTTTTTTTTGCTAACATAACATAATTTGGCTCTTTTTTTATCCCTACATTATTATTAACCTCAATAACATTAATTTCCAATCATGTCCAGTCAATTTTTGTCAAGTGACAAGAACACTGCTACCCCTCCTGTTTCTGTATGAGAAATGGCACTGAGCAATGTCACTGGAGACTGGAGAGTGACAAGAACACTGCTATCCCTGTTTCTGTGTGAGCAATGGCACTGAGCAATGTCACTGGAGACTGGAGAGTAACAAGAACACTGCTATCCTTGTTTCTCTGTGAGCAATGGCGCTGGATCTCCTGGGGAGTAAGGTACTTATGGAATCCAAAACCCACAAGATCCGACAACGCAACAATGACGTATTGCCTCGAATCAGATCCGAGGACGCGCAAAAGTAACGAGCCGGCTCGCGAGCCTACTTGGATCCCCAAAGTTCGGGTGGACTCGGTTTTCAGAAAACCGAGCCTGAGTAAAAACTAATGTAATGAAGTTGCTCGAATCAACAGAACTACTTCAGCAACTTGAGTATGGATAACTTGTGCCTTTTGTATTCCATTGTTGGATTTTTGCTCATTTCCTGTGCTCCTCTTTGGGCTCCCCTGCCTTCTCCCCCGTCCCCTTCCTGCAGTGCACTCAACCATTACTAATGAAGCAATAAAGCAATAAGACACAGTGACACGTAATGGTTTCGATTTTAATACTTATTTTATTTTTTTTCTATTTTGATTTTATTACATAGGTAATGAACACAGTTATGCTTGTCGTACGTTTATTGTCTTTTACATGATTTTTGTCTTGACATTATATATTATAATGTAACTGGACAGACATTGTAACACAACTACTTCTTTGTATAATTCTTTATTAATGCATAATGTGTCCCTTCTTCTGATTTATACTTATGTAGTAATAAGAGTTTTAAAAAAAATGGAAACTCAGGAAGGTTTTAACTAGCTTAAGAGTACATTTGTTGATACAGAGGTTAGTCTCACCTACAAGAGATGCTTTGATGTTGGCATGTGAGCTTACCCCAATATAGCTACATTGCTCACAAAATCTCCTACTTAGGTAAATGCTGACACATAGTGATTTATATATTGTTTGTTTTAGCACGTTGGACTATCTTTTGGTTTTGCCAGCACTAGATAGCCTGTGGATCACCTGCTATACTGTATAAACTAATGAAATGTTGGTGAATGCAGGTTGGTGCTTCATAATGGAGGGACAAACAACATAACCCCCTTCCCTCGTTTAATTGTATGAAAGTAGAACCAATATTTTATCTCCCAAATAAAGTAAAATAACTTCCTTCCATATACGTCTTTTTTCAGGACTTACTGAGGACTCATTTCAATTTGTTATCATATGTAAAAAAAAACACTTTCCTATCCACTCAAATAATTACAGGGTCATCTTAAGACCTTATTTCACCCAGATATTTTCACAAGCTGAACATTAAATAATTCCATCTGCACATAGCATGCGTTATATGACCTCCTTATTCCCAAGATCATATTTGTCAGAATGTATTGATGTTAGACTATATTTTCAAGCTCTTCTCCCTCTTTATGACTGAGTACTTCCCCAAATCAATATGTAGTAAATCCGACATGACATTTAAACCATCTGTTGCCATCTGGTTTCATACTTCCAAGAGTAGATGCAAAAGAACCAGTTAAAATAGCAAATTAATATCCTTTGAGAGGCAGTAAGAGTTATGTCTTTATTCAGCTGATTTAGCATGGAGGAAACAGTATTAGTACTAATAACTATTATAGCATTTAAATTTCCAACAAACGAGCATTAAAATAATCATTTAATTTTGTTAATTGTTTTGATCTCTTTGTATTTAAATAGTTTCACATAATAACATCAACAATAATATCACATGTATTCCAGCTTTAAAAATATTTTCATGGAACGAAGCATAGCATTATCAGCAATGAGAGCACCATGGAAACTACCAAATATTAAAGAAAAGTAACAAGTGTGACAGAAATAAAGAATCTAAGTAAGTTATATTGGCCAGTTACAAAACATTGACATTTTCGATTGTCTGTTTTTATCTAGCTTTTAGTACAACCACATATTGGTGGTCAATAAATGTTTAAGAAGCAGTGAATATACCAGGAATTAATTCACATTAATATTAATTCAAATTAATGAGTTGATACAAACCAAATATTGCATATGTGGTCAACATTTAAATGTATACGTGGCAACTTTTTCAGCTTGGTAGCTGTTATCAAGAATCAATAATTCATAATGGCCAACAAGCTGAAACTGATGGCAGACCTCCAATTTGAGCCACTTTACTCAATACACAAACTGCTATGATATTTCCCTTTTGAGGATACCCGGGTGTCTATACAACCATTAATTCATTGAGCCAAGTTTAATGCAATGGGAAAATAATTGGGAAGTTTGGGACCAAATTATTTTTTTACTAAGTGAATTGTTGGAGTAGCAGCAGTTGGCCCATAAGCACTTGCTTTGAATGGGACATATTGAAAGGGCACACATATATATGTAGTATATGTACACATTATATATAATTCATATCACAGTTTTTGGTGATGTGTACTTTGCAGTCCTTTTGGGACAAAGCCTAGTTTCATCAGATTTCCAAGGCTGCCATTACATATATTCAATAGGCTGTACAAAGAGCATTTAAGGCACTGTGTAATTACTATTTCCCTTACTACATGATAAACATTAAATCAGACCTTAGATTAATGTGATCTTTAGTGAATAAAGACGTAAGAAAACCTCTAACCAGTTTGAAATTCGATTTAATTTGGTTAGTTTGAGGGTTTTGAACTCCAAAATTGCCTGTTAATCTCCATATTTCATGATGTCATGCACACACTCAAGACAGGGTAGCAACGTTGGTGGAGGAAAAGGGATAAATTAGCGCAAAAAATAAATGTGATGATCTTTACAGGCTCAATCACTGGCTACAACGTTTCTACAATCTTTTTGTGGACAGTGACTTAATGCCTTGCACCTCAAAACATACCCTACTAGGCCTCAGACACTTCTATTTCATGCAATATGTTGATGTTTTTAAAAATTATATTTTTTAATATAATCTTCATAATTGCAATTTCTGATTCATATTATGTAGACGCATAATAAACTGATATGTGACAAATTGCCTTCTCATTGATTTTCTCCATGCTATGTACATAGCAGAGTACTGCAAGTTATGGGGACTTTCTTCATGTTTCATTTACTCTTGAATAAAAAAAATATGACTATTAGGGTGTTCCTTGGCGACAATCAGTTACATACATATTGATATTTAAAATTTTATGACATGTATCTAATTAATTAATTGCTAATTAAGTAACTAATTAATTGATGCTAGGAATACCATATTAACTAGGAGAACCTGTGTATGTAAGGACAAAATTGAACAGCAGATAACTGTACCGCTCCACAAAGGCATCTTAATGTGTATAAAATAAAAAGTAGATAGCTCCTGGTGCAGATTGTTAACAATATGTGACTGAGGGGCCTATTTAATAATTAACAGGCTTTTGCCCTTTTAATTATCATCTGTCATCGCAATGATGATGATAATTTTGTAAAAAAAAGTCTGCCATGCATATTACTTCCGATAGGAAGCTGTCCCGGCAATGACTTTACTTACCTATAAACTGTGATAGTCTGTCCTCCCCTTTGGTTACTATAGCAAAGCCAAATTGAATGGAGAGAACAGCAGGAAGGATGTGGTGAAGATCCTGCTACCGCAATACCCACCCAATAGGGTAGAATGGCTAGCTTCTGATGGTGTTAGTCAACGGGCTCAAGATCCGTAAACCTAGGCTTTTTTGAGCTTGTTAAATAGCCCTAGACAGCAGTCCCCTTTGAAAATTATGGGGACTGCGGTTTAATGTTATGAAGGAGCTCCTATATCGCTGTTGATGACGCCGTCGCAGTGGGCGGAGTTTGAGCCACACATAATGGCCACTAGCATTCCACTGCTGTTTACATGTGCCGAACTTATGCGCAGATTAAGATATGAACTGGCTAAAAGCCAGAGCATTTCAAACAACGAAATTGTGTCTCACATGTGGCATTTGGCAGAGAGCATTGCAAACAAAAGAAAATGTACTCACAGGACAGGAAATCACAGCTGAGAAACACAGAGCAGTGAGTCATCTTTGCAGGCAGTGTCCAGTTGTGGGAGATGTAGTATAGCTAACAACCCCCACCTGAAGCAATGCATTCTGGGTAAAGATTTATAAGCCACTGAAGTAGTCAATACACTCTCTTTTGACCACACCACATACACACCTAGAAGTGGGGACATCTCTTCTCCTGGAGCCTACAGGATGCACACACTCCACAGTAAGCGTATACCTTATTTGTCTGTAACTTTTATCTTCTTATATCTGTCTGTATATCTTCTTATTATACTCTATCTATTTCTATTAACTTTCTGAATCTTTTTACAAAGGCTAGCTCCTTCCCTCATCTCAGGAATGCTTACTATCTACACTACAATGGACTCTATCTTCCTTCTCCCCATCTCCCACTCTCTCTATGCTTGGTCTGTATTTTCCCTAGGCCTGAACACATGTTTTTATCTTACACGTGCTTGCAAGCAGACATTTATCTTTAAACACATCCTCTTTGTACAAATCCTATTTAAACACACATAAACATGTGCTTGCTTAAACAAATTTTTCTTTACACATTTAAACACACACACAAGTGCTTACAATCTTTCTGTCTCTTTCTCATTTAAAACACATACTCTTCTTATTTAAACACACATAAACATGTGCTTACTTAAACACATTTCTCTTTACATATTTAAACACACACAAACATGAGCTTGCTTAAAACACATTCTTTCTCTTTCTCTTGTTACATCTAAACAAACACTACACAAAAGAGCAATACTGACCATACACTCATATAAATTTCTGTCTTACAGCATATACAGTGTCGGACTGGGGCATGAAGGGCACACCGGGGGACTGCAACGCTAGGGGCCCACCAGAGGGGGTGTGGCCAGCCATCATAGAGTCGAGTCCAGACACTAGAGGGGGAGTGGTCAGCCCACAAAGGACAGCTAGCACCATAGTGTAGTATATAAAGAAGGCAGTGTCTATATAAAGAGTATACAGTCTTGACCTGCCCCTTAGATTGGGCAGAACAGTCACCAAAAATTGGGATTGTCCCACTAGAATCAGAACATTTGACAGACTGTCCTACCTGTTCTTGTCACTTTCACCACTTGTGGCTGCTGGTATCTTTATTTGCAGCTTGTCTAATCCTGGAATGTTGAGGGCCTATTTGGAAAAAAAAAAATGGTTACATTTAGAAAATTCCAACCAGGCCCAGCGTTAAATCAATAGGGCCCACGATTAATACTTAGGCCTTTCTCCAGCCCCAACATTAAAGTAATAGTATTTCCATTTAATAGGTAAACCTATTTTCCTTCCTCCAAACAGTCCCAGCAATAAATTAATAGCATTTATGTATAATAAATATATCTATTTCCCGCAACCATCACTGCCATTAAATAATTCATATTTAAAAAATAGACCTCATGCCCCTCAAACTCAGCCCCAGATTCAATTAATAGCCCCCAAACCACCCCATCTTAAATTAATAGTCCCCACTATAAAATTAAATTGCCCCACCATCACCCCACAAGCAAAATAGCACCCATGAATTAGCCAACACCTACCACACACACATTACATTGCCACAAGCCCCATGTGCCATCACACAAACACTATATTGCTACAAGCCCACTGTGCCATGACACACACTACATTGCCATAAGCCCCCTGTACCATCACACACACACTATATTGACACAAACACCATGGGGTAAATGTATCAAGCTGAGAGTTTTCCGGCGGGTTTAAAAAACCAATCAGATTCTAGCCATCATTTATTTAGTACATTCTACAAAATAACAGCTAGAATCTGATTGGTTGCTATAGGCAACATCTCCACTTTTCAAACCCGCCGGAAAACTCTCAGCTTGATACATTTACCCCCATGTGCCATCACGCACACTACATTGCCACAAGCCCCCTTTACCATCACACAGACTACATAGCCACAATCCCCATGTGCCATCACACACATTACATTGCCACAAGCCCCCTGTGCCATCACACACACATTACTGTGCTCCTTCATCATCATCATGCTGTGCCTCCTTATGATCACACTGCGCCCTCTATGCTGCTTTTTCCACCTTTACCTGGCCTCCCTTCATCACACTGCGCCATGCTGCTGCCCCCCCTTTATCACGCTGTGCCAAGCTGCTTCCCCCTTCATCACTCTGCGCCTTTCTGTCCCCCATCTTCATCACGCTGTGCTTTTCTGCTCCACCCCTCTTCATCACTCTGTGGCTTTCTGCTTCCCCCCTCTTCATCACTCTGTGCCTTTCTGCTCCCCCCTCTTCATCACTCTGTGGCTTTCTGTTTCCCTCGCCTTGTCTCCGTTTCTTTACTTCCCTTCCTATTGGCTTGTTTCTTCTCTTCTTGTCTTCTCTCTTCTGTCTGCTTTCTTGTGGGCTGGGTCTTCTTTGCGCCGCTCCTCACTCAATGTCGGGCGTGATGTGATGGCGTCATGCCCGACATTCAATGCAAACAGAGCAGAGAGGAGGGAGAAGGGGCAGTGGCGCAGCAACAGGGTAAGTATATTTTTTAAAAGTTTTACTTTATAAGTACCCACTCCCCCACCAAGGAAAGGGGGCTCCCCGGCAGGCCAGTCCGAACCTGCGGGGATCATGTTCTGAGCCATCCACTGGATGAATTTGAGCTAAAACTTCAGAGTGGTAACATTTGATCCTAGAAGACATACCAGAGGGTATAAAGTTCACAATTGCTTTGACCTAATTGTTTTTAAGTCTATCACATTACTGTAACTGTTCTTAAGAGATAAACTCTTTAATCATGGTCTGATTGGTAAGATTATACACTGTATACCTGTGAAAATATAATAGGAATATAAGTGAATGGAATTTGATAGTTTTACATTATAGGCAGTAGGAGAAGTGGCGGTATAGCATACCACCGTATACTTTGACCACTGTGTGTATGTGTCTGTAAGTGTATATTTATATATTCATGAAATGTCATACACCTCAAAATCAAATATTGTCCTGTCCATGTACATACTGTATGCCTCAGCTGACATACACAAACACATGCCAGGCATTATCCTCATTTTCTCCCCTTGCAGTGGGGATGAACACCTTAAACTCCCGGCAGTGCATACCTGTTTTCTAGCAATGGGATGCAGCTTCTGGTTCTTCGGTCGGCCAACTATAATAGGTGTCCCTTTGCTAGGCACATAATTCATGCAATCACATTAAGCGGTTCTACTTCATATCTACCAACACCATGTATATATTGGCTGCAATTCCTATTAATGCTAGCCCAGGAATGTTGCCTTTTTGTCCCAGGAAACTAGTGTGGTGAGCTTGACATCTGCGCCCTGTACAAACTTGTTTATGTGTCAATAGTTTGCTGTCTCTGGATTAAAACAATAGTCTTTAGATGCACTTATATTTACAAATGTAGTAAATATAGGAAGTGTCAATCTGGTAACATGGGACACACAAACAAGTCACAGGGTTAACCCAGGTTTCTGCTTCAAAAAAGTGAGCCTCATCCATAGTGTAGTCGATAATGTGTGTATAGGCTTAAGTAAATAATATAAGCACATTCTAGGAAATTATTTCACTGCAATTTGAACAATAATCAAAGTAAAAACTAGATGCACCACATTTAAATAAAGTTAGAGTTTTTGAACTTTCTTCCTTTATTTCTTATCACTTCCATTGTCATAATTTAGCTTATTTTGTTGAATTTACTTTTAACATTGTATTTGTTTGTAGGCTAGCTGTAATAAAATATTTATTGTAATACATCAACAAGAGGGCTCTTTCTACGAACCCATACATTCACCTTTTCACTTCTTCAGATTTATGTGGCTGTGCATCAACTATGGAATTGAAAGGCAAAGATTAAATAAATATCCACAGACAGTTTAATATACTCTTCATATAATGAGTCTAGCTTCCTAATCGATAGTCATCCAATACTCCATGCCAAATATTCAAACACTATTGTGCTATCGTATAAAACAGCTTTTTTAAAAGGGCATGAAACATGTTGAAATAGTGCTTATTTGTGTGTGCCCAGTTTGCAGAAAATTTCACGGTAGAAATATGTACGATAAAATTGATTTTCACTTTTAATAGTAGAATAATTTAGTCACAAATTTGTAGAACAGCTACAAAGCCTATGAAACATTTCTAAGTGTAGATACTGTGGGAAAATAGTAATTGTTAATATTTAAACATTAAATAAACATTTTTTTTTTTTACCTAAGCTTTTATACTTTGAATAAACATTGAAAAGTATTCGGACGCTTGACCATTACACCAACAGGGACTGTAATGACATTGTATGCAAATACATATACAGCTTCCACTCTTCTTGGAAGGCTTTCCACGAAATGTTGGAGTGTTTCTGTGGGAATTTGTGCCCATTCATTCTGTAGAGCATTTATGAGGTCAGGCACTGATGTTGGATGAGAATTCCTGGCGTGCAATCTCCGTTCCAGTTCATCCCAAAGTTTTCAATGGAGTTCAGGTCAGGGCTCTGTGTGGGCCAGTCAAGTTCTTCCATACTATGTCTTTGTAGTCCTTGCTTTGAGCACTTGGGCACAGTCATGTTGGACTAGAAAATGGCCTTTAACAAACTGCTGCAACAAAGTTGGAAGCATAGCATTGTCCAAAATTACTTGGTATGTTGAAGTATTAAGATTGCCCTTCACTGGTGAAAAAGAGTCTAGGCCGAACCCTGAAAAGCATCCCCATAGCATTATCCCTCCTCCACCAAACTTCACAGTTGGCATAATGCAGTCAGGCAGGTAATGTTCTCCCGGGATCCACAAAATCCAGACTCGCCCAACTGACTGCCAGACATCACTCCACAGAACACATTTCCATTGCTCCACAGTCCAGTGTCGGTGTGCTTTACACCACTCCATCCGACACTTGGCATTGGTCATGGTGATGTGAAGCTTGCAAGCAGGTGCTCGGCCATGGAAATCCATTCCATGAAATTCCCGTCGCACAGAGTGTTGGTGACTTTTACGCACCATGCACCTTAGCAGTCATTGAACCTGCTCTGTGATTTTACGTGATCTTCCGCTTCATGACTGAGTTGCTATTGTTCCTAAACTCTTCCACTTTCTAATAATATCACTCACAGTTGACTGTGGAATATCCCGCAGGTTGTTAGGAACCCCAACAGCCAGCAACACAAAACCCGGAGTCTACTCAGAAGTCTGGTATTCGCTGGAGCCCCTAGTGGTGGAGACAGACTTGGCCGCAGACAGCTGAGGGTCGTAAGTTGTGCGCTGACTGGGGAGAACCCAGTGACAGCGTAAAGGAGCAATAAGCAGAGTGAAGTCCAGGCAAGGGTCGAGGGCCGGCAGCAGACAGAATATCCAGTACACAGAACCGAGGTCAGAGGTCACAGGCAAATCAGCAGCGTAGGAGTCGAGGTAAAAGGTCAAGGGGCACAGGCAATCAAACGAAGTCAGGAATCAGGCAAGGTCGGCAACAAACAATCAAATCCACTGGAGCAAGAAAATAGCAGGCTAGTAACAGGCTTAGCAGGAACTATAACCGGCAGGGAGAGCTTGCCTTATATACTAGTGTGGTCCAATAGAAAACCGCCCTGGGAGGACAAGAGAAAAGAGCCCAGCTGGGCAATAATTAATATCCTTTGCGCGCGCCCGGCTGACCTAGGTGCCGGGACGCGGCGCTACAGCCAAAGAGCGTTCCGACCGTTGCTTTAGCAATGGCCGGGACATAGCGGAAGTGACATCCCGGTCATCATGACGACGGCCGGGACGCGAGGGAATTAGAGGAAGCGAGTCGCTGCGGTGCCTGAAGTCGCCGCTGCTTGTTACACAGGGTTGAAATTTCAAGATCCATCTTATTGCAAAGGTGACATTCTATCACAGTACCACGCTCGAAGTCACTGAGCTCTTCAGAACAACCCATTTTGTATAACAAATGTTTGAAAATGGAGACTGCATGGCTAGGTGCTTGATTTTATACACCTCTGGCAACGGGTCTAAATGAAAGACCTCGATTCAATGATTAACAGATATATATATATATATATATATATATATATCTATAATATAAAAGCCTAGTGGCTAGTGTTAGTCTGTGTGTGTGTGGGAAAAAAAAAACAAGCTGCAGCGCCACCTGCTGGGCGGCGTTATACACTGACCTACTAAATTCTTGGTGTGTGTGGGGAAAAAAAAACTCAGAAAGGGCTGAAATTTGGTATACTAAAATGTTTTTAATATGTTAATTTCATTTGTTAATTGTTAAAAGTGTTTATAAAGATTTTAAAAAAATATATATAAGTTTCTTGAAGGAGAAGTGACAGTTGGGAGTGGTTGGTGGTTGCCGGGGGTGACAGTTGGGAGTGGTTGGTGGTTGCCGGGGGTGACAGTTGGGAGTGGTTGGTGGTTGCCAGGGGTGACAGTGGGGAGTGGTTGGTGGTTGCCGGGGGGGACAGAGCGAGAGGAGTGTGATACTCAGGACCGCTGAGAGAGATCTTTGTGTCTGGATAGACATCTGGATAGATGTGGCGATGAAGGATGAGGTGATGGAGAAAAATGATGAGGTGGTGACATGTGGACAAAACCACGTTAAAAAAGGACGCTTGTGTCGGGAAGTAACGCTCTTCCCCTGAGGAGGCCTGGGCTATGGCCCAAATGCATGACAAGAACCTTTTTAACACCTTAAGTAGCTTGATTTGACTAGAATGCATGAGTATCATGCACGGGTTAACTTGTACAAGTTAACCCGTGCATGATACTCATGCATTCTAGTCAAATCAAGCTACTTAAGGTGTTAAAAAGGTTCTTGTCATGCATTTGGGCCATAGCCCAGGCCTCAACCACCAACCACTCCCCACTGTCACCCCCGGCAACCACCAACCACTCCCAACTGTCACTTCTCCTTCAAGAAATATATATATATTTTTTTAAATCTTTATAAACACTTTTAACAATTAACAAATTAAAAACATCTTAGTATACCAAATTTCAGCCCTTTCTGAATTTTTTTTTCCACACACACTAATAATTTAGTAGGTCAGTGTATAACTCCGCCCAGCAGGTGGCGCTGCAGCTTGGTTTTATTTTTTCCACACACACACACACACACAGACAGACAGACTAACACACGCCACTAGACATTTATATATTATATATATATATATGTCAAGTTAACAATGAGTTTGATGTAACTGATAACATTTTACAAATAATTAGTAGCTTAGAAGCTCTTCCAAAACACCCATTAGGTGGCTGCACAGTGTCATTTTTGTTTTTATATTACATGTTTATCCAAATCCATCCAGTGGAAGGCCCAGAGCAGGCTCCTCGGTTCAAAGTTCTGGCCAGCGTACACCAACGGAGGGCTGACTGTGTCTTCAACCCCTTAGTAGGTCTTCTGCAATCCAATATTACCAGTCTGTGATGTTTTCGTCCAAATCCATACAGTGGAAGGTTTAGAACAGTCTTCCAGACCCAAAATTCTGGCCAGAGTATGGAAGGTTTGACCGGTACACGAAACCTCCTAAAACCTGGCCAGGATCCAATTGGACCACCTTGAATTGGTTTCATCCCAATTGGTACAGGGGTGTCCAATGCAAGCAAACCAAATTAATTCAATGGAGGGCCCAGAACAGGCACCCCTGGTCAAAGTTCTGGCCAGCGTACACCAACGAGAGGTCCGACTGAGACCTACACCCCCCAGTATGTCTTCTGGGATCCAATGTTAAAAGTATTTTAAAATTTTCATCCACACCCATCCAGTGGAAGGCTCCGTGATTCAAAGTTCTGGCCAGTGTACATCAATGGGGGACCGACCAGGTCCCTAAATCCCTTAAGATCTGTCCGGGATCCAACTGGACCACCTCACTTTGGTTTCATCCAAATCTGTGCAGGTTTGTCGAAGATATTCGCCTACAAACAAACAAACTTCATCAAATTGCCAAAACCGAAAGTGTGAAACCTGGAAGTACACAAACGATGACACTATGACAACCAATCACAGGGATTCCTAGGTGAGTCACTGGGGCACCTGCCTAGTAGGTGTATATTCCCCATGAATACCTAAGACATGTACCAAGAATGTTAAATAACACACCTAAACTATCAAATGCACACTCCGGTGGTATGCGTTCCAGCTTGGAATGCATTAACAAGAAATGCAATGACGTGCTTTCTGTATAACAAGCGTTTTGGCTCCATATTTTCCTGACAACGTTTTACCTCTTTTTTTTTATTTATTTTTTTATTATAACAATTTTTATTGGAAATTTTCCAATTACATAGTGACATCGAAAAAACAATGTCCAATCAAGAAATATCCAATGACATGAATATGTTACAGATGTTTGAACAGTATCTTGTTTACATTCATATAAGATCAATGTTTGCTCACTTTATATCTGTTAGATCGTTTTATCCTAAGATTAATGAAGATCAACTTAAAAAGTTATAAGTTGTGACACTTATTTAATCAGCGTGTAGGAGTGAGCCTAGTGTTGATAAGAATATATTGGCATTTCAAAGAAGAAAATTGGAAGAATTCATTTAGGTAAAATTAAACATATAACACAAAGTAATAACAACATTAACAACAACAGGCAGGCGACCGGGGACATCATCTGAGTTTATAATAGAGCGGTCAGTAGTGTCCATGTCCCTCCATCCCTTCCACATGATGGATCTAAAAATCAAGTGTAAATGAGGACAGGGATGGGCACGAGAAATGAGGGGGGGGGGGTCAGAATGTTGCACCTCTACACAAAACCCCGCATCAGCAACTCTAGACACATTATTTCCATATCAATTACTCCCTAGAGCACGGTGTAGAGACCATGTCGTGTTTTCAAACATCTTTAAAATTCCTTCTTGGGATTTAGGAGGAAGGGAGTCAATAAAAGGACCCCATTTCTTGTAAAATCTTTCGACCCCCTTCTCAATATCTGGCAAAGTGGCTCTCCTATCGAAAATATAGTGTATTAAAGAGTTCACTTTTTACTTCTAATAAAGATGGGGGGGATTTTTTAATCCAATGTCAGAAAATAACTAATTTGGCTATTGTGATGGTGATCGTGATAAACAGTTTAACATCCTGGAATTCTCTGAGTGGGACAAGATGGATCCAACTGTCAAATTGACATAAGAAAATGGCACTTTTATCACTTGGGAGAGGAGTACCCAAGACAAAAGATAAGAAGCTTAGTATTTTATTCCAGAATTTCTGGATTTTTCTACATTGCCAGATGTTATGATAGAAAGATGCATAAGTATCTTTACATTTGGGACAAAACCCCGATTCTTCCAGAACATAACACCTACTTTGATATTGTGATACACAGGTACGGATAAGAAATTTTATATGAGTCTCCTGTAGTCTTGTAGAATGAAGCCATTTAAAAAAAAAATTGTTATATTTAAGCAAATCTATATCAGGGCTAAATTCAGGAGATTCCCCCAACCAGGATCTATGTGTATTAGTCCAAATTTTGGGTATATCAGACAGGAGTAAATCCTGATAGAGGAATCTAATTCAGAGTTTCTGTCTCTTAGAGAAGTGTAAATGGTCATCTAGGGTGCTGGCTGTGGGGAAAGATAGTTTATTATCTGTGTGTGCCATAATGTAATGGCGTAACTGTACATACATAAAGAAATGGGAATTAAGTAGGTTAAATTTTTCTTTAAGTTGCTGAAAAGTGAGTAGGATGCCTCCAGGGTCAAATACATCTTTTATTGAGGCGATACCTTTGGTTCTCCAGGTGGAGAATCCAGCATTTTCTAGACCTGGGGGAAAGACAGGATTATCCCAAATAGTAATATAGGGTGTAGTAGATCGAGGGTGTTTTAAGCATTTCGTTATAATATTCCAGGCCTTGTAAGTATCTGAAAATAAGATGTTTTTCATTATTTTTTCTGGAATCAATTTTTTCGGAAGGTGAAGGAGTGCCGCCAGTGAATATGGGTGTACTATATTGGTTTCTAAAGACAAATTAATAAAGTATTCTTGCCTCAATAACCAGCCCACAGCATAACGGAAAAGAGCAGAGAGCATAAATGCCATTATATCCGGGAAACCAATTCTACCTCTTTTGTTTATTTTGTCTAAGTTTAGCATTGTGAATTTTAGGTCGTTTACCTCCCCATAGGAAGGAAGTGAAGAGTTTGGTGCACCTATATACATCAGTTTTCGTAAGACAGAGAGGGAGCATCTGCATCAAGTATGTAAGTTTGGGAAAAATGACAGACTTAATCACGGCGTTTCTACCAAGTAACGATAGAGGAAGGTTTTTCCAATTATCTAGAATAAATTCTATTTTCCTGATAATGGGTGGATAATTGAATTTATAGATATCATTCAGGGAAGAGCGAATGTATATGCCCAAGTATTTTAATTTTTGTGTTACTAAGCGGAAATTTGAAATAGCTCTAATTTGGTCTGGGTTCATTGTAGTACTCGAAATAGGGAGTATTTCAGATTTTTGAGAGTTGATTTTATAGCCTGCAAAGGAGCTATAGTTTTCAATTATCTCAACAATTGTGGAAATAGATTTTTCAGGGTGTGTAACCATTAGTAGCATATCATCAGCGAACAGCACTAACTTGCATGATTCTGATTCCGAATTTGTATGCCTGAGTAATTAGGGTTTTCCCTGAGGGTTATAGCCAATGGTTCTAACACTATTGCTAAGAGTAGTGGGGATAAAGGACACCCCGGCGCGTGCCTCATTGAATTTTAAATGGGGGGGTGATATGTGACCATTTGCAATTATCTCCGTCTGGGGATCATGGGTGTTTGTATGTTTAATATAAAAGCTTCTGGAAAACCAAATCTTCTCAGAGATTCATACAAGTGGTCCCACGTCACTAAGTCAAAAGCTTTTTCTTCATCTAACGAAAAGAGGAGACTAACCGCTGGATTTTTGGTATGCAGAATGTGCGACAAAACCGTCAGAACTTTGCGTATGTTCATGACAGAGTTCCGGCCTCAAATGAAACCTGATTAATCTGTGTGTATAATGGAGGGTAAGATAAATTTTAGTCTCTCTGCTAGAATTGAAGTTAGAATTTTATAATCAAAGTTGAGCAAGGAAATTGGTCTGTAGGACCCCGGGTCTTCTAGTTGTCTGTCTTGTTTGGGTAAAACTCTAAACTCTTTTTAAGATATGATTTTGGCACGAAGAATCAAGTCGTGTTTTGTATCTACTCGGATATATATATATTTATCTATCTATCTATGTATATATATATATATATATATATATATATATATATATATATATATATACATATATATCTATCTCTCTCTCTTTCTCTCTCTCTCTCTCTCTATATATATATATATATATGTATATATATATATATATATATATATATATATATATATATATATATATATATATATATAGAAGACTTTTACTGTTTTCCATTGCTGTTGGAGCACCAGGTTCCTTTGGAAGATTATTGTTATCACAGCTTGCATTGTCTATCATACCCAGCTGGGAACATTTGCGACTCATCACTTGCCTCCAGAGTTGTATCTGACAGATTTAGTTATTACGTGTGCAGTTTGGAACTTTTATTGTTTTTGGATGCATCATTCATATTGGCATTTATGCATAAAAAGCATCAACTAGGTGTTCGTATTGCAGAACATTTAGTGGTGAAACTGATCACCATTCCAGAACAACTTCAATACTCTGACCAGGTTTGCCTTTTAGTCATTGTATCTATTATATGTATATTTCACATATACAGTTAACCATATACACAAATTGGGTGTCAGAAGCCTCCACCCACTTGGGTCTATTTCGTATGCAAGTCTCTAGATGACAATATACCTTTCTCAATATCCTTACAATATTTTCACTAGTTATCAAAATAAGCTGGTAAAAAAATACAATGATAAGTATCTTGTAGCTTTTGAAAATAAATTGCTGGCTTTTCCTTCCTCAGCATATATTAGGAACATATATACTAAAGGACATCCTGATTGCCTTATCTGAAGGATTACTGTCAATACTCCTGCTTTCCTACTCCTTCACACCCTCTGTCTTCATTTCCCATTCCATCACCTCCACTTAAAGACGACACCTGTCTGCAGCTCCCGTCTCTTGTCTCGTTGCCTCTGTCCTGAAGTGCCATGAGCATATCATGATGTTGCATCGATGAGCAGAGGAGGTGACAAGGAACTGCAAAGACAAGTAGAGAAGAACAATTTGAAAAAGAAAAAGAGAAGCAGAGAAGAGAAGAGCTTATAAGTAAAGTACTGCAGAGGGGAATAGGTGTTAGAAAACACGGGGCCAAATCTGCGTGGGTGTGTGTGTGTGTGTGTGTGTGTGTGTGTGTGTGTGTGTGTGTGAAATATGTACATATTAAACAAGCATACTTTTAGTGATTTGGCTAGTTGGAGGGAAGGGGGCTTACTTATTAAATGTAAACACTTTTATTTTAATATTGGGCTGGTTGGGCAGAAGAAGGCCTACATTTTAAACATGTGTGCCATTAATTTGTCGTCGTCCTAGTTGGGGTTAGGGTGGCCTAGTATTTATTCATTGTTCTACTTTCCAGAAAGTGAATAGTAATTAGCTCTTTTCCAAACAGGGCCCTACATTCCAGGATCCAGGACAAGCAGAAACATGTCTAAATACACCATCAACAGCACCTGGTAAACAAAGCTACAACAGCAGGTTGCCTAGCTTTTGTAAAGGGTTAGGTGCTAGTGCTGGGATGCAGCGTCTAGTCATTCCAAAATACGGGGTGGACATGAGAGCGGAAGGCATTTGATCTTCTTAAACTAGACAAGATTTTATTCCATTATTTTTGTTCAATAATTAGGAATCTGCATTAATTGCAGAGAGACAAAATCACACAGCTAAAAGGATGGTACTGAATATTTTGTAGTCCTACTGTTCCAAGTATGCACAGTAATCCTTCAGATAAGGCAATCAGGATGTCCTTTAGTATATATGTTCATAATATATGCTGAGGAAGGAATAGCCAGCAATTTATTATCAAACAGCGTTTAGAGGCAATTACTAAGTGAATGGTAAAGATCTGAGGGGAATTTGGGGTGGTCCGAATCCCATGGCTCCATGGTTAACCACAGCATCCACCAGTCACTAGGAGGGGGGCTGTGTCACACGCCGGACTCCCGCTGTCTCCCCGGGAGCCGGCGCCTGTCCCCGCTGATTGCAGAAGCCTCCTCCACCAGGATCCCTCCTGTTAAGCAAAACTCACTTACCTGGTTCCACGCCGCTGCCACCATCCAGCGCTGTCTGTTCCCTTCTTCTGGTCGGCGCTCAGTATTCTGCGCATGCGCAGAGCTGTCTAGCCCTTTTCTGTGCTCTCACTGCCCTCTATTGGCTGCCTAATAGGAACTGCACTATATCTAACCCCTATGACCAGAACTCAATGCTGGTTCTTTCAGTCAGTCCCTGACTCTAGTATTGGATACAGCTCCTGTGTTTTTGCTCCTCTCCGTGTTTCCAAGCCGCTATCCCTCCGGGAACACCACCTCTAGGTGGCTACGCTACCGAAGCTCCGGTCAGGATCCCCAAGTGGCAACTATATTCCACTTCTGCAAACCAACTTCCGAGTATCTACGTTGCAGTACCTTCCTGCTATTTCCACTCCCAAGTGGCAACGTCGCTGAACATTACCGGCATCATCAATATCAAGTGGCAAGTTTATTCCTAATTGATTCTACGTTCTCTCTATTGTGGTTCACTGGGAACTTCCTTAGGGGACCGCGACCTGCAAGTGGAAGCCGCAAAAGCCCATATTCCCTTTCGGGAATCACTGGTGAATACCTTTCACTTGTTAGACTCCGCGCCCCTAGCGAGAGTAACGCCAATCCCGGCTGAACTACTAGGATCCGGTTTTAACCCTACTGGTACGTGACACTAAGAACCAGCCATGTCAGATCCTGATAGAGAACCTTCCGCCAAGGATATGCTTCAACACTTGGTTGGAAGAGTGGAGCGCCAAGATGTGGTTCAGATGCAACTTTTACAATGTCTACAAACTCTGGCTACCCGTTTAGACGCACTACAGGTGGCTTCACCTCAGCCGGCTATTTAACCACAACCACAAGTAGCTGAGGGTCCTCCTGCAGCTGCTTCCTCTCTGCGTTTGCCAACTCCCTCCAAATTCGATGGTGACCCTAACTCCTTCCCGGGGTTTTTTAAATCAATGCTCCATCCAATTTGAGTTATTACCTCAGAATTTTCCTACCTCCAGGTCAAAAGTGGCTTACATGGTCTCACTCCTATCCGGCCAAGCCCTAGCATGGGCCTCTCCTCTGTGGGAGCGTAATGACGAACTCCTCAACGATGTTACAGCCTTTACCTCAGCATTCCGGAGGATTTTTAACGAACCAGGACGAGTGACATCTGCTGCTACAAGCAACCTAAAACTCCGTCAGAACTCACGGTCTGTGGCTCAATACGTTATTGAGTTTCAGACTCTATCCTCCGAACTCCAGTGGAATGATGAGGCGCTTGTCGCTGCCTTTTGGCAAGGGCTGTCAGAGAAAATCAAGGATGCCCTTTCGACTCAAGAATTACCTCCCACTTTAGATGCACTAATTTCTCTCTGCAACCGAGTAGATCTTCGGCTTCGGGAAAGATCGTCCGAGAAAGACCTTCCTAGACGTGCTACCCTTCGGCTAGCTCCTCGCTTTCAGCCACCCACGTCTACGGACGAGCCTATGCAACTGGGGCGCTCCCGTTTAACTCCGGATGAAAGGGAGAGAAGGATGAGAAACAAATTATGCCTATATTGTGGAGATTCTGGTCACCTCCTGGCTTCTTGCACCCGGCGTTCGGGAAACGACAGACCCTAGCCTGCACTGGAGAGGTCAGTCTGGGGACTCTTACTTCCTCTCCAACTTCTTTTCCAGACCTAACCTGTTCTTTTCCTGTCACCTTGCATCTACTTTCAGGGCCCAGGTCGTCCAAGGCCTTGTTGGATTCAGGAGCGGCTGAGAACTTTATATCACAATCGCTAGTAACACAACTTGCGCTGCCCACTGTTGCGCTGAGGAGGCCCATGGCCACTACTGGCATCGATGGCTCCCGTCTCCCTAACGGCAGTATTCTTAGACGAACCAAACCTATCTCCATGCAAGTGGGGGCCCTCCCCTGGGAAAAAATTTCCTTTCTCGTCCTGCCATTGACCATCAGCCCAATCATCCTTGCATTACCATGGCTCCATCTACATTCACCCCATCTGGATTGGCCTTCATCACAAATCACCGCATGGGGCCCAGCATGCTCTCACCACTGCCTGACACCGGTCAAGCCTCTCGGCTTCACGCAAATTCCAGAACCCACTACTGTTATCCTACCGCACCAGTATTCTTTGTTTGTGGATGTCTTCTCTAAAGTCTCTTCAAGTGTCTACCACCCCACTGACCTTGGGACTGTCCCATCGATCTCCTTCCGGGAAAAACCCTTCCTCGAGGCCGAGTCTATCCACTCTCACTACCCGAGACAGAGGCTACTACACGTTACATCAAGGAAAATCTGCAACGCGGCTTCATTAGACCTTTCTCTTCACCTGCCGGAGCCGGGTTTTTATTTGTGAAGAAGAAAGATGGAGCACTCCGTCCTTGCATTGACTACAGAGGCTTGAACACCATCACTATTAAAAACTGCTACCCTATTCCTTTGATCACCGAGCTCCTCTATCGCATAAAGGGTGCGAGGATCTTCACTAAACTCGATCTCCGCGGTGCATACAACCTGTTTCGGATACGCTCTGGGGATGAGTGGAAGATGGCTTTTAATACACGGGACGGTCATTACGAATACCTTGTGATGCCGTTCGGCCTATGCAACGCTCCTGCTGTTTTTCAAAGCTTTATTAACGAAATCTTCCGTGATTTGCTATATTCCTACGTAGTGGTATATCTAGACGACATCCTAATATTCTCCAGAGACCTTTCCTCTCATCGCCTACATGTGGCTGAAGTTCTTTCCAGATTACGCATCAACCGTTTATTCTGCAAGTTGGAAAAATGCATTTTAGAGGCCTCTAAATTGCCTTTCCTGGACTATTTAGTGTCTGGATCAGGCCTACAAATGGATCCTGGGAAAGTTCGTGCTATAATCGACTGGCCCCAACCAACCACTCTCAAAGCCATTCAACGTTTCCTGGGTTTCTCCAATTATTATAGACGGTTTATTGCTAGTTATTCCTCTATTGTGGCACCTCCGATAGCTCTTACCCGAAAAGGAGCGACACCACATGTTTGGTCCCCAGAAGCGTTAGAAGCTTTCCACTCTCTCTAAAGAGCCTTTTTTACTCGGCACCTATCCTCCAGCAACCCAATATTTATCTTCATTTTTCCATCCATGTGCGTTCTTCTCCCGCAAATTCCTGCCAGCAGAGAGTAATTACGCCATCGGGGACAAAGAACTTCTGGCCATGAAGTTGGCCGTAAACGAGTGGCGCTATCTTCTGGAGGGGGCTTGTCATCCAGTTACAATCTTCACGGATCATAAAAACCTACTCTATCTCCAGATAGCCCAATGCCTGAATCCACGTCAAGCCCGCTGGTCGCTTTTCTTTACCCGATTTGATCTGCGGGTCACTTTCAAACCGGAATAAAAAATAAGAAGGCGGATGCATTATCTCTGGCTTTTCCAGGAAGTTTGGGAGCAGACACTTTGCCGTAACGTCCTATCTTGGACTCTAAATGTCTAAAATTATTTTCAACAACTCCAGCTCCTATTCCCCCTCAGGGGAAAACATTTGTTCCTCCTCATTTACGGAAGGGTCTCCTACGCTGGTCCCATGCTTCACGATTTGCAGGTCATCTTGGCTCCCGTAAAACGTCAGAATTACTCTCTCGACAGTACTGGTGGCCCAATTTCCACTCCGAAGTTAAAGATTTCATGGCTGCCTGTCCTACCTGTGCTCAAAACAAAACCCCCGCCAAGTCCCACAGGGGCTACTCCACCCTCTTCCACTACCTACCAAACCGTGGACTCATATTAGCATGGATTTTATCACTGACTTACCCCCAGCTAATAAATTCAATACCATCTGGGTCATTGTGGACCGCTTCTCTAAAATGGCACACTTCGTTCCACTCATCGGTCTTCCGTCCTCAGTATGTCTGGCTCAACATTTCATAAAGGAAATTTTCCGACTACATGGCTGTCCCGCTGAAATTGTCTCGGATCGTGGGGTGCAGTTTGTCTCGAAATTCTGGAGGTCCCTTTGTCATCTTCTGGGCATCCGTCTGAAATTCTCTTCCGCGTATCATCCCCAGACCAACGGCCAGACGGAAAGGGTAAACCAAGATCTTGAAACGTTTCTCAGGATATTTTACTCAGCCAATCAGAGGAATTGGGTGGATTTATTACCCTGGGCGGAATTTGTTCACAATAATTCCTTTCATGAATCCACTTCATCCACTCCCTTCTCCGTGGTATTTGGGCACCATCCTCGCATGCCAGAATTTTCAGCCCTCCCTCCCACCCAAGTGCCAGCAGTTAACACCCTTCGGCAGGACTTTCTATCCATCTGGTCTCGAGTTCGGAAGGCTCTTAAAAAATCCTCCACTCTCTACAAGTTAGCGGCAGATAAGAAATGCAGAGCTGTTCCTCTGTTGAAGATTGGCGACAAGGTTTGGTTATCTACAAAGAATATTCGACTTAAAGTACCCTGTATGAAACTGGCTCCTCGCTATATTGGTCCTTATAGGATCATTCAAGTAATCAGTCCGGTTTGTTTTAAGTTACGACTACCATCCACTCTGCGTATTGCTAATGCCTTTCATATTTCCCTATTGAGACCGCTCATCATTAATGGATTCACTGTGCCCGTTACATCTACTACTCCTCTTTCCCTCCAACAAACTGACGAATTCGAGATCAGCCATATTCTGGATTCCAAGAGTTCTAGGGGAACAATCAAGTATCTAGTTGACTGGAAAGGGTACGGCCCCGAAGAGCGCTCCTGGGTACGGGCTACAGACATCTGTGCTCCTCTTCTGCTGAAAAAATTTCATTCCAGATTTCCGAAGAAACCAGATCCTAGGTGTTCAGTGCCCACCTTTAAAGGGGGAGGTTCTGTCACACACCGGACTCCCGCTGTCTCCCCGGGAGCCGGCGCCTGTCCCCGCTGATTCCGGAGGCCTCCTCCACCAGGATCCCTCCTGTTAAGCAAAACTCACTTACCTGGTTCCACTCCGCTGCCACCATCCAGCGCTGTCTGTTCCCTTCTTCTGGTCGGCGCTCAGTGTTCTGCGCATGCGCAGAGCTGTCTAGCCCTTTTCGGTGCTCTCACTGCCCTCTATTGGCTGCCTAATAGGAACTGCACTATATCTAACCCCTATGACCAGAACTCAATGCTGGTTCTTTCAGTCAGTCCCTGACTCTAGTATTGGATACAGTTCCTTTGTTTTTGCTCCTCTCCGTGTTTCCAAGCCGCTATCCCTCCGGGAACACCACCTCTAGGTGGCTACGCTACCAAAGCTCCGGTCAGCACCCCTAAGTGGCAACTATATTCCACTTCTGCAAATCAACTTCCGAGTATCTACGTTGCAGTACCTTCCTGCTATTTCCACTCCCAAGTGGCAACGTCGCTGAACATTACCGGCATCATCAATATCAAGTGGCAAGTTTATTCCTAATTGATTCTACGCTCTCTCTATTGTGGTTTACTGGGAACTTCCTTAGGGGACCGCGACCTGCAAGTGGAAGCCGTAAAAGCCCATATTCCCTTGTGGGAATCACTGGTGAACACCTTTCACTTGTTAGACTCCGCGCCCCTAGCGAGAGTAACGCCAATCCCGGCTGAACTACTAGGATCCGGTTTTAACCCTACTGGTACGTGACAGGCTGCCTTTCCATTGGCAGCCCTGTACACATCTATTATAATATTGTTCAACATAGGTAATGCAAGAACAGTATAGTTTAGCATATAATTAACAATAACATATTTACACCTCACTTCCCTAATCCCTGAGAACTCCTGCTTCCCTTGCAGCCAGATGTGTGTGGTGATTCATCACCACACACAAATGGATGATGTTTGTTGGCCAGGCGTCCTAATGTCATCATCCCTGGCCAGAAGTCTGCACTGTGTATGTGCCAATTTGAGTCATCAACATAGTGGGGTGTCCTGTGGCAAGTCTGTCCATATATTAGTGCACATGCTGGATCGGCGTGTGTACTGGCTGAAAGAAACGATGCCCCATGCATTGACCTCATCGCAGGAGGAGAATGTCTCCATTAGGAGCAGTAGCTACTTTACAAAGACTAACTTAAAATATGCATTCATAGATTCTTCAGAAAATTCTTCAAGCACAGAAAATTATGACCTTTTATAAAATGTGATCTCTGTTTCAGAGCTAACTTCAATAATCGTCTCTCAGCAGATGAGCAGTAAGACTGAAGATTAGTCTGATGATTAATATTTTCTACGTATAAAAGCATATGTTTAAAAGAGGATCAGGGAAACATCACAGGTCAGGGCACTATTACTTTCTCAAACAGATAGGTATTTTGCGGAAAGTAAGAGCTATGTTTGCATAGCTGCTATAGAAAAAAATATTTTACAAAACATGTGAGTAGAGCGTTTTTAAAGCGTGTGCTTTGTGTAATCTAAAGATACAAATAAAATTAGTGTAAATGAGATACTTTAAATAGTGCATTCATAATGAAGGATGCCCATTCACACTTTAAGCTTAGACAAAGATGCAAATTATATGGCTAAAAAATTGTTTTATAATTTGTTTTGAGAGATCTAATTCAACTTTAAACTTTAGACATGTTTAATTTCCCCTTGATCACAGGTGGTGAAGTGATGGCATTGAGTAACGTATGAATGAGTATGCCAACCTGTGAGCTTATTGTAGTGGCAGTGTAGGGTTTGAGTACCCACTGTGGAAAAAAACTCTTTCTGGATGGGGTCCTTTCCTAGCATTCGGGGTCAGAGAAGTTTACTTTCAATATGCATGTCATCATTCCCATTTCACTATAACCGAGATGAGAGGTGTAGAAAGGGAGATTTAACTGTTGAGAGCTCAGAGTGAACTTGAGGTCCGAGAGGGAAGTTCTGGAACTGAGCGATGGTGAGAGATAAATGGGACACTGCTGTGTGCGAGAGCTGGACAGGTGTAGCCAAGCCAAGTCCTGTCAGCCTGGCTTGTCAGGAAGTCAAGTGTCAAGAGCATGGATGTGATTTTGGTAGCAGAGAAGACAGAAGACCGAGACAGAGTAGTCCCAATCAGCAAGAGTGTCAGTTTTGGGGATTACTTATGTGACATCTCATATATGATTGTTACAATCAAGAATTGTGCTGGAGAAAAAAGATGCAATAAGTTAATTATTTCATAAGAAGGATGCTCTATCACCCCACATTGCTAACTGTAATTGTACTCTGTGTGTAGTGCAGACACAGGTATTGTAGCAGTTCTTCTATTACCAAACCTGTATGTCCAGGGGCAACTGTCGTGTGAACACCCACTGTTCCTGGGATGAAAAGGACTCTGTTAGCCCTGGGTGATGATTAAGAGAGCTTCCAGATTTAGGTGTCTAGCCCACAGACAGACATGTTACTAGTAAATAACCATCTAACTCACTGAACCTCTTTGGTTGTTTGACTCCACATAGACATAGAATACTGAGGCAACCATAGTTTTAAAAAGGGTTAACCTTCCACATAATAAAAAAAAAAATACATAATTAAATAAAAAATTAAATTTTGCATAATTGATTAAAATGTAAAAAATATTTCCCATGGTTATAGCAATCATTATTAACATCTCTTGATAATGCTGCCGATGAATTCTGAGAGTTGAGAAAAACACTGAACCAATGTTGCCTACTCTACAAAATATATTTTTACTGAAAGTTTTATAAAAAGTTTACTGTCATTTAGCTTTTTACTAAAACATTATTAAACTATTTCACAAATTGTCCATAACTGAAAGTAGAAGCAAAATCTACAAGAGCATGTGGCTTGGGGATTGCAAGTAATGGATTAACAGTCAATTTCTGGGCATCACAGCAAAATGTTGGGGAAGGCTTAGTGATGGTGGTCTATCAACTCCGGAGGCACACTCTCTCTTCTGAGGGAGTGGGGGAGCCATGTGTAGGTGTGGCACATGCTCTGTGAAGCTCCATTTCGACTTTCAGTTCTGGGAGTTAAAGGACAGATGGAGCTTTACTACACATGCGCTAGCCCCTTTGCATGCTCAGAAGAGCAGAACTGGAGCCTTTTGCATCACACCTGTTGGCAACCTTGCACTGAACTATTATGCTGTAGAGCAGGCCTGGCTGTGGCTCTCCAGGTGATGTGAAACTAGATGTCCCAGCCAGGACTGCCAAGAGGAATTCAGGACCCCGGTACAAAAAATTCATGGGGCCCCCCCTTATAGTTGAGTAAGCAAAAAAATTTGAGTAAGCAAAAAAATTTGTCATAGGTACGGTCACACAATTGGGGGCGTGGCTAGCACAATAAAATCACTAGGTCCTGAATTCCCCGGAGCGTGACATTTGTCCAAGCACTCCTGACTTTCAGGACATCTAGCACCCTTGTGTAGTATAGGAAGAATGCAGTGTGTACACAAAGAGTTCAGTCTTGGCCTGCGCCCACTGGGCTCACCAAACATTGGCATTCTCCCTACTAGAATCACAACTTTTCACACACTATGCTGCTCTGTCCTACCTGTTCTTCTCACTTTTACCACATGTGGCTGCTGGTTTCTTTAGTTGCGGCTTGTCTGGATCCTAGAATGTTGCATGACCTATTTGGGGAAAAAATGGCTACATTTAGAAAATTACAGCCAGCCCCACCGTTAAATCAATAACATCCATGATTAATAATTAGGCCTTCCTCCAGCCCCAACATTAAAATAGTATTCCCATTACCCCGCAAACAAAATAGCAGCCATTAATTAGCCACCATCTACCTCACACACACTACATTGCCAAAAGCTCCGTGCCATCACACACATTACTGTGCCCCTTTATCATCACCACGCTATGCCCCCTTATGATCACACTGTGCCCTCCATGTTGCCTTTGCCCCTTTCTTTAACCCCCTGTGCCATGCTGCTTGTCCCTCTTTTCTTTAACCCCCTGTGCCATGCTGCTTGTCCATCTTTTTTTTAACTCCCTGTGCCATGCTGCTTGTCCCTCTTTTCTTTAACCCCCTGTGCCTCTCTGAGTTTCTCCTTCCTTTCTTTAACCCCATGCCATGCTGCTTGTCCCTCTTTTCTTTAACCCCCTGTGCAATGCTGCTATTGTCCCTCCTTTCTTTAACCCCCTGTGCCATGCTGCTTGTTTTGTACCCCTTTTCTTTAACCCCTCTGTGTCATGCTGCTATTGTCCCTCCTTTCTTTAACCCCTCTGTGTCATGCTGCTATTGTCCCTCCTTTCTTTAACCCCTCTGTGTCATGCTGCTATTGTCCCTCCTTTCTTTAACCCCTCTGTGTCATGCTGCCTCCCCCCGTTTTTAAACCCCCCCGTTTTCCTCCCTTCACTTACCTTTACTTCTCTCTTCCTTCTTGTCCTCTATGCTGCTCTGTGCTCCATTGCTCCAGACTGACTGAATGCTGGGCGTGACATGATGATGTCACACCCGGCATTCAGTCAGCCTGGAGCAATGGAGCACAGAGCAGCATAGAGGAGGGATGCCGGCGCCGCAATCACGTGAGTATGTTTTGTTTTTGTTTTTAACTACCCTGCTCCCCCCACCAACGACCGAGCCCCCTCCCCTCCTCCCCCCGCTGAAAAAAATAAAAAATAAAAATAATTAGTTTTGAAAAAAAATAATGAAAAAAAAATAAATCGTCGGCGCGAGGGCCCGGGCCAGGTTAATTAGTACCCGCTCTCCCCCCCTCTCGGCGGCCCTGGTCCCAGCATATCTTGCCAGCTACCAGCTAGCTCTCTACTGGCAAAGCATGCTGGGGCTTGTAGTTTCACAACAGCTGGAGAGCCACTGGTTGGCCAGGCATGCTGTAGAGAACTCAAACACAATTGTAGCAGACCAGCTAGTTTTCAGTCTAAAGCAATGCATGGGTGGAAATCATGGGAGAACTGTATGTAAAACTATCTGGAAATCTTTTTTAATAAACATATATTTTCTTTAATAAATATACTCTATTGTGAACTATATGGCAACATTATGCTCAATTGACTAAGATTATATTTCTTATTGGAAGTTTAACTGATTTTAGAATTTACATTTTCATTTCATGAATGACAATATGTATATGTTTGTGCAAACCAGAATGCTGTAGTATTTGGACTTTTGGGCTAACTGTTCAATTTTCAGGAAATACTTTTGAGAGATCCTTTCTTTTCATTAAGGCGAGCAGTACTAAAACAACATTTTTAAACTTGTCAGATTGTGTGGAGCTAAATTATAAATTGGCATTAAATGTCAAGTGTTAAGAAACAGGTAATCAGCTCTTTCTAGATAGATACAGTTATGTATAAAATGAGACCTGGTTGTGTCTTGTATACATCAAAAATGTCTAATTAGATTGTTGTGTTAATGACAATTTTTTTTAACACCACAATCTAATTAGTTATTGTTTGACATACACCAAAAACGATTATCTTATCTTTTCTTAAACATGAATGTACCTATCGCAAATGATTTGATTAAATCCTCTATACTCATTTAAACTCTGCAAATAGTGTAATAAATGTTGTTCAACTTGCATTGGCATATTGTCTGCAGCAATCAAATTATTTAATTTTCAGCCTGGAAAAAATAGGGAGTTTCTTGATTTTGCTTCAGGTTACTCAGAACTTGGACCAAAAATTCCAGATCTTGCCACCTTCCGTACATCTGCGTGGACAATTTGGAAGCTCTATTTCTATGAATATCCTGAAGAAACTGCTTGAAAGAAATACAGAGATTTCACATCGTTATGATATATTCCTTAAATATTTTTTTTGTAAAAGACCACAAAAAACATATATGACATACTAAGATAAAAGTGAATGTTATTCTTGTTGCAATATTTAATTTACAGATGTGTACTACTTTTCTCAGCAGAAAACAAATGTCAGAAAATGATAAAAATAATGTTCAGAACACAATGAGACTCATCAGACTAAAAATCACGTCAATGCTATGTTATGTGTTGAGCATCTAAGCAAGTTAAATTCAAAACCAAATAAATTTCCGATTTCAAACTTACTCTGTGATTTAATACTTTAGGTGTTATTTATTAATGGAGATAAAAATTATTTTTTTTACCCTTACCCATATATATATTAAAATAAATAAATAAAATTAATAAATATATATATACAAGTTAACCCGTGCATGATACTCATGCATTCTAGTCAATTCAAGCTACTTAAGGTGTTAAAAAGGTTCTTGTCATGCATTTGGGCCTAGCCCAGACCTTCTCAGGGGAAGAGCGTTACTTCCCGACGCAAGCACCCTTTTTTAACGTGGTTTTGTTCACATGTCACCACCTCATCATTTTTCTCCATCACCTCATCCTTCATCTTCATCGCCACATCCTTCATCAAGCTACTTAACGTGTTAAAAACTCCCCACTGTCACCCCCGGCAACCACCAACCACTCCCAACTGTCACTTCTCCTTAAAGAAATATATAGGTCAGTGTATAACTCTGTCCAGCAGGTGGCGCTGCAGCTTGTTTTTTTTTCCACACACGCCACTAGGCATTTATATAGTAGATATATATATTTCTATATTTATATATATATATATATATATATATATATATATATATATATATATATTTATATTCGGGAAGGGAGGAATTTTTCTCCCAGAACATTGACCTAAGTGGGGGTTAATGTTGTTAGAGATGCCTGGGGTTTGATCGATTATAAGGAAGGTGTTGCTGTGAAACTGTGATTCTCTTTGTGACCAGCATTGGTAGAATACACTGGATAATTAGGCTTTTTCTCTGTTAGTTAGCTCAGACAAGCGGGGTTTATAAGCCAGCCTGACTGGGTTTAGACCTTGACTTGTGGATTATCTGCATGTTAATTCCACTAAAATCTGTTCAGTCTACCTGAGCTAAAATCCCACTATATATATATATATATATATATATATACAAGTTAACCCGTGCATGATACTCATGCATTCTAGTCAAATCAAGCTGCTTAAGGTGTTAAAAAGGTTCTTGTCATGCATTTGAGCCTAGCCCAGGCCTCCTCAGGGGAAGAGCGTTACTAACAATTAACAATTAAATGAACAAATTAAAAACATCTTAGTATACCAAATTTCAGCCCTTCCTGAGTTTTTTTTCCCACACACACTAAGAATTTAGTAGGTCAGTGTATAACTCTGCCCAGCAGGTGGCGCTGCAGCTTGGTTTTTTTTTTTTTCACACACACACACAGACTAACACACGCCACTAGGCTTATATATTTTATATATATATATATATATATATATATATATATATATATATATAGTGACAAAGTGAGTGGAGTGGTTTTCCACAGGCCTCTGACAGAGGAATTATTTGTTCAGTAGACAGTCTGCAGTTAAAGGCTGCAGATAGGGTTTCACACATGTATTGCAGTGCACCTAGATTAGATGTATACAGGTGTAAGACATGTGTGACAAAGTAAAAGTATAAAGTGTGATTTAACTTGCATGGTAAAGGTGGATATGTTTTCTTTTACAACTGACTGGGTGTGTCTGCAGTGAGACAGATCAAACAGCACCTGAAAAGATCTTCTTCTCTAAGGATCACTTGGGGGTGTCACATATATCAAGCTAAGACTGTAGGAGGAGTCTCAATAGCAAAACCTGTGCTGTGCTACTATACGGGGCAACCAATGCCAAACAGTGCCCGGTGACCAGACAGGAAGATTATGTCTAGTCAGTGAGAGGTTGCCTGGTGTCATCCTGACAAAAGTGTATGCTGTTTTATAGTGATGGAACAATAAAAGTACTGCTTATACTATAAGAAGTTGTTTGTGTATGCATTACCTAAGGGTGTCTGTGTCATACACACACACACACACACACACACACACACATAGCACTAAATTGAACAGGAACTTTCAAATGTAGGGACAACGGCAGAAGAAAATATTGGAAGCCAGAATTATGCAAAGAAGCACTGCACAATAATGATGTCCAAAATTACAGAGCAGAAGGATTGGTGATACACTACGCAGTTGCATAGGCGCAAAAGTTTAGGGGTTTCTAAAACATTTTTAAAGTCCCCACGGCATCTGCAAACTAAAGGGCAGATTCAATTAGCAAAAGTGTTGCTGCACAAAATGCTGGCAATTATGGTACAGAAATATTCTCTCAATTTTGCTTGTATCCTGCAGAGACATCTTTCATGAGGATACAATATAACCTCCCAGCTAAATTAATTGTTCCATAAGTTTTTTTAATGTCCCCGTGGCACCTCCACACTACACGCCAGCCATTCACAAGGAGGAGCAGCATTTGGCAGATTCTTACCTGTGAAACTGTTGGCTGCTTGTCCTCCATGCTGTGATACGCTAGGGGTGGGCGCATAACTATTATGTCACCCCAGTTTGACAAGCAGAAGGTGCTGTCCCCTCACCTGCTTTCTGCTATGAATCAGGGGTGGGTGGGTAGGGCTCAGCACTGACGGATGGGTGCAACAAAAGCTCCCACATAGCTTTCACTGACCCTGCAGATTATTTATGACAATTGTAAGGCAATTAAGCAAAACTTGTAGTATGGATAGCAGAATAATTGGCTGTAACTGCAGAGAGATTAGCAGTACAAGTAGACAGAACTTGACTGCGCTACACTGTGTTTTTATTACAGTAGGACTCACATTGAGTACTGTATTAAATTGTGGTCATATTATGGCTCTAACATAGGAGAAATGTAACTATGCCCAAACTATTCATTTAAAATATCTCTGCTTTGACAGATCAAAGCATAAAGACAAGCAATAGCTCTTTTCTTCAGTCTGTGAAACCTTGATATTTAAATGACTGATGAAAGGCTAGTGGGTTGAATATAAGACTGCATCTGTAATTGCATGTTGGTTTCTAAGGACATCTCCTTTATTGACAATGTAGTCTGAAATAGTATGTGTGCTTGCTATAGACATTTTCAAAAATGTTATTGACAACAAAATTGTCTCCAAGAGTTTCATACAGCACGAAAAAGCAACTATCTAATTTGAAGTTTGAAACTAATCTCTACACTGTGAAAATGTCCTTCAGCAATTCCATACTTTTGTATAAGAAGAAATGTGAGGAAGTGGAAATCCAACTCAAAAAGTTTTACTGCTTTATATTAATAATTCAGTCTGCTAAGATATAGATGGTTTTAAGGATGTCTAGCCAATAAATCTAAAAAGAATATACTATATAAATTTTGCCCAGAATAGTAGAATATTAAATTGCTAACAAATTATATAACATCAATTATATAACTTTTATTGTTTCCCTTCCCCATTCAGTTTTGGTTTTCCTTAGTTTTTGATTATGAGCAACTGAGATTTTGTGAAAGACAATTAAGCTGTAAACTATACAACTGTGGAACATTAAATATTTAAAAGTGCCTCAATACTCCTCTCCTTAACTGCACCTGTTCTCTGTTTAGATTAATCTATTTATCTATTTATATTTGTGCTTGAATTTGATTGAGCTAGAGAGGGTTTTAAATATGTATTAAATTTCGCCTTCCAGAGCCTATGGTCATAGATGTGCATGGGGTCATGAGTTCAATTCCCGACTATGGCCTTATCTGTGTGGAGTTTGTATGTTCTCCCCGTGTTTGCATCGGTTTCCTCTGGGTGCTCCGGTTTCCTCCCACACTCCAAAAAAAACATACTGGTAGGTTAATTGGCTGCTATCAAAAATTGACCCTAGTCTCTCTCTCTGTCTGTCTGTGTGTGTATGTTAGGGAATTTAGACTGTAAGCTCCAATGGGGCAGGGACTGATGTGAATGGGTTCTCTGTACAGCGCTACGGAATCAGTGGCGCTATATAAATAAATGGTGATGACGATGATGATCATGTTCCGCAGCATATAGTCTCTGCCTTCTAGTCTTTGTTGCTAACAATTTTCCAAAATAGTCAATAAGAAAATTAGGGCTGTTGCAATCTTCATTTGTAAAATGTATCAAGTTGTATTAATCCAGTTTAAAACAAATATGGTATATTAAAATATAATAAGAAACATAATTAGAATTACAATTGTGAAGAGCTGATGCTGTGTTAGATGCACATGTGTCCAAAATATACAATAAAAGAGACTTATGTGCATATGCTCAATGAGATGCATTTCAGGATGTGTCCAGCTCTGTAGCAGTAGTATATGTACTAGGTTTAGATCAGCTTTACCTCGTTGGCAATTGTCATGGTAATGCTACAATACTTCCAATATATGGTAGATATCCTCCATCTGAACCTTCTGTTTGATGGGACACATACACAGAATATTCAACTTACAATGTGATGGAACATAAACATAAAACAGTATCTCTGAGCGTATAAAGAGATCTCGCCAAAAAGGACTGTTACGTAGTTACTATAGAGAGACATGTTTGGCTGATAGTTATAGAAATATTTGGATTGGGAACACTCCCCTTTCCACACTGATAAAGACAGCATTGAAATGCGTTGGAGACACTTCTTTATGAAGTAGGAGCATTAGTCATACTCATACATTTTATTGAGTGCCTCAGATATACTTACACCCAAATCAACCCATACAGGTCTGTGTAGCGTACGCTAGTTTGACAATGTAAACTGCAACATATGCTGCATTTCTGAATTATGACTGCTCAATTAAAAAAGGATGCTTTACATCATATTCTGAATGGGTATGAATGGGTACAATAATGCTACATTAATGGTGTATATATTTGGTGTACTGTGAGAAATCCATTATCAATTTGTTATTTATATTTTTTGAACTTGACTATTATCACAGTTTGAACCTCAACTTTATTTTTATTTTATT